>NW_025763673.1:1208607-1812911 GCF_020744475.1 Fusarium redolens | reverse complement strand
ACGTGCATGTAGCTTCCGATGGGTTTTCAGGTTGTCACGACGGCTAAAGCCATTCTTACCGCAAAACTCGCAGAAAAAGGATTCGGGAGCTTCTCTGTGTAAACTAACGTGAAGGTTTTCAGCAAAGCCAAGCTTCAGAGGGAAGGTATCACTGGCTTAAGGTGCACTTACGTCTTCATGTGACGTTTCAGGTGTTCATTTCTTCGGAATGTCCAACTGCATCCAGGAAATTCACACCTGTGATATTCCTTTGAAGCGTCCGAAGTGGCTCGATGCTTGATTTGCCTTTGTTCCTCCTCCGAGATCTTCTCGGTGATTTCTGCAAACATGGTACTTTTTCTGTCGTGCCACCACCAGCTCTGCCAGTTTGTGAAAGTTTTGGGCCATGTGACTCCAAATCATCGACGGGACCCCACTTAGAGGGGTTATCAACGTCCTTAGCCACACCCGAAAGCTTGAAAAGCTTCTGGGGTGCTCATTTTCATCGGAAGGCCAAATCGGACTTGCAAATGTGTGGGACGTAGAAAAGTCATATCCAGCAATTTCTGAAGAGAACGTGCGGTCGAGTGAGGTCATCGAAGGCGAGACTGCTCTTTGGGATAAGTCTGGTAGCTCGTATGGGCTAGAGAAATCTGGTTGACTTTCAAAAAGGAATCGAAACACGAATCTAGAGAGAAAAGTTGCTCTTCGGTATCGTATTGGCATGCAAGCGCTTGATCAGTGCCGTAATCGGTGAAGTCATCATATCCGATACTCGCAGGGCTACTGCCAGGGGTCAGATGAGAACCCCATGGGTGCGTAGAATTCAGTGTGTCGATATGCATGACTACGAGGTCTTGGAGCCCTTTCTAAACTTGCGTGGGATGATTTATTGGAATGAAGCCGAATCTTTATATGTAAGATATGCGACTTTCAAAGCTGATGGACTTTTAATAGAAACAAGCAAATAGTGAAAAGTTTAACAATAAGAAGGAATCAACATCGACCTCAGGTACATACAAGGAGAATTCAGTGTTTGCCACTACAGCAGTCAAATGTATGAAACATGTCGTCATCTGCAACAACGCACGAGTTTTTGATCAGCGCTACAGCGCGCTATCCAGTCACTCACACCACTTATCACAATGTTGTCAGGATTTAAGGGTATCTCCGGAGCGCTGCGGGCTGCTAACCGGACTGAAAAGTATTGGGGCATTTGGCAAGACACAAACCCGAGATGATTATCACCAACGAAGCAGAATTGGAGGGTGTAGCCCTGACAGCTTTTGCCCAGAATCAGGCTCCATGAGACAATACAGTTTAGTCGAAAGTGACATTTATCATAACATAATTCTTGTATTTTCCTTGTCTCAGAAAGCATCATGAGGCAGCCTTGTACGAACCGTTTCATGATGCGTCTTATCAACAAGTATAATTAGACTTGAAGATCTATTTTGCAGCGCGACCGTTCTGAGATTGACTATATCAAGTTCCGTGGTAACCTTCGTAGCTAAACTTCATCATCACCATGGACTCCCTTCCCGTCGAGGTATACTGGATACTAGCGAGGTATCTATCCACCCGCGATCTCAGCAGCTTGGTCAGATGCAGTAGGCTAAACCGCAAACGCGCCCAGCCACTTCTATACCAGACTCTGCAGCTCAATTTCACATCTGGTATCGTTGACTGCAGTACCATGCTAGTCCTAAGGACGCTATCGACAAACCTACAGTTAGGCGGTTTGGTTAGATCTATTGATATTTTACATCGTGGCAATACATACAATTGGAGCCTAGGTCACTCTCAACTCTTAAGTCCAATTCTTTCAGCCATCATGCTTGCTCCTGAGCGAGTAACTACTTTTTCATGCGAGTGTCCATGGGTTACAGGTACACAGCCTTTCCCTAATCTCAGAAGCTTGATTCACAAAAATATTCGATCCAAGGCAGAGCTTGAATGGGTTCAGTGGCATTTATCGCATTGCAGTCAGCTCGGTTCTGTCATCCTTAGCATTCCAGCCTGGAATCTAATACCAGGTACTACGTTCTTTGAAAATACTCTCTTAACACATCTGAAGGAATTATCGCTGCATGGTTTTTGTGTCTCTGAACTTGTACCTGCCAGAACATGGAATCTGCGTAATCTGGACCTCAATCTCTGCCCTGGTGCCGATCGATTGATTCAGCGTTTGTTGGAAACGAAGAAACTCAGCTCCTTGAAAGTTCTACGTTTTGCCGGCCATCTTTCGAGGCATTCTTTTTTGGAACTGCTCTCGTATTTAGGTAAGACGTGCGAGTTGGAGGAGCTCTCGCTTCGACTGGGAGGATTGTCTCATCTCGCCGGTAAGAGTGGTGCCATAAGTTCGGTCCATCACACTGAAGTAATGGCGAACTCCAATGAAGCCGACGAACCTGTTCGACGCTTACGCTCGTCGTTGCTCGAAAATGTCATGAATCACGGCAAGATGCTTCGGCTATTGGTATTGGATATTCGAGAGGTCATAGATCAACCGCAGTCATGCATGCGATTCGATCTCTACGGAGTGCAGAAGCTCATTGGGTCATGTCCCAAGATCGAGTTTATTGGCATGCCAGTCAACCTGCAGGCTTCTGGCGGGCAGCGTTATCGACGAATGAATTATGAAGTCAGTGGAAACCACCTCTTTGTTTGCCTGACTTGAAAGGGAGTTGTATTAATCTTATCACAGAAGAACATCCATTTATCGGCGAGGCAGCTGAAAGCGTTCCATCTCCGGGGCGATTATCGCCCCTTCAGTAGAACTCTGAACGACGCTAAGCACGTGTCAAAGCCATTCCGAAACCGCTCAGATTTTGAAATCTTCATAGGTCACTACGATAAACTCCGAAAAGTTTCTTTTAATCTTAAGGGCGAGCGGAAGTTCCTCAACGTCAAAGAGGAGGAGGTCAAATTGTATGATTTAAATTTGTGAAATATGGATTAAAAAAATGAATGAAAGATAAATCATCTCTTGAGAGACCATCAAACATCGAAATGAACAAGCGTTGAGTGAAAGGCATAATCTGGAGTGTTGCATGCAGACAAGGGATCTTGAGGTCACGCGCAGAGACAATGAATTCGGCAGGGGCAGGTCTTTCACACACCACATATCGTGAACACATCGTAAATAAGCGCTAGACACGGGTGACGTGGCTATTACCATGTCTTACATGCAGGTCAGGAAACGGAAGTTTCCCGTTAGTTGGACCGCCCTTGGGTCGCACAAGGCAGTATTACCCATCACACTCTGTTGCAGTCTCCATACAATGAGACAGTTCGGTCAAAGTGTTGACGGACGATTCGTGCGCATGTGCTCCTCACGGTGTCAAGTACAGCCCCGATCGAAAGAAGCTGTGAGCACGACCCAAGACACTCTTATTGTGGCTGCCACAGTATCCGTTGCCTCCAATGGCTACGAGCATGGTTTATTATCGCTATCTCTGATCCTTCCTGATTGATCTTTTGTGAAAGATCTTTGTCGCGTCTGATCTTGGCCGGGATAATATGAATGCGTTAATGTCGAAAACAATCCAGTTTGTAATGGCCGCAGAATGAGATAGGGGCGTGGTTAGAATTGTGGACTTGATACAGGGCAGTGGCACTGCTGCGAGCTCTGGTTTGCTTCTGAGTTCTGACATATTCTGTCACAGTACAAGATAAATTCAACGCACCACAGCAGCCAGATGGCCCATGACTTTGATCAGAAGGCCAGGCTGCCTCTGGTTTCGGTTGAGAATGTAGTGCACTGGAGTTCTTCCAATGCCCTGTTAGCTCTGCAGACCCCGTTAGAAAACTTGATCCTATTGAATAGAAAGCAAAGCTTAAGCGGTTACCTCTGAAATTGGACTCAGAAGATTGCCCTTAGACACGATAAATTTACTGGGGAAAGGATTTTGCGAAACAACGTAATCAATACACAGATTTATGGCGACGAACTGGAGGCATGTAATATATCACCATTTTATGAATGAGTTCAGGATCTCCAGCGTCTCTGTAATCCACACCGACATATTATTTTATGTATTCTCTTACCTCTTCCTCGTCCAAATTCCCCATTTCAACCGACCGGCAATGATAGCGTCAGCTCATCGAATGGTACACATGACAATAAGTATCAGAAATCAGCTATCTAATGCCAGACCTCAAACTTCATGTAGCGGCAAGCTTTTGCTCGGTGTATTCATCAATATCACCTGCAGGTATAGCGGGCGAAAGGTGCTTCATTTCAAAACCCTTGATTTCGAACAAACCCAGCCAGTGGATGACTTTCGTAACGGCCTGTTGAACTTTTTCCTTAGTCATTTTGACGGAGGTTGACCTGATGACTCTGGTATCAGGACGTCTTTCAATGCCATCCATTAAATGAACCGATGAAGGGAGATTGCTGGGTGTTTGTTGGTTAAAAACCATAACTAAGCCGACCGCTCCGACGTATATCGGCACTCCTGCCGGAAGACCCGAGGACCTAATTGCTAAAATGGCCCCTAGGGTTACCGCTCGAGCGTATATAGTAGAGTGAGACTGAATCTTCCCCAAGCCAATTCTCTTGGCCACAAAAATGAGCAGTCGGGTGTACAAGAAAGCATGGAGAAGTTTGACACAAGCCTCATGCGCAAAAGCGTCCTGTCGTACCACTGCAGCAAAGGATAGCACTGGTCGCAGCATCGCCGGCGCCTGGTACGATGCTCGAGTGGTTTTGTCTCCCCTGCGCAACGTTCTAGCTAGACGGAGGCTGGTGATCGAATGGATCATGCAGGCAGCCGTGTCGAAGAGATCTGGCTGTACTGTTCTTCTGAATGCACGAAAGTAGTATCGCGTAAGCTCAAAGGTAGCAGCCAGAATATGCAAGGCCAGTGCCAGGGACTTCTTTGTACGTGAGTGTCCATAGTAAGCTGAGATACTGTGCCGTGTATGATATGCAAATATTATGACGTAGCCAAGGCAGATGAGCAGATATTGTGTGTTGCCGCTCGGTAAGTAGTATCGCTTAGGCTCAAAGGTAGCAGCCAGAATATGCAAGGCCAGTGCCAGGGACTTCTCTGTACGTGAGTGTCCATAGTAAGCTGAGATACTGTGCCGTGTATGATATGCAAATATTATGACGTAGCCAAGGCAGATGAGCAGGTATTGTGTGTTGCTGCTCGGTAAGACGTTGGTCCATTCAACCCACTGCTGCTGCCAAGCTGGGTTTCCACTGCCGCCTTTATCTTCCATAGTGAGTGAGCGCCTGGCACCAATGTTTCGAGAACCAACGTTCCGTAGGGACTGTGACAGCAGGGAAAGTTTCAGTCTTGTTAGGGGGATCTGAACAGAGGAGAGCAAGGTTTGATGAGGGTATTGGAACGGGCTGAGACTCGATCCCTGTGTACTGAACATCTTTTAAAGTATGATCCAGAAGACGCGAGTTTAGTTTCGAAATTTCATAGGCAGTCTCTGAAGGGCTATTGTATGACCAAGTCATTTGTTGTGGTACCGCCCCTCAATCTTTTCACAAACCTGCCGTAGGCACGGAGATGAAGGCCCGAAAGATTGATTAGTATTCCCAACTGGAGCCATGTGAATAATTACACGTCCCAAGTTTGTTCCACTATTGAGAATTTATGGATGGAGGATAATGCAACGTTCACACCGTGCGGCGTATTACCCGCTGACAAACGATTACTAGCTCGGTTAAACTAAGCAAGATGCGAGTTTCATTGACGGCCTGAAGGCACAGTCACCAGAAAATGGAAGAGAAACCCTTATTTTGCTCACACCTCAGACTTTGATAGACCCTATTTAATATCTTTTATTTGGGGTTGATCAAGCAGGTTAAGAGAAGGATTTGAAACAGGTGCAAATCATGTCCAGGGATGACGTCCATTTTTGACGCCACGAATGTCTTGAATGATGTATGTCGGCTTCGCTTTCTCTAATATACCGAAAGAGTAGTCCTTGATCTCCTCGCTCACTCATCTTGTTTCTTTTGATAAATGTATTGAGTTGTTTCCTTTGGGCCATATTTGAGAGGGTGCCTCAATAAAACTGCATTTATTTGCTTCAAACATCTCAGCAGCGGCAAATCGGAGGTCACCCTCATTCTTCCTATCCCTTGCCCAATCCGCCTTTAGTTTATTACTGGGTACCATATGCTCAGGCGCTTAGACTACATAAGTATTACCTCAAGAAAAAGAAAATTTCTTTATATCTTCTAGTTGTGCGTAATTGAACAGTCGAGACCAGCCTGTAAGATATCGACAGATTGATCCGAAGAATAGAACGGGGATGGAGTCTGCGAACCTCATTAACATCGTGGAGCTCGTGCAGCCTCATGCAATGTTTTACTGGCGTGACTCACATGAAGATAGAGCTGGTCGTATAGGCTGAGATAATTGAGTTCCATAGGAGTCATGTTACTGTAGGCCATGTACGGGTTGAATCCATCGCTGCTGGGGTACGTCTCTGAATTGATGGAGTCGCTAAAATGTGTTGCAAGAGAAGGTGGCATGGGCACTGTGGAGGACATTGTGCTGGCAGCATATTCACCAGCGGTTACAATGTCTATGTCGGGCTGAGTAAAGTCATAGAGAGGAAGGGGAATCTCAATGGAAGCAGGATTGACAGGGCAACCCAAGCGGAATTGTTCGTTGGAGCTGATTTGGTCGTCGTAGGTGTCGGGAAAGCCAGGCTCGCCAGTAGGCTTCACAGGTGAATTGAATTGATGCTGAGAGACGCCAGGTATTCTGGGACCTGTAGAGCGTGGTTTCCTACTGCGAGATGCTGAGGAACGGCGCTTGCATTTGGTTGGCTTTTGACGGGGCTTGTCAGCCTCTACATCGTCAGAGGAACCAGCAAGGCGCTTGACTTTATTTCCTGTCTTCGGGCGTTAGTTATGCTCGACCAGCTCGAATGGCTTTCTCTCGAGTTTTTCCTGGTGAATACAAAGACCCAGAATCGACAGGATCCAACTTACGGTACTTGCGCTGAGCAAGGCGGTTCTGCATCCTCCTCCGCTTGCCAAAATCTGATATCTTGGTCCAGTCTTCTTCGGGCTTGATCAGAGCGCGTAAGGAGGTCGGATGGGCATAGGCAGATTGTGTCATGGGCATTGCGACATCTGTGTATAGGTGAGTCTATATTGAGAGTGGTACCCCGTCTGGCTGATAAAAGAGGAAGTTTTAGCTATTTTGTCGTCGTAGTTGCTACCAAGAGAGCTGAGATCTCCTCACTTCATCCCCGCATATAGAAGTTCTGTTCTGTATGAGTTTCTTGTACTTGAGTTGGCAAGTGTCTATTGCCAAGGCATCAAGAGCGCACTGATCCTGAGGGATAATGCTTGTCTTGTGCGATCGAGGAGGTCTAGGCCTACCTTAGCAGGGGTCCCTTCAGAATCTCCACGGAATGTACAGGAGTAGCCCCATCAACCCTTGTTAGCTCGTGCATACCCATTTTTTTGGTGAAAAACGAGTGGCAACCAATTTCAGTCGAGGCTATCGGGATATTTTTATACCATGAATTAATGATTCACTCTGTGATACGCGAACAATCACAGTGGTAATCAATTCTTCGTGTTTACAGACCTGGTTGCTGTGGGTCTGTTAGGATCAAGGACGGTTTAGACAAAAGGGGAGAAGACAAATTTAAGTTCAAAAGTGGACTCGAAATTCACTACACAGTCGTTATATGATTCATTCATCGGCTAACAAGTCAAGTGCCTAACTAAAACTAAACAAGGCGGCGATCGGTTCCTAGTAAGGGACAAAAAAAGGAATCCCTATTTTTCCGCCATTGCGACGGACGCGTCCCAGTCAACGAGATACGTCAAAGTCGCTGGAAATGATCGTCAAAAACAGCCTCCCTGCACATTTTCGTACTCAAGTCAAACCACTGCGTCGCTGTGATCTTCCGTGGCAGAGACATCGTCACCACAGTTGTTAAGTCATCGATATACGCGTCCTGTACATCAAATTGTAGAAATTATACGTACTGCTGTGTAGCCGTTTATGAGCCTCGCACGGCTACAGTTAGCCACTGCTAGATCAACTGAGAAACTGGTCATATACCTTTCGCCCAGGAACTCTTCCAATGGATCTGTTGCTCTCGCCAAGATAGTCTCACACGTCATCTGTGCCAAACCCTGATCTGGCATCACCTACTTCCCATCCGCAACTTTGAGACGTCTCTTGGCTTCTAGAAGCGCAACCATACTCCTTGATCTCACCAAATGGCCTCTGTCGCCCTCTATCTTGACTCGGGGTACTTCCAGGGTATTCACTGGCAGGGCTGCTTGAGTTGATTTGCTAAGTACTTCAATCAACGTAGTTTATATGCAATAAATTCCTCTTGCGGCATTTCACCATGCGATTTGCGAACTATCTGTATTTGGATAACTCGTCCAGTCTTCGAAGGTTCTCTTCGAAGCACAACCTGATCTTGTTCTCATGCCCGCTTGCGGCTTCACTTCCAGCCTTTAACATTTCCCCTTCTTTACTTTGGCGATAAGTCTTGATTTCCGCCAAATCTGCACTAGGTAGACCCGAAATGATCTTAGCCAATTGTGGTTCGGAATATACGCTAATGAAGGCGAAAAGAAATCCAGTTATATCTCTGCGCGACTCTTCAGCACCGTTTCTGTACTTTACTTTGGCTTCCTTGGATTCGGATTTTCTTATAAACCACCCACTATCTTCAAGATTTCTGAACAAAATGTTGAACAAGGTTTCGGATGAAGAAATGGCTTCCAAGACCTTTGAAGCTTTATCGATATACGCATTCATAGCGGTAAAGGAGTAATGGTGTACCCAGATATCAGCAAGCTTTTCATCCATCTTTTCTATAGCCCATTGCTTATTGATGATCTCCAGGATCACTTTTAATCCCTCTTTGTCTGGGATGTCCTTTTTCCCATAATTATGCAAGAGTCGGACGATGATTTCTTGTATCCTGAGCTGACGCTGCGCTTCAATTATCATCCTCGCCGGCTTGATCTTTTCATTCCTTGTGATGGGTATTTTCACGCGCTGCTCCTTTGATAGCCAATTGGCAATGCCGCTTTCACCATTTACTGCTGATTCGATCGGAGACTGTCCGGCGTTATTGGGCCGATACCCGTCGGCGCCAGAATTCCATATTTGCCGGAATAAATCAAGACTCCCTTCAGCTGCAGCAAGGTGTAAGACATTGTTGCCATCCCGGTCGGTGGCATGGATATCGTACAACTCTTTCAGGATGAAATGCTGCAGCATGGCAGCACGTTCTGATTCTTTCAACGGTTTCTCAGGGCCGAAGATATACCAATCAATTCGATTGGGATATAATCCACCCCCGACGCCGGCGTGATTGTACCACCAGTCATCGGTCTCCTTGGGATAGCAGTTTTCTATTCGACGAAGGACATGAACGTGGCCGTTACTGGCAGCAGCTCTACAGGCATGGAAGACTTGGTCATCTGTCAACCGCTGTATGCTACCATTTCCACATAGATATTCGACCACCGACTCATGTCCGCGCTCTAAGGCTGCGACCAATGGCGAACTAGGTACATTGGGACCCTGATAGGCATGTAGCCACAAGTCGAAGCCGACAGAATCCAAATGTTTCAAGGTATCGATGTGCCCAGATATGGCCGCCATGGTGGCCGGATTGTAGGCTTCGACGTTTGTGAACTGCTCTCCACTCATTTCTAGGGCTTTTATATCATTGACTTTACCATGATAAGCCATCCAGGTAGATGCCCAGCATTTATCGTCCGGCTTCAATTCTGCACCAGGTTCCGGGTCCCGGCCAAAACGTGCTGCAGTCAAAAACGCGTTGCGTTTTGTATCCTTGTGGGAAGGGAGGTTTTCAAGACTGGACAAATAAAAATATTCGGATGCATCATAGCAGCGTCGTGCCATAAGCGCTATTGCCACAGCCTCTTTCCACGACGGTCCGCCACGATCCGAACTCTTGTGCAACTGGGCCAGGATATCGTCAGCTGCTAGATAGGCTTGACTATCAAAAAGAGATAAGAATCTTTGAATAATCTGGTATGGGTCGCCGCACGGTCCCGCAGGTGTGTCTGGTTTTGATGTATAGTAACAGTTCGAAAAGAACTTTTCCACACGGCTGCGTATGTGTATGTTACATTCATACGCGCTGGCGAGGTTGCCCAAATCAAGATAATTAAAGATACGATCCCAAACCTCCTGAGATAGCGCAAAGATTCCAGACATTATGGGAAGTAAACCTGCGGTAATCCTTGAGGTTTATGTTGGTAGAGTTATAGGGCAGCAACTGAGAGTAAAGAAATGTCATATCTTCTTTATGATACCCCTCACAGTAAAACCTAACAAAACTTGTATCGGTCTAATTGGGCAGGAAAAACTGGATAAAATGACCCGCCATAACCAATCGTAAAAAGGGTGCCCGGAAGAAATATACCCGCAGCATGTACCTACCCCACTATACCCCCAGCCACCCTACAGGCTGCGATGGTGTTTACTAGACGATGATCCCTTGAGAAACGAATGGGGCTGACGGCTCTGTGAATTGGAGTTTGTCTGTGTAGCAGCATTACTAGCCCTTTGATCTGGGACCGGTACAGGTAGTAGCTGAAGGGTGCCAAGGGGCAACGCCTTAGAAAAGCAAAATTATGATTGAATTCGGGGCTTCATTTCAACATACACCACTCAAGGAATTGTTTTGAGGCACACAAGCAGGGCGGGATTGAGAATGCTTGTTCGGTTCATCACTCATCAAATAAGCACTTACGAAGAAACGCCCCGTGTTTGTAATGCTGCTCTTACGGCTGCTACTATTATAAAGATCACCACATCTTTTAACCCATTCTCCCTTACTTGGGGGGTAAGTTCCCTTATTTAGTCACATCGTCCACAATATTATCGCTCGCCTTCCGACACTATTACGCACCCAGTGTCACCATGCTAGCTGAGCTTTCCGTCACCTTTACTTTAGCTGCTTTTGCTTTAGCTTCGCCGCCAATTGATAAGTTATGTCCAAGTCAAAGTGGCATGCCCGCAAAGCCAAATCCCACCCTTCCAAACAATGGTGGTGGTAAGAATTAAGTCCGCCATGTAGACATATGAAAAGATTTCAGTTGAACTGACGTAGCCTACAGCTTCTGAGCTCCCTGAACCGTCTCAGGGAGCGGCTCTCAAGCATATCGCGCTTGGCTTTGGTATTCAAAACTACACCTGCGCCGATACCGACACCACTCCTACATCTGTCGGTGCTCTAGCTGTCCTTTACGATGTCACTCATCTCTACCCCGGACAAAGCCACTCATCTCTGACCCAAGCCGAATGGGCTTCGCTCCCAGGTGAGGTTCTAAACACGCTGAAAGTTCCTCTGAATCTCAATGAAAATGGTATCGGAGCCTCCCCCATCAAACCGTTTCCCAAGAAACAGGATCTCAAGGTTAGGAGCCTTTCAAAGAAGATCTCCTACCTTGGCCATCACTACTTCAACTCTGTCGGTGTTCCGACTTTCGACCTTGACAAGGCTTGTCAACTGCTGATTGCAAAGAAGATTGACGGTATCAAAGCTCCTGGTTCTTCCCCGTCTGGACCCGATGGCACTGGTGCTGTGGACTGGCTCTTCCTTGGTGATGCTGGCGGCAGCCACGGAATTTCTTTTGTCTACCGTGTTCTGACAGCCAGCGGTGCTTCTCACGGATGCAAGACGAAAGGAGTTGATAGCACTTCCTACGCAGCCATGTATTGGTTTTACAATTAAAATAAAGTCATCTTCAACGGCCGAAACATTAAGGGATAAATAAGCTGGCAATTACAATTCAAAAATAAACCTTGATCGAACTAGAGTCGGAAATTGTTTAGTATTCTTGTGATTATGAATCATCAGATTCTTTGCTCTCTTTCTACTGTCTTTAAATTGTCACGCATCTGTTCTCATCTTATGGCACCCTCTGTTGAGGTTTATTGTTCAGCGGGGAAAGTCGAACCGATGCCTCGGTAAATGTGATGTTAGTGTATTTGAAGACATGATCCGACATTTGCTTCCATACAAAACCAAATTTTGAGTAACGCAAATGCTGGGATTTACAGCTTGACTTATTAACTTCCTTCAGGCTCTCAGCACTTGATAGCTCGTGGGCCACGAAGACGTAATTGACAGTGTATTACCCTATAGCGGCCTTTCTATGCCTAAATTGACTATGGAAGTCTGGCATGGTGACCATCTACTGCGAGGTACATACCTTACACTTAGCCAGCTGTGATACACACCGTCAGGTAGACCTTTAGCATCATAAGATTAGTCTTTCCATCTTCAATATAGCATTTGAAAAGTTTTCATTCATCGGCATCCATGCAGCAGCTCGGCCTTCTTCCCTTCGTCCGTGCCACCAATCGGAGGCCAATGTGGGTCTTCTAATGCTCCGCTGGTCTTAAGCTCTTAGCCCATGGACGGAACCATTTTTGATAATTCACCTCGTACTTCTACCCGTATCTATCGATTTCTTCACAAGTTTGACACTTTGGAGACTCATTCTAAAAAAAAAAAGAAAGAAAAAAAAAAGAATAACATGTTCCCTTCCCAGTGCGTTAATCGTTCTTTACATCCTTGCGGTTGCCAGAATGATCGAAGAGAGATTGAGAGAGAAGATTGGTAAGTAACATCCAGGTCGCTGATCGACCAATCTAGTCTGCTGCAGCTAGTAAGCGCTGTCACAAATTAGCCCCATTGTGCTCATCAGTTTACAAATCCAACCACTATAACTATTCCTCATCAGTCTTAGCGTCCTAGTAAAACCGGGTTAGATGTTCTATTTAATTCACGGACCCCCATACCCGGAGGCTTGTTGAACTACCGACTGCTTGCCAAGACGCCAGCGTCACAGGACCAGACAATCATGCGGATGCGAGCTGTTATTCTAACCGGCTTATCCGTGCCCAATCACGTCATACAATGAATGAGGCGGGGATCGAAATGAAAGAGGATTGGAATTTAGGTGTGGCTAACCTTAGTAGGGCTAGACCCCCACGGGGCTGCTCGTTTTGTGCTAACTGAATACCTAGCCAATCAACCTAAGTTTGTTTTATCTTCGCAACTCATTAAACTGTGCTCTGGCTACAAAGTAGAGTGTAGTTGACTTGATTGGCTCTGATATGAACTCCAATTCATTTCAACGACTTAATACCCATTCTACAGCTTCAAATTTGTAAGAAAGTGGTGTCTATTCGAAGAAGATTCAACAATCAGCGACAAGAAAAGATGAGTTCTGGCACTTACGAGAAGAGAGGATGGTCGTCTTTGTTGCATGCAGTAGAGTATCGACTAACGGTAGACGTCCAATAAGAAGATCAATGTTGAGCCTTGTCGGGGTCTGGGACACGCGGCCATCCAGGAACCAAATGAGCAACAGGGCAAAAAGCAACGGTGCCCCCACGGTCGGCACATTAACGGCCTATAACCTGCACCAGCCTCTTGGAATCGCCCGAGTCAGTCGCGCAATACATTTTAGTCAGAAACCAGGCACGCATCTGGAGAATCTATTAGAAGCGGCGCGTGGAAACCCGCTCCTTGCCCAAGTTTGACGTTATCTGGTGGAAGCGAGGCTCATCTCAAGTGCGTCAAGGCTGCGGATGTATCACGGAACCACGGCGCGCCCAGGATTCTTGAGCAATACCATATTCTGGCAAGATTGTCTCTTTTAATCTTAACCCACCAGGGTCCGCGAAGCTTATACTCTGGGTTGAATGAGGGGGCCAAAGATCTTTGAAAGAGTACGGCTGCATTGTCGCTCGTACGGCAGCACTCTACAACTCAGTGTCCGTTTTAATTAGCTTGGATGTGTGACGGCTGGCTGAATAGGGTGGCTTCCAGAGCGGAATGGTTGTTGGGAAGCGGAAGCCTCGAATCTCGATGATGCAGCCGCTGTTTCGGGAATTGCCGGATTTAACATTACAGTAGCAATTAACCATGTCCGTAAGATCCGGCGCGGGAAGACTTCCGGGGTAGCACGGCGCGGGAAGACTTCCGGGGTAGCACGCCGCGCGATTTAAAATTGAGCTTGGGGTGCGACTGACTCAGGGCCCGGTTGCAGAGGCCAGATTTACAAGCTAGTCGACGAACTAAAGAAAGTGTCTTGATTGTAACATTCAACGGCTGCATTGGTCAACTCGTTTCAATCTTGCATGCTGCCAAGCTTCTCATCAGGTCTGGTCGTGAGACATTGATAAGCTGGATGATCATACTAATTCGTCGAAGCGGCGCAAAACTTCGTTATCGAAGTTGAACCTATAGTCACTCATCCTATATGTCGCATCCCCATGGTCGCTCATTCCAATATCAAAGTCTTTTCACTCTGGTCGGTAATGGGTCTGATTGGAAAAGACAGCAGCGAGAAGCCGAGCGACATGAGCAGTCTCGTTTATCGAGGCGGGTCTGTCTTCCTTCACCCTGAAAAGGCTAGTCAATCTACATGACCTCGTGTTTCGCTTTGACGCAATGACCGGACCCATGAATGTCAATGCTTCACAAATATTTTGTTCTTAACCCTCAAGGACAGGCTCTGATCCCTGTCACTCTCCACCTCGATTTCACAGCACTAAATTAGTAATACCCAGCCTTTCTGCTCATTCTCGTCATATTGAAGTACGCGATGTTATGATACTGACCTCGTTACATACCGAAAGGCGGCCGATAGAAGCAGGATTCTGATGAATCGAGTTGATTACCACGGGAGCTGAAGTTGTCACTTGCGGATTAAAGAATCATGAGGCTTCTGCAGACCTCTCAAGCTTCTTCACCCTCACCAATCGCCTTCGTCATGTCTCCGGCTGCAGCTCCCCTGCTCCGCCTGGTAGCTTAATAAAGTCAAAATCTTTCCTGTACACTATCAGGTGAAGCCCCTCAGCAAAGTGTCGATACGGATCGCGTCTTGGTACTCGGACACTTGCCTTGAAGGGGTAATGATTTGGCCTGATCATGTTGGTTTGACATGGGTGGGTGGAGTCATCATATTCATAACGAGGGCAGCGCTTGCGACTTACTGGTCCCAGGCAGGGGTTCAATATCCATGACAGAAGGCAGTAGCAAAATGCTGTTGGTGATCGGTACTGAGTATTGCTTTCTGAACCAACACAACGAGAGGCAGACGTCCCGACAGTATGGCTCACAGGCGGGTACTGAATGTGCGATGCATTATAAGAAGAAAAACAGCGCCAGATAGGAACGAAAAGTAAAGTTGTTGAAGCTGTCACAAATCCAGTTTTCCTCATTTTTTCCCCGTTTCTTTTTATCAAGTTTCACGACACCGTCGCATCGCGGCTCAACATTTAGCTTTTGAGATGGACTATGATTTGTCGCGGCAGCAAGGGACATTCATACATCCACACCTCAGCACTACCCAGCCCTTCGAGCCATCTGGCTTAGTTCCTCCACCGCACTCAGTTCCTGTTGCCGACTTGCCAGCGCCTCCATCCCAAGATACAGCACAGACTGTGCCCCGGACACAACTGAGTAGTTCCGCCCTTCCCACTGAAAACATTCCTTTCTACGATATGGTACCGGAAGTTACCCTGAATTCCTGTCCTTGGGGTTATCCATGTTGTCAAGGCCACGGCTTGTGTCCTGTCTTACACCCTCTACAATACCCCACCAACTATAGCTCCATTGATCACTCAATGTCGGACACAACCCTATTCACGTCCACCCAAAGCACCGTTTACCAGCAATCCGCCCAGACAAACCCACCTATAAGCGCAAATATCTACTCATATGAAAATATCCTGAGATGCCTATTGCCGAGCGAACGATTCATCTTCGAAGAAAGACTGAAAAACACGTCATGGAAGGATATCCTAACAGAATACAATCAACGCTGGACCCCAGTTAACCATGACACTGCGCTCATGAAAAGGCTGCAGAAATTACGGGAGAAATATGTTGTCATCAATCAAATCCTGCCATCAAGGACAGGGACCGCTAAAAGGTTAGGACACAATACACATGCGGTTGGAATCCCATGTGCTACCTGCGGGCTGCATAATTACTAAAATCTCATGAGATCTACTAGAACTACATTTCGTTACAAATCAAGATGATACTCATAAGCCAAAACCTAGATGTTACAGCTTGGTCTGCGCGACGGGCCAGGCGAGAGGAGTCCCAGTTTTGAGCGGTTTGTTTGCATGGTTGTTTCGCGAACTCGGTTTCCAGTTGCGGGATTGAATAGTGTCTTGAAAGTTTACAGGGGCGCTATTGAGAGTTCATTTGAGTATAATAAATGTGCGCTTGGGACAAAAATTGGGCAATGAACGTACATATGAGTGATAAATGCTACCCCATTCTCTAAAATAGACCACGTGGTGGAGTGAAGTGCTATTGTCTTCTAGTATAATGATAATTTAGCAGGGTAAGCGGTCTAAACAGTAATCACAACTTATGACCTAACCATAAAATAGGCGTCACAGTTTTAGTGTATTGAAATATAAAGGGCTAAATATCATAATTAGATACTGAATTAATTACTAAGTTTAGTAATATTTTAAATCTAGAATCATTGTCTTTAAATTAATATGAACTAGTTAGAGTAATTGTATTAGAGTATCGAGCACTTGCACCTTCCTCTCCTACAATAACTCTTGATTGTAGTACAAAGCCCCATAAGCCGAGCATAAGTAGTCAGTCGCACTGTGTACTCTCATGTCTATACTGAAAGTGGACATACTGATGTACATTCTTCATCGATGTAAGCGACAGTACTCATGACTCGCACTGCCATCGTATCCCCACTTCCCCAGTTTCGCGCCCCGGAATTTCAGGCAGCAGCGATACTTCTAAGTACTTCATTCGTCCAGCCAGAAATTGCTTACGCACTCACAAGCCGGCCCATTTCTGACAAAAATCGTATTTTGAAGTACAGCCCATGTAGCTCGAAGGCCCCACTCTAGACTTTATAAAGAGCATGTTGTTTCAGACCGGAAGGTGCGAGTGCTCAATACTGTACAATGAATTGTAATAAATAAGTTAAAGTTGTACATATATAACAAGTACAGATAATTTTTTGAATAGCTTAATAAAATAAAACTTATAAAAGACACCCTTTCCCTTTCCAAACACCAGAAGGGCTCAGTTTCGGATCACTAATGAATCATCAGCCTGGTGTCCGACTTGGCGGTCGGGCAAGTCATGGTGAGTAGTTAACTAGCAGGGCGCCCTTGTCATTCTTTGCCCTGTTTGCCGTGTTTTGGTGTGTTTTAGACTTTCGTGTCCATCTTTCATCTTGGTTTCTATGTTTCCTCCGAGTCTGTTACGTGCTCTCTGGTGACTAGGCTTTCTATCTCACCAGATATAAACTTGGAGTGCCCTCGATGGCCACCTCTCTCCATCAGTACGGACATCCATGTATCCTTCACTACGTCTTTGCATTTCCTCTGTAGGGTTACAGGAAGAGTTTTCATTCAGCTAGTCAGGTTCACGGGTTAACGTAGACTCTTGAATAGACCAATTATACTTCACAAGGATGTTCCCTTTATCTGGACAATACATATGTAAATGCTTTGGTGATAGGCATCGTTTGCCTTATCTTATAAATATCTATTTTCTGTCTCCATAGTTCCGTTTTCTATTGGCGTCTTGACAGGTCAAGTTAGCATTCATCCTAGTATTGAATGAAGCTACCTCTTTTCATGGCTGAATGTGCTGTCTCTTACAATCCCCGAGTTTTCAAACGGTATGTGCAGATGTCAATGTGCCTTGGTCGTGGAATCTTCTGAGTAAAGTACACTGTCTCTTTGGAATGGGGGGTGTACCGTTCAGAAGCGCGAGTCCTGGCACAGTGTTTGATCTTCATTGGCATCTTGTTGCACAATTATCCAGCCGCTCATCCCATACATCAGGTATATGTAACTCAATTCTGATATTTCGGCCTGGCGCTGCAAAGAAAACGAAAGATTTTGAATGAACTATGGCCCTTTGCGGCGGTCGCCTAGCTTATGGTATATGTGTCAACAGCTCGGTTGCTCGTAATGTCAAGTGTACTCTTGAAATCACATAATCAGTTTGTAAAAGGACGAATAAGATCTTAGTTTCCTTAGTATAATTTTAGTGATTCCAGGCAGCTTGTTCAATCCCATCCGAGTAAGATAGCAAAGTTGAATGGAAGGAAGAAGAAGAAGAAGTAGAAGAATACAGGGAAGTACACTTGAGCATATAGCACACAAGGGCAAACACAAGGAATTACCCACCCATTTTCCTGGTTCCGATAACATATGGCGAGTCGAGCAACAAAATATGAGAAGATGCTTATCTTTTCCTCGCACTAGAAGACGAAAGGGAGGTGATACCTTTGCACAAATGGTATGTATTTATCCTTTCTTTTGATAAGGAGCCGTAGGATCTCCCCTAAACTAATCTCTGGACACATGAGTATCTGTCGCAAGGTATCACCTAAACTAGCTAAGGATTAAAAGAGACCGATATTGATGATTGGGCGAACACCTGCCAGTCTTTATAGTTTCGAAGGAAGCGCCGGGACCTCGTCCAGGTTTCTGAACGCACGTAGACCGTTCATAAATGATTCCCACGATTCATCAGAAGTGATAGGTGCTGTCACGTAATCGTCTAAATCAGATTGTGAAGCAGATTCCGATCTGATCTGGGCCAAGACTGCATTGTAGGACTCAGAAGCTCGAGAGGGTGCATATGCCTGGACTGCTCGCCCAGGCGCAGGCATAGGATCTAAATCCTCACACAGGCAGATCCGCTCATACAACAACAGTACATCCAACGAGAGCCCCGCGTTCTCGGCGGCCTCATAGGCCATGCGATTCCCGATTGCTTCGGCCAGCAATCGGCATCGAGGTAGAATGTGACGATCAAATGAAGCGCCACGATGTTCCTCATAACCCCCGACTCTCTCAAGCCGCGATTTCATGTCTGCCAGTAAGTCTTCCTCGCGTTGCGCCAAGCGAGACGATCTGTTCCGCGCCTGTGGGAGATCTAATTTCCCCCCCAAAAGCTCTGACATGAAGCCTAGGAACGGAAATGGTCAGCTTACTTGTGAAGTAAAGGCGACTGCCAGCAGGCAAATGCCAATGGTACATACGAATACACAACACCAATGTATCGCCTTCGGCAATTGAATTTCCGTGAAATGTTAGATCCAGCTCGCTTATTTGATTGTACGCGAAGAGACCTTGCCACCCGCATCTTTCAGCGAGAGACCTCAGGACTTGAGAGGCTCTGACTACAGTCGCCTTGAAAATGGTGGCAAGCGCGTGCTGCATGGGGTCAGTTAGATCAGGGCACATATCTATGGTCCAGTGAGCGAATGCATGCAAGACCTTCCCATGAACCCATCCCTCGACGATCGGATGTTGCTGAGTAGTGAAGCTCATAATCTTCTTTCCTGCTTGCCCATCGGTTGATGTGATAGTCCTTCTTTCGCTATAGACAGCAGCTATGCGTGTGCTGACCTTGATAGCCGAAATGCCCATGATAGAGAGAGACAGCGTTCCAGCTGCTATACGCCAAATCTGTCGTAAAAACTCAACACGGTCGTTCTTTGGTTTTGAAGAAGAACCGAGCAAAGCCGATGAGGGCAGATCCACATGGCTAAAAGTTGTCAGAGAGTGGTCCAGCGGTTTCGTACCCGGTCTTGTAGGAAGAATACGTGACGTAATCCCGGGCCTCATCCCCCCTGCATCGCTGAGGAACACAAGGAAGGGCTTCACGCCATGACTCTGTCCGTCAATCATGAGTCGAGCGAACACTATGGCGACGCGGGGCATTTCGCAATACGGTGTTGTCGGAGGCATTGCTTTTGAAGCTCCTGCATGAGGAGTATCCAAATCGTAGGAGCCATCCGGCAGCAGCGTTGCAGTTGTTTCCAGGTTGCGAGCATCCAAGCCATGGCCAACTTCGGTCAACATGAATTCACCACAAATATCAAAATTCAAGAGCTTATCGAGTAAGTCTTGTAGATCGGGACGCTCTTTGACGAAAGAGCAAAGTGTTCCTATGCAAAGGTTTATGTGTATCGCTGCGATAATGAATGCCGTCATGTCGCGGGCAGCAATCACTCAATTGGCTTATTCAGTATGGCCCCAGAGTATGCTAAGGGTTATCAAACTCACGATCAAAATGGAAATTCCAGAATTTGGGGGTCAGATCCTCGATGTCATGTTGTGTCAGACCTGCCAAGTATCTTAGTGATGCTCTCTAATCAAGACTATGCACGCACCGCTGTGGCGACACATCGATTTTGCTCTCTCGTAATGTATAGCTATGTCTCGTTTGGAGGCGGGGGCCACAAGGTCATGGTCGCGGCGCCAAATGTCCTGTGTTAGGATTGCTTTGGATTGAAACATGCTGGAGGCCTGCTGTCTTAGATGACTTGACGGTAGCTCTAATGAGTGTAAATAGAGAACAATGCACGGCCAATATTGCAAGAGACAGGCAAGGTTTATTTTAGCTGTCCAGTTGCTCTTATAGAAAACGAAACTGTCTTTTTGGACCACCCATCGAAGTATCGAGCACACTCGTCAGACAATCGTGATAATCTCGACGAGATGGATTAGAATGTGAAAATACAGGTCCACTTTCCATCACATACTTTAGTGAATCATGTGGATTTTTTTCAGTTAGGGATTTCGGTAATGGGATGTTGGGGACTTCTGAAAACCTCGGAAGCAGCCTCAATGCATACTCCCCCATCCCCCCTCTTCCCCCTCCAAATAAAAATAGAATATCTGAGAGTGATTTTCTTTCATGAGCAGGTGTTGGCTAATATTAAATTGCAAGAAAAACCTTGTTCAAGAGCTCGCCGTGTTCAGCAGCACGCTGGAAAATTTTAATAAAGGAGGATAAAGTTTATATTCAAATAGATATAAGCTCTATAATCTTTTAACTTGGAAGGGAGCAAAGTACTCGCCTTGTAGACAACTGGTCGATGTATCATCTAAGAAGTGTTGCTCAAGTAGTGAGCCTGTTTATCTAGGGTAACTCAGTGAATGGCCAATAATGAGTCTGATATCGCCCAGCTTGATGAAGCCACCATTAGTTTGGTCAATATCGTCGAAGCATACAGCGCTACTACCAAAGGGATTGAGGCGCAAGAATACACACAGACCATAAACGGAGGCGAGCCCCACCGGCATCGCGAAGACTAACATTGAACCCGGATGAGGTAGCAGTATATTTGTCATTCCCAGTAGTCGGTGGAGCCATTGGAGCCCGTGGCGCCCAGCCATGAGTCAGTACGCTTAGGTCGTCATTGAAATTTCCACTCCGCTTTCACGCCAGCCACATTTGTCCAGAAAAGGCTAGTGTGCACTATCCAGTTCACCTGCGTTCGGGCATCATCAGCATAAGCCATAACATGACGCGGTTTCACAACGTTGTGACCTGTGGAGATGACAGCTTCAATTTAACTGACTCTGCATGGCGGGCCTGTTGTTTCTCATGATAATACTAGGGAATCCGTGCTGTATATGGTATCGCAGTCTATACGTTGTATTTATATCCAGTTACGTAGCAGAGACCGGTATACTAAGTATTATGCAGCGTAAAAGCCTGCCCCTGGTGAGTCTCTCTTTTTGTATGGGCTAGCTTTATATGTCTTGTTAGTACGTAATATCCTGTTTCGGGGATTTTGTTGAACAAATTGCAGCGCCGAGAACATGGCTCTAGATACTCTTTCCCTGCAGTCGCTTCTACAAGTCACTATTGAACCGGCTATAAATATCTCAAACAATGATAATAAATAGATACTCGCTCAAGTCAGCTTGGCACGCTCAAGGGACTAAGCGGCTCCTACCCAACCCTCTGATCCCACCTCTCCCCCCTAAGAGTTGTCGGTTAAAAATAGTAGTTTTACCTAAAGTACGTACAAGATAGAGGCTCCAGTGAAGGCGTACCTGACTGTACGTCAACGATCAGCTTGTATTTCTGCCAGAACTTACTTACAACTAATCTACGTAAACGAGGTACACACAGATACAAGCCTCGATGCATTTAACCCACTCTCAAGGCATGTTCCACTAATCAAGCTGTCGAATCTATGGTTTCCCTTGCTGGATTATCTGTATTATTTTACATAAATGCAGACGCACGGTAGCCATCATAGTCAGCTGAAGCGAACCTGATCCTGAGATTATCAAGTACAGGTGACCCCCATAAAAGGTCGGCGCATCACTTGATATACTCTCCACTCCAGATTGCGGCTGACGGCTATGAATTCGTTTTTCCCTTACTTTCGACCTGGGCAGAGGGACGCCGCTTATGCTGCCTTCGCCCAACTCTCAGAGTCTGAACAGGCAGTCCGAGAAGAGAGCCAGTTAAACCTTTGCCGAGACACGCTAGAGGAGACCCTTTTAATTCTACACCCTGAATGTCACTTAGCATTGAAGCTGCAAGATGCTCTGGATGAGATTCGGCGTCGGTCTCTGGCTATGCTATCTAGGGACAATAGCGAGCAGCGCAGTAGCGACTTGGATCCACACCAATCACCACGTTCAATCAGCGATGATTGTGAATACAAACACCTCGACAAAATATCGTGCACTCCAGATCGTTCTTGCGATGCACCGATGTCAAACATTGAGATGACTGTTGTTGAGGATAACAACAACGCCGTAGCAGCACCAGTATTCAGAGCTGTAACGCCCGTGAATCGACCCGCGATCTTGAATGACAACATTCAGAAACCCCTACATGCAGGAAAGAAGCACTCGCTAGAGGTCAACATGCCCGCCGCAAAGCGACGAAAAGTGAGGGGCAATCAGCTCTCAGATTAGATGTATCGGATATTTCAAAGTAGGAGAGGAGATGAATGCTACAGCAAGCTAGTCAGTTAACATCACAACATCACATATCTTTCTGGTACCAGATCTATATAGAGATACAAATGCCTTGAGTTTTTCATGATGATATCTTCGTGACTAATGTGGTTAGCTCTTTAAGAACCATTGGCACGGTATTGAGTTGCCGCTACCTAGTTTTGACTATCTATTTGTTCGGTTGAAACTTAACCCAGTATGCCAGATCAATGCATCATCGCCATGCCAACCGTTAGGCCGGGATGAGTTCTCCGGTAGCGTACATGACATTCTTTGCCGTCGAGTTAAGCTGTAACATACTACCTAAGCCACCTGGACAGTGTGGTTGATTACTTATGGTGAGATCCAAGTCGCATTTCTAGTCGATTCCATACTTGCAGACCAAGTCATAAATGTTATATAATTCGTAGTTCTGTGCGACCCAGCTTGTAGGCTTGCTAATACAGGATGAGACGTAATTCATACTATTCGCGGCTGACAGAGGCAGTTTACCGTCTTTGAGTAGATGTTGACATTTTGATGTATCTACAATCTCATAAGACATCTGAATTCCCCCACCCAAATGGGAGTCCTCCACAGCAGATGTACCGAATACCAGGTAGTTCCAAGCATCGTAAGAGATATCGATGCGAAGGAGATGAAGGAACCGCCCATTATTTGCGACTTTGACGCATATACCGTCGCACCCGACCTCTAAGGGCCAGTAGGCGATCCGATTCGTATCGACTTTGCAACCCAAGACTCCAATGGAGCTAGAATATTGGTCATGGGGAGTAATGGATACGACGTTGTGAGTATTGGGAAGTGTGGTGTGAGCCTCTGAGATCCAAAATGCAGCAGTGCAGACCAAGAGAGGTAGCCAAAGTCGGGATACCGGCATCACGTCCAGAGTCAACGATATCATGTTTGATGCCATGGATGGGCATTGACGGGCCCCTGATCAATAAATGAACAGCGATATGGACCCGATAGATTGCTGCGCTTTGTTGTCAGATGCCACAAATAACAAGGGTGTTGGCGAGATGCATACAAGTTTCTTCTTACCTGGCCTCCCCGGGTGGGCTCACTGACTGTCGCCGTTGGACTAAGTATATTTAGGTACCCACGAGTCCTTTTCGAGTTGCTTGACGTATATAAGTATAACTGATGTAATTTCGTAGAATGTTTTGCGTCATATTTTCTAGATATAACCACAAAGCGGAGTCCACAACCAAGTAAGGCGCACAAAAGTGGGATGTGTCTGTGCAGTATGCTATAGAGAGGTGCAGGCTGGATCTCAGTCACCAAGAATATATTATAGGTCTCAGAAGGATTGAATAGATCTCATTGCACGAATTCGGCCAGTTTAGGATTTAAAGTATCTTCCTGGTAGTATACATATCAACGCACTATTTTGTTTTTAATTTTATCTTCGTTATATACGCTCAAGGGCAAATCAAGGGGTGAGTACATATATATATATGCGGCATCATATGTTGCTGTCAAGTCAAAGTCGAATCAAATAAACAATCTCATTACTATGCGTTCTGTCCCAATTCTTGTCTGCCTACTAGGAATCTCGCTTGCCACTGCACTCCGTATTATGCCACGCTCGCAAAAACCAGATGCAACACCAGAAGGTTTTCTTAAAGCAGGCCCCGGTGGCATTGATGCGATCGAAATTACTCCAAAGAATCTACTTGCTGGGACGTCAGGCAATCCCAAAGCTCCTGTTTTGAAACATCGTGCTCCTGACTCTGCTTCCTTGATGGTAAAACTGATTAATAACCTGGATAGGGCGACTGTGAGAGCTTACATATCCGGTCTGGATGCTACTGGTAAGGTTTTCTTTCTCTCCCCCAACGGTAAGCTTGTCTACCCCAAGTCAAAAGAGCCTCATGTATCAAGCGAGATTACGGAAGACATTACCTTATCCTTAGGCTCCAAGAATCAGACTCTCGACGTATCACTCCCTCCATTTATTCGCTCAGGTCGCGTCTACTTTGCAGACAGCGACCTCCGTTTCTTTGTTGTCAACAATGGAGGAGGCGATAGCGTGGTCCAACCTTCGGTTACCAATCTACAAGATCCCAATGCAGACGTGAACTGGGGATTCGTAGAATTGACCTATATGAATGGTTTATGATATGCTAACATCAGTTATGTTGATTTTGTCGGTATAGTGCTTGGCATAATGCTCACTGAAAAGGATGGTAGTACCCAGACCACTGCGGGGCTGGTAGCTGATGCTGTTACCAAGATTTGTAATGACTTAATGAAACTGAGAGAAACTGACCATCGTGATTGGGCATCACTCTGTATTGCGAACGCGGAGGGGAAGACTGTGCGTGTCCTCTCCCCGGGAAATCGGCACGAGGTCGAAGCTCAACTGTTCAACGACTATTGGGATACCTATGTAAACGAGGTATGGAAGAAGTACGCAACACAAGACCTCGTCATCGACACCCAGTCAAATGCCAGCCAGGTCAAGTGTAGAGTTTCGGACAATCAGCTCGTCTGCGAAGGAAGCGATCGTGGCTTCGCCAAACCTACCAGTAAAGATATCTGGGGCTGTAACAGCGGCCCGTTTGCTATCTCCGAAGGTGATACATCAATCCATGCAGCTATAGTCCCCCGAATCTGTGCCGCATTTGTTCGATCAACGCTTCTGCTCGATGGAGGTGACATCCAGCCGAGCTTAGGTCAGGGTTCCTACTATACAGTCAATCCTACTAATCACTACAGCCGCATTGTTCATTCTTATGAGGTTGATGGTAGAGGTTACGCCTTTCCTTATGATGACGTTAACCCTGATGGTAATGAGGATGCGTCTGGGGTTGTGAGTTCGAATAACGTCCAGTCTTTAGCCATCTATGTTGGCGCGCCACCTTCACTTGGCTAAGCTCACTAAGTAATAAGTCAGATACCTTTGTATCTATTCGCTGTACTGATATAATTCGTCTAACTATAAAGGTCAGGCAGCTTCGCATAGGTCTTGTACCCCCCACCAAAGATGTAGGAACTGGAACCATACACAAACCGGCACCCAGGTGACAGCGGCGAATGGCTTCAGTCACAGCGCCGATTGTAAGGATAAATGGAAATTACTTGATACATAGTTGGTTTTAGTTTCGATGTGAAATCGCGACCAGCGGCAAGCAAAGGCGTAGAAGTAGAAAGGAACTTGGTTGAAGCATTTAAAGAGACATGGGATTATTGGTGGAGTGACATGCAGATAGCTATAGAGATCGATCATTCTTCTTCGCTCATCGGCCGGCATATGGGTCCAGTCTGCAGTAAGAGAGAGGTGGACACCAGTGGGAGAGACGAAAAAGGTGGTGGGCATTATGACAAAACGAAGCGCGGAGCAAATCATCAGGAATCACGGTTTCAAGCTAGCGAAAAATCACCACGATTGTGCTATGTCACCTGTAACGTGAATGACGCTCTTGAAAACGAACAAGAAGGTGCGGTTTACATTTTTTTCATTTTGCAATCGTAGTGGGGGTATGTAAGTGTATTTGAATTTCTATTAGTAAAAAGATTGAGATACCTTTTTACTTAGTTCATAACTCAAGTCAAGTAACGATGGCTGACCTGATCGGACAAACTGAATAGGCGCATGATAATTGGCTGCATTATTTTCCATTTATCGCGGTACAGTGAGCCTCCGAAGTCCCTTTTCCTGTAGATGGCTTTCTAGAAGCAGAGGAAGTCAGTCAGTGGCTTGCTATACAACGGTATTGTATATATCCAGAAGCGAGGTGATTTGATCCTCCATTTCCTGGCAGGGCGGTGAATACGACAGTCGATCCAAGCTTTCTTAAGCGGTGTCAAACGCCTCTCTACTCTGCATTGATACCCTCACATTATCGTATTGAGGCGTATCCACCGGATGGCACCTTTGCTTTGGGCTGACCATGGATCAGCCCAGAAATGGCTAGCTGATTCGATGCCTGACGTGTTATCCTCTATCTGTATGGATGGGTAGTGATCAATCGGATATTCTATACAGAATGCCTCGAGTGGCCTACTTCTTCTTCCATCACAAAAAGGATGGCATTTGGATCGGGTTTGCTGTAAGCCAACCAAAGTCATGTGTTAAGTAGGGCAAGGGTGAGTATAGTGAAAGACCGCAAGGGTCGGTGAAACATGGTGGTGTAAATGCTGACTGTGGTGCAAATGCTGACTGTGGTGCGAGCATGCTGTGCGGTGGACCAGCAAAGTCGAGACAATCTTTCATCAACGTTTCTTCCCAAGCTGATATGCCCGTGCAGTCCGTGAAAGGCATCAAGTCCATACTGCTGTCGAAGCTCCACGGCAACGTATCGCAAGATTGTACGTCAGGCGTGCCAATCCTGGTGCTCTTGCTAGGCTCGATCGCCGTAACTGATGAGGAGCTTGCTTCTGGTAGCGTCAAAGCTGTCGAAATCACTTCTTTTACCGGCAAAACGGGCTCTTGGCTCTTATTTCTGGATTCAGTGGCCGCATTTGTATCCTTATACGGCTGTGGCTCTGCCGGATCGAAGACATATTCAGCGCCCTTCTCGCTTTCGATGATGGAAAGGGATACCCTACAGCCTGTGAGAATAGACAGCTCATACGCCTTCTTGAAAAGTCCTTCTTTCCTCTTCTTAAAGGTCGTTCTTCTGGCGCTTTCATTAGGTATCTTCTTGATTTCGATTCTTCTACGACCCATATTGGCTCAATCAAAGCTATCTAAACTTTCAACGTTGGTGCGAATGACTCCTAAATAGAAAATGGCCATGACACAAACTAGGGAGGATCGGAGGAGGGTCAATGTTGTTATTCCATCAAAGGGGCGTAGAGTGAGCGAAACACACTATGGAATGAAGTAAAGGTAGTCCATTATTCGGCCGGAATGTGACAACTGATGCGTCATCACTACCCCCGACGTTATCGTTGCCAAGTCTGGGACCTGGATTGTTACCAACGACAACAACATCAGCAACGCTGTGACCGATTATTTTTAGATACCTTGAGCCTTGGCGCTCGTTGGTCGTGGTAAGTGACTCGTCGACATGCATGAGATGCTATTATTAGTTTCTATAACTAGTTTTGTTGCGAATCATACAGAGTGTAGTTCTCTTCATCTCGAGCGAACATAAAGTATAATTGATTGTCTCGTTCCAGTGTGAACTAATGAACTTGTGTCTATGCAATTAAACTTAGAGAGCATTATCATATGTCACAAGTGCTATTGCTATGGATTCATTGCCTCCAAAAGTGTATTGGATGCTGATAGATTATCTGTCTGTCAGTGATCTACACAGCCTGGTGAGCTGCAGCAAGTCAACTCACAAAAAGACCAAACCAATGCTTTATCGTGTACTACGCCTTCATTTCGACAATGGAAACTTAAAGCCACAGACGCTGTTACTATTAAGGACTCTAATGCATAGTCCGGAGCTCATGAAGTTCGTGAGGTCCGTGGAATTTTTGAATACGGGATCTGGTATCTGGACACAGGGGCATTCTCAACTTCTAAGTCTTATACTAGTGAGGATGAACTTACGACCCGAGCTAGTCACAGCTTTCTCTACCACCTCTTCCTGGGTTCCACTTAATACATACTTCGGTGGCCTCAATTCCATAACCTATGCAGGCACCGTATCGGCCACTCAGCTTGAATGGCTTCGTTGGCATCTGTCCAATTGCAAACAGATATCCCATCTCCATATACGACTTTCTAAGCGCGGATCTAATTACCACTTACCCCTGTTGAGGACTACCGGCCTAGATTTTTTGAGTGAACTCTGTCTTGAAAACTGTGCATTAGAACATTTTGTTCCAGAAGAATCCTGGAGGCTAAGGTGGCTTGATCTTAGATACTGCTCAGGTACCGAGATGTTCATGCATAGACTATTATCAGGTCACCAGCTGCAGCTTTTGAAAGTGCTTCGCCTTTCTGGGCGATTATCACGAAGAACATTTCTGTCTTTGCTCGTTTCATTGGAGGAGAATCATCGCCTAGAAGAGTTATCTCTTCGCCTAGAAAGCCTACCCCAACTAGTAGGACAAGAAGGCTACGGCAGGTCGCTAGCTCCTTCGAAGCTAGGAGACTCTTGTCAAAGATTACGGTCCAGAATTCTAGGCCACCTCGAAACACACGGGCCCAGGTTGCGATCAGCCACAATAGATATTCGACAGGATATAGATTTCTGTATGCCCTCTATGCTATTCACAGTTCAAGACATCGTGATGATAATCAAATCTTGTCCCTCTGTAGAGTTCTTAGGCTTACCCATCGACTTTCATGATTTATTCTCGAACCAAGCCGGGTCTATAAATTACCCAGTCAAACTCCAAGCACTGCATCTGAGGGGAGAGTACGGCGCTTTCAGTGAGATGGCTAAGAACACGACTACACTGGTTAACCTGTTCCACGCACCTCCAAGCTTCCAAATATTTGTAGGTTATGGTAAAATGCTTAAAGCTATTTATACACCCTCCTCAGGGTATCCGTTGTACTCAAGAGTTACCAAAATTCAAAAATCAAATTATTGTTTGGATTTATGAGCAAACAGGGTTCTGTAGGTTCCGCCATTACTAGCCACGAGGTTTTGGAGCGCAACGACGCCGTAGCGGTTATTTCCAGAGGCTTACGAAGATACAGGCTGTCATATCATGCTGAAAAGGACATGTGACAAACCAGGCAACAGCTAACGACATCTGTGTGAACTCGTCGTCCCGCTTAGTACCCCTTTTCTATGTGTGTTCACATTACATTTGCATGAATCCTCAAAACTTAAAAGGACTTTCCGCTTGGTCTTTCAGTAACTACTAAATATAAACGAGTAACAAATGATCAATTGATAAAGTGCACGGTGTCAGAGGCGCCAATATAATCAAGAACTGAAGACAATAGGTCAAAAATATAAACTCGAAGCAAACAAATATTCGTATCTGAAGCATAGAAAGATTGAAAATGTTGTATGGCCCAAAGAAGCCACCTCTCGAGCAACAAGAGAGCATCTAACGTCACACGATCTTTGTATGACGCTTATTCGAGAGCGTAGTACTGTGTAAAGTCAATGTCAGGCTGAGCTCTCACCAGTACAATCCGTTTGATTCCCCCTCTCGTTCTGCGGCATTTGCGCATCAGTATCTAAAAAATAACACGTTAATATCAATAAAACGCTGCCTTTATTGCATAAGCCGGTGTCGCGGGGGCCCAAGTTCAGCCAATCGGCACATCTACCAATTTCACTCTAGGGTGGGTCAAAAAGATTGTAAACTTGTAGTTCAAAGTCCCATATAAATTCATTGAGACACGTAATCTGAAAAGAACCCATATTGAGTTCAGCCGTAACAGAAATTCAAAAGGCCCACTTAACGCGTCACGCTACGCGTCTTTATGGTATCAACATTCCTTCCATGCGATGACCATCTCGTGCTCAAGCGACTCGGGATAGTTACTGTGAAAGGCATGTCACAGTAGAGGCCGGGCACATTATGAACGACATGGTCAGAAAAAGAGGACGGAAAGCTGAGACGACTTGTTGATTTGTATGGCCGTGAGTGGACGAATATCGCCGTAAGATTAAGCCTACACTCTTCGGAAGAATGTCACAGGCGGTTCCATCAATAACTGAAACCAACCATCCATCACATCCCAGTCAATTCGTTTGTGGCTCTTGACAAAGCGTTAAGGGTCAAGACAATGGCCATTACTAGACTAGAATTAGCCAGAAAATTAGAAGTTGCAGTAATAGGCACATCAAGAATTGGCCGTACTCTCGTCCTGGCGTCTGATATCCCAGCCTAAGAATTCTTGACGATGACAACGATGACATCACGGAACAATGCAATGCATCTGGAAACCAGTCCAAATCAACACCTCCTGGTTACAGTATGTCACCAAGACCTTGCCCGGAAACGTGAGGAAAGGCTCATCGAGCTTTGGGTGCCTGGAAGATAAAGGAATCGCTGAAAAGAGATCCGCGAATGAGCATGGTGGCTATACTCAATCCATCACTGACAAGTAAGCGATGATGCTGGCCTGGTCAGAGCAGCGTAGCACAAATTGACAGCTTGTTCTGCTTTTTACGGTACAATCGTATTTGATGCTCGACGACTCTATGCCCAGAGGTGGTGTTTCATACAATATTGTATGTCCAATAGCACTTCTATTCTACGACCACCGTTTCCAACGAGGGTAGCTTTCCGAAACTTTCTATTTTAGGTACACTGGATTGGCATGTAAAAGAAAAAGTGAAAAGAAATAGTCTCACGGGTACAGCCCCTCACACTGTGCCGATGGAGACCAAATTATGCAACCCGGTTTTCAGTCCCCCAGGTGCAACGAAACGGGCGCTGACAATCATCCTATTTCTAATGATCATGCTTTTGCATCGTCTATTGGAAGGACGTTGAGGCACCAAGTACTACTCCATATTTGTGAAGCCCGGGGAATACACCTAGCTGACGAACATGGTCAAGATAACAGAGATTCAACGATCTGTAGAAGGACGATAAAAATTGGCTGTTTGACCTTGTATCAGTCATTATTGACTAGAAACGGCCACCGTACAGCATCCACTACAAGGCGCGCGGTCTTGCATTTGATTTCACGGTGCATCCCTGTCGCATATTTTTCTTTACCCAATAAAATTAGCTATCAGCTATGTTTAGTTCAAAGAGAGAGGTAGATTGTGTCCCTTTTTCTCGCATGGAAATTCAGCTTGTACTGTTCGCCCGCGTAAACATAAAAGAGATGTCTCATGGCAAACATCCAGTTGTCGTGCCCCAGAACATCCCCACTGCAAATGGCCACATCCAAGAGACCAATGAGGACCTTTCCAGCGTCGCGAAACTTGTGCGAATTTCAATTGCCAAGTTACATCCGCAGACATCGTAGTTCAAACGATGAACACAATTTAAAAGCGACCGCACTCCATAATAATTCGATTCCCCGTAGTGAAAAGCTTCTGAAGGCGCTGGAGATGTTTTGGCCGCCAAGAGTGTCTAATGTGTCACCGAAGCCTCGCCTGTGAATTACAGCTATAAGCTCACTTCGACGGCGGAGTAGATGATGGAAATCATCACGGAGATCCAGAATCAATTCAACTGTTACCACCCAAAAGGATACTTGCTGCAAAGTTGAGAAGTTATGGGTGTACTGTTACACTAGGCGTCATGATAGCCAAAGCTCGATTTAGCCAGAAACCTACTTTCATATGACATGACTTCTACTGCCGTGCTGTCTACTGGTTACTTGCATCGGCTAACTTCTGCAGAATAATTGGCTGCCGGCGGATGGACAGCGATCACAATACCCGACGTCGGATGAAATATGGAAGAGTAGAGCTGGGGAAGAAAGAAAAAAGAAAGCAGCCACTGATGGAGAGTCCATGCATTGAGACTTTAACAATAAATCCTAGCCCCATTGTGTATGTCTTTAAACAAATATCCAAAACCAACGTCTCTTGGGCCTCACTCCAAAACACTTCGGCCCCGCCAATAAGGCCTTTCTCTTCCTGTTAGTTGATTATTGTCACATGGAGTACGATTGGAATCTGAAAGAATCTATCATACGCAACCGACTAGCGGTGTAGATCGAAGACTGAGAAGATGTCATGTGAAGCACGCAACCGTAAAATCATGTTGTATCTATTACGTAGGGTTTGTTATACCGGGGGGGGTTAGTGAAGGTGCACTCATATGCACGGCTTGAGTCCTGACCATCAGTTAGCCCTGGCTTTTTCTTGAAGAAACTTGATGAATTGGTTGTAATATTTCTTGTGTACCTCTACTCTTCATATCTAGGTTCTATTCTTTTCTAGCTGAGGCTTTTACTGCCGAAGCCTATCGAAGAACATCCCTTGCCAAAGACTCAAAGCCTGCGACAGCTATGTGTATAATGCTATTAAAACATTTATCTCAGATAAGCTAATACTATTACTTATTAACTTAGGCAATTATGCCCAATCAGAGGGCTGCCATTTATTTATATGCACCAGGGACAGTACTGTAAGATTCTTATGTAAACTGACGCTATGTGTGTATCAAGGCAACCGCCTTTCTATCTTTAACAATAACAGTCACTCACTCGATCGAAGAATACTAATAATATCCTGGAAGGCTATAACCTGTCACTTAACGATTTAGATTAAAGGTCAAAAGGCGGTCGGTTGGACCTTTTTAATTAGGTCTCGCATGTAGCTTACAAAAGGACCTTAGTATGGAATAGAGATCCGTAGAGCTTTTATTCACCATCTTCTCGTTAGAAAAGATAGAAATTATGAAATTTGAAAACTATTTAGGACTTATCCTTTACAGTTCTTATAAGTCAAGCATAAAGCATTACCTCTTGCCACTAGAGCATATATGCTTCATTTAAATTGAAGTCTTTCTGGAATTATAGCTATAGAACTATTTCTTTATCTTTTCAATTTTGTTTTTAAAAAAAAAGAATTAAAAAAAAGGAAAGAAAAAGTAATAAGCTTCCACTAGTAGTAAATAGGATTAAGTCTAAGGTGTTTGCTCTATACCTAGCCTCCTGCAGTAACCTAAGTTACAAGTTTAGTCCCAAAGCAATGACCTTAAATTTTCTCCAACAACTAATAGAAGTTAGACAAGGAATACAACAAATGTGCTGAAAGGTCTTAGCAGAAATGGAAATGCCAGCAACAAACTTACAATACTGTTTTCCTCGCGACGGATTCTTCTCAAGGTATTGACTAATGACGGATCTCATACATGTCTTTGTATCGTGATCTATGGTCAGTTTTCCTGTCAATAAGGGTGGCAAATCAAGGTCATGGACTGGATTCTGGTCGCCGATGACAATGACAATAACAACAACGTATCCTGCTTTCCAAGAGCTTAGCTCATTTCTAAGATGGCCAAAAAACGGAGATAGAATGTATGATCTCGTGGTAAACCAAATTAACCGACTTTTGAAACATGGGCTATTCTTGGGCTCTAGAAGTCGTTGCCGCCATTTGAAGCAAGAGTAACCCTCGAATATGCCACTCTCTGTTGCGATGATGTCAAGGTCTTTTGCCAGATACGTGTAGGGAGATAATGGTGCACGGAGAAGCCCATCGCATGTGACTCTTACTTCTTCTCTGGTAGTCCTACTCCCAGGTCTTTCTTCAATGGCAGAAGGCGGCAAGAGTATTGTAGCTTCGTACTGCGAGCTATCTTGTCCCGTAACCCATGCAACTCTGTAGAACGTCCCGCGACTCTTTATGTAAAAGTCATGCTTACTATCAGGTACTCGAACTTTCAACTCTACGTATCGCCTCGCATTACCTTTGGGGGTGGCATTTTCAATACTACCTGGACGCCAGAGACCATGAATTCCAGTCGCCCCAAGGCCTATAATGCTCAGTCCAAGCAATAAAGACGCAGTAGACTGCAAGAGATGGATCATGCCACTTAGGATGCTTATGATCCCAACAATGCCGTGGAATGTTCTCCGGACCCTTGTTTGCATGCGAATGGCGAGGTACAGGCTGACACACAATGCCACACTGGTCTGCAAGGAAACAGTCAATGCCTTAGATTCATTTCATCGGGCCCACACGACTTGCCATAAACCCCATGATCCAACCTATCAGTGTATTCCAAGACGCTAGGCGATTTGGTTTAGCAGTAACCCGTTCTGCGAAGCATAGAACTACTTACTGAGACCTGACGTGAGGAAAAGTGAAAGGCCGACGTGGATTACAGTTTCAAGCAAGGCGATCCATGCAAACAAGCCGTGTGCCCAGAGCACTTGCTGTCTGCTGTGACGCAACACTTTGACCAGAATAATTTCGTGAGATCCAAACAAAAATAGAGGAAACAGGTTTGTGAGTGCTAATTTTCCGGAGCAGAGAACGACTCCACGGATTGGTTCGTCAGCTCTGGAGGCATGCCCAAGTGCAATGAGATTTTGAATTGCGATCAGAATTGATATGAGCGCTCTCGTGATGCGTGGGGGAGCGAAACCACTTTGATCAGAGTCGTCAGCTTCCAGCAAAGCCGTATATGACTTCTTGACGTTGTACTCGATCATCTGACATAAGCTATCCGCCTTTTTCTCCTCCGCTCTTCGTATATTGATCTTGTCGACGAGTGCCAGACGCAACTTCGGCACCCGGGAGCAGAGAATCCAAACGCAAAAACTCACCAGATAGAAACAAGATACTAAGAATTCCATGCAGAGAACTGTTCTCCTTCGGCCACGGGTTATGGTTATAAGAATGTCAATAAACTCCAGACGCTTTAGTGCAGGGTTCTTTTGCTATGTTACAAGTTGAGTAATGCTAAAGATAGAGCAACGTGCACGTTTAGAGGCTGTTGCATTTTGTCCTTCTCTCAACTAAAGGCTCTATTTTTAGTGACGTGCTGTACGCTTTGGGTTTCAGTATTGATATCGGTGAACCTGTACGCTCTGTGTAGGTGTAGAGCTGAGTTTCAAAGCGATTGTTATTAGGCGCTCTGGAACCTGGTGGCCATGTCCCAGTGAACCAATAAGTTCGTCACGTTCCGCATCTGCATCGATATTCGCAATACTGGCTGTAGCTTGTCTGTAAATTCGAAGTCGGTACCTTTGACCCTTCAGAAGCCAGAAATACCCGATTCATCCCATCTTTTCAATGTTCGCCGTCCAGAGAATCACAGAGATAATGCGTGTTTTTGCTCTTGCCACTGGTTTCGCGGCCATTGTCCAGGCTCCCGCTGTCCGTGCCCAGTACACCCTGAGTAATAGATACGATTCATCCAACTTCTTCAGCACTTTTGACTTCTTTAACGAAGAGGATCCCACTCACGGATTCGTCGAGTACGTTGACGCAACCACTGCAAAGTCTCAAGGCCTTGTGGCGTATGTCGACAATGCTATATACATGGGCGTCGATTACAAAACCCAAAATCCTCAGAACGGTCGCAAATCTGTCCGCGTGCACTCTCAACAGACTTTCACTCACGGTCTGTTCATTGCCGACATTGCTCATATGCCGGGAAGTATTGCGGGGGTATGGCCCGCGTTCTGGATGTTTGGACCTGACTGGCCTACATCGGGCGAGATCGATATAGTGGAGGGCGTAAACACCCAAATCCATAATAGTATCTATCTGCATACTGGGCCGGGCTGTGTCTTCACCAACGAGGGTAGCGACGAGAGCGATAATTTACTGGTTCAGGACTGTAGTGCACCGGGAGGCTGTGGTCAGATTACGGCAGAGAGTCAGAGCTATGGCGACGGCTTCAATAGTATTAATGGCGGTGTTTATGCGACTGAGTGGACATCTGAGTATATCGCTGTTTGGTTTTTCCAGCGTGATCGTATTCCCGGCGATATCCGATCCGGAGTTCCTGATCCTTTGTCTTGGGGTCCGGCTACGGCTAGGTTCAACGGTAGTGACGGCTGCCACATTGATGATCACTTCAAAGGCCACCGTATCGTCTTTGACATTACGTTTTGTGGCGATTGGGCTGGCTCTCCTGAGGTGTGGTATTCAAATCCTCAGACAGCGGCTCTAGGCGAGTGCAAAAACTACATCGCTTCCAATCCATCCCACCTACGGGAAGCCTACTGGCTCATCAAGAGCATCGAAGTGTACCAACAAGGTAGCCAATAAGCTATATCCAGTTTTCTTCCTTTCTTCCCTCCTTTCTTTAGTTTCTATCCCCTTTATTTGCCCCTTTATTTTCTCCTTCTCGCCATCTATGTAAATACCGCCAATATTGGCTATATTTGGGGTTTTTATGTATCGTCCAAGATTTCTCCAGGCGCTGACGTAGTACCTGTTAACTTAATCAAAGCCCAGTTGAGGATTCGGCCAGAGGATAGGGTATATTTGACAGCCAAGTTAGCAACGTATCTAAGGAGGTGTAACTATGATGTAAAGTGCAACACGCCAAGACTGTGAAATGGTCCGAGGTTTGCATACTTTGCGCCACGCAGACGCATCATCAATTAGCGCGACCTATAAGAGACTTTCGCGAGTCAATTGTTGACATTTTGATAAGTTTGTCAGCTACAAAATTAGAAAATGAAATGTGAATTCCCCGCTTTTCAACCAGTCTCACTTGTGACCAAGTCCTTGTTCATGTGCAATTAAGTACAGTACAGGGATACTATGATATGTGTTTGATGCAATTATGGACTTGCGTGACCACACATTATGTGGCTTCAGCCAAGGCTTGGAGGCATCTCACTTGTCATGAATGGTTGGCTGAATAACAGCAAGACAGGTTCCGATGCCATATGCTAACTATGTGTCTTTAACCCGATCCAATGGCTATCAGACGACGTCTGACAGAGAGCCGTCTCCCGGATGCATCCCGACTGCCAATTAAAATAGGGACTGAATGTCTGTACTAGACGTCGAGATTATCTTGCTTACCCTGCTCGCATCACACGTGAGGCGTGCCGATAAATGGTAAAATGAATGAACGAGTCGGGGCGCAGCAATATAGTGATCTATCCGTGCTTGTGTAGTCACATGCGAAACTTCCTAGTCGATAAAGATAGCGAGGGCCATGAAGCCTTGTTGCTCCAGCTCGACAGAACGAGAATTTGTGCCAGACTTGGGACGGTACAGGATCTCCATTCTTGAAATTAATCCGTATCCTCATTATGCTGCGCTCAGTTTATCATAAAAGCCGTAGATTTCTTCATGATATGCTTGTTCCAGAGCTTAGAGTTATTGACATGTGCTCGAATATAACTCGAGCAATATGAAGTCACCCTGGCGCAATCTTCTAATTCTAACAGCTGCTGTAGCATCGGGCTGCAGCGTCGGTCTCCTGTTGCATGTTGTACTCAATGAAAGAATAAAAACTCGCGGCATAGAAACGCTTCAAATCAAGGTACCCACTATCCCATCAACTGTCATAAACCTCCAACGCGGTCACGACAGGGGGGTCGACCCAATTAAAATGGCGCAAATAAAAGGTACATCTCCCCCCACCTAAATTAGCCTATGGTAGAAGTCCCAACAATCCTTCGAGTTACAAATCGCTACATCGCACTTGTCGCATCCCTTCCATGATTGCCGCGGCCGCCTTGGCCTCCTTCTGTTGCCGCTCACACCTGCTAAGGGCTTTTTTTTTGGCTTTTTGACCTAACCTCCCCAACCCGAAGGCCCTGACAAGGAATGCAGTCTGATTTTTTCCCTCTTGAGACGTAATTGTGCTGTTGAACAGGCGTAAATTCGTCCCCCGCTCGAAACCTTTGCCGCGACTGACTGTCATGGTGGAAAGCCTTGAAGATATCATTATAAAGCCGCTCACGCCACTCAACCTGACTCGTATATCTCTTCCAACTTGGCTGCCCGTGAAGCTGAAGAATATAGCTATTCACAAGGATAACCTCTAAGAGGAAGTGCCAAGTTAGGGCCTGCCAAGCACCCCGGCGGACAGGGTGATCATAGCTGTGATATGACCTCAATTGGTCGCCTCGATCTACATGATTCATCTCATTATTGTACTCAGCGGCAACTGTAGGAATGCTAATTAGCTTGACGGTCTCATCACCAAAGAAACGCTGTATCGGCCGTGCCCGGATGTGGTCTGTTGACGGCTTCTTCCTCTTACACTCAATTCTCTCGTTCCCCTTAAAAACGGTCGACATAAACAACACGAGAGCATTATCCTTCCACGCGATTTGGTTGACCTAGGACGAAGAGAGAACTTAGTAAGGGAATCATATATAATTCTATCTTAGTTACTTACCTGATTATCAGCTGTTGGTATGACCCGGATCTCATTAAACTCATAGCCTGATTTCCCTAACTTATCCTTGTTTTTTGAGACTGCGAGGTCTTTATAGATACCGCAGTTAGCACGGGCTGTGCCTGTAGCCCCGTGGCCGTGCTGACGAAGGGAGAGAAAGAGGTCGGACGACGAGAAGAGGTTATCCATAAAGACGTGGTATACGGCCGGCGGCAGCATATTGATAAGGGAAATAACCACGCTCTGAGTCGAGTTCAGAGGGATGACCTTATCCCTATTAGTCATAACCTCTATCACCTCCTTAACCTCCTCAACCTCCCGCGGCCTCGCCGGCCTGCCTCTGCCTCCTCTGCCTCTGCCTCTTCCCACTCCAGTCCTCCTCTTCTTAGTAGGTTCAACACCTACAGGGCCGTATTTTAGACCGGGCTGGTGCCAAATCCACCGTAAAAAGAAGCCCTTTTGGGCTACAACCCAAACCTTGAACCCCGTGTTGATCGGCTTGTTCTGTACCGTGGTTTTCTGGTGAGATCTCCCCTCATATTGGATCATGCCCTCATCCACAGCGAGATGAGAGCCCGGCTCTAAGAGCTGCGTTGATACGTATTGTATAAGATCAGACCACGGTTGTGCGCATTGGAATACCTCAGGGAAGCGTTCATCAGGTACGAATTCGGTGTGGTCAAAGGGTCGGAGGTGGCGATGAAGAAGCTGAAACTTATTGTAGGTCATAAACTTGATGATAGAGTAGGTAGGACGCTGGTCCCCAAGCAAAGAGGTTTTCCAATAGTCCTCGATCCTAGTTTCCTTGTGGAGACCAATATAAATCAGGATTCCAAGCCAGATGTATACATCGGAGACCTTGAGCCTCGTCCACTTTTGCAGCCTTGAGCCATCTTTCAGTTCGTGGTTTTGGCTGTCAATGACGCCGCTCCCATGCAAGCTGGCGACCCAGTTGTTGGTGTATTCAACCCAGCTTTCGACTAGGGAAACAGGCACAAAGAGCTGGAAGAGCTGTAGTGGCTCCTGGGGCAGTGGGTTGACCTTAAGGTCGCGAGGCGGCACGTTGAAAGGTTGAAAGTTGAAGCCGCGGTCTTCAGCTGGGGGAAACTCAGGCCGGCATGTACTATCAGCCGCTTGCTCGCGTCTGCTGTTTTCTTCTGTTATGAAACTATTATCATCATAGATATTGACTGCCGGTATCTTAGGAGGTATCTTTCGGGAGGGCATTGCAATGAGCAAAATGAATTATGTGCGATTTTAGCTGTGAAGGTCAGAGGGGTTTTTGGGTTCCCCACAGGTACCGTCACGATGACAGGGGTGATGTGGGGCGAGGTACGGAATGGAGGTTTATGACAGTTGATGGGATAGTGTCTCGCTTCGACTTGGGTGATGTTACAAACCGAGTACCGGAAGCTGCGTCCAAGATTGAAGAAGGAGCAAGTCGAGTAGTGGAAGACGTATCTTCGAAAGCTACTGCTATCTCAAAGGCTCTGGAGAACATACCAACCCAAGTGACTCTTGGTATGGACCAAGTATGCTGGCATGCCTCCAAGACCAAATGCACGCCTATCTGGAAAGGCCCAGACGAATGGTTTCCCGGTCCATTAGCACAGTTTTTCAAGCTCGACAATCATCCAGTGTATCTTGCTCTCATAAAATACAACATAAGAGTAGGCACTGCTGTGTCGTTAGCCGTCTACCTTTTTGCCATATCGGTCTTCATCGGTTGGCTAGTCGCGAGTTTATGGCCGAGGAATAGGAACAGCAGCGCAAGTCTAAAGAAGATGAAGGAAATGGAGAAAATTTTGTTTCGCCACATGGGAAAGATTATCAGTGTCATCGGCTTTTGCATCGTCGCTCCGCTCATACTGAATATTCTAGTCCTGTATATCATCGACACGGTCCTAGGAAAATTCACTATCACGGGGCTAACAAGAATACCTGGAGACCTCTCTATGTTGTTTACCATTTCATTGTTTCTTGCTGTCACATCTTTAGTTTGTTTAGTTTGTTTCCATCATGTGGTGACGAAGATTGCCCTACCTCCGCCTCCGCCGCGCCCCTAAGGTTCAGCAGCTCGAATTGACTTGACTTTTGCTGCGAGGCATCAGGCAGCTAGAAGGCGTACCTAGGAAGCCCCAGGCAATTGCATGACAGGCCAAGAATCAAGTAATCCTCACCAAGACCCACCTCCACTACCGTCCCCCAGCAACCATGTCGCTGCTACCTATTCTTGACTATATCACTTCCTCTGCAGTAGATCCTACACTTGACACCGTTTTTAAAGACGAGGTCAATTTAGGATAGAGTACAACGAGTGAACCAAGGTCACGCAAGTTTGTCTTGATATGCCAACCTCGGTGCACTATTCCTTATCTACATAAGCTCTATCATTGTCCAGTCTGGCTCTAGCGCTGCACAACAGACCTTCAGCAGATCTTCAATGGTACTCATTGCCAACGGCCGCCCGGCACAGAGTCTAGATTCCAAAAGTGCATCGTAGAGGGCCTTCGTATCTACCTTTTGGATCGAACGTGGTCCGTTGGCGCCTATAACTGCACCATATATAATCTGGTTTTGCTTAGCCGAGTAGCTTGAGTCACAGAGTTCGCGCTGCAGATGGGCTTCTTCCCCTCCCACTGCCTCAAGTAAAATTCGTATCAATGCAATGCAATGTAAGGCTAGATCGATATCGTCTTGATCCAATGACGCGAGCCTCTGGTACTCCATCTCGTCAACTTCGGACAAAGTGGCTACAATTTCTGTATCGCTCAGACCTAGAAGAGCTTTCGCTATAGAGTCATCGTATCTCTCAAGTAAAGTCAAGCCTAGGAGCTGAAGGCAGAGACAAAACTGTCTCTGGACATCTCTAGCTGATTCCTGTGATGCGTTAGTCGATATTCATCTTTACATGCACATAATTATCCATCGAACCGCAAGGACTCTGCCTAACGTCATCCACTCGAATAGCAAGTGCACAGCCTGGTAGTTGATTGCCGTGTATGCGGATGCAGGGACTTGACTCCGGGCAGACGAACCGCTGGGTTTCATAGTGTAGCTCTGTCCTCTTAAAATTCCCAAATAAGAGTATCAAATGCTCCATAGTGTCATCTCGAGGAGCCCGTTGTTTATTAAAATTGTAGAGCCTAAGCCTTGTCAGCCCCCGCCAAAGAGTGAGTCAACAAGTCGATATCTGCCGAAGGACTGTAGACTGCATGCAACGCGCTTCAAGATCATAAAGAAAGGGCGTGTGAAATACGAGAACAAGGTTTTCTTTTTGTGGAGGGCGGGGTTGTGAAAGGAGCGAAACGACGAATCAGAGTAGGGCATCCCCTCTACGTTGGCCCCGCATTTTGTGTAATCCGTTACGTGACACAAATCGCATGGTTGTGGTATCCGACAAACAATTGGCTATATTTAGTAACAACTTGATGATTGATTTTTGGATTGTAGTTACCATGTAGGTCGACACACCATGCTCTCATTCACTTTCTATTGCGAAATAGAGTAATTCTTATCAGGCGTGTGACAGTGACTTTGGCGTACAAATTGGCGTACAAAGTTGTCAGATATAAAAACCACTCATGCATTGCTCTAAGTGGGGATCCTCATTTTTGTGGCATGTGGTGTAGTTGGTAAAAATCTAACAATTAAGAGTCTCATTGCCTCAACCAATTTTTTTTAATACCTTGAAGAACCCTCTTTCTCATACATAATGTCCCTATCCAAGCCCCAAAAGGAAGGTCTTACGGCTACCCTCTCTAAGCCTGAGGACTTCCTCAACTGGGAGCATGAATTCCTCCTTCAGGCCCATCGTCTTGGTCTTCAGCAGCACCTCAAAAGCAAGACATTCCTCGGAGACGAACCAGCTATCCCGGATATAAGAAAACGCAGATATACGAAGACCGCTACAGCCCAACGAACAATCCGGTCTCATACTGCTGAATCTCAAGACGGCGCCCCAGACGACATTCAGGAAACGGCAAATGGAACATGGTCTATCTCTGACCTAACAGACCAAGGCCAGAAGATCTTCCAGCAGGATTTAACCTTTTATCAGCTACAAGAGAAGGTTTTCGAAAAAACAGAAAACCGCTCTTGGAACCCTTCAAGACTGGGTTATCCGTACGGTCTCTCCTAGCCTGATTCAAACCTGCTGTCAGTCAAATGAATCAATATACGAATGGCACAGGAACCTTCGTGCCAGGTGTGGAAGGACCGAGGAAGATGAAACGAAGGATGCCAGAAATAGGTATCTTACATTACTAAGAACTGCCCCAAAGACGGTCAGCCAAGCAGCATTCAAGTGGCTAGATCAATGGGAAGAGGCAATGGCGAAAGGGCGACAACGAGAGGTCCCTGAAACGCTCCACAACAGTGCGTGGGCCTGGGACTTCTTCAGTGTCACCACACACATCTTGCCCAGCTGGACTGCCTCATACAAAATCTCTTCAAAGACCCTATTGCAAAACAGGGCCCTCTCATACCGAGATGTAGGGAACGCCTTCCGAAATGAGCTCCAAGATGCAGAAGCCACGAAGGGCCGAGTGGCCCGCGGTGCGTTTTCTGCGAGCTATGCTGGGGAGGATCCCCAGGATGATGAAGGGGACGCCCACATCATTGAAGGTCAGTATCCATCTTCGAAGAAGGGAGAAAGAAAACGCCAGAGGTCTCCTGAGAAGAGACAGGAATGCCCGGCGTGTGGGTTATCCCACGAACTTGCGAAATGCTTCTATGTCTTTCCAAATCAGGCATGGAAGGGATTCAAGCCCCGAGAGAGGATCCAAAAGAAGGTGAAAGAAGCTCTCAAGGAAGACTCAGACCTGGAGGCCCAGGTAAAAGCCCTCACACGGAAGAAGGCCAGGACCTCAAAAGACAGAAACTTGATGCAGCCAACAAAGGAAGAAAACTCAGACCAATGACTGTACGGCCGACCAATCGCCGAAATCAAGGCCGCCTTTGCAGCCCAAAGGGATAACTATCCCTTACGGAACTCCGTGATCCTCGACCCCGGAGCTACTATCTCAATCACAAACAGTGCCAACAGACTAGCGAGATTCCAGCCGGCTATTCCAGGCGACTTCATCTGGGCTGGAGACCGAAGATTACCCATCTTAGGCTACGGAACCATGATCATCAGGCTCACAGGAACCCGAGTCCTAATGCTTGAAGATGTAGCTTATTGCCCTCGGCTCCTTACGACCCTAGTCTCCCTACGTCAACTACGAAAGAAAGGCTTCTATTGGGATAATAGGTGTAACCCAACGACCCTCCGACGACTCGACCGAACGATTGCATGCACAATCCATGACCTATACGGCCAGTATGTCATCGAATACCAGTCAGAATGCTTCCCAAAAGCAGCCTTTGTGGCCCACAGATTCAGCTCTTACACAAAGAAGGCCCCTTTGACGGGAGAAGCTATCCGCTGGCACAGTCGCCTAGGGCACCCGGGACCACAAGCTCTGGAACATCTTATCTCTGCCTCTCAGGGGGTGCGAATACGAGGACCAACCACTGTTGAATGCGACGCCTGTGGCATATCGAAGATCAAGAGACAAATCAGACGAGCCCCAAGACAATCCGATCAGAAGGCCGGCGAGCGTATCGCCATTGACTTCCATGACTACCAAGAAGGCATAGGCGGCTATACCTCACAGATGTTGTTAACCTGCCGAGCTACGGGTTACATCTGGGATTACTACCTCACAGCCCGGACGACAGAAGCTATTATCACCGCTTTCAAATCCTTCCTAAGTCATCTGGAAGTCCAACACGGCCTCAAGGTCAAAGTCATCGAATGTGATAACGAGATCACGGAGATCAAGCCGAAAATCGGAGACTTCCTGAGGAATAGAGCTATCATCATCGAGCCCTCGGCCCCATACACACAAGCCCAGAATGGAGGTGCCGAACGCTCAGGGGGTGTAGTCAAGGACAAGGAAAGGGCTATGCGAACAGGCGCAAAGCTTCCTCACCAGCTGTGGCCAGAAATTGGAAGGACAGCAGTTTATCTGTACAACCGAACGCCGAACTACGCATCAGGCTGGAAAACGCCATATGATCAACTGCATACAGCATCAGCCAAAGCAGCAGGGATTCCACAGCCGAAGAAACAGCCGGATCAAACACACCTACGGGCATTTGGCTGCAAGGCCTATGCAATGACCTCAGATGCCCAGCAGAAGGTCAATCGCAAGATGCGGCTTAAGCCCAAAGGTTGGATCGGCTTCCTAGTGGGATATAGGTCCTCGAACATCTATAGGATCTGGATCCCCACAATCAACCGGATAGTCAACACTCGAGACGTCATATTTAATGAAGACGAAGGCTGCAACGGAGACTGGGAAAGCTTTAAAGATGAACTACTCGAAGCTGACCTAGAAGAAATTGCCAAGTTCGTACAAGGATCCTCCCTGCCGGAACAAGACGACAACGAACAAGCAGAACAGGTTGAAGACTGTATTGAAGTGGCCCTTCCAACAACCACCCTAGCAGATGAAAGCAGCCCTATTACAGAAGAAACAGAAGACTTCATCGTGGCAACTGCCCTAGAAAACAGCCTCAAACAGTCAGAAGACTCTGATATCCTTCCAACACCTCCAGTCACACCACTGTCAGCTCTACTAGCGCACAGTTCCAGGGCCTTATCAGACGAAGGAAACAAAACAGTCTCATGGCAAGCGGCCTTCCTAGCCGGAACAAAGTCCCCTCTCCAGACCTCAATCGAAAGGAAGCTCCGACAAGGGGTGAAAATGCATCGAAACTCCCTACCGCCGCCCCCGACGAAACATCAAGACCTAAAGCATCACCCTTTTGGAATGCTCTTTCAAGAGGCTGAAGAAAGCCACCTTCAGAGTCACAAGGAAATGAGGTCCTGGACTGAGATTCGAAAGAAAGACGCTCGAGCCGTTGGCCAACAAGTCCTTGGCTGTATGTGGGTATACGTTTACAAGTTCGATAAACACGGCCGATTTCAGAAATGCAAGGCACGGCTAGTGGTCAGAGGAGACCAACAAGCTAAGGGAAGGTTGCAAGAGACATATGCAGCTACCCTAGCCGGAAGGTCTTTCCGGACCCTGATAGCCATTGCGGCCAGATTTGACCTAGAGATGGTCCAATACGATGTGGTCAACGCCTTCGTAAACGCCCCAATTGACCAGGATATTTTCATGCACATGGCCCCGGGGTATAAGAAAACAGCAACTATCCTGAAGCTCAACAAGGCCCTGTACGGACTACGAGCCTCTCCCTTGCTATGGCAGAAAGAACTCTCGAAGACCCTCCTAGAGATAGGCTACACACAGATTCCTCACGAACCTTGTTGTTTCAAGAAGGAAGGAGTCCTCTTCTTCTTTTACGTTGACGATGTTATCATCGCTTACAGGAAGGCCCGGAAAGACAAGGCCGATGAATTGACTAGACAGCTTGGATCAAAATACAAGCTAACAGGAGGAGACCCCGTGCAATGGTTCCTAGGAATGGAAGTCATACGGGACCGACCTGCAAGGAAGATTTGGCTGTCTCAAACAGCCTACATTGACAAAATCGCAAATCTAGCTAACAAGGGAACATCTACAGTACCAATGACTCAAACAGAGCTACGACCTCAAACAGGGCTAGCAGCCCCGGCAGAAATTCAACGATATCAACGCAAAGTCGGCTCGATCCTCTATATCGCCGTTAACACCCGGCCTGACATAGCCTTCGCCACCTCCAGGCTGGCCCGATTTCTTGTCAACCCTGGCCAAGAACACCAAGACGCCGCCGACCGCGTTATCCACTACCTCTCACACACAAGGCACCGAGCCCTACGATTCGGAGGACCCGGAGGTCTTACAGTTGCTAGTGACGCTTCTTTTGCCGATAACACCCTTGATCGGAAAAGCTCCCAAGCGTACACTATCCGACTATTCGACGGGTTGATCGGCTGGAGAGCTAGCAAGCAGAATACAGTCACCACATCCACAACAGAGGCAGAGCTCCTAGCCCTGGCACAGGCTGCTAAAGAATCCCTCTATGTGAGTCGGCTGTTGAAAGAGCTTACAGTTCAGATGGATGATCCGACTATCCGTATCGACTGCGACAACACTCAAACTATCAACCTTGTGGCCGCCGAAATCGCTACTTTGAAGACTAAGTTGCGGCACGTGGATATTCACAACCACTGGCTGAGACAGGAGGTCCAAGGAGGGAGAATTCAAGTCAAATACACCAAATCGACGGATATGATCGCAGACGGATTAACAAAGGCCCTGCCGGCAGGCAAATGGAACCGCTTCCTCTATCAACTTGGCCTGGAAGATATTCAGAAAAAAAAACAGCAGTATAGCCGGAAGCAAGAAGGAATAGAAGCGAGGCTCCAGAAGATAGAAGACTGCCTAGGAAATGCAGGCTCAACTGGGACCTATTGAGCCTGAGGGGGTGTGTTGAATGTTGGAGGGTTCACCCTCAACTTCAGGATTAAGGTTCAGGATTAAAGTTTGAAGTCCTAAACTTAAATCGTAGGACTTTCATCTAGGACTTTCTAGGACTCAAGTCCTAGAAGGAACCAGTCGAAGATATAAGGTCTCAATAGTCCTTCGATTGCGACAGAATCAAGAAATATACACGATTCACCTTAATATCTGACAATTAAGAGTCTCAGTGCCTCTCGGGCGAGTCACCTCTTGACGTTCTGGGTTCGATTCCCAGCACCCGCACCCTTAAGTAAATTCTCAATAGGTAGAGAGGTTGTGTCATACTTCTAACAAGGGGGTCACTCACACTTCAGGTTCTAGGTTCGAGTCCTAGCTTATTGGGCAGCTGGAGTGACCAAAGTCATTCCAGCTGAGGGGGTGTGTCAGATATAAAAACCACTCATGCATTGCTCTAAGTGGGGATCCTCATTTTTGTGGCATGTGGTGTAGTTGGTAAAAATCTAACAAAAGTACATCTTCAGATTTCTAGTTTAATGCCCCATGTAGGCAGCCATACAATCAGCATGTCAGCATTATCAGCCGGGTACAGAAATATTCTCAGCACTGCAAGTACCTATGACTCAGAGCGCACCCACCAGCCTCTTTTATCTCCTAACAGTCTCCTAATCCTGCCTGCTTCCATCCAACATTTCACGCTTTACGGGACCCTTAGATATTGGATAGAAATTATCGATGTATTTAATAGTGTAAAGACCTACATCACCTCGTTGAAGTTGAAATTTTGAGCCGAGGTTGGATGCGTTTTCCATTGACTTTTGGCGTCATGCTTTCACTTCTGTCCGCATCTTTATCTTTCCGGGATAGGACTAACCTAAATACTTGAAAATAAATACAAATAGGACAACGCTTTTTGTTCTCTTCATCAGAAGAGCTCAAATATCCCTCCGGATTAGATCTGAGATTGGATGGGTTCAAGAACCTAACCTACAAGGTTAATAATTCGACCTTTGGCGCTTACCCTAGACTCAGTGAATGTCTACTGCCCAGGTTGAACCAATCAGAGACATTGTTAGCTTCATCGGTTGGTGAATTATCTTTTGTGGATACCTATGACACTACTTGTAGACAAAGTGCATTCTTAACGTTCTCGATATTCGCCTTCCGTGACATTGCTGACATTCTGTACGTTTCCAGGTTTTAGCAGTTTTGGGCTTCTATAGCATGCTGCGATGTCCTGATGTCAGGAAGAAGGTATAATCGGGCAAGAGGGTAGCTGAAGGCAACGAGTGTGAAAGTTAGGTTATAAGACATTATTCGGAGTAGGCTTATGAATACCAAATTCGTATGTATACGAGCACCTTCGCCTTGCTTATATAATCTGGTCTTCTGTTTCTGCGCGCATCCTCTTGTCTTTATCCCTCTGAGTGACACAAGCCTTCGCCGCATTAATTACCTTCTAGACCCCATGGACAAGAGCTCTTGCGGCTCAAATCTCAGTGGCGTCACGATTGGTACAAAGGCAAGGCCGTGACATTTAGCGGAGGCTTGTCACGCTCCAAGTGGAAGCCACGTAATGAGACGGCGAAGCTATTTTTCTGATGACTTGGTCCAATAAAAGGGGCAAGAAAGAGACCAGAGTATTTAATAATCATCTACTATCATATCACTATTATATTGAAGTAGTGAAATAGATTTCGGCTAAAAGAGAAGGTGCTAATATGGAGTCAGTGGCCTGTTTTGCAAACTCAAATCAAATCATGGTCAGGAGCGGCGCTCGATACTCAAGCCAGCAGCTTAGTGGATAATCCTGGATCGACTGTTTTTAGCCGCCCAACTGGGCAACTTTCTTACCATAACATGGTTCAGAGACTTATTTAACACTCCCGTGGCGACATACGAGGTGTCGAAATGAAGCACAGTATGTATGTCTACTCCCCTATAGTCAAAATATCTTGGATAATTCCGGTTTTCATTGCGGTATCATCGCCCTGTCTAGCTTCTTCATCACCAGGCTCTTCATCAGGAGTGAAGCCATGTGAAACAAGCGCCAGTAACAGCTTGGATCGCGGACTCTCCACTGGCATAGGCCATTACATGACGCCACGCACTCCGGCGAGCATAGATTCAGCAACTATGATAAATCAGGTTCAAGAAGCAGAAGCAACCATTGCTTCATTCTCTACATCGGGCACAATAATATCAGACTCTATATCCACCTATGTAGATGAGCTATGGATCAGTGTAATAAGCCATGCTGTAGCGATTGGAACATTGGTACCAACTGCCGAGGCTTCATCGACCGATACATCCAACGGAGAGGTGATAGAGAGCATGGTGCCTACTAATAGCGGTAAAAGCTCATACGCAACCACATCGACTGCTAGAGTAGAGGTTCGAGGATCTAGTAGTTTGGGAACGGGCGGGGTGGACACCCTTACAACTCATAGGATGAGGGTGAATTCAATAATGGAAGAACTTTTCACACGAACAGAAAAGCCAGAGGCTTTTTCGACAACCAAGTCCACTGAATCCAGAGTGATTATTACTTCAACTGTCACCAGTGAGCAGAAAGAAACAGTTACAAGAGCTTTGTCTGGTCAGACGTCTCCGACAAGCTTGATATGCGGAAACCCGACTGACTTGCCAGGCCGCAGCGATGCTGATCCTCAATTTGTAAGAACCTCTTCATTTGACTGGTGTTTTTTGCCAGCAGTTCAAGGGTTCATGCAAGCCGGTGATGAGTGTGTGATAGATGTAAAACGCAGCTCGGATGATGTCCTCTATGAGTACTCTATTTGCTGGGCAGTGGATTGTGTGGGCGAGCCACAAGCCAAGCGGAAACCACTTGGGGAAGACGGGCCGAAATGTGAGGATATCCTCTACGAAGACTGCTGGCAGGCGTGCCGTAATAATGAGGGGATGGGGGGACAAGTTCAAGCTGGCTGCCTTGTCTACAAGGTACGGACAGGTGTTGGAAAAAGCCAGGGATATTCACAAGACGGAAGTCGGCTTTAATCAAACGAACAAGATTGATAGTTGGGCACTTTGATCGCATCTTTACACGGTCGGAGACATGTAGCCGTCCAATCAAGTGTTGCAAGGACCTGTGACGCAGAGACGTGAAGGTGGAGAGCGTGAGGGCGTGACGATACTGGAAAAGGGATTATCACACATGCTTGTTTACCTTTCTAGGAGGAAAGAGCGCGAACTCTATTACTTTTGTACCAGTTCGATAAGGAGCCCGTTTTGTGAAATGTGAGTCTCGACAAAACCATCAATACGCCCCAAGTGCTCGAAATCAACTAAGTAGAGAGTCACCCAACCCTATTGACAGAAATATGTTATTTTACTCTACTCTATTGAAGGCATTAAAAATAGAGTGATGGCTGAGGTGTGGAAAAGCAAGGGCAGTAACCAACTACGCTCTACAAGTCGATGTTATTTAGTGAACCAAACTAATTTCTCTGTCAATCAAAAGGATATTCAAAGGCGCCTTTGATAGCTAACGCAAGCTATGAGATGCTATATGTCACGATACATAAGCTCCTTATCCGCTCGTAATTCATGGACCGCTTTGGAGCCTTCAAGAAATATCGAAAGTCTTTGGCTACCGCCCTCAACGAAAGAAGATCCCATATAGATATGCCCGAGCCAAGATCTCTTTGTTTACTGTGCCAAAGGCCTCGATCCAGCAAGAGTCGCCTACATAATAGCGATTTCCTAGACAGACTGATTTGTTCCAGGTCCAGGACTAGGTGTGCCAGAATTAAGCTTTCACTTCACGACGAATTAAGTAAGCCACTCGTTGTGGATCACGACAGTGCTATGCATTACGGAAGCGAGCCCTACGGAACGAGAGAATTGTCAACGAACATGTTGACTGACTATACAAAGGGCAACATAGCAGAACTTGCGGGGGATTCTGTAGCGCGCGGCCGCTCCTCTTGGGTGGATACAACGGAGGATCGGGCTCCCATCGTGAACTTGGATTCGAAACCACGCAGAAGACATCATGAACATGCCTTAGCTTAACGGTTTTCAACTTGCAACCTACATTTGTGTCCAAGACATAATAACACGAAAATACAAAGCCTTTCTTGGCTGTCGGGAAATCAGTCCGTATGCGTGAAAAATACACGCTAGAGCTAAATTAGATGAGTAACCACGAGTAGTTTGTACAGGCAACATGAAAATAAGTAGACCAAGCGGCGTCGATCAACCAATCATACAAATTATGCGCCATAAGCTACAGGATGAACGATAGTGAAATTCAGTCCCGCTTTTCTGCGTGATGCCATTCATTTGATCAAAAACATGGAATCTCTATTGCTGACCCGAGAATAGCGCCCCCTTCCTCTCCACTTCGGGCACGCTTAAAGCAGGTGTTGAGTGCTACAAAAAGCTTCATCGATAACGGTATAGCGTGAGTGCAGACTGGATGAGTTCACAAGACGTTCACCAACCTTCTCGAGCTAAGGCGCGCAGTTTGTGCTAGCCATTGACTAGCATCAACTCTAAATAACAATTCTATTAGGAACAACCTTTTCTTGGAAGGAGCTTAGCACGCAAATCAAGTACCCGTGACATTTACCATCCACTACTAGACGTCATCGTGGCAATGACTGTGGTTCATAGTAGGCCTGATGTTCACTAGCTTGATCATGTCAGAAGGACATAACGAAAGTAGACTATCAGTAGGAGGCTTGATGAGTAGTAGAAATCCGAGTAGTAATGGCTCCACCATCCTATATCTCGGACAGGACGTGCCTTCTTGTCATCTATCTACAGTGTCCCAAATCGCCCAAAATTCATGCTAGGACATAATGATTCAAAAAGCAAGAAAAATGATTTTAGGAAAAAGTCGCGATGACCGTCGACCGAATTCGTGTCCAGAGATTCGGGTTGCAGCCGTTGTGAGCCCATTGAGTCATAGGCATATGGAGGCCAGGGAAGAGTTATGCTATATTCGACCCGACTATCTTCAACCCGGGCATGCATCACTTTCAGACAGTGATCTTAAACACAATAGCATGATCCCTCTCCCGCTGTCCATTTCAAAGCTGCGACGTGGGAAACAGATCACAGAGCTGACGAATGGCCAACTCACTGCAGGCCGTCGAAGCAAAATACTAAGCGGCATCACCCACGAGATACGCGACAATGACTCTCCCCAAACTCTGGATACATCGCATGTAACCCTATCGCCACAACCTCCAGATGAGGAAAACATTGAGAGGAGAAAGGATGCTGAGTACTTCGCCGAGAAGATTGCACAGTTCTATGGCTTCGATGTTGTTTACGTCGCTAGCATAGACTCTACTTTACTAGAGCAAGCCCGACCTAACACTTTTGCAACGGTACTTGTGGCTTATACTGTCCCAGGAGTGAGTTTGCCGCGGCTGGTACCAACAGCGCTGTACCGGATGCCTGTTGAGGAGGATGGGTGGATTCACGATTTCGAAGCGTTACCATCCGACTTCCAAAGCGGATATAGGCGCCTTTTCGATGGAAAATCGGTTAAATATGTTTTCATGTGTTTTGCCAGGCCCAGAGCTCGATATACCGCATCAACTGAGTAAATTCGTTAGAGCCTGTGGATCCCATTAGCGTCAGCCTAGCCCAAATAGGAAGGTCATTACATGCGGCTCTTCCCCGCACATATCAGACGATCAGGCCGAAAATACTCAGACCTGGCATCTAATTAATCGCACACCACAATTTACATCGCAATTGAAGCTATCACCACATTTATTATATATCAAAATGTCCCCTGGAGCGAGATCTATCACTCCCCAAAGTTCTGGGGCCGGCCGACCGCCTAAACCCAAGAAACGTGGGCAGAAGGCAAAGCCAATCCAGGATCGGGTATATAAGGTTGCAAAGCCGGTTTTTCGGAAGGAAGAGAGGCATTCGAAGGAAAGGCGGCTCGAGGTAGTGGTGTTCCTATATCATCATCGGGTTTTCGATCCTGACCACCCAAAATCGATCAATGGATATAGAAGACCGTTACAAAGCGAGGCTGCTGCTTACTTTCAAGTTAAGCAGACCACGATAAGCTCTTGGTGGAGAGAAGATATGCAGAACATAGAGAAAGAAAAACGAAGCTATTCCGTCCGGTGGCCTGATCTCGAGAAGCAATTGTTTGAAGAGTTTATCCAGCTGCGATTTCAACAGCGCGCTGTATCAACAGCATGGTTCCGAAAACGGGCAAAAGACATATTCAGATCATCAGTATCGTCAGAGGAACAAGCTGTATTATTTACATTTTCTAATGGCTGGTGGGCAGGCTTCAGGAAGCGATACAATATCGTCAAGCGTAGGGTTACAAAACGGGCTACTCAACAACCTGAAGCTTATCGCGAGATTTGTGGATCTTTCTGTAAGTTCATTAAGCGCGTACAACACGATCAACAATTATCGCCATTAAAACAGCAGTTATCGCCCAAAATGGATATTGAAAACATCCTTAATACGCCCCGAAGACGCTTTAAACAACGGTATACTTTAAATGTTGATGAGACGCCTATAACGTTCGAAATTGACTCCGGAGATACCTGGGCTTTACAGGGCTCCAAAACTATCTCGGTGAAGACTATCAGAAGTGGGTGGGAAAAGCGGCAGGCAACAGCGATTTTATATATCTTCGGTGACGGCGTTTGCCGGCTTGAACCTACGATCATATTTAAAGGTTCCCCAGGCGACAATTCCAGGATATTTCAAGATGAGGGTAATCAGTACGCTCCAGGGATCAAGGTGATATACAATGATCATGCATATAATAACGAAGACCTGATGGAAAGCTGGTTAAAAGATGATATCCCGACCGTCAAATCAGCAACTGAGGACTTCCTTTTGGTGATGGATGCCGCCACTTTCCATCTTACGGATCGGGTCAAGGAGGAAGTCAGGAGACAGCTTGTGACTCCAGCTCTTATCCCGGCCGGCTGTACGAGCCTATTACAGCCGTTAGATACGACAATAAACAGGGTATTTAAACAATTCTATCGTGAGGAAATGGATATATACGAGCTAGAAGAAGAACGGAAAGGAAAAACTCAGTGGACCGTCAGCGAAAGAAGGATCATGACAACGTGGATTGTCTACAGAGCTTGGGAGAGGATAAAAAAAGAACAAGACATGATCAGAGACTCGTTCCTTCGATCAGGAATAACTACAAGACCAGACGGAAGTCAAGATCATCTTATTTCCATCAAAGGAATTGAAAATATCGACTTTTCAGGCTGGGAGAATGCTGGGGATATATCTATTAAGTCGGAAGAGCTTGTGGACCGGCTGTGTGACGAAGAGGAGCTTTCCTTCGGTCCTGACGAGGAATACGACCAAGATACCCTCATATTGGCACTGAGACGACTGAAAGTCGCCCAATTACGGCAATTGGCATCTTCAAACGGGCTGTCAACGAAGGGGAAGAAGTCTGACCTTATTGAACTGCTCAGAAGTCATTTAACTACTGTAGAAACAACTGAGGACTCAATTACAGTCCAAATTGACAGTCCTAGAGTTATATTTAGGGCAGAAGATAGTCATACTTGGTCCTGACCGTCAAATTGATCGTCAACCCAGAAAAAAGCCTCCCCTTCCTGCCACTCGCGATAACGGCCGAGTCTTTGGTCGAATTTCTTCCACCTTTTCCCTCTACGTTCAGGCTTACAAAAACACCATTTTCCCTTCTTTAGGACATCATCAACTAATTGACGACTTCTTATTCTAACCCAGCCGTAGTGAGTATCATTTTTCGTCAGGGAAATCCCTTCTTCTTGACCAGGCGAAGAGGGGAGTCGATAAACGAGGCGGTAGGTCTGTCCGATCGCGAAGCATTCGTCGTCATCGAAATCTTCGGTTACGTCTGTATATTGCGTCAAAGTTGTCAAAAAATGTCGTTCTTTCGCACACACATACAGACGATATCAATAAATGCATTCCCTAAATTAGAAGTCATAGCGACCGTAAGAAGTCGAGATATCAGCGAGGTACCAAGGAAATCCAAAGGAGGGGAAGGACAGTGGAGGTTGGGTTCGCAAATTGGTGGTAACCACATATAGTTAGAAACTGCGGGCCCATGCATTAGCTTGACCCCACAGGCTCTAACGAATTTACTCAGTTGATGCGGGTAGTGACCGCGAGTCTATAACGCTATTTGAGGATGCTGAGTGGCTAGCACAAGCAGTCATATCACGGCCATTTTGGATATGACGTAATGATTCCTATCAGTCTTTTGAGCATTGTTGAAGAGCCTGGGCCAGTTGAGGTTTATATTTAATATTTATTCAGCCTTATAGATCCTTTTTGTTCCTGATTACCTATGCGATTGGTTCATGCATGGTAGGCTGCTTTATGTCATGCCTCGGTAGCCGAATTACGTGTTAGGCTGACGAATGTTATGCACTTATCAGACAAGTATAATGCTACAGGGTAGCTACATATTTATCAAGGCCGAAGCTAAATAAATCAAGGGCTACTAGATCATGTCCTGGCAGTCAAATCAAGAGCCGGGTTTTTAGTCATCCCAGCTCTAGCGTGATTGAATTATGAAAGGCCTTACCGCGCCGGCTTGATGCCTCATTTGCATCCCGAAGATTCCGGACCTCAATATTCTCATGGATTATTTCCAATTGCAATAGATGCCAAGGCTCCTAATATTGACTCTAGAGAGCTACTATAATGGCTCCTAATTCATCTACTAACGTCTTTAGACTAAGATTAAGTCTCAAGGACTATCTTGGGGGTCTTTGAAGCCCATGGTGTTGATGGTTTGGTGGCCTCGCTAGGTGGTGTTGGAGCCCGTAACTGCACATCAAGGTTTAAGACTACATTTTCCGGGTTGCAAGGGGCATGACCAGCTCCTCTAGAACCTCCTCGTATGTTGATTTCTGTAAAGGTGACCTTAAATGTCGTATATAAGGCTAGAAAGATCTCAGCATTGGAAATATGGGTTATAGACCATCTGATCAGATGTTCTATTTCTCGACCATCAGCCTGTTAAAGTGGCCCAAAGCACACAACATCCCAAGTTCGAAGTAGGTTATATGCGTGAGTGGGCATACAGAGGGTGATAATCTTGTTCTCCTTGTAATATCTCTCGAAATCAGCAGAGTAGTGGCCTTAGTGACCATCAGATGAACGGTTAAATATAAGAGGGAAAAGGGCGGCGCCCGCTTATTAAACACGTTGTACTATATTACGTTTAATGTTTCTTTCCATTATTTCTTTATTATATCCCTTAATTATACTACTCTTAGGAGACATCAAAATTCACACCTACTGCCCGTTTCCTAACCGATTAGAAGCTGAAATATAAGCCTTAAGATAAGGCAGCCACGTACAGGAGCAATCTCAAGTAGTGCAAGTACATTGAAAGGCTGGGCATTCACTAATGTAGTTTATTCGTTCACAGAGTCTGTGGGCTTCCGCTTTAATGCGAGGTGTTATGTTAGTAATGTTTTGTGGTATAAGAGTGATGTGAAAAGAAGAAAATGGAAGAGACCAATGCTGCAGTAAAGTCGTCTAACCCGTGTGGGTCTATGGCCCAGCTCTGTCGGAACGGGACAGCGTAATCTGGCGTTTTAGGGAGAATATTGTGGACATAGTGTGTAGCAGTATCTGAGTTCTATAACTAGAGATTCCATCCATCATCTTTTATATTTTATTGCATCGCTTGTTCCTAATTTTGATCATGATACAGATAAACTCTGTCAACAGTGAAGTGTTGGTCTCTTGGCCTGGCTTTATTACAGAGCTAGCACTGTTGGTTTTTGCCATCGCTGTGCATCGCCGTTATTTCTCCAACTTGTCAGACATTCCAGGGCCTTTCTGGGCATCTGTCACTCGGCTCTGGCACGTATGGATTATCCTTGAAGGTAAACAAAATGTGAGGCTCAAGGCCCTTCACAGAAAACATGGGCAATTCGTTCGCATTGCCCCTAACGAGGTCAGCGTTTGTCACCCAGATGGGTCCACACTACTGCTTCGTGCCAATTTACATAAGGTCAGTTCTGATCGTGCGATATAGTCTTGGTGCAAAATCCCTAACGATCTACATAGGGTGACTGGTATAGCGTCACGGCAGTACCCGATTATCGATTTCAAAACCCCATGTCAACTACAAATCCCAAGATCAAGAAAGCTCTTTCGAAGCACTTCACAGCAGGCTATGCTTTGTCCCAAGTCCTCAAACGAGAACCAGATGTCGATGAGAATATTGAGCATTTACTTCGCTGGGTAGAAAAGTACGCCGAAGACCGGATGCCGATGGATCTGGACAGATTTATAACATATACGACGTTTGATAACATAGGCTCCGCCTTGTTCTCTGAGCCGTTTGGATTCATTAGGGCTGTATGTCACGTTCCTTTGCTTGCTTAATCTCTTTCGCCTTGCCTTAAGAAGTTCGAAACATTGTTCACATGCCATAGTGATGCTAACTTCTACAGGGTCGCGACATCGACGGCACATTAAGGAACAACGTGGCATTGAGTAGATTTGCAGCGGTAGCGGGCTTTTTCATAGGCCCTTTGCGTATCCTTATCAATCCTCTTAACAGTTGGTTGCTGCTTCTACCTATGGGGCACCTCTACAGAACAACGTCAGTCGCCATCAAGAAGCGTCTGAACAACCCCGAAGCACATAATGACATGGTCGCACATTGGTTGGGCGCTCACCAGAAGTCTGGCGGACTCAGCCTTCGGAAAATCGAAGCACAGGCCAACGTCAACGTGGGAGCAGGGGCAGAACCTGTTTCATGTGTGTACCACCTATAGTCAAACAGTACCGTTTCTCAGCCTTGCCATTTACTGATTCAAGCCAACAGCTGCAATACAGAGTCTTTTGTATCACCTAATTCAGCATCCCGAAGACTGGCTTAGGGTTCGTAACGAGATTCACGCCGCGAAAGCTGAAGGCTCGTGCCATGGTCGCGTCGTTTCGTTTCATGATGCCGACAATTTAACATACTTACGGGCCTGCATCAAGGAGGCATTGCGTGTGTTCAGCCCCACGACCATGGGACTGCCTCGCGTAGTAGCAAAAGGAGGAATCAACATCGCAGGTCGACATTTTAAGCACGGCACAATCCTAAGCGTATCTTCAAAGTGAGTGCATGGAACAATGCGTTCCTCCTCTGGATATGCTGACTACTCCTAGTGTGGTGCACTCATCAAAAGATATTTGGGGAGATGATGCCGATCAATGGAATCCAGAACGTTGGCTGTCGGGAGACACGAAGAAGTTGGACAGGAACTGGATAGTGGTAAGCCCTTGAAATGTCTGGTTTTGAGAAATGGCTAAATGAGACAGTTTTCCGCTGGATATATGACATGCCCTGGCCGTCATTTTGCCTGGATGCAAATCTGCAAAATGGCGGCTACGCTGTTGCGTAACTATAATATTACAGTCCCGTGCAAAAGTTCCGACACATCCGAGGTCCGGACCCCGCTTTCAATTAAACATCAACATCAACACCACAACTTCATCGCGTTATTTCTATAGGAAAAGATGCCTCGAATACGGCAAAAAACACATCATTCTCCTTGCAAAAGAACGAGGTTTGTGACGATGTACGAATCAGGTGTTCGCGTGCAGGATATCGCAGACAGTGAGGGGCTAAGTCGGCACGCGATCTATGGAGTCATTCGACGGTACCGTCACCAACAATCAGCAAAAGATTTACCTCGCTCTGGAAGGCCATCACGACTATCAGATATAGATAAAAATCATATCAAAATACTCATTGGAAGAAACGCTTTTATCTCATACCAAGAAATAATTGATTGCACCTGTTTGAACTGCAAAAGAAGCACAATTCGTCGCTGGCTTATCAATCAGAAGATACAACACAAGCTTGCACTTCGACGCCCGTTTCTCAGCGAAGAAAGTGCTCAATTGAGAAAAGCTTTCTGTGAAAAATATCGTCATGAAGATGAGTCTTTTTGGTATAGCTGGTGGTTTTCTGATGAGGTCTCTATCGACCGTACAGACGGTGACTATACCAAGTGGTCATTTTACTCTGCTGTAAGTCTAGCCCCTTCTATTTCAGAAGCTTCTTTTGACAACACCACAGGGTGAGAGACTCCATCAAGATAAGGTGCAGCCCTGTAGACGGCCTGCCAGACATTCTCAGATGTTCTTTGGTGCAATTCACTATGATAAGCCGTCTAGGATCGTCCCTCTTGCCGGCGATCCTGAGTCTGAGAGGGGAGGCGTAACAGGAAGGATTATTCTATCCTGTTTACAGTCTTATCTTCCCGGACTGGTCGAGGAAGGAGAGACTTTTCAGCACGACAACGCCCGTACATATAAATGCCGGAAAGTTCAGAATTGGCTGCTGCCCTGGGCAAGAAGAACAGGAGTCTTTCTTGCTGACTGGCCGCCATACAGCCCTGATCTCAACCCCATTGAAAATCTATGGAAAGTCCTGAAGAAGAGGATATGCGATAGATATCCTGAAATTGCTGCTTATCCAAAGTCTGCAGCAGCTTTGGCCCGGCTGATTGAAGCTGCAGAGGAGCTTTGGTCGGAGGTCGAAGATGAAGTGGTCAAAAACGTGATAAAATCGATGCCCGACCGGTTGAACGCCTGTTACAACGCAAATGGCTATTATACCAAGTATTAAACTATATTTCTGGAATCTCCTTTTAAGTCTCTACAGATTGATATATATATTATCTAAATTGAAGAATTATTGCCCATGCAATTGCAATCCGAAATGGCAGTATGAGATCGAGGTAGTTGGGGTGGATCCGGAATGTGTCGGAACTTTTGCACGCCCACTGTAGCCAAGTCGACCCCAAGAACCAGTGGCGATACCAAGCGAATTTCACGGCTCTGACTTACTCGTGGCCCGTCTGGGTTGAGAAACGGGAGCACGAAGTGGGGGTGCATCCTGACATTTAGACTCTCCCTGCACATAGAGATCAGTTCTAGGCAGTATTCTTAACATTTCCATAACGTAGGATAGGCGAGCTAGATAAGGGAATAAAGAAATACAATACAACATGAGTTTATTTTAGCTAGCCTGGTATTACAGTACTAAGCACCTGCACCTTCTAGTCCAAAAAAAAAAAACATGCTCTTTGTAAAGTCTAGGGTGGGTACATGGCAATTTCTGGCTGAGCGAATGAAGTACTTAGAAATACCGATGCTGCCTGGAGTTCTGGGTCGCGAATCTTGGAAGTGGGGACAGACCCACAGTACGAATCATAAGTACTGTCGCTTGCATCAATCAGGTAAGTACATCGAGATGAACGCTTTATGTTTAGGGAAGAGTGAAAATAGTGTGGAAATTTCCTTAAGCTAGATATGTGCGGCTTTGTTTATCTCCTAAGAGCTCAAGGGGCTCCAACCAGGTCACTATGAGGGGTCGTAGCCAATTAAAATTCACTGAATAGAAGGTACCTCGTATGCCACCTAAATTATGCGGTGGTAGAAGTACCAACAGGTCTCATTATTACAAATCGGTACATCACATATCTTACACCCGTACCTAGTCTGCCGGCTGTGATGCCTTCCTCTTGCATTACCGCTGATTTCAGCGAAAGCATGCCTATTTGGGCCTTTTGACCTTATCTGCCCTTGCCGAAAACCCTGACAAGCTAGGCACCTTGAATAACGGCCACGATAGACATGGTTGATGTTCCTGTCTATGTGTTTTTGCCGTGTTTCTTGATCATTGATGTCCTCTTCAGCCCCTGACCGATAGGGCTTTCTTGCTTGACTTTCTTGATGATATGTGTTGAATAGGGCGTTTGAAATACACTTCCGCCAATCCTCCTGTGACTTATATCTCTCCCAATTTGGCTGGGGACCATGTAGTTGAAGGATATAGCTATTAGTAAGTGCAACATCAAGAAGGAAGGTCCAGGTCAGAGCCTGCCAAGCCCCCCGGCGAAGGGGGTGATCATAGCTTGTGTATGACCTCAATTGGTCACCTCGGTCTATATGGTTCATTTCATCGTTATAAGCGGCAGCTGCGGTCGGTATTGGAACGACTTTAGCGGTCTCGTCACCAAAAAACTGCTGTATTGGCCGGGCCCGTGGGTGCTCTACGGACGGCTTCTTCCTCTTCTTCTCAGTACGCTCATCGCCTCGGAAGACAGTCGTAATAAAGAGCACAAGGCTGTTATCCTTCCAAGCTATTTGATTGACCTAGGAAGGAGAGGAGAAAACAGATTAATAAAGGAAATATATAGAAAAGTGTCATAGCTTCTCACCTTGTTATCCCTCGTCGGGATAGCCCTGACTTCATTGAAGGCATAGTCACAACGACCTAATTTATCAAGTGCCTTATCCCTCTTTAGGTCCTTATGTATGCCACAGTTAGGGCGGGCTGTGCCTGTGGCCCCGTAGCCGTGATCACGAAGCTTGCGGAAAAGAGGTGGTGTTGAGAAGAGGTTATCCACAAAGACGTGATATGTCTGCTTTGGCAGCATATCACATAGGGAAATAACGACGCCCTGCGTATTACCTAGTTGTGTGAGAGCAGCTGCCTCTTTGCTAGCTGCCTCTCTCTCTTGTGTGCTAGGGCGACCTCTCTTTCGCCTTGGCCCCCTGCTTAGGGCATGATAATTTGAGCCTTTAAAATGCCAAAGCCACCGAATAAAGAAGCCTTCTTGGGCGATGACCCAGATCTTAAAGCCTAGCGGGGTTGGCTTTCCTTTTACAACGGTTGTTGCTGTTGATCTGCCTGTATAGCGGACCATACACTCATCTACAGCGAGATGAGAGCCTGGTTGAAAGAGTGCAGCTGACACTCTCTGTATGTGGTTAGACCACTCTTCAGCAGCTTGGAATACCTTCGGCAGGGAGGCATTCTTATCGATCTTAGTGTGGTCAAAGGGACGAAGGTAGCGATGGATTAACTGAAACCTCTAATAGGGCATGAACTTAATAACTGAGTGTAGAGGGGCTTGTTCTCCTAGCCGGGGGGCCTTCTAATGGCTTCTAAGCTTCCTTTCCTTATGAATTCCTATATAAATCAGCATACCAAGCCATATATAGATCTGTGCAGTGGAGACCCCTTCCCATGCTAGGAGCTGTAACCGTTCGTAAAGTGGGTTATTCCAGCTATCAACCACGCTATTTTCAAGTAGGTAATAAACCCAGCTATTAGTGTATTCAATCCATCGCCAAAGCAATGATTTAGGCACAAAAAGCTGGAAAAGATCAAGTGGTGTATTGGGTAAATAACTAATGTGATAATTGCGAGGTTGCACGATGAAAGGGCTGAAATTGAAGCCGCGAGATTTATCGGCCGGAAAATCATTAGCTCCGACCGGCTCCTTGCAGCCCATGCGGAGCCCTTTGTGTTGCTTATGGAAGCTCTTGTCATCATAGGAATCAACCTCTTGTATTTGATCGGGATCTGAAGATATATTCATTGTTTGAATTGCCATAGGTTGTATAGTAATTTAGCTGTGAAAGGTTGGAAATTGAAGCTTTTGGTACCCCGCTCGTACTGCTGTGATGACAGGGATAAGGTGGGGCGGGGTACGGATTGGAGCCCCTTGAGCTCTTAGGAGATAAACGAGAGTTATTTTTGGAGAGGAAGGTGCATTGCTCAATACTGTACATGTGTTGATTAATGCCATACAGCATTCTTCTCGTTGTACGGTGTCCTTGTCAACTCGAGCTTGATCCACAGCGTTGCCACCCTTTCAACACCTCATTCTTGATTTCCGGGAAAGCGGCTGCAAATCGCGCACGGGCCGCTCGCATGAATGACCTCCAATTCGCTTTGCACTCATCACACAGACGGACGCCCCCAAACCGCCGAATGTCTGAGCTGCTAGAAACTGCATTGGAGCAATACGAACAATGCTTTCTAGCGCTACTTTCCAAAAGGCCACAGAACCCAGGAAGCAGTAGCTTGTCGAACTTGGTGATGGTATCCATGTAGTGTCCATCTTTGTCGGGTTTCACAATATCGCTGTCGACCTTATGCCAGAGCTTGAAGTTGGCGCGCGTCAATTCCACCACCTGATCCGTCTCAGGCCTTCCGATCATCAGACCGTCTTCGACAAATCGATACCTTCTTGTCATCATATGGATGGGGCCTCCGAACGGTCTGATGAAATTAAGGACGCAACGTTTTGCAGGATCATGCGCCCATTTAACATCTAGCGCCCAGAGAATTTCTCGGTAATCTCTGTAATTCTCAACTCGCATCTCGCTACCAACGTACCCGAAAGTACTGTTGGTCTCGCCCTCGGCGCGATGTTTATAGAAAGCAACGGCGTCATAAAGCGTATCGCTCAGCTCCGCAACAAGTTGCAACTGTTCCTCGCGAAAAGGGATCTCACTAAAGTCGTTACATGCCAGAGCGCTGGCAATCGTATACCGCGCTAGGGCGTCACAATCGCGGAGCCGGAACCACCACTGTGGAGACTTTGCAAGAGCGTTCAGATAGCGACCGAACAGCTCAGAGTCCCGCTGCTTCCTGGATTTCTCTGCTGACATGAGCAAAAAAGTCCTGAACTCGCGTGACATATCCTCTCGCATCGAAGTTCCTCCGAAGAGAGTACTGAGAAGCTCATCTAAGTCATAACCGATAATGTTTTTACTGTTGATCTCCGGAATTAAGTCGCCGCGAAATTCGGCCACGATAGCAATGATGATAGTCCGGTTGAACGCCAAGTATCTCTCCCAGCTAGTCCAGTTGGGTATAACGCATCTGGAATACCCCCAGGCGCAAGCAAGAGTCTCAGCGATAGTTTCGCTGGAGAGGTTAAATGGTTGTAACCCGTCTCTCAACTCTTGTGGAAAGTACCACTTCTCGTTAGAAACATTGACAGCCGTCTGATGCTCGATTTTGTTACTCATGGTGTTGTATAAACAAGGTTAATGTAAATTAGAACGACTTGTGCAATTTGCAACGAAGAAAAGAATTTAGATGATCAGAATGTTCGTATCTCCCACTTACTTATACTCTATGCCAAGTCTAAGCCGAGATGTAGCTCCAGGGCAAATATGGCCCTCTTGTGTGGAGTCCAGGAAGGGCGTTATACCTAACCGACGCAACTGGACGCTGCATGTACCATATCAGATCGAGAAATTAATTAGTGCCTGTGGGTCGAAGCTAATAAGGCCACTGGCGAGATGTCAGACCTATATTTGCATTCCAGCCAAGTGGCCTTTTGCAAAGCAGCCAATATGACCCACAAGCGCTAGTCAATCGCCTGGCTTAATATGGTAATGTGAAACGTATTTCATACTAGATGAAAGCACGCATGAAGGCCTTCAGAATCATACGCAATTTTAGCTGGTTGATGATCTTTGGTCGACTCCAACGATTGCAGCAATCGTGAATTTCCCATATTAAACATGATCCGTTATACCCTCGGTACTAGCTGCACCCCTTGAGAGGTCTGTTCAGAGGAGGCTTCATGTGCTCCTGGCTGTCAATATGTCACATCTCGGGACCGTTATTTCTTATTGAAGGCTCTTGCTTAGTAATCATGTGCTGCTGGAGTAGCGGAATGAGAAGAGAGCTGTCTTAAACACATCCATAATTTCTATCCAATGTCTAAGGGTCCCGTAGAGCGTGAAATGTTGGGTGGAAGCAGGCAGGATTAGGCGACTGTTAGGAGATAAAAGAGGCTGGTGGGTGCGCTCTGAGTCATAGGTACTTGCTGTGCTGAGAATATTTCTGTACCTGGCTGATAATGCTGATTGTATGGCTGCCTACCATGGAGCATTAAACTAGAAATCTGAAGATGTACGTTGTACGCCAATTTGTACGCCAAAGTCACTCTCACACGCGTGCCGAGAGTGTACCGTGAAGTGGATAAGCCAGATGTCGCCATAAACGTATCTGACTTGTCACCTCTCTCACTGGATCTTTGGTCACACAACATGGACATCCTAGTTTTGTAATCTCGCTACTAAATGACACATAAACGTGATGCGTTTTCTCTTTGATATAAACATGTAGACAAGCGAGACTGGATCGATTTCACCATGAGAATTCTACTTTTGGATAAGAGCATCAACTTATAGGGAAAAGGAGCGCCTAGTAATCATGTCTCTAACTATAAAGATTCGACAACCTAGTCCAAAGCTTGTAGTTGGCAACCGACGATGGAAGTACAGCAAGCAATACGTGATCTCATTGAACATGTCCAGCTACTGCAGCGAAAGGCGAGGCCGATGGAGCGTCAGATTCTCCGAAACACTACGGAACTACTGGAGTTGTGCGCAGCAGTCCAGCCTCAGGCTTGCGTTATAGAATTACTCCGAGTCGAAATTGGCCAGCAGAGGTGCTGGGTCATGGACTACCTAAAGCAACAGGGAGCCTGCCAAGAAGTCACTTTCCTTTTTGATGGACTCACAAAAACTTCAGAAGATGACGAAACACTCCTCCTGAGATACTGCCAAGAGACCTTAGAGGGGGCCAGGGCTATAGCGCTCGGATTAGGTATTGCCCTATCACCCCAAGCGTGGAAAATCAGGCACCGTAAGAAGCCTGTTGCATGTTCAAATGGACGGAGCCATACCAAGGGCAAGGATATCAATTCTGCTCCAGTAGCAGCAATGCTCCCGATAGACCATTCTCCAGGAGATTCCACAGTTCTCGAAAGGCTCTACAACCAATCCTGGTATTACTAGTATGTTTGACTCTGTGGTTCTCAAGCTTATCTGTACTAGATGAGCCCGTAATGCTGCAAGAAAAGGTCATTGATACGTGGTTAGAACTATGCGACGCACCCTTGAACTAAGAAATGCCCCCACTCACGGGATACTATCTGTTACCGAGAGCTGTCCAGAGTACATGGTCCACGGTTGACTTGGCACTGTAACCACAACTTTGGAATTGCTCATAATTCTCTCAATTATCAATCTTTGAACTTTTTAACACATTGAGTCATCTCTTTGGAAAAGGGGGGATAAGCACTAGTGCATGAAATGGTCTTGGCAGCGGGGTTCTCATACCATATCTGCTCTTACGCTACCAGGAAAGTCGTGAACACTTAGACGTATGTGTAATATAGTATAGGTGGATGCATAACTGACATCGTTTGTGAAACGCCTCGACTCTTGTAACATACTCTAAGATAAAATCGGCGTCTGAGATAGGAGGATCGGAATGGGTGTCTTAACAATGCCGGCTTAACATCACGGTATCATCCACCAGAAGTATACATAGACTCCCTGGTTCCGGTATAAGAATATAGCAATCATCAAATTCCACGAGCAGCTAAACATCACCACCAAAGCACGTATCTTCAGACATTATAATGCCTCTGCCAACCAGCGGTAAAGGCCTTGAGCTGCTTATCATTCAGATCTGTTGCAGCGTAATTGTCTACATCTCAGCATGTCTACGACTCTGGGCCCAACACGCCAATAAAAACAGGCAACTACAGCATAATAATACCGCCAAAAAGAAGCAGTCACCACATGATATACTGATGCTTGCATCTGTGGTATGTGCCTACCGTGACTTCCAAACCTGTCGGGTGGGATTCGTGTTATCCATATACACGAGAGCTCTGTTATTGTGAGACACCCTTACACTACTGACCGGGCTTTTAGCTTCTTTACACCGTCCAGACTATCATTGTAATTCGAGGCATCATCGAGGGTGGCATCGGACAACATGCAAGCAAGATCGACATCGCGGAGGTTACCAAAGGCTTTCAAACGTGGTACTTCGGCGAACTCATCTATGCCGTGCTTTCATGCCTCGTCAAGACCTCTGTAATTTTGTTCCTGCAAGAAGCATACATCGGCCGAAGAAAAATAAGGAAAGCTACTGATAGGCGCAAGATCTGCTGGATTTTGTATATTTGTCTCGCTGTCATCTGGGCAACCTCGATCGTGTTCCTATCTGCCAGTATCTTTCAATGCTCTCCGCCAAGCCATTATTGGAAACAGTTTGAGAATCCTAGCAGTGAAGGCGCATGTTCGAAGAGCGTGGTACCAGCTGCTGGTATTGCTCTTAGTATAGTTTCAGCCGTCAGTGATTGGGTTTTAGCATCGGTGCCTACAGTCGCTCTGTTGAAGACACAGATCCCATGGCAAAAAAAAGCCGCCATCCAAGCTCTGTCAAGCTTAGGAGTATTGTGAGTCATTCTTAACGCCTATACATGGCCGTGTTCTACCGACAAACGGTTAGAGACGGAAGCTTGTACATGGTTTGTTCCGAAACTGATAGTGTCTCAACACTGCAGAGCCGGTGCAGTCATGATCGTCCGCATACCCCACATACGAATATTAGAATTTACGGAGGATTTCCTCTATGAAACTGTGTAAGATCTTCTTTTGTTACCTGTCAATCGTTGAGAGCTAAGTTTCAAGCAGAGACGTTGCGAAGTGGACGGTTATAGAAGCCGCTTTAGGAATCACAGCAGGCTGTTTACCAACCACTCTGCCGCTTCTGAGACTTATGATACGTAAACGAACGCCTCCAAGCCGAACCTCGTCGAGCCAGGGCCCTCCTGTAACGGGGAACTGGACTTGCCGCACTCATGTTGAGCGAGGGCTAGGGCCGAGCGAGGATCTTGATGATGGAGAAATCTTAGTGTGTAAGTCAATTTCACAAGTTCGAATCTTGAACAGTGGCACTGGCTGTGACGTGGGGCCCCGGAATGAGACTTGCCATTAGTTCTACCGAACAATCAGGAGAGCCTTTTTTTTTTGTTTTTGCCGAAGATGACCCCCCCGTGTGAGGTAATCTGGGGCTCTAGCATAAGGAATCTAGGATGGTTTTAAGGCTAAGCCAGATCAGCGAAGCTGCGGAGTCATAAACCTATAAAGAACGCAACAGCCTAGCTTCTTTCGGGTAAACCTAGTGTGAAATGTTTGTGCACCAACGAAGTACTCATCACTTTATGACAATTGAATCTGAGAACATCTGTTGGACACGGAGATAACGCCTATTTGTTCCAGTGAACCATATATATGCAATGCAGGACTGGTTTACCTTGTTATTTCGTAATAAGCCAGTCGTTGTCCAACTGTTACAGTGAATTTGGTGTACAAAGTGGTGCTTAACATGCCTGGTGAACTCGTACGCTGATATTTATTCATGCCATGTCATGCTATTTTAGAAATTAGACCTGGGGCAGGTTAGCTCCTCTACCCATGTTGCAGGACAACCTGACTGTCCATCCAAATCTGGGAAATATGTTGCTGCGTACAATGCCAAGACTCCCGACCCACATGGGTAACCAAAAAAACGCTTATAAGGAGGATCTTGATATACGGATAGTAACTGCTATAATCGATGTAACGAGAAATTGGAGCCGGTATCAGCGTTTTTGGGACGCCACTGATGGTCGCTCATCGTCACTGGTCTACAAATATGCCATGGCACCGTGCGTTCATCCATTGAAAACATACCCCTACAACAGACATACCATAGCTCTGCTGATAGGAAGCATGATCCCAAGTGACTGGTCAATTCACTACTATGTATAGCGAGCTTTCGGATAATCATTTTGGAAGATACTTTTTGTTGCAAGGCTAGGAACAGGGTTGAATAGAAGGTGGCCGAGTACAGAAATGGAAGTCAACCTGGAAAAGATATCAAGCTATTCTATTATAAAGGTTCTCCAAAAGATCTAGCGCTGCATACTGACATTCTATATCCGTTTGCCCATCTGCCTTATAAGCATCGCTGGGCGCATCAGGTAGCCAGAGTTATAGACTAGGATTACGACAGAGTCAAGCGGCGACGGGCGAAGGACTTAATAATGCTTGCGAGAAACACGAACACTAGGACGACTGCAGATGATGTTCTCGCCGACAACAGATGGATGACGGTTTCTGAGCAATGTGGCAGTCTCTCAATACAGCTAACGCCGCTTCTCGCTGAGCGCCTTGACGCTACCCAACATACTGCCGGAATGGCTCTCCTTATTGGCTCACCAACCTCAGGTGAATTGTCAGATCATTTGAAAGGGACCTCATCAGATGGAGATATCCTTCTCAACGTAGACCCACGGACTAAAGTCCTGCATGTCGCTTGTCCGACACTTGCAAGACATGTAGGTACGGAAGACCACTGCCCTGGCGACAACATCGAGTGGGCTAGGGTGAGCAATGTAAGAGCCTCTCAGTCCCTAGCTGCCATCTATTCTCGCCTATTGGGCCCGTTCACCCATGTAGTCTGTGTCTTCGCCTCGAGTTTCACGTCCACAGCCGAGCTTGGTACCTTCCTATCGACATGGCTGCGGTCCGCCTGGTCTGGGACGCAGATTTCTAACTCTTCTTCAGCTTCTGCACATTCAATGCCCCATGATTTACTTGTAGCTCTGCCACGCCTTATTGTTCTGACGGAGGAGAAGTCTTTCCCCGGCAGCGATGTTTTGGAAAATCTCAAGGCATCTCTGGAAGCCATCGTCTTTGAGCAGACAGGATTCTTTCTCAATAGAGCCTTCTCTAGCTTTACTGTGAAAGATACTTCAACGGAAGCCTGCCTACTTCGACAGCGTCGATACACAAAGCTGACGGCTCTTCTGGCGAGCGAGTGTGCGGCGGCGCGGAGAACGTTCGAACGCTTAAATATGCTCTACCATACACACACCATGGTTGACTTATTCTCTAGGGCTTATCACTGCCTCTTGAACAATGAAGTGTTTAATCCAGTTGCAGCTTCGCGGGCATGGAGTCCGGTACCACCAAATGCGGCACAGCAGATAGTAAGATTTCTATCTGAACATAAGGAGGAAGAGACTCTCCGAACTTTTGCTTTACCATATCTGATCTCTGCCATACGTGCGAACGCGTACCCGGCTGAAGCTCATCGTGAGTACATATTTCTCCCTCTTTGTTTCTCTTTCTCACTTCTCTTTCTCACTGTCTTATCTATGGATCCCGATGGTTCCTTCTAACCCCTTTCCCTCTACCTTCCTCTATAAACCCTCTACTTGCAGACAAAGTCCCGTTTGACATTTTTGCCTATATCAGTCCAGTCATGGTACCGGCTAACAAAATCGGGAAGCTTTTGGCTTTCCACTCATCTTTGACACTCTCTACAAATCCATCTGGCACCACGCCGCTCGCACAGTGTGCTTGAAAACAGACATGTACCTACTGGTTGAGAATATGGTGAGAGACCCTGTGAATACCGTGGTCGCTGTAGATAACGACGGTACTACGACCCACGTGAGGACTGTGAAGTCTATGAGCCGCCTGAACTCCACCAATTCCCAGCACACCGTGACATTCGTAGATTCAAAATCCAATGACAAAGGCAATGACAGACAGACACAGCCGAAAAAGGTACCGACAGGTCGTCTCTGCCAAGAAGGTGACACGGTGGATTTGGATACGCCCATGAGCTCACACGAGCGTCGCCACCTCTTATTTCTAGCCACCTCTCGTGATCGCTGGCGGTCGCATAAAGTCCACGACTACTGCCCTGCTTGCATTCTACGACGACCTGAGTATGGGTTACCCTGCGGTCATATGTATTGCGAGTATGACATTAGACGTCTGGGACGGAAAATACGGCGTGAAACCTACGCTGTTGAAGAATGCACCTGTTGTCAAGCTTGCTTCACCGGCGTAGTTTTCAAATTTCGGCCTAAGACAAAAGGTATCAGGGTCCTTGCTCTTGACGGTGGTGGAGTCAGAGGCATCATAATGCTGCAATGTCTACACATGTTGCAGTCGATGCTGTGGGTCTTCCTTCCTGGGATGCCCATAATAGACCTTTTTGACGTTTGTGTCGGGACAAGCTCAGGTGAGTGATCAAAAAGGTTTATCTTGAGACTGAAGGCGAGAAACAAATATCAGGGTAGAGGCTGGATGTGTGAAAAAAGTATTGAGGAGCAAGAAAGAGGAAGAGGCGGTAAAGCGGATGATAGTAGAGATCAGTGAATTCTGGGCATCGTTTCACTTGTACCCACTTAGAAACTAACGTGGTTCATAGGCGGCATCTGTGCTTTGACCCTCGCTCACAAAGGTATGTCTGTCAAGAAGGCTATCCAAGACTTTACAGACCTTAGCCAGCGCGTCTTTGTCTCGCAACCAATTTGGGCAAGGGCCTTTAATCTGATCGCACGAGGATCGATCTACGGTAGTAGTGCCATAGACGAAGCTCTAAAGAGGCACTATGGTGAGAGCAAGCTATCTGACTATACCCCCGCGACTGCTCGGGCTGCAAAGATTCTCGTCACAGTCAAAGGAACGCCAAAAGGGGATCATATACTAAGTAACTTTAATGGGGTCGGCCTCGATAACTCTCACAAAGATTTTGAACAGACATTTTGTCATCCAGATGACGAGGAAGGGCAAAAGGCAATCCTTGCCTGGGAAGCGTGAGTCGACCCCATATTTCCATATTGTATGCGACTTGAAAGATCTTCGCTATCCACTTGAGCCCTATCTCGAAACAAACCTTGTTGTCTTCTGCCTTTCCTGCAAATACCCCCAATCCATTTTTGTTCACAAAGCTGACTTACGAATGTGACGTCAAAGTGCGCGGTCCACCTCAGCTGCGCCCGTTATGTTCCCAACCTTCACCATCGACGGTGTCGGCACATTCCAGGACGGTGCCATGTGGCGAAATAACCCTGCCGACGTGGCGCTATCTCTCGTCCCTGCCCTGACGCAGGGTCATTGTCTGCCGGATATTCTGTTGTCAATTGGCACAGGTTTCGAGAAGAGGCTACAGCAAGGCCACCGTGAACCGCAACCTCCTACACGAGTTACGATTCCTCTGATAGATCTCTTACGTCGGCTCTACGCCTTCATGGGCGACAATATTGTCACAGACGGAGAAAAGTTTCATAACCATATCATGGCAGGGAGATCCGATGTAGGCAGCAGGTTCAGACGACTAAACGTCCCACTTTCAGAAGGTTACCCTTCATTAGACGACGCATCCTCCATACCTAGATTAATGGATGAGGCTGCGGCGCACTTTAAATCTCACCCCAGTTTGCAAGAGGTGCTGGATTCTATCATCTCTAGTTTCTTTTACTTCGAGGTCTCCAGCCGGCCTATACGACACCGAACGCATGTGAGCTTCTGTGGCCGTATCTTGTGTGATATTCAACCAGGCCATCGGCTTAAACATTTCATCAAAGATTTGCGAATACGTGGGGCAGAATTCTCAATCAATGGCAAGTTCACAGCACTCGACAGCGTAGGAGAGTGGAACGGAAGAGAAGTTGATTTTGAGATACCTGTTCGAGGGACGGTTGCTGGACTCCACACACGGCTCGAAATATTTCTCTGCTGGAACATGCTTGGCCGACAGAGCAAGGAACTGATCAGTCGCTCTCCCTTCAGTCTGAATGAGATCATGGAGGCCCAAGGCTGGGACTCTCCCCAATCCCGGGCTCTACGACAGCCGGTAAGAAGCGGACGTAAGCGTGGGATTGATTGTCACGCTGCTTGGAAGCGGATTACGAAGGCCCGGCGGTAGAAATGGAAGAAAGTTATGGTGATCTCTTTCGTTGTGGTAGATAGTGTAGACAGCAGAAAAAAATGGAAGTCACCTGAGTGCCTGTACTACCCTGGCCACGGCAATCGCAGCAAACATGCCGACAAGAAAGCTAAGTCAAAACCTATAGCAAGTTTTGTAAAAAGCACTAGAGTGGGTGTCGACGATGGAAGGGAACCTAGAGTACATGATTGTAATATTGTACGAGATCAACTCTTGGCCAGATACGATGTAACATTTAAGTCCAGAAACAAACAGCTTTTCTCCAACTCAGTTCGCGCTACAATTTAAGCTACGGTAATATGCTGCCTAAGCGACGGCTTATTTTTTGGTGAATTCTCCCAAACCGTCGAGGTGGGAAGTGCAGCTCCTTCCAGGATCAAAGGAGACATCTACTAGCATTAGAACTTGAGCGGCTTGAATTATTCCATCTGGCAGGCATTATGCTCTGGTTACCTCTCTCCTAACCAGACGAGACTGCAACCGGGAGTCTAAATTCTGTGGTAGCGCTAAGGTCCACAGTCATGTGGGCCTTTGTGAAGTTTATATACCAACATGGCGCAGCAACAAAAGTTTTGTCATTCCCCTGTTACGTACGATTGCTCACATAAGTCTGCCTTCGATGGCCTTGAATGCTACCCATGGAAACATACATCGTGAAAGAAATGCTACGCCTCGTCTCATGCCAAATCAACGATCAGTGACAGGACATAATTATAACCTTGAGTGAAGAATCGGCAATTGATCGTTTCACAAGCGTGTTTGATACCAATCTTCACATAGCTATTGTCTCCGTACACATGAAAGTCTTCGTCTCAAAGTGCCTTGGTTGGCCGTTGCTTCCACAGGATAAATGTATGGCAAAAGGCCGATCCAGGACTTTCAAGCAGCTCACAACGTAGTTGGCGTTGACCCTCGATGCGGTCATCAATAAGTGCCCTTGTGAAACAGCGGCTAGTAAGAACTAGGAATAGGGTCTTGCACGCTTTTGTTAAGAGTTAGCACAGATTTGAATAAGGTACAGTCATTCTGATTGAAACATGGCCCAGTCAACCAATACCGGGTTAATAGTCTTGCAGGAGTCAGCCTCATGTCTGTGAAAGTCTATCCCTTCAAGGGATTGGTAGTTCGTCATCTAAACTTATTGTATCCCCGCTCACACCTGATATTCGGATACCTATTGAACACACTGTCGCCGCTGTTGTTTACCATCAACCCAAATGGTTGCTCATGTTTACCATAATATGCAAAACCGGCCCAGGCGAAGAACATATTCAGAGACTCTAAAGGCGTGCAAGGCTTTACCCGTTGACTGATCTGTAGGCCATAAGCAGCTCAGAGTTCAGATTAAAAACTACCTCAACTTACTCCTTTTCTCAAGTCTACGCTACCCGTTCTATTCTTTTCCGTGCCCCTTCACTTCGCAGATGATATGCATCTTAGCAAAGGATCATGTGCGCCAGTCTACTTTGGTCCTGAAATAATAAGGGATTCCGCTTTAAAAAAGCTCAAGGCACTGAAGGACCTCAAATCCAGTCGACAATGGGTTGACGATTCTACAATATTCTTGAACAGGGACGGCTCTTTCTCACACAGAGTAATTGAAGAACGATCTTTCAGAGTATGTACGCAGAAGGTTTCTCTATTCATGGCTAGACTCTTTTCCGCTTCAGGATCTGAAGCCACAACAGAAGAACAGAGACTGCGTAATGCTCGACGGCGACTGCTAGTCTCGCTTCTTGCGCATGCATGGCTCTGGGGAAGACCCAAAGTGTTAGACAATAGAGGCAATCCTGTCGCTTTCGAAGACAGGAGAGTCCTCGCCTCACAGGACATTTTAAATTTCCTTGACAGGGTTCGGGCTGGCACGGCGAGTTTTACTCACGAAGAAGTATGTGGCTTTCTGGTGGACGACGCACAAGAGGTAGCTCTATACAAGGACATGTCAAAGTGGAATTTAAGGGGAGTTATCGCATGTCTTAGGTGGGATAAAGCCCATAATCTCCGTGACGGGGGACCATGGTGCTCTTGCCGGCTCGAGAGAAAAGGACTCCCACCACCTTATGGCGAGGTGCTCGAGAGGAAAGAACTCCCACCACCTTATGACGAGGTTTGCCCAACCAAAATCTCGTTATGGCGCAGCACAGAGGGGAAAACCTTAGGATGTGAGGTGGAGATGCCCAAGGCCTGACGTGTGAAATAGGATGGAGTAAAATGTAGTCATTAGTCACTCGAGTCTTATCATAAGTACCTACCAAACATAGCTGATGCCGAGTTCACACCTGCCATTTGTAGGCCATAATGAGAGAGGAAGTCACGACATCAATCCATTGATAACCCTTTTGCCGATAGCATAACATACAGTCAATACGAATTATTGCTCATTATGGAGCCTGGCCTTACCTAGTAAGAAAAGGTCGGTGCAGTGAAAGTTCACAAGGGTCGGTGAAGCATGTTGGTGTAAATGCTGACTATGGTTTAAGCATGACTTGACGTGGGTCAGCGACATCTGTGCGATTTTTCACCAGCTGTTGTTTCGAAATGGGCATGCCCATGAAATCTGTGAAAGGCAGCAAACCCATACCACCGTCGACGTTCCATGGCAAGGCATCGAAATATTGTACGTCAGGTATGCCGACCATGTGCTCTTGCTATATGCAAAAATGGCCAGGAAAAGCACAAAAACCACAGAGACGGAACTTCTTAGGCATCGACAGCAAGTTCATCTATCCAGTGGACATCAGTAAAAAGAAAGGCTCAGGAGAAACTGAATTGAATGCAAAATGACTTCATCGTTCTCTCACCTTGGCGAATAGAGGAATATGTGATTGACAAGTCTCCTGTTCCTCCTAGATGGGGCGACACCAACAGAAACCAGGATATCGCTGCGCGAGTAGCATTCCAGAGGACTACAGCTTGTAGCGATCAGAGTTTTAACTATGACCTTGTAGTTGGCTTTGCTGCTCTATTTTAAACAGGAAGCCGACCCCAATCTGTAACGTCGCTCCTCTTTCTCAAACACTACTTCTATTTTCAGATGAGTACAATGGACAACGGCATTGATTCATGAGCTTAGCCAGAATTCTACTCTGTACAAAGGTAAAGCTACTGCACCAATATCAGCTCAAGTGCTTTGCGCCGTCTTTCATTGTCACCCTTATTTCCCTCTCTCTGTGTTCGAATATTACCTGAAGCCATGATTCGTGATGTGGAGCTACAAGAACCAGTGAGGAGGCCCGTGACGCGGAGTCAAACCTTAGCACGGAGACTAGATGAAATGAAGCGAGAGCGTGTGGAAAGAAAGCGTTGGGAGAATCGTTGGGAGGAGTTCCTGCAATCCAAACAAGACAAAAAGCCGAAACTGGAAGCACTTAAGGCCTCCATTACAGTCAGAACAGACAATAGAAATGATGACAGTAACAGGGGCAGAAAGAGGCAGAGGTCGGATGCTGACCGGCTTTCGGCTATGCAGCCGGAGCCTCCGCGAAAAAGAATCCCTCCACTGGCAGGAGCAGGGACCAGCCGCGACGACGAGCAGCGCCGCAAGGTTCTGAGAAAGGAGTGGCTGAGGGTTCTTAAATTTGAGCATACCCACCTACTCCTAGATATGGTCGAATGTCTGATGAGTCGGAAAGTCGACAGATATTATCTTGTTGCTTTGCAAATACTTTTGATCGTCTTTCCGGATTCTGACCACAAAGCCGTTCTCGAAACATTACCAGCCATGATGAGGAATGCGCTCGAGGAAACTATACAACGAATATGGATTCAAGGCCCTAAAAAGGTTTACCTCGACTACCCTGCCGAGGGAAGCAAAGACGAACGGATTGAGTGTTGGAAACAGCGGGCGGAGCTTTACCATGGCATCGAGATCGGGATTGAGAGTTTGGACGTGGGGATCTTCGCAGTATGCCAGAAAGGACCGGATGGTCTGCCTCCAGACCTCCATGAGAAGGTCGAAAGCTCAGAGCATTGCAGTATTTTCACAGATCACTTCGCGGTGAATATGCGACGAGCTGCTTGTGTCTTTGAGACGACTCAGCTTCCTGGCCGGGAAATGGAGTTTCTGGTCTTTGTCCTGAATGAGATGATGCAGAGAGAGGCGGAAACTTCAAAGGAGTTAGAAGAGGCAATAGCGCACTTGAAGCAAAAAGCCAAGGAGTCAGATGGCAAGCTAGAGGACTTGCAGAATTTTCTGGACGGCATTGGCACGGGGACCACGGAAGCAATCAGTATGCAGAACGCGGCTGACGAACTATTGGAGGAAGACGTAGATCCGCCGTCTAAATCTTCCTATACAAACAGTGTATTGGACGGCTTCCGAGAAAAAATAGATGACTACCAGTCCGAAATACAAGGTTGGAAATCAGCCTGGGACACCTCTCAACAAGAACTGAACGACGTGAAGGCCGAAAATGGTTCTCTTGCTACCAAGATGGAGGAAATACGAGTATCCCGCGACTCCCTAACGAATGAAAATCATCAGTTGCAGGCGCAATACAATGCCGCTGGCGAGGAAGTGGAAGAGCTCAAAGGCATTGTTGCAGCGTCGAATCAAAAGCTAGTCGAGCAAGGGGTGACATTAAAGGAGAAACTGGAGACGGTGCAAATTGAGCTTAAGCAAGGGCAATCAAAGTCAACAATTCAGACTCAAGATACAGTAGACATAGCTCAGCTGCAGGATGAAGCCAACAAGCTGAGACTTGAACTTGAGCATTGGCACCGGTTGTATGCAAAGCTTTTCAGTGGAGGTTCCGCCACAGAGTCGATGATAAAGTCTCAAAGCGTCTTGAAGCTAACCCAAAGCCTGAAATGTGACAATGAAAAGCTTGTTGAGAGGAACAGTTCGCTGCAGATACAGGTGGCTAAGATGGAAGAGGCGGACAGGACCGCGGAGCTGGAAAGGCGTAATTCGGTTCTGCAAGGGAGAGTTGCTGATCTTGAGAAGCAGTCTCACTCCCCACCCCCAGATACAAACATGGGTGAGGCGGCCCAGCAACAAGCCGAATACAATCAAAATTACTCGTTAGATACTCCAGCGAGCTCCGCTAAGGAGTCAGTCACCACTACAATCACTGTAGGGGAGCTCAAAAAAATGAGTGAAGAGCTTCAAGATGTAAACTCCCGATTAGAGACTGCAGTGCAGGCGAACGATTCTCTGCAAACAAAAAGCGCCGAGCTCAAGATAGAAGCTGAGATGCTAAGGGCCAACCTTCACGCATGTGAAGATGCGAAAGCTAAACTGCAAGCCGAATGTGAAAAACTTCGTTACCCTGGTCTTCTTCCCACGAAACAGGATCATGATATACAAGACTGTAGGGCGGATAGTGGCACACAAACTATGCATCGTGAAGCGGAAGAAGGTGATCAAAATCCATTTGCAGGTGATCGAAAGCAGAATGACATTTCGAACGAGTGGCAGCGGAGCCATCCAACTTGTGAAAAGATGAGGCTTCGCCATCACACCAAGAGGCACGAGGTATATTGCAAGGGGTTCGGAGGGACCATGGGGATCCCAAGCAAGGCGTGGCAAGAGCAAAGGCTCAAGACCATCAAAAGGGCGTCACAATGCATTCATAAGAAAAGGAAAGAGCTGATTCGATCGAGACTAACGGTTGGGGAGCTATCAAAGACAATCGAAGAAGTCAAGAAAGACATAGAGTTAGCTTCGAAGACATTGGAGGAGAGGACTCGAGAGTTGAACCAGAAAACAATCAGTCAAAAGGAAGACGCGCGCCAATTGCAGGCGAAAACAATATATATCGAGGGCTTACAGTCTCAAATCAAGGGTTTAGAAGACAAGGTAAGCCAAGAAAAAGAAAAATACATATTGATACAAAAACAAAACGATGATTTAGCCTCCAAGTTACTGGAAGCTATGCACAAGGTTGAGGCATGTGGGGCGAAAAGTGTCCAAGAGCGGGAAAACATCATGGCTGCTGCGGACACCGATCGACAGATCGCCGAATTACAAGATAGGATAAGAGAAAAAGAGTCGACGATACAGGAGTTGAAATATGAGGTAACCACAAAGGAAACAGAACACGGATCAATACAAAGGGAAATCAACTCTTTGCTGTCGCAGCGGAATGAGCTACAGCGAAACGCAAATGAGGATGAGAAGAGAGACAAACACATGAAGGAGCAGATTGATCAACTGAAGAAGCAGGTTCAGGATCAAAAAGAAAATTACAAAAACAATCTAAAGGAAAATGAGCGCATACTGCAGGAGAAGATAACCTCCATCAACGACTTACAGAGACAGATCAAAGCTTCAGAAGATGATGCAATGAAGGAAAAACAAAACCAGAAATTGATGCAAAATGAAAAGGATGAGTTGGCCTCACAGTTTTGTGAGTTCAAAAAAGGTGCGGAAGCAGATGCTGAGAAACGAAAAAAAGAAATTCAAGATCTGCAAGGAAGAAACCTTAAACTGAAGTCAGAGGTTGAAGAACAGGCCAACGACCACTGTCGGAAAAAAGAAGAAGCCGACAAACAATTGAAAGATTTGATAGGGCAGGTTCGTGATCTGGAGGATGATATCAAGAATGCTCGTGCAAGTCTTGTGGAAAAAGATCAAGAGCTGGAAAGCATGAAGACCGCTCGGGATATCAGCGAAAAGGTCTCCAGTTTGCAAGATACGATCGAAAGGAAAGAGTCTGAAATACTAACCTTGAAGGAGAAGGCAACAGAACAAGAAGCAGAACAGGAATCAATGCGAAACGAGATGAAGAATTTGCTATCTCAAATTGCTGACCTGCATCAAAAGAGAAACTCCAGCAAGAAGGAGCATGAAAATAGTGTCAAACTCCTTGAGGTGGAAATAGCTCAACTAAGGAATCAGCTTGACACGCAAGCACAAAATTGCATCGAGGCAAAGGCTGAGTTATCTACGTGCCGAAATGAGCATGCATCACAGTTCACGAAACTTGCTGAATCATCAGAACTGACGCAGTCGAGAAATAAACTCTATGAGCTACAGAATCAGCTGCAAGTGAAAGACAAAGAACTCGCTAGAATAAAGAAACTTCTGGATGATACCGAGGAGAGGATCGCGAATTCACAAGATGAAATGGAGAAAAGGCATTCAATCATAGAGAACCTACCTGTTTCCTTGGCAACTTTAAGGTCTACGGTTGACGGTATCCAGAGGATGGTAAGCGCACAGCAGCAAAGTACCTACAATGCGAAACCAAACTGTGGCTCCTTGCAACCTGAAAAAGGCGCTCATAATGATGACAGTAAAAACTTCGCCGAGTTAAGAAACCAGATTCAAAACCTCGAGCATTCCATTGTAGAACGGTGCGCGAAAAATGACTTGGAAATTAAGGTTAGAGAACTGCAGGGTAAAATCATGAACCTCGAGAGATCGGGAGATCTACTAAAAGCCGAAATACTCATCGCAACGGCCAGAAGGGATGATGCGGAAGCAGAAGCTGCGAAATGGGTTGGTAAGCACAAACTTTTGGAAGATCGCTTGCGGAAAACCGAAGTCCAGCAATTGCTGGATGCAAAGCTCAAGGTTGAATTTGAAGGCCAAGAAAGCATGAACAGGATTTACGAAGGGTTAAGGGCAGATGGTAGTATCCCTTCTCTGATGACAGAGATCAGTGAGAATAACAAAACCTTGAGCCTATTCTTCGAACAATACAAGAGCGACGTCGATCAGTTCAAAAGCCTGCACAGAAGGCTAGAAGCCCTAGGTGCAGAGCTCCGAGATGTGGAAAGCAGAGTGGATAACTGTGTCGGTGTCCTTGGATCGACATCTGTGGATTCTCCGCCTGATATTGTGAATCCGGGTATAGGTCAACCTGACGAGAAGGTGGAATGGAGAATTGCGAAGAAGGTCAGCCTTCTTATCGAAAAAGCCCAGCTCAAAATTCGAAACTTGGAATCAGCTCTGGAGGCCAAGGAATTAGAGGCCGAACTCGCTGTGCTACAGTCTGAAATGGCTGTCCAAGAAGCGGACCCGATGCACCCGTGCTTATGGGAGGAGATCCCATCAAGTCCTACGGTCGGAACACCAGGATCTGAGCCACATATTTCTTTCCATACCCCAGAATCAATTCACAGACCCATTAAGCAATGTAAGTCGGGAGTTACAGAAGGCATAGATGGCACTCAGTATAGGCATAAGGATTCTTCCCCCAATCTATACCCTACGTTGCCCCTCAGAACCCACACGAAGCCAGAACCTGCTCAAGCAATGGACTGCCAACCCGTCAAAAGGTTAGCAACAGATCGGCCTGTTCTAGCGCAGCGCACAGGCAAGTATAAGGCTCGTAAGCTAGGAGTATTTGAAGAGAGCGCAGGCGTGGATGTGGATAAATCCTTATCAGATCTCGAAGGATTTAGGATGAGTGTACTCCTATATCAATTATCGGTGATATTGCCAACCGAGAAGATATCCGCAGCCTTGAAGCCCTTGGCGAAATCTGACCACATTTATTCATTGAAAAAGATTGGTAAACGTAACCTAGACCAGTTGAATAAAATAGCCGACATCGAGTCGACGCAAGCTCCAGAACCATTGGAGGTCCGGCTACGCAAGGCTCTTGCCGGTATGAAAATCAAGAGACAGCAACTGTTTTCCGGCGCTTCTTTGCAAACCTACGTTGTTATCTTTGAGATTTTCATCGATCTTAAGCAAAGTATGTACACCGAAAAACACAGCAATCCCAAAGGAAGAGCACAGAGGACAATACTACCGGAGCAAGACAAACTTACAAACCGACCAATACGAACCCGGAACGCTAGGGACGGACCAACTGCGAAATCATCGGGGAGGGCAGGGCTCGGAGCGAAGGATGTAAAAGTGATAAAGGTCCGTTCGAAATTAAGACCGTGAGTCATACTTAGAAATGAATCCGTAAAATGAGGACTATACCCTTCTGCTTCCATGGTTGTGCCCCATCAGACCTCCTTTCAGCTTTCATAAGGGTGGAGCCGAATGCTGAGACAGACTCATTTCAGCATTGAAGAAGAATGAATTCTATAATGATTATGTTACCATGTTGGTTTTCACATCACGTTGAGCATAAGTAGTGTGAAAAATATACAAAAGATCGTTGGCTTGCGTCAGCCAAGGCTACTACGACTAAGAGAAACGATCTTTGGTAACAATTGAGCGATGGGGCAGAAAAATTGAGAATGGTATTCCATGGCCCTTTTGAATATAAGTTTCATTGGGTGCTGTCAATTCGCTCACGCATCAGTACTCATATTTATCAGTCATCCTTTCTTCCCATTGCTCAGTGCGTATGTCACCAGAAGCCCTTCGAGCTATCCGACAGCTGACATGATGGCCTTCCGTTCATCTGCCAATAAATCAGAGGTCCTAAGGTCTTGGGCACGTATATTCGAAGATGCAGGGACCTTGCAGTCGGAGCAGGTTGACAAAGTGCGTGTCGAGAATTGTATTGGCTTCTGTCAGATTCCACTAGCCGTCGCAGGGCCTTTGCAGGTAACCGGAGCAGTCGCACTGGATAAAGTCTACGCACCTCTAGCCACGTACGAAGGAACTCTGGTTGCTAGTTGTTCCAGAGGATGTAAAGCTTTCAACGCTTCTGGGGGAATTCACATCGAGACGCTCAGCAACAGCATGAGTCGAGGTCCTGTATTTACTTTCGACAGCCCCGATCATGCAGTCATATTCGCCAAAGATGTACCGGCTTTGAAGCCAATTTTCTCACAGTGGGCAGGGGAGACGAGTGCATACGTACGACTTCAAGCCATGCAACCTACTGTAATTGGTTCCAAGGTCCATGTGCTCTGTAGCTACAGCTGTGGGAGTGCAGCCGGGCAGAACATGGTTACCAAGGCCACTCAGCACGCATGCGAGATGCTCCGACATTCCTTGACCCATAAATATAGCATCCGGGGCTTTCTTATCGAGGGACAGCTGGCTTCTGACAAAAAGCCCTCGTGGGGAAACGTGAAGAAACCTCGAGGAGTCGAGACACTGGTGTGGGGAACCATCTCCCCTGATGCCTGTCGAGAGGTACTAGGCTGTACCACCGATCAGCTCTATGCCACTCAACAGATCTTGAAGGAGGGCGGGATTCGAAATGGCCAGTTCGGCTGCAATGTCAACCCGGTCAATATCATTGCGGCCATGTTCATAGCGACTGGTCAGGATCCTGCCAGCACCGCTGAAGCATCCTGGAGTCACCTGACTTCCGAACTTCACCCTAAGACGGGTGCACTCACCATGAGTCTCTATCTACCATCTCTGCCTGTTGGTACTATCGGAGGCGGTACCGGATTACCAATGCAGAGGGAGGCTCTCAAAATGTTGAAATGCGATGGGGAAGGAGCGGAGCAGAAACAGCGGCTTGCTGGTCTCATCGCTGCTTTCGGCCTTGCCCTGGATGTCAGCACGAGCGCGGCCGTCACCAATGACACTTTCACCGCCAGCCACATGCGGCTCGGGCGGGGACAGGAACGAGCTAACTTGTGATCTATTACGAATGAGATGACGCATATGAAAGACCCAGCGTGAAATCATCGGTAATTCATGGGAGGGCCGTTACGTGTGTAGTCGCAGGGAAAACTACATTAAGGTCTACGACGGTCAAGTCGTATACATAGTGCGGGTTTGGGAAGTTCAATTCACTATAGAAACGAGACTGTTCAAGTCCAATCTGTTCTTTGCCACCATACCACGAGCTTACCATTTGAGTGCGCGTCGAGATCACGAAGATGCAAACGACACGTGTGCAGGGTGAGCAAATCTATCTTATCACCAAAGCGGGGCTAAAGCGACTTGTCCTTATAATGGGACAGCGAAGTTTGCCTGAATCTGCCATAGATGACTCATATTTGAAGATAGCTTACGGTAACACTGCAACCATTCGCCTACTGTGTGAAATGTTCTTTCAGAAGTGAACAAGTGGAGTTATGGAGAAACTGCCAGGCATGATGTGGATACATAGGAAGCCAGTTACCGGGCTGTGCCAAGAGACTACGGGTGCTTCCTTTTCTTGTCAACAAAGTCGACTGTCATGTCTCTATACCACAATCATAGGGCAATACAGGTTTAGAAATACAGTATTGAGCACTTGCACCTTCCGGTCCAAAAAAAACATGCTCTTTGTAAGTCTAGGGTGGGGCTACCTGGGTACATGGCTCTACCTCATAAGCAGATGTTCTGTCAGAATTTGGCAGCCTTATGGGTGCGTAAGCAATTTCTGGCTTAGCGAATGAAGTACTTAGAAGTACCGCTGCTGCCTGGAGTTCCGGGGTGCGAATGTGGGGGAGTGGAGACAGCTTGACAGTGCGAGTCATAGGTACTGTCGCTTACATCAACCAGTTAAATACATCAAAATGCGCTTTTTGTATCAGACAGGTGTGTACACAGTGCGAAGATTTACTCAAGAACGACATGTGGGGCTTCGTTTATAAACGAGAGTTATTGTTGGAGAGGAAGGTGCAAGTGCTCAATACTGTATAAACTAGAAGTAAACAAAAAGAAAAGAAAAGAAAAGACAAAGCAAAGCAGCAGTCAAGCTATTCTGGCTAGCCTTATTCCTTCTGATTGATATCCACATGGTGGAAGGAAAGCATGGTCAAAAATATCTTTCCTTGAATATAGTAAAAGATTCACAAAGAGTTCGGTAGATTTTACAGCCATCTTCGCTGTGCAAGATACCACAACAGAGAACAATGAGCAGGACAAGGTGGCCATTGTTAAAAGGTCATTGGAGATTTTGATTTTTACGGATAAATCCACTGATGGCACGTAGCAGTGGGTTGACTACATGAAGAGGGAGTCTAACATAGCTTTCAGCTATTCGAACCATTCACCTATTTCTAGAATCGAATGCTTATTTATCATTAGTTTGCAAATAAATCGCCTACTGGCTTCAGTTCACACTCCTACTTTTAGTGCCGTTTCGCTGCGAGTTTCTTCCAAGCATCTACCCTGCGGTCACTGAACCTGTACGGCTCTTCACAACACCCTTGTCCCTTTAAGGGTTATTCACAAAGGTCCGCAGACGATATGTGAAAAAAGAAAGAAATGGTACAATTAGTGCTTGCCTTGACACTATTGTCTTCCTGCAAGGGCATAGATTTGTAAGCACATAGGAGCTTGTAGTTGAATCTAATTATCACCATTAGTAGCTTGTTTTGTTTAATGGGCAAGTATTCGGCCGAGTGAATCTCCGAGTGTGAAACACTTGGATTGTAGTGCCAAGTGAGACACCGACATGAGCTCTGCTGGTAGAGTGTGAGACTGACACGAGTTATGATTGGGCCAAGCCTATGTGTCTCAATTCAGTGATGATTGGCCAATATTCTCAAAAGAATGCGAGAATATGTAAGCGAAAGGTGATATAAAGGTTCTGGGTTGTCATCCTTACGCTATGAAAAGATGCTTCCCTCTTGAACGTACAGTCTCAAGCTTCCTCAGCACTCTTTCATCCACTCCTCACCTTAACATCATATACACAATACTTTCGCTTCGCCTTAAAACATGAAGATTCTTATCTTGATCGCCCCTCTGCTTTCCCTCCCTCTGGCTTTTGCCAATTATGGCGGTGATTACGGATATGGCTATGGGGAAAAGATCAGTACCGTAACTGCTACCGTCACGCACACTGTCACAAAGCCCATCTACAAGGCCCCGATCACCAAGACCAAGACTGAAACTGTCACCAATTTCAAGCCCACAGTCACAAAGTACAAGACTAAGACCAAGACCGTCACTGAGAAGCCTTACCCCACCTACCACAAGCCTGGATACGGTGATGGCAAACACAAAGACGGCGAGTACAAGGGCTAAGAAGTGGGTCTCTCCCAACGACTCGAATTGATGGAACATAACCGGGTCAATGTACCTACCTTGAAGATTTGGCCTTGCAATCTTTTCCTGTCAATTTGAGCGATGGTTATCGTAGGGCAATAAGTCGTTGACTTCTCGTTAGTCTGGAGAATGAATTGTTGGGCTACGTTACGGCATTTCTTCTCACTCTTTACCATTCTTATGTAAATATATACACGTTATGTTCTTGGTAGTGGTTAATTATTAGAACTTAGCGATAATTGCTGGGAGGCAATCAGATAAAATCCCTTCGTCGAAATCCTTTTGTTTGACTTTATCATAACTAAACGTTTCGCTGGCCTATTTTCCATACTATTTTCAAGTTCCTACTTTTTGTAGTTCTCTGTCATTATAGAATCGTCCGTTTCATTCCAAGGTTTTATCCCAATACTTCAATATTACAATCTTCTCCAAGGCTGCTATCTTAATCGCGTTTTAAAAGGATACGTCAAATTCATTGTGCAGTCACCATATTATTTATGCATTAATATGTTGCTAGGACGAAGCAGACAACTAATGAGAGCCGTTATCCAGTTCGGAACCGGGTTACAAGAGCAGACGTTCCACTTTTTGATCAATATATTCGTGTCCTGTGTCGGCAACACTCCCAAACTAGCAATTAGTCATTAGTGAATAGTGTGACAAAATCTAGAAATCCGAAAGCGCTTATCATAAGCGTCTTCCTCATAATGCTCCGGTAACTCAGTCTTTGGCATGACAAACCGGTTGGTAGTTACAGACGATGTTTCAATAAGGACCCCTGTGATGAATGGCTTCCAGACGCCCTGGCGGCCTTCAGGAGTCAACTAGACGTAGAAGGGATTTCACAAGTACCTTAGCGCTAACGTGTGACTGCGTCGGATTGCCAGCTGACTCAAGGCCGTTGTGCGTACGTGAGTCCGATGTGATAAGAGGCCTATGATTTTGTGTTCTCGGTTTTCGGGGTGGGGTGGTATGATGGTCATGTCTGAAGGGATAACAAAAGTTCTTCACAGAGTTTTGATGTGCATGAGCCTGAGTCTTGAAATGTGGGTATTTCACTTTATCTCCCCACCATTATTTTCGTCCGTTATTTTTGGCCGGCTCCACTTGGTTATTGACGTCCAAGACTGGCTAGCTTGTTTGCTCTACCCAGCAGGGCCAACATCATATCTGGTAGTTGAAGTGCAGCATGCATACTGTAGTGTCGCAGGATAGACATGAACTTCACGGCTCCAGGAAGTGTTCGGGTTAGTAGTCTAGCTCTATCCTTTCGGTGACTTTGCGAAACCAAATCTTATCTGAGGCCAGGATGCCAAAACAGGGATAACAAAATGCCCCACTTCAACTCACCATGAGTTTACCGCGCTAAAGTAGGTTCCTTGCTCTCAGAGACTCCTCTGATTGGATCGCGACGACCTTGGTCCTTGTTTTGCATGATTCCCAACCTTCTCGCGTCTCGTATTCATCCCTTGAGTTACTTGCTTACATGTAGCCGCAACGTACTGGGCATGAGAATGGACATCGCCGGATCGTCAAGCTAGCATCAGCATTCTCGGACGAATAACTTTTCACGTTAACTTTGACGTCATGTGAGCGGGTTGCTTCTCGCATTGAGTCTAGTATTTTTGAGTTAATGAAGTTAGACAGGGGACCAGGAGGCTTCAATACACAAATACTCGAAATCATGCAGCATCTTGATGCTCGATGTTGAACACCGCTTCCTGAATTGGTATAAGAATAATTGAATGTTTCAACGAAAGAATTCACAGGTTCGCCCTTCGCTTGTAAGACGGTGTAACAGACATGACTGGAACTGGACGTCAAAGGATGTATAATGAATATTGAGATCAATATGGTATGCTTTCAACGCTTTCATACAACATAAATGTCGTCGGCCCCTTCATGCGTTAGGACTCTCATGATGTCAGAAACATCAGTCTGAGCATGGGCGGGTTGGGAGAATTGCCAGTCAAGAACCGCTACAGCATCACGTTTATTATTCCATTTCATAGCAGTACAGCTTCAACATGGAGCTTACCCCAACAGCATTTGTTCCGAAGCCGATTCGTATTGTCGTCATAGGTGCTGGGTAATTGTACCCCCATTTTGAATTTGTATTAGCAATTAACCGTTGTAGGATATCGGGTATCCAGTTCTTGAAGGACGTAACCTCGCGATTGCCAAACGTCAACATCACCGTTTATGACAAGAACAGTCAAGAAGGAGGAACTTGGGCTGAGAACAGATATCCTGGGTGAGAATTTCCTTCACCCATAACTGACCATGGGCAACTGCTGAAATTTACAAGGTGTGCATGCGACATCCCATCCCACGCCTACCAGTACAGCTGGAACCCCAACCCCCGTTGGAGCCGCCTGTATGCCGAGGCGGCTGAAATCTTGGACTATCTCAAATCAACGGTGACCAAGTTCGATCTCAGACGATATATTCAATTCGGTACAACATGCACCGGGGCAAACTGGGATGAGAAGAACTCTGAATGGAACGTTTCTCTGCAAAGCAACGGGAATACTAATAATGAAGTCTCGGTCAAGTGCGATGTTTTTGTCGTTGCTGTAGGAAGGCTGAATAACTGGAAGCTACCAGACATAGATGGTCTTGATACGTTCCAGGGGCGTGTGATACACACAGCCAACTGGCCCCAAGGCCTAGACTATCATGGCAAAGATGTAGCTGTAATAGGAAATGGGGCCAGTTCAACCCAATGTTTAGCTAGCTTACGCAAAGGTAAGAAATTTGGATGGAAAATCCCAAATGTTGACTAACAGCTTTAGACGCGAGATCCATCAGTAACTTTGTTCGTGGATCAACATGGCTGGTTCCGCATGTATTTTCTAGCAATGGAGAACCGCAGGTCAATTGTCAGCATAACCTACCCTACACACAAGCCCGAACCACTGACAGGCGGACAGATTCCCACGATACAATCAAGAAATTCGAAACCGACCCCGATTCGTACCTTCAATTCCGCCTAAAAATCGAGAAAAAGCTGGCCTATAGCTTCAGAGGTCTCTGGGCCAACTCGAGCGCTGCTAGAGAATTCACTCAAAATGCAAAGCAGCACATGGCCAATAAAATTAACGACCGACAGACTTTGAAGGCCCTTCTTCCTACTAAGTATAAAGCTGGTTGTCGTCGCTTCACACCTGCCGATAAATATTTGGAGGCTCTAGACCAGTCAAATGTAGAGCTCGTTTCAACCCCAATCAAGCAGGTGGAGGGAAATGCTATCATCACGACTGACAACAAACGGCGAACATATGACATAATCGTCTGTGGCACAGGCTTTGAGCCATACGCACCGAGGTTTCCGATCAAAGGGAGCGGAACAGCTAACTTGTCAGAGCTATGGTCAACGGATGGGGGCTATGAGAGTTACTTGGCAGCAACAGTCGCTGGTTTCCCCAACTTTTTCGGTACGTGAACTCACTCATGAGATCATCCCAAAAGAAAAAAAAAGCTAAGGTCATCTTTCAAGTGTTTAATCCACCTATCTGTCCTGTTAATGGTTCAGCGTACCCTGGGATTGAGCGTACGAGTGACTACATCATCAGAGTCATCGACAGGCTACAGAAGGATCGCTTAAGGTCAGTCTGTGTCAAAAAATCAGCCCAGGACGCCTTCAACCGCTGGGTTCAATCACGCATGCCAGAGATGGTATGGTCGGAGCCATGCTCATCGTGGTGTAAGTCGACCTCTGTTATCTAGCATTCACATTGCCAGGACCTAATTATTATGTTACAGATAAGTCCAACGAAAAGGTAATTGTTCCATGGCCAGGAACAATACTTCACTACTACGCCGCAACTGAAATAGTGCGATGGGAGGACTACGATCTCAAGTTTGAAGAGGATGACCAAAAGTTTGCAAGTTTCGGGAATGGTATTACAGTAGAAGGATTCACTCCGCAAAGTATACCTTGGCTTTAATGTAATTAAAGTATTGAAACACCATCCTATATCGTTCCATCGTTATTCAAGGTTTCTATATTTACACGAAAAAAGACTGTTGTGTGTCTTGGTCAGGCTATTACCCCTCATTCAGCTCGTCCTTGAAAGGGATTACATGATGAACTGTGTCAATATTTCACTGTTTGTTTACATCATTGCAGATGTGGTCGCTCGATTGCCGAAGCTACGGAGATGAGTGACCATTCATTTGGAAAGCACTATCGGCTTATATATCCACACCACAACACTAGCAAGCTTTCAGTATTAAACCTTCTCTGCCCAGTAGACTGGGCGCTTCCGCGAATTTTGCAGAGCATGACCAGCACAACGTTTTGGCCAAGCCACTCCACCCCTGGAATATTCACATCATGGTTGGGTGTTCGGTCCCATTCTATGCCATTGGACTCCCATGTATTCCCATGGTGGTTTTATACATCCAGGACTTCTTCGACCATTATCCAGCCACTTCCTTGAGGCTCGTCTGACCAAGATATAGGCAGGAGTTCTAAGTTTAGAATATAGGCGTAGACCTCTCCTTTTATGTATGAAGTAATATATACATTGTTTTGTGTGTAGGATGGTTGTCAATGTTGTTTTGGGCTTTATAAGCCTCAAGGGTCCTGTAATGCACACTCCGCCTTTCTTGGGATTTTGTAGGGCGATAAAAATGCCGGTGCTTCAGGAACTGCCAGTCCATACAAGCCATCAATTAGGATTGGAGGACTCTACAACCTGTCATTAGTTAGCTGTACCACCATTCTATCTCAGAGCGACCCGGATCAAGACTTCCATAGATTTCTATGAATATCTTATGGCTGACGTCTATATCACCGCCTCGACAGCCTTCGCATCGGTCTAAGATAGTACCTTGAGCAGTATTGCCGTTAGATCCTTTCATGGTGATAGTTCGACCACACAAGGGGTTGTTGTTAGTGTTATTGTCAATCATGGATGCATCATATACATCTCCAGAGATTGCTACGATGCTGCCAGTTTCGTCTTGCCCACTCGAATTCTGACCGCAGGCGCCCATACCAACATCATAAAAAGTAATGTTGCCAGATTTCACATCGCCGTAGGGACTCGCAGCCCCAGTCTTTAGCTCAGACTTTTGCTCCAGCTGGGAATAAGCAGGTGTGGAGGGTGAGGGATAAGGTGAGTAAACACCAGGATCAGGAACTTGTTCGTTCTCGGTTGTAGACCCAGCAGAGGGGATGGGGGGATAGCTATCGACGACAGGGGCATTGCTTGGGACTGGACTAGGAGTTTCTGCTTGAGCAGAGGCAATCTTGGGTGTCTCAATCACAGTGGGATTGGCGGCGGGTATAGAGGGGTTGGTCGCCTTGGATGCGTACCCGCAATTGCTTGACCACTCAATCTCAATTATACCCTGTGGCTGGACAGCAGCAACTGTGGTAAGAAAAGCAGGAACAAGAGTAAGAATCTTCATGATTTGTGTATCCGTTCGTTTCGATTACTTTTTGTAGTTCAACGGTGGATAAAGAGTGGAGATAGATCTGTGGACCACACTGTAGAGAAGCTCGTAGCAAGGAGGATTCATAAGTGGCAAGATGCAATAAATACACAAGGAGAGGTAAAGCTTTAATAATAGAACCTCGCGCTTCTAAAAGGATACCTTTTAGCAGAAAAGTCAGTCGATAATACCGTTGTGTGTGGAAAAGTCTAGTGTAAAGTATTTAAGGTTCAAGGTGAGAAAACAGACAGCTAAAGAATAGGAATACCGTTTTTCATAATAACTGGAGATTTCCCAAATGGAAGGACTATACATAGAGCGCTACAAAGGTTTTAGCACGATCGCCGTGAGAACGGTCAAGTCGCAATAGGGTTCTTTACCCTTACCAACACCGACCGGTCATCAGCGAACAGCTGGTCAAGCTGTTTGAGTCACTGTAGGCTAAGCTAGCATAGTGACGAAAACCTCAGTAAGAAAACCAAATGGCCGAGAACGCGAAGAGCGCTATATGGAAATCCTCAGGATAGCCGCAGTGGTAGAATTGCGCAGCGATCGCGGAAGAAGAACCGCCTAATTGTAGTAAATATCGAGCCAAGCTGCAAATACCTTTTTTTTTGAAGGTCAGGATGCTAGAAATAAACTTCTGTTGAACAAATCATACATGCTATAAATAAAACCATGTATCCCTGATGCACCGTATCGTAGTCAAGTCTCAGAGCGTGATATACAGGACATGTTCGCAATGATGGTTTGAAACCTTGTTTTTACTCATACGTCCAGACAAAAACGTAACTTTTGACTAATGGGATGAGAAAGCTCAACGAAAATGTAAGAGATACGAAAGGCTGGATGTGTATATTCTGACATTGCGTTAGTCATATTAATCCACCTTAGTTTTGGTCACTTGTGCCATCCATTACCAGTTATTCGGCCTATTCGGGCAGATTGGTGTGCTTACTGTTGTACTGTGAAAAAATCGGCTTCTGGTGGGTCAGTTATTAATATGTGGAGTAATCGGTAATGGTTCATCAAAGAGGCTCCCCTGCTCTCAATCTCCAAGGTGGGTCATCTATGTATCTTAACGGGTATTATTTCTCTACTGACGTTCCACCCTACAAGAGCGTCATTTCCCGCCGTAGCTACGTTCGACGAGCTTGTACAGATGACAGCAAGAAAAGCGAACGCAGAAAAGCAAACAAAAACTGCTTTGTACATGTACCGTAAGCAGTCAAGGGACTTTAGCTAGGTTCAATGAAGGGCACACTTAAGGTATCGAGCTCTGCATTTGAGCATTTGCACCAGCGCCTTCTTATCCAAAACATAACTGAAAGAGTTTCGCAATCTTTACTCAAAGCCGACGATGTGGCTTCACTCGACTGGCGTTGTAAGCCACATACTAGGTGTGGAGTTGTGGTGGTTCCGAATGATGACACGTAGTCGCGTCCTAAGTCTAGTATTGGAGTCTGCAAAGCAGTGAAATGGTTAGCAGATGCTGACGTGCTTGTGAACATTGGGTTTTCTCCAAAGGCATCCCTAGCCGAAGATAAGATCCACGATGTGAGGGATAATCGCCATTTTCTTCCATTATTTCTCATTTGTTACTGTGCCCAAGTGGGTCTGGATGCTATTGAGCTTGTAATGAGTGGCTTGTTGGAACTGCAGCTTAGCTGCAACGGCGAAAGCCTGCCTCCCGGGCTTGAGGTCCTAACCCATAGATCAAACCTATTTCAGCCTACTACAAGAACAGGAAAAGGCCTTTCTTTGACTTTTATAACATGTAGCGCTACAGAAGATAGATTTGCATTTCTCATGAGCGATAAATACTTTTCATATCCAGCCAGAAGTCGATGAGGGCCAATATGGAAGCCCTGCCACTCGAATCAACATCTTCACTATCGCTGAAACCCGGCAGCGACGTCCAGCTGGTAACTGTCGGCGATGAGTTCTCTCGAGAAGTTGTTACAAATAGTCTCGTCTCTGGGTCCCTCATCCGAAGAGTGACTGCAATAACATATCTATGCGGCATGAACATCACCAGTAGCGCATCTAACGGTCTTATAGTCATTGGCCTTCCTCGACTCACAAAGGATCTCGAACTACTTCCATCTCTTGCTTTCTGGCCATCTTCAGTTCAAGGACTGACCACTGCATCAACTTTGCTCCTCACGGGCGCTATCGCTGATGTTTTAGGACCGCGACCGGTGAATCTGTCGGGATGCATATTGAATTGTATCTTCATACTTACTTGTGGACTGGTCAAGAATGGGGAGCAACTTGTTGTCTTACGAGCCTTTCAGGGCATTGCCACGGCGTTACATCTGTCTAGTTCCGTGGCCCTTGTGACCCAAGTGCAGCCTCAGGGTCGAGAACGCAACGTAGCCTTTGCGTGCCTAGGATTAAGCCAGCTGTTAGGTTTCTCATCTAGCCTCGTTGTGGGCGGCATATTGATCGACACTCTTGGATGGCGATCAGGATGGTATTTCTGTGGAGGCCTTACCCTGCTACTATTCGCCATCGGATGGTGGGCATTGCCAAGAGCCGCACGACCCGGCTCGTTACGAATCACGATACGAAATCTGAAAAAGAAAGTCGACTGGGTTGGCGCATTACTTGCATCGACATCCATAAGTCTACTTACATACTTTTTGGGGTTCGTTGACGCACATACCTCTCGATTGATGTACTAGCTAATTCCAAAACAGCATCATCAGCACAGGTATAGATCAAGTTCGATCCCCCCTGGCCCTTGTGCCCTTGAGTCTCAGCATGGTAGCGACTGCCTTATTTGTATACTGGATGCACTCTCGGGTCAAAAGAAACCGGGTGGCCCTGATTCCAAATGGGCTTTGGAAGAATCTGTCTTTTACCAGCATCTGCATCACTGTTGCATTATCCTTTGCTGTGTTAAACTCTCTGGATCTCGTGACGAGTCTTTAGTAGGTAGAGAGCGAGTGCCAGCCGAAAAGCCCCTTCCGCTAACGAACATCCTAGTTTCCAAGAAATCGAGCATCTCTCGGCTCTTGAAGCGGCTATTCGCATGCTTCCAAGCACCGTGGTTGGCCTCGCTCTCAATATCACAACGGGTCTTGTGGTCCATAAGATCCGCGCAAATAGGCTCGTCGCTTTCGCGTCGCTCATTTCTGCTGGCTCTCCCCTTCTTATGGCTGTCATCCAGCCGGACTGGCCTTACTGGAAGTGCGCTTTCCCCGCACAGATCCTGATGCCTTTCTCTATCGATGTTCTTTTCACAATCGGTCTGATAATCATCACGGAAGTTTTTACTGAGGAACAACATGCAGTCGCTGGTGCTGTTTTCAACACGGCTGCGCAACTCGGTAACACGATGGGACTGGCTCTCATGCAAGTCATCTCAACCTGGGTCACAAAACAACAGGAGACAGCGAAATCCTTTACAAAAGCCCTCATGGAGGGTTACAGAGCGACCTTCTGGGCTATGTTAGCTTTCTTGCTGGTCTGTAGCATTGTCGGAGCGATCGGACTTCGACGGGCAGGCAAAGTTGGGTCAAGGCATTGTTAAGGAGATGACACTGGTGACTGTAGGTCAGAGTTCAGAAAGTAGTGGACTTGTGCGCATACAATCAGGTGTATTGCCACACACCGAATTATGAGTGGCCAGTATTTTAATTAATTGTGACTACACAATCTAGTGAGCCGCCATCCCAATGGCTTGGGCGATCTCGGTACTCTTCTACCTGCTGTCGCTAGAATGTATAATCATGAAAGCGTCCAGCTACTTAACCTAGAGCTCCCATCCTGTTCGCAAATGCCGTCTTGGGGCTTCAGGTTGCTGCAGCCTGTCCGGTATTGGGTAATTATATGTTGAGATGTACATACCTTCCTTGAGAGATAGATGGTGACTCCTGTGAAAGAAATTGCATTGCTTCCGGAGGGAGATCCAAAGTAGGTCAAACGAAGTCTGCCACTTCCCCACCGCGAATTTGAGCAGATTGTACACAATTTGTGGCCTACATTTTGTTATTCTTGGTAAATTGGATCTCTGTCATAACCAAGTTAACGTAGACAGCTCAGACTGAAAAGGCAAGGATGGGGGATGGTCATACGAAGACCAGCTCCATGTGCCTTGACATCTTGCTAATCCCTTTACACACTTACCAAGCAAGCCCCGCTCCATTCTATTCGTTTTTGTCATATCTCACGTACTAGAACCTTGTCCGACTTTCTGAAACCTGCCCTGCCAGTGTCTACTCTACGGCCCTCGTGTAAAGCCTTTGGAGCCTATCACACGGTTGAAAGAGTCTCAGGGAGTTCTTGGACTCAAAGGAGGCCCTTCTGAAGAACAAATAGCAATTACATATCAGGAGCAAGTCCATTAAGCAAACAACAAGACCAGGTTAGATTCAGATCAGCGTAGCCATACAGAAGTTGCCGTCGAAAATTGCTAGACTGCTAATTTCACTTGACATTCACTGAAAGTTAATGCATGCAAGAATTCTCTTATTTCACCTTTCTTTTTCAAAGAAACTAAGAAGGATCAAATGTGACAAAGTATGTATTAGGCTACCGGACATGATAGCAGAGTATATCTGTGTGTGGGTGGCAAAAGAGGATCGACCGATGCTTTGTCATGCTCTTCTATCCCTTGGTTTGAGGTTAAAGTATTTATTGATAATTGATTTTGCCATTTCCCATTAATCCACAAGGCATGGCACTATCGACGTACTTAACCTTTTGGCTACCGGAATGAATTTGAATGTAATGATACCTTTGTTTGCCAAGTTGAATACAGATTTGAGCCATCATGACTCACATATCGCTATCAGGGCATGATATGATGTTGGCAGTAAATGTATGTAAGCCTTTGTTCTTTGCATTCATGTGACTACTCAAGACCAAGAGGTCCGGGCGTAATTCCAAATATAGAGTACTTATACAGAGCTTACCACGTTACTATCCTTTTTAGCGTTCCTTAGACGCGCCACATCTCCACGAGGCCGGGATTGGTATTTTCAGTATTTCCAGTAAGGTATTGTATCACAACATAGCTGACGCTTCTATGGCTGTGACCTCCGTCAACTGAGATCGTGTAGCTGTATTGTTGCTCCAGTTTTCACAAGTGTGCTATAATTAGTATGGATAATCTCAACGAAACAACTCCAAAATATTTGCATTTGAATCAATAAATAGGTCTACTCGCTTCAAATTGAATGCCATTCTCACTCTACACAAGCCTGTTGAGAACTCACTCCATATCAACATGTCGTCAAACTCCATGGCTGACCTGGTCGGTGAATATGTAAGAGTGGCCCAAAAATATCATGGAAAGGCCATCTCTGTCCTCCGAAAACAGCTCGAATATTCGGAGACTAACACACGCACACGAGAAGATGTCACTCAAATCGTTGAAATGCTGGAAAAGTGCACAATTCAGAAACCGCTCACTGCTAGAGAAGTGCTTCGATTAAGACCTAGCGGCAGCTTGAGTAAGAAACTTGTGGTTTGCTCAGAGGACGATGCACGCAAGATATTCGATAAAGGGCCCCCATGTTTTCCAGTCCTTGTGGTCGAGTCAAGTACTCAGCAACATATCTCCATAGATTGGTTCTTAGGCATTCTCGAAACTCGAGCAAGTCTTGATGTCCACGACTTTGGCAAAAACATCAAGAAGAAAGGCCGAGTTGCCGTGAGAGTGCCTTCGAGTTCTGCCATAGATATGTTCAAAAGCCGGCAGGAGATGCAACGAAAAGGAAGCCAAATTTACCCATTAAACTTCCTCAACCTCAACGGGATTAAGGACAATGCTGTCCCAGGATTCTTGGCGAATCGCAAAGACTTCAAGATACTAGAGCTCTCACGTGAAGAAAACGGTAAAAGGGAGTATCGCACAGAATCCACGGACCTGGACGAATCAACTTCTTTTCACTTACTAGCCAGCCAAGGGGCGGTGCATCTCCCGCATGTCGATCATCACTATGTATATACAACAATCTTCAACGAGGAAGGGCACAAGCTGTGGCTCATGTGGCCAGGTTTGGGGATTGACGGTCTCCAGACATGGAGGGAGACGGGCCAAGTCCCCGATGGTGGCATTCCTGTTTATATCGCACCTGGGTATACTCTCATCCAGCCACCTGGTACATTGCACGCGCCGATCACAGTCTCAGACTGTTTGATGACAGGGACAATGCATTGGCATAGTTCCCAACTTCATAATATACTAAGATATACCAAGGCAGAAATCGAAGATCCAGAGATTACAAATGAGTCCTTTTCGCGCCAATTTATTGAAAAGATGACAATAATTCTAGCTCTATGGAGAAGAGGATCGAAAGCCTATACGTGGCCGCCAGATGAACATCTTAACGAATGCCTAGAAATCCTGGAGGTGAGCAAGCGATATGTGCAATTGATGAAAGGGCGATGAGGCAGTGCTAACGAAAGTTTAGTGGCTCAAGGACGGCTGCGATTGTGATCAAACCGCTTCAAAATGCAAAACGTGCCGATGTGCAAGCGAAAAACGCCCGTGTGATGAAAGATGTCACTATGGTGATTACACACGCTGTAACAACCCAAATTGATTAGAATATCCGAAGGATCATATGGCGGATGATTGCGGCGAAACAGTACACCCAGAACTTCAAGATCTTTCAAATATTGGAGATCTAGACTCAGATTAATTGAATTTGTGGCCAATACCACGTACCGCCTTATTTCCGTGCCTTTTTAAGTCGACTTTGACCTTGTGCTAAGTTTTGTGATCGAAAATATACTGTAATGACAAAAGATCAGCCCAGAAAAATCACCATAAAATTAAAAGATGGTACTCTGATCATATCAAGGTAGATACTCTCCAAGTCGTAGCGCTATCATGCGTTAGGTGGGAAACATAGAATGCAAGCCAAGGGGATTTTGAAACTAAGCTTCAGGGATAACAAACAGGTCTAGAACAGATGGCTGCATCACCGTACGTGTTGGATGCACTACACAGGTCTAGATGATGGATTGAATACCATACAATACTGATTACTACGCCCCGCGGCTCAGTTTTGCCGAAAGAGCGCTCATCATTAATGCGCTTACTTTCCAACTTGCCAACTTGCTACATAATCGTTGCCACCATCTTCTCGAGTACATGCTGTGACACACTCACAATGCCGAACTGTTGTCCACATTTGGACTAGGCAGAAACAGTGTCTTCACTATTGAGCACTTTTTCTTTTCACATCACCCTTGGAATCTTACGTCTTCCTGCAAAGCGTGAAACAAAAACGCCGGAGGCTACTAGAATGAGTGCTAGGTGCTGGCGATCGGACGCAACTTGGTAGATGCCCAAGAAGCATTTGTCAAGTACTGATTGAGACTGTCGGTCGTGGCTTATTTTGTTATGCGATGTAGAAGTGTGATGATAGAAAACGTTGGAATCCGCCAGAAAATAGTACCTCTTTTTCCTGGTCTCCACGATTAAATAAAGTCTCGAAGTGTCATAACATAAACAGAACAAGGGGTGAGGGTAAAGAATTTCTGCTTGACTGCGGATATCGTCGGCGGTTGAGGGAATAATCAGTGGAAGATCCACCTCGGCTACATCGGGAGTTCACAGCTAAAATAAGACCTAAGCTATGGGGCTAGTCGCCATACGAGATCGTTTCATCGCACCACTGATTTGGGTATTCTACCATCCCCGCTTTGAGCATATTTATGCATATTAACTGATTTACCTTTATTTTGCCCGACATTTGGGTTGCTGTAGTCAACAGAGTCTCACTATTGAAGAGAAAACCCTCGGACGCGAACTCATATCAGACAATCACAGTGTTACTGGTAATGTAGGCAGACATCGATTGGGTGGCATCACTTCACGGCTTCTAGACAAGACCCTAGCTACTAGGCAGATGCGTCGACGTACCAAAGCAATACCAAATTAACACTGGAGAGCTGTGTGACCCGATCTCAAGACTAACAACTCCACGTAATCAACATCAAGTGAGAGGTGTAATAAGTAATAATGAGCAACTGACGTGAGATATCTATATCATGGGACGAAGGGACTCAATTGCCATAGGAAAGCGACCCAACAGAGGCAAATGGTGTAGGGGGCGGCGGGGATTGGAATAACTCCAAACCACCTCAATCTATTAATCCGTCAACACGGCATCTCAGCCGTGTTTGTAATTTACGGTATTTAGATGATAGAATAGCTTTTTTACAGTAAGCATTGGTAGTCATGCAGTGCGTCCGAAGATGCAACAGTGAGAACTAAAATCACGTATGCCATTGCCTTGACTATACGACCCAGCTTTGCTCCAAACGACGCCATTCTGGCCGCTACACTACATATAGGATTTATTATCCTCTCAGGGGCCCCAAACTTTCTTTCAATTACCGAGAACAAGGCGTAGTCCTTGACACTAGACCACCCACCTTCACTTAGATCAAGCTACGAAGCGGTCCCAAAGCCATAGTATCGATCGCATATAGCGTCATTGGGTGGAAGTCTGGGCATCCGAGGCAGGCTCTGGCTTCCCATCCAGCAGTTACTGTACGGCGTAATCGGGGGAGTAGGGTAGTCATGAACATGCTGGACATTGTGTCCCTTTTGGGAAGTACTGTAGATATTCCCCATGTATCTGTTAATGGTCTTGGCCCTGGGGGTAGCAGGGCCAGTAGCTCGATGGGCAATGGCATTTTGCTCCGCTGTAAAGCGGGCCAGCCTCTGGGACACTCCGGAATACCCGGCTGTCGAGTACTTGCGGACGAGTGTAGGAGAAGGACTCTGACAGTGACGCAATAGAGCGATCCACGTAGCATTTTCCATCCGGTCCCAATCCTCCTCGTTCTTAACTTCGGCGCGGCCGAGGATCACCCGCGCAAGGTCCAGAGATGATCGGGCCATAACCGTCGGCCGGGTGGAGACGAAATCGCGATGGTACAACGCAATCTCACAGAGATATGCAGCCATGTGTGTAACCACTTGATCGTCACCCTCCTCTAGCACGATTAGCTGCGAAAAGAAGTCGACGGTGGGGTAGCCAATGACCCAATCGAGGGTCTCTAGGACATGCCACTCCATCTGGGTGAACAAGCCAGCATTATAGAGTCCACAGCAGATGTCCTCGAGTTGATGAATCTGGGGAATGCGGCCCTTTTCGTCACCATACTTGGCAGCGATGAGTAGCGCTGCGCATCCAGCCAATTGATAGTATTTTCCTAACAAAATTCTCTTGGTGCAGTACCGGTCGATGAGGTTCACAGTGAGGAAGAGAGTCTCGGGTAGTAGGTCAAAGGCGGCGTGGGCCTCGACGAGGAAATTTATCAAGTACCGCCGCTTGAACCAATCGATCTCGGGCTGCTCATCGATCAGTGAAGCAACCGGTAGAGTCTCATTCTAAATGTTGTTAGCCCACGCAATGTGATGTGCGTCGATGTTGCAACATGCCTCCATCTGTCGCATATGCTGCATGATATCCTCCAGGTATTCATCGCCTGCTAATCGTGAAAGCTCATCGCCAGTCAGCTCTTGCCGTTGACGAGACATCATTTGTGCTACTTCTTGGGCTGTAATTCTGTGCTGATGATCATCGAACTCCACAAAGTAGGAGCTATTGAGTTGAGAGTATGACATCTTTGGGATATAACAGGGAACTGGCAGATGAAAGCGGTTCAAACTTGTTGAAGATATACGTGGTTTAAGGGTCAATGCCGGACCAATCCGTTCAAGATATGTGACTCCTTAGATTTTTTGTTGGAATACGAGAGCCCGATGTCGATTATTTCGCAGTGTCGTCATATGGCACTTTTCTCTCCAAAGATGCCGAATATTGTCAAGACTAAGTCATAAGAGTTAGTCCCTAATTTATAGTGTATCCTCATCTAGATTGATAGGAACAGAAAGCCGGCTAAGAATAGATCCAATGAAATGTCGTGACCTCGGCGGCCCAAGGGAGCAGGAATCATCGCCAGGGAGCGACCCGGATATCTCTATTTTAAGTACTTGGGCTAGCGGGAATTGGGCTTGTTCAACTTTCGTTTCTTGAGTGATACATCAAGACTTGACGTACAGTCAGATTTCGTAGAATCGGTTGTGATTCCTTGACCGAGACCGCAGCCATTAGAGGCGTAGTGCGCTCGGGCGTGGAGAGGCTTCCCATTGCATGTTCTATTGATGGCACAGTATCACTTGGGGCCATGGACAAATAAAGTATACATAGTACTTACCGTGAAGGAGTGCACTCCAGCGAAGAGTTGTAAGGAGGGACAAGCAATTGGGCGACGTAGACTTGCTGTTGGTCTCCTTGTGCCAATGTTCGGCGTCAGTTGGGTTATGCGTCGAGGACGTGCAGTGGGATTACTTGTCAAGGTTAAGAAGGGATATTAACAAATGATAGAAGAAGAAAAAGGGGCAAGAATGGCACCTCGAAAACTGGTCCACGGACCCACTGCGCGGTATCCAGGCAGAAGTATTGGAATCAATATTGCAGTTCGTCTTTTCTACTACAAAAGCCCTGGGAGTCATCATAGATCAGTTTGTGTTACTTAAAATGTGGCTGTTTTCCATGATCTCTTGCGTAGTCAGTCCGCGCCACTTTAAGAAGTGGCCCCGGATCCAGAGTGCATGCTGCGGAAAACAGCAGCCCTGTGAAAAAGTAACGTACACCACAAAGAGTGCCAGCTGGCAAAACGGAACAAATATCTTCCTCGATTGGCTTCCGTCGTTGGGAAATGCCGACAGGTACGCTCCTGTACTTCCAGCCGTGCTAAGGCTACAGAAAGATATTCTGCCGATTCGCCGACCAGAACCAGGGAGTCTTCCAATTCTAAGATATCAGTAAGATGGTTTCTGGCTAGTGGGCGTACTTGTTTCAATACTCGGCTCCTGTAGCGTCTAATTACGTGAAAGTAAAGTGGAATGATAAGTACCTCGAATGTGCTATTCGCAGCGCGATGAAATTAGCAGCGGACCAGGGTATTCAGACGTCACAGGGTATAAGTCACTTTTCTAAAATGAGACCGCGAATGGGAATGCTGATCTGAATACTGCTCCGTCACATCATGGAGGGCATGAAAAGAGACATCTTAGCCCCTTCACCATGATGTCCCGAGTGGTATTTGAAGATTACCCATTCCGGCACTGACAATCGAATGCGCAGTTGGAAATACAAATATTGTGTTCCCAAACTCGCCGTGTAGCCTATAACGACGGTTCAAGATCATGCCCAATCTCAACGGCTAGTATTTGAAAGTTGTTATTGTAGAGATGTTGCTGATTGTACATAGGCACGTTGATAGAAGATCTGGACAGCCTTCTTGACCTGGTTGCGAGAATTTCAGATTACGACGAGCCTCAAGTCCTCAAAATTCTCGAGCGCCTTGACTCATTCGACTACAGGAAGCAGTCTAAGTCTCAACCGAGAGGCCCAGTAGCTTGTGCACTGTGGAACAGACCGGATTGCCAACGACGCCGGCGACTAGAGCTCAAGGGTCTATCCTCCGTAAGAATTGCTAAGAGCCTTGGCCGGCAGCGTTACTGCAAGGCAAGTCGCGTACTATACCGGTGCTCATGTTGCACAAATACATACCTTAAATGGGGCACCGCCGTTGATCACTGGCAGACCAAACACAATGGCCCAGTAATCATGTTTTGCATGTCGTGCGGCCATCAATTGTCAGCTGCCAAAGCGAAGAAGCACCAAGCTATTTGTGGATGGAAAATCATGGACGTAGTTGCAACTCAACCTACTCAGGTTTGGCTCTACTTCCTTCAACAATTGCTGAGTTTGAACCGCCAGGAAATTTGTAATTTGATAGGAGCATACCGCCTACGTGATCCGCCCCGCCATTATGACACAAGAAGTATCCCATCCCCGATTCCATTCCCGGTCTGTTGCGTCCTAATCTTTAGAAAGGTCTCAGTATGTATTTGTTCCAACACGTGAGGCGAGCTCATAAACTTCCAGAGCCTTCTGGAGGCGTATCACGGCAACAGTCGCTTGACAAGTTGCGAGACAGAGAGTTGTATGGTTTGGTTCCAGACGGAGCCTCAGCTGCAAAAGGGGGCTTATTTGAAATGATTAACGCGATAATAACAGGCAAGTCGTTGAAAGATCGAAAACTTCTCGTGTGGGATCCTGACCTATTTGATGATGCCCATCAAGAACTTTACCGGTTGCAGCATAACACAGGAGAATTCAAATGGGTGAGACTAGAAGCCGAACAGGGCTTTATGTCATTGAAGTGCGTCTTTCCTGATCGAACGACACAGACGTGTGCTAAAATTTACAGTGATCAACGTGCCCCAGTGCCTCACTTTCCCTCGACCACGTCAATATGCGCTGAGTTGGAAGGAATCTCCACAATTAGTAAACGTGATAGCCACACGATACACGAGCCAGAGAGTGAAGACTCAAGCGATGTAAGTTCGATAGCGGGCAGTGACACTGAACATCCCTATGGCGCCGGCTATGCGTGGCGCGGTGCTCGACGTGCTCGACGAGCTTTCAAGACTAAGCCTAGTCGCTATAGAGTAGGCCTCTAGTTAGCATTACAAACTCTACCGTTCTATTCGCACCTTCAAATTGTATTGCAAAGGAAAAGGTTGCCTTCCCCACGGCAAGAAACTTAGTGAAACCAGGGTTGAGTCAAGAAAGTAAAGCCCATATAGGCAAAAGGTTATATTAGCACGTGGTTTGGTTTCTTACACTTTTTACAAATGTTCTAGAAGCCCTCCATGGCGGTGTTACAAGTCTGTAGATATGATATAAATACGTTTTCACATGCACTTGAGCTACATCTCTGATCAATATCCATAAACTTTTGCGCCGCCTTCTGGGATTTTGTTTAGCATAAGGGAGTATCGTTGTTTCTTAGGAATGCATTTCGATCGGGATACAATAGGCTCGTAGACTTGTGACTTAGCATATGGTCTTATTGGTGTAGATAAGACTACCGACTTTAACCAGATGATAACATTGTCGTTACATGACTTACTGAAATACTGAACAAGATCTTATAGTTTTAGTTAGCATCTAGGTTATGTGACTATGACATCGACGAGTACGACGGGCCTAAGCTTCATCTTGGCGCTTCCCTGGACCCTTTGTTCTGTGATTCTTCTCTTCCATCTACTTCGAGCCAATGGGCGATGACGCGATGCTCTCTTGTCGTCAGCCAACGGCACCATGGAATGTTTTCTTGATGCAGGTTGTGGCGTCATTTCAGAGAAGCAAGGCTGGCAGCCGTTACCTTTAGCAGTACATTGCTATTGTCACTTTTGGTGGACCGCATTGTCTAATAATAGAACTCGTTTGCGGCAATTTGTAGTGATACCCATCCATCTTGAAACAATCCTTGGCTTGTTTTTATAAACTACCACGGGGTCCTCTCCTAATCAATATAGCCCTTGCACACTAGCGTACCCTTCTGTACTACTCTGATGGCGGCGTTTGGAGCCAGATCAGTGCACAGGCGAACCCTCAATAGTCGGCCGTTGTGCCACTCTCGTTTATTGTAAGATCTAAAAGTCTTTAGCTAAGTGGCGCATGACTGTTTCAAGGCTCATAAGGTCATATTCAATATTTTCAAGCATAGCACCTTTTGTGAGAGACTTTGCTTATGTTTAGAAACTTGAACCTAAAATGGAAAAGGTCCTTATATTAGCCTGTGTGATTACGGACTCTGATATATCCGGTTGTCAAAACACACGGTCCATTTTCCCGTTAATCCTCTTCATCTGTATTGTCCAGGAATAGGATTACTAGTGAAATCAGCAGCCGGTCTTTAGCCACCACCATACAAATAAAAGGAAGCAGACACGTGGGAATGTATCTAACTACATAACCAGGCTATATGAAGCCAAGGTACTAATGGGCAGCTATATGAGACTTTGTGTTCTACATACACTATGCACGATTACAAAGGTACAATATTCAAACTGGTTGGCAGGTTCAATATTCAGGGCGGAGTCATGAAGCAGGCATTCGCAACAAATGTCTTATGTGAAAACGGTCTTCAACCATTTAACGACAAAAAGCATCGGGAAAAAGAGATTGGCATCCTTGTCAGTTCTGACGCAGAATATAACAAGCCTAGCCATTTCGTTGAACCTGTTCGTGACTCAGGCGGCCGGCTAGTTAAGAAGAAATGGATTGAGGATCTTCACATCAAGAATGAATGGTTTGACCCATGTGGCGATTACTTGTGGGAGAAATTAGTTTGTGTGGATGACAAAGATACCAGGGATGACGATAAGACGTATTTGGACAACGAGTGGCAGGATGATGACTATGAGGAGAGCGATGACGATGATGATGAGTCTGACGATGATGAATCTGGCGTTGATGAGTCTGACGACGATGAGCCTGAGGGTTATGAGTACGAAGATGATGAAGAGTCTGAGGATGAAGCGTATTGGAAGAAAGCGTATAAGCATGAGTCTGAAGATGAAGAGTCTGAGGATGAAGCGCATTGGAAGAAAGCGTATAAAGGCGGTTGGTATGAGACTTGTAATAGGAAGCGGTATAATGATAGCCGCCGGCTTCGGAGTCAAGCCCTAGTTCATCTGGCAGCTCCACTGACTTAAGCGGCGGTAATCCAGAAGACACCGACAAGCCCGATACGAGAAAAGCGCCAATAGGACTACAGTAACACTTTGCAAGGGGTTTATGGGAAGTTTTAGAACCATCGTGATAGGACCAGGTAGCTCAGCCAGTTGACTCGGGTGATTGGATAACAAGAACAATAAAGCCACTTTAGACAAGAACAACTTCTACAGAGGTATTCACCAAGAAAATAGCAAATAAAATGTTGAAATTCTACTTGAACCCAGTGTATTTCGAAGTCAAGGGGGCAGGACCGCGGCGCCTGGCTTATCATCTGGAAATAACCTATCCCGACAACGAGTTGAACAAATAGCAGGATATACAACTAACCTTACTCGATGCTAAACAGGCCGCCAATTACTCAAGGCTAGCAAGCAGTTTTGGCATAATTAATTCCCGGACCAATAGCAAATAGTGGTGAGCAAGGAACATCTGTGACCAAGATACAAAGGTTCTTTCCACCGAGGTTTCCGTCCTCGGGAACGCTATATACGATGCCTCTTGAAATAACGCCCCCAGCCCTGTCCCAAGTGTCTGCGGCCAGCCTCCAAAAGATGGAGAATAATCTTCACAGTTTATACATTCATTGAAGCCATTACGAGCATGGGACAAGATTCTAGTTTCAAGAGATGAGAATTTCCAGGACATTTATCATTTATGATAGCCTCTGATTGGCAAAACTTTCTTTTCTTTTTTCTGCGCGCAGTCATCTAAACTCCATTTGCATGACCGGCCGACGTATTACTGGACCTAAGAAGCTGATCTCTGCACATCTGTTTCTCTCGAATAACAATCAAAATTCCGAGCAAAAGGCTAATTTTGGTTTCACGGACTAATTTAGACGTGAAATGTGCCCACAAAATTAAAGGGCGCTGCACTGAGGTTGCTCCACCACTTTCGGTCAGTCACGAGAATAAGTCCCATATCCCTTTCAGCATGAAGAGCAGCCTTCGATTAATTAACTTTCCAAAATTGGCTAGCAAATTGCCATCCATACAGGGTTACCAAGAGCCGTCTACTAATTTGAAGCATGAGTTCGATCGTTTAAGACAAACCAGTAGTATAGTGAGCCCAGAATAAGCATTGCATAACAACGTTGGATGGGGCAGGATATAATGATCTCCTTTACCCAGCAGCATTCTAGAAAGCTCATGTGAGACTATCTGCAGTCAATTGATTACTGGATTATAACATGGATTCTGGGCCACTATCAAAGAAAAGAATCCATTTAATTGGTACATTTCCTCGACCTAAGAAACAGATGCGACAAATAATCAAGGATTTGGGTGGTAAAAACTGGCGACGTGACTGCAAACAACCGCCGACTGACTTGATCTTGGCACATGCCACGACAGAAAAACAAAAACACAAGATCAAAAACGAAGTTAGCCAGTTTGGAAAACCAGGTGCAGAGTTTGAGACTCATACTCTTGATTGGCTACTCAAACTCCGGGATAGGGAAAACTGTGAGAAACACAACGAGTCACTGAGTTCCACCGGGCGGACGGACAGCTCTATCAGAATACCATCGCGGCAAATTGTTCCCGTTACTCCGCCTCCTGCAGATAGAACGACGGAGAGAGCGATGGAAGGACACGAGAATCTCTTTTCTATGAGAAACGATCCTGCTATTAGCACAATTGTTCCTGATACGCTCCCATCCAACATACAAGACAAGGTTACGTCGGCCATCGTCGAGCCAACGCGCACCCGCCAGTGTGCTCCCGTTGGCGCTCACAATCGTGTTGTAGAGCGCCCCAGAGTTCTTTGTAGAGATAAAACCTCACTTTCTCCTCTTAAGAGGGCTGGCGAGGTCGATGTCAAATTTGTTCCTGTTGTGAGTTTGTATTGTACTATTTCAAGAGTTAAGTGACAACATCACTGATATAACACGATAGCCACGTTACGTTGACGAATATGGGAATTACATTGTTGTTCCCAATGCCAAATTAACAAAGATGTGTCAGTCGTTGTCAGCCTTCTCTGTTTGTTGAAGCTTTTCTAATTACTTGATAGTCGAAGTCGTCGAATCTATAGGCGAAGGAGCCTATGGCAGAGTTGTCAAAGCCCGCATAGTTGTTGAAGGCGACGATACAGTAAGTAACAAACTCGTGGCCATCAAGATCAGCGCGTTAGGGAAAGAATGCAGTGATGCCGCGAGGAACGAGCTTCGGATACTCGAAACCCTCAAAATGCATGATGAGAACAACCAAAACCAGTGCATCCATGCACAAATGTGTTTCGAGTACCGAGGCCACATTTGCATGGTTATGGACTTGCTTGGTCAGAGCACCTATGAATTCCTGAAAAAGAACAAATGTGCTCCATATCCAGATAGCCAAATCCAGAGTTTCGCCCGGCAGCTTTTTAACAGTGTAGCCTGTAAGTATGAAGGCATGGGCCTGATTTGATAGCATACTGACGAGGTTTAGTCTTACACGACCTTGGTTTAGTTCATGCTGATATTAAGCCCCAGAATATCGTACTATGCGACTTTACTTCCTGTATCTTACCTTATAACCGCTTGAGACCTTCTTCCTCTACTGTCAGATTTGGAGAGGGGCGATATGCTGCAGAACGCCGCGTCCTAGTGAACACCGAGGTTCGGCTGATCGATTTTGGTTTAGCCACGTTTCTAGATGAGTCTCCGTCGTATTTTCACTCAACTCCAGCGTATTCCGCCCCAGAGACCTGGCTATATCACCAAGCGTCGTTCTCTCACGATATATGGAGCATAGGATGCACTCTCGTTGAGTTTTTCACGGGTGATCTTCTCTTCAAGACCTCTGACATGCTCGAATATCTAGCAATGATAGAAGCTATTGCAGGACTAAAAATAGAGGAAGAAATCGCCTGGATCACTGATGTAAAGTTTCGGGGTATCCTTTCCGCTTTGCTTCCCAATGCGATGCAAGAACCACGCAAAAAGGTCAAGATGAAGATGAAGCACCTTGACGTAAGCGACTATTACCCCAACCTTATATGGCCCTAATTAATATGTAATAGGAAATCATTCCTGGAAACAATGCCTTCCTTAAAAACTTTGCGGATCTGTTGAAAAGAATTTTTGTGCTTAATCCTAATCATCGTATTACTGCGAAGCAGGCTTTGCAACATCCTTTCCTTGTAGAAGAGGCCCAGCCAGATGATGGCCCTGTGGCTGCAGAGATCCATTAGAATAATCCAATAGCACATCAGGCTCCGCAACATCATGGTGTCACAAGTTGACGATGGCAGGTCCATGATCTCCTGATTATAAGTGAATACGCTGGCAGTCTTACTCTTCCCAAAACATTACGGTCAAGTGATACGGCTAGCCACCGTGGTCGTTCCAAGGGTTAATGCTTTTACTTATAAGGGATACTAATTATAGGTGGGGTATCAGTGATAGAGTATGAGTCACCGGTTAGTATGCCAGCAGTGCAATACAAGACAATATAACTTCTTACGCCTGGCGTGTTACTTTGATCGATGTCCTATCGGCGAATAATGAATGCTTACATTGCCCAATTTTTGCCCTCCATTCTTCAGTCCAAACCATGCTAAATATTGTTAAACTTATTTCAATATGCCCGAACACCATATCATACCGTTCTCCGCACCGCCTACCTCAAAATGACCTACATATGGCCTACGCTTGGTCTTTGCACGGTGCTTTGCTACTGCAGAAAACATGCATGCTATCTCTTGGACATGATGGCATTTGGGAATTTCAACATTCGGGAATCAATGGCTACAGCGAGTTTCCCAGCTTGTAAAGGCTCCATTACACAAACCCAGTCACAAATACATTTATAGCGATTGATTGATTTCTATAACCAAGAACCCAACGAGATCTAACCTAAAACCAACTCCAGTGCGCAAGCATGTCAGGCTTCAGGATCAAGACTTAAGATAGTTTCCACGACATTAATTAGTAAAAGCCTTCAGACCAAACAAGGATAGTGTGGATGACCAGCAAGAGCGATCAGTTTCATGGCGTAAATGTAGGTCCTTAGACGGTGAAGGTTCAGTTCTTCCTGGAACTTCAAAGGCAACGCATAGTAAACTTTCAAACAGCAATCTACTAAACCTGGTACGGAAATCAAGATAGTAATAAAACAACAACAATCAGAAACCGGAAGACACTGGGCACAATGACAGACAATGGGCGTAGGCAGAAAATGGTCACGGATAATTAAATATCGGGGCGTTCTTTGGCTGCGTGGGGAAGGGCTCACCCAATGAAATCACGATAACCACGAACAGTCTTCACCTACCGCATACCATGCAGTACCCACCTGCCGGTCATACCCACCTACCGGTCAGCGAAAAAAAGAATTCCCCATACACAATGCACTTTTTTTAACCTCATGGGAAAAACTTAATAAAAATAGTAAAAATAAGTTTATCTCTAGAATTTAGATCAAAATTGAATATATTTTAATATTTTCTGGGTCTTTTAACCTCACGCCCTGTGCGGGTGCGTACGACACCTAATTCTTCCTTCCCTGAATTTGACCTCTCATCCTCTTCTATCCCTCCCACCTCGATCACATCCTCAACAACATCCGCCCCTTCAATTGCTTCGTTTGGCTCTGAAATAGTGTCACCAGCTGCTAGAGCCTCTGCCAGCGTGATAAATTTCTCATTGGGGTTCGGTATCGCCTTTCTCTTCTTGCCTCTGCTCAACCGGCCAACTTCCTCCTCCAGGCTGGCTATTCTGGTGCTCAAAGAGGCGATCTTGGACTCTTGGGCTTCAAACCCTTTTGATATCACAGAATGCCGCCTTCTGGTAGAGGGGCTCTTGTCCTTCCCCAGGTCTCTGATGTGACGGCTGGTCTTTGGCGTATTATCAGAGTCGACTTGCCCGTCTCTGTGGCCGTCTGATCCAGGCGTCGTTTCCTTCTTGTCTGGTTGAATTTCGGCATGTATGAGCGCTTTCCGTCGTGAAATCGGCCAGTTCCCAGTTACTCTCCAGCCTGAAAGGATGTTTTTCTTCGCCATACCCTCTTCCCTGGCTTTGGCATAAGCCTTGATGAAGTTGACCTTGTTCACGGGCGCAGAATCCGTCAGGCTTGCCAGTTTTTGGAGTTCTTTTCGATATGCAGCCTTGGATGCGTTGAAAACACCATTATCCAGTGGCTGTAGGCCATGAGAGCAATGTGCAGGCAGGTAACAGCAATATACGTTGTTTAAAAAACACGTGGCCATCCACTCATCCTGGAATTTCAGTCAGCGGTATTTCTGATCGAGAACAGGTAGATACCTACAGATACATGGCTCCCATGGCCATCTAATATGATGAGCCTTGCATCAGACTCATCTGCTGGCTGGGTTTGGGGCAGATAAACCTCTTTGAGCCACTCGACCGCAATATGGTTGTCTGTCCAGCCGTTATCGGACGTGATATAATACCAGTCGGCGATCTTGTTAAACTCATCAATAAACCACTGCTTCTGAAGTTCTTTGCCCTTGAAGATAATTCCCGGCTTTAGAAGACGGCCATCTGCAGTGACGGCTTCGATAAAACTAGTCCAAGTGCGGGACTGCGAGCCTTTGAGGAAGGCCTTCCTCCTGGGATCGCTACTGCCAATTACCAAGGAATCCAAACCTAGATTTGCAATTTATTGGTAAGTCTTGTATCAGAAGTTGTCAGTACTCACCAAATCCAGCCATGATACCGCCCTCGTCAACATTAACCGTGTTCTCAGGCTTGATCCAGCCATATTCGCTCTCCCGGATATCAAAGTACCAATTGACGGCCATTGGGGTAAAAGAATTGAACCTTGAAGCTTCCTGGCGTTTTCCCACCTTCGTATCGATCTCTGGATGGCGTTTAATAAACCTGGCTAGCCAGTGTACACCGATAGGCCTTTCCCGGCCCTGCTGTCTCAACAGGGCAGCTACCGTGGCGCGAACTTGACTGTGGGAAGGAGCATAGCCCAAGGCCTCTTGTCGAAGTATCCATGTAACTAATCTAGCCTCTTGGGATTTGTATAACAACTGGGCAGGTTGGGTGACCTCGGACTTTGACGGTAGGCCTCTTAATCGGTCAGACAGAGTGGTTTGGGGCATTCCATGCTTCTGGGCGGCCTGGTGCTGCGAGAGGTCATTATCTGTAACATCCAGTATAGCTTCAATGACATCATTCTCTGTATAAGACTGTTGAGGCATTTTCAAGGCGATTAAAGGAAGCTGCTATAGATAAAAGTTTGATGAAATTTTGGGGAGGCTGGGTGATGGAGGAGACATTTTGAGAAATTTTACATTAGTGCCATGCGACCAAACTGCTTGTGTAAAATACAAATGAACATTCCAATATGAAACAGCATGAAACTCTCAGTAAGACACAATCTGTTCCATGTAAATAACTTCAATTCTGGCCAAGCACTGTGCAAGTGAAGTTAGACATTTTGTATGGGGAATTCTTTTTTTCGCTGACCGATAGGTGGGTATGACCGGCAGGTGGGTACTGCATGGTACAGTGCTTGGGGTAGATGATAAGACATGATAAGATAAGGTAGGATAAGATAGAGAACAACCGAGAGAATGCGATAAATATTCATCGTGGCAAATCTGTACAGATCTCACCATCAAAAGTCTCAACTTTAGCCTTTGATAATAGGTGGCTAAAAGAAAGAAGAAGAAAAGGAGGTAGTCGATTTACAATTAGATCGGTAAGCATAGCAATAGCGGCTCATGATCATTGGCGAGGAGTAATGAAACAATAAAAAAGGTTGCAAATCGGATGCTATTTTAAGCTTGAAAAACCACGTACGAGAAAAGAACAACAGATCGAATGGCACTTTCAGTCGAGGAAAAGTGAGCACGCATACGCGACGGCCGCTTTTGCAATCGTGCAGTCCAATTACAGCACCGGAGACTGGTTTTACGCGGCAGCGCCAGCAGAGCCATTCCTTGCCTCGACCGTTGAGCGCAACTACTTGGTTTCTGTTCAGCAGAACACGCACTCGTTCCTCTTGCCAGGGCCTAGTCATTTCGACCCACAGCCAGCTGCCCATCCGAGGCAACGCTGGTGGAAATATAATGTTTGAATTGATGATTGATTATACGCAACCAAAGGCGGGTCCGGGCCGTTTGCCGGCGCCACTAAAAAATCCAATTTGTTTAACCCTAGCGAGGCTTGGAGCGGCCGGTATTCAATTTAGACGAGGTCTACAAGCAGAGACCACGCCAGCCTCAGCCTCGCCAAAACGTGGCATCTGAAACGGGAAAGAGGCATGGTTCCGTAGGGTTGAGACGATTGCGGTTGAGATTGCTCGCCTAGGGTGGGGGTAGGTGTCGGCCGAGAGTACTTCGCCTACCCTTGACTAGCCCTGCAAGTACTCATCCTAGAACGCATCGCCAATGAAGATCCTTGACCATGACAAAAGGTTAGTGAGGCCTGAGGCCGAGAAGCGTCGGAGCTACTGATTAACAGTGTGGATGCACATCTTGGGCAACCTTTTCAGTGACCTCAGCATGAGGAGATCGAATGGGCCATTATTGCGGGATGAGGAAATTTGAAATAAACCTGGACTAGAAGAGCTAGAATTCCTTGATGGTGCACTCTATCTGATCATTGGATGGATCCTTGTTTTACCAAGAGGAGAAATGCAATCGTGTATGATATGGCGCCCTAGAAGGAGTAACAGCTCGATGGAGTTTGGAATGATGCAAACATGTACGTTCATGCGTGTGATCCACCGCTCGGTATTGATGTTTCGTGCTAGATGTGGTGCACTGCAGCTGCTTGAGGACAAAAGCAATTCATCATCGGATGAAAACATATGAAACGGGCTCCAGATAGGCTGCAGCGGTCGGCCGACGATGCAACAAAGTTTTCGCCGTAGTAAATAATGCCCCGCATCGTTTGGCGCATCAAGCGTCGATAACAGTAGCGAGAACTCGTGAATTTAGATGTATCAAATCACTCAGATAATGCCACTTCTCGTAGCTATTTCGGTAAAGTAACTCGTTGCAATTCACTGCATTTTATGCCCACTTGGCCTTGAGCAAACAATACAAGCATATTTATCTCAGAAATGAAGAACTACCCTGCATCTAATTATGGAATTTCTGCACCCTAAACCCTGACGGTTTACTGTCCCGCTGGCCGCTTTAAACCGACTTGTGCTGGCTCTGGCGGCTCACCTGTCTCTTCTTCCCATTTGGCTCTCATCTTGAGAAACTCGGACTTTCCAATAAGAGCTCTGAGACACTCTGCGCTACTCGGTCGTGGCTGTTTCTGGCTTTCTATAGCCGCTTCCGAAAAACGGAATGAGGCAATAATAAAGTCCAATAGTGCAGCTACAATAGTCAGTGTTTGTCTTAGCATCCCAGTGAACTCAACTAATATGCCGCAAGAGAAAAGACTTACCCATCTCATCGCACCTCTTCTCCCCGACCTTTCTCACCGCAACACTATACTTCTCATGGAAAGATATTTTCTCGATTCCTCTCCCATCCCTTATGTTATTCCATGGGTTGCCAAGTGCCCCAAACCGCCACGGCAACTCCCCAAATACAGCTCTATACATACAAATTCCCAATGCCCAAATATCAGCTGTGCCGTCAAACTCTGTCCTTTCCTGCTCGGGCGAGTGGAAACCGATCGTCCCGTTGGTGCCGGGCTGAGCAGGTATTGTTGTTCCGTTCGCAGGGATAGGAATGAGGGAGTCGATGTCGAGGATAACGGCTGTCAGGCGACGTGCTGGAGGGGGGCAGGAGGCTGTTTCGCTCACGAGGGAACGGGTGAGGTTTTTGAGGCCGATATTAGGTGGTTTGATGTCTGTATGAACAAAGTTATGGGCGTGAAGAAAACTGAGGCCTTAGAGACAATCGCGGAGTATAATTTCCAATTTCGTCCAGCTCTCAAGTGTTAGTGCCTAGTCTGTGCCCTTGCAGCAGGGTCGATCTTACTGTGTTTGGCTCTGTTTCGGCAAAACCATCAGAGTATTCTCAACAAAAGGTTCAAGGACTAAGTGAAACTCATCAACTTTGCCTTCCATGTGCATCACAGCGATACATGTCAACACATTCTTCTGATGCTCTCTCTCCAGCATTCTGGAAAGTGATTGGACCATATTCACCTTAGATCGAACAAACTCCAGGTTGCCGCGGGTTGGTACCATACTCTTAATAACAACGATATTCCCTTGTGGTCCCGTCGCTGGCTTGACCCGACCATATGTGCCCATTCCGATCAGATTGGCTCCTGTAATGGTGTAGCTGCCTATTGTCTGAGTGGTCACGTTGGGCGTTGGCGTCGCTGATAGTGCATCCTCAGTGGGTTGATCATCGCCGTAGATATCTGCCAGAAAAACCTCCAGTGTCTGACGGCCTTCGGTCGTGCGACAGTAGTTTGTGTACTCTAGTGTATAGCTCAAGTCCTCGAACGCGATGGAGTTTTCAGCCTTGGCGCAAACAGCCGTGTTTCCTCCGTGGGACGATGGGATGGTGTAGTTGTTGACTGTTGCGGCAGCCCTTGGCTCGACCTTGACACAAGCCATCCTTGTTTCTTGGGCAAATGTCAAGCATGCATGTCTTCTGGCTACACGATTCCGTCGTGATGTGGTGAGTAACAAGTCAACTACTGGCTTCTCAAGAGTGAGGCTTTTCGAGCTCAACCTTCCAACAGCCCATCCTCGACTAGGAAGTAAAGGTTTGACTTTTGGATCAATGAAGTAGAATCCCGTCCAGATGGGAACCGGACTCGGCATGCGCTCTTTCGATGACGACGAAGGTGAAGATGATGATGCATAGGCATTTGAATGGACAAGATGAGTCACCGCTGGGTCGGTGGTAAGCTCGTCAGAGTACCAGATGTATTTTGCGTAATGAGAGCGTGCGGTGTTATCTGCATTGTAGTCTTGTTCTTGCAGAAAGTCAACGACGTTTGAGAAGGCGAATTTTGCAGCGGCATTTTTAGGGCGAAGGATGAGAAGCGCTTCCGCTAATGGCGAGTTTGGGCCGAGAGGATCCCATTCTGTAGCGGTGCTGTCTGGTGTTGACATTTAGTTTTACAGTCATGGCAATCTTTAGCATCGTGAATAATTGAGGATGGAGGTGGAGACAGAATTGCTAAGTTAAGAATTGAATTGTCCTTGCCGAAATAGGCTTAGACTACAGTGGACCAATGGGAGCTGATTGACCAACGGACGAATGTTGCTCCGTCTGTCACGTGAATTCGCGACAAGTCAGCACGTTCCCTCGTGAATGTTGACCTCATGAATTTCCCTTCAGCATCAACAAGTCAATTAACAAACTCTTATCACATTATCCGCACCCACCCTCCCTGGATGCGCATCTGTTTCTAGAGCTATGATATATCATCCTCCATCTTCTGCACCTTTTCGAACCGAAACGCGACCGCCATGAGATCTCCTAAGCCAACGCCGCCAAGCAACAAACCAGATAATGAGATATCCATCAGTCATACTTGGAGACATACTCTTGCGATACAGATCGAGAACAACCAAGGCGTGCGTCTCTTGATTATTTTCTAGCGGTATATACTGATTATGGACAGGAACTTCCATGTCCTGTGGCGACACAGGGTGCTCACCTCATCCCTCCGCCACCAACACCTGCTTTCCATACCAGCACTCCCAACACAGTCTTCATCCAAAGCCTCACAAACAAACTCAAACTTCTTCAAATGCGTCAAAATATCCGAATAGGCCTCTACGGTGCAGAGTTTGCCGACCAGTGGCCGATATCCAAGACGCCGAGAGATCTTGCCAAGGACGCTGCGAATAGAGTCACCAAGATACACGATGACCTATTATTAGCCTTGGGTGATGACACGGAAACAGATGAGGAAGAGAATGAGAGGTGCGGTATACAAAACGAATTAATCTCTGCGGCCTGCCGAAAGCGCATGTTAGAGGCAAGGGAGAAGAGGAAGAGAGACGTTCCGCTCCCTTCGCCTGAAGGAACGGACGATGATACGACTGGACAGATAAAGAAAAGGAAGAGGGACGACATTGAATTGGTGGAGCCGACGCGGAAGAGAAAGAGAGATGCAACAAGGAGACATCGATAAAGGCGATCGATCCACCTTTGGCATCGATCTTGCGTTGCACGAGGTCTGTGCTCATACCCCCTTATTAATTGCCAAAAATAGAGAAGGAACAGGTGTAGGGTCTCGAGGTACCAATGGAATTCCCTTCCATACCAGCATGCTTAGTCGTTACGAAAGCCCTCGAGGGTATATAACGCCTCCTTCAGAATTCCCAACTTATTCTCGCAATCCAAACGCTTCCTTGCGTCCTTCTTCTTTTCTCCTGCAATATCAGCGATCGTTTTTGCCGTCTGTTCTGACACAATGTTGTGACTAAAGATCTCGTAAGGCACTCTGTCAAGAAGACCGTTATGTATTACCAAAGCGTTGACATAAGAGATAAAAGAGATTAAAGACAGCTATGAAATGGTAAGTTGCTGTTATATGAGAATTATACTAAGCCCAGACTTACCTTGTAGTACCTTTCGATCATCAGGATATTGCGGCGCACTGCACCTCGTTCTTTGTCTTGCATGTATCTCAATGATGAGTCAGTTTGCGTATTGCCTTTGAAAATTTGACCTGTAACAGCCTCTTTAACCTGGCACAGAACAAAATCGGCAAATGCATTCTTGGGTTTTATTTTCCCGTTAAAGGTTTGACAAGCCGTTTCCAAGATTTTTTTAAACACCTCGGGTGAGAGAGTGTCTTCGACCCGTTTTAGGATAGTCTTCTTCGCGTAGAAGCTGTTTGGGGCAATTCTGTTGCTGAACTCCAGCGATTCATCTTGGAACTCCCTGAGAAAGTCATGGAAAGCTGGGTTCGTACCCTCATGACAAGAAAGAAGCTCCTCAAGCTTTGCCTCGGCGCTGAGACGGAGCTTGTCAAGGCGGTCGTTAATGATAAAGTCTTCAAGGGACAGTAACAGCGATGAGTCAACGCAATGTTTCAGTGCAAGATGGACGAATCGAGTTACTGAATCCCATACAAATTCCAGATGTCGATGAGCGATGGATCGCCAGCGTGATGTTTGGTCGCGATATAAGTGGGATACCATGGCAGGATTGACATCATCCAAGCTTTCAGTCCCTCTCCATCGGACCGCTTCAGCTAGGACCTGGGTTTCGTAGCCATTGAAACTCGTTTTGATGGGGGACTCGAATGCGTTGTACTCATTGAGGATTTCTTCGCGTAGGAATGGGGGCGCCGAAAAAGTGGACCCGTGGTCTAAATATTCTTCGGTTTTTCTTGGCCTTCTATTCGGAAGAAAGTTACGCGAGTCGCCTCGACGACTATGGGCTTCTGTGCTATGGCCCCCACAACGTTCATCATTATCGTCTTCTTCGACTGCTCCCTCATTCTTATGGAAAGGTGGGACCTCAGTTTCAGAGTACCGGGTCTTTTGACTCTCTGGGTAGCTGCGGCTGCTGTTGTGGGGTCCATCAATTGATGACCGACTTGCCTTCCGTTCGCTTCTGCCAGAAACCCGGGTATCGTCGATATGCTCCAAGTCTTGAGCAGGAGCCTCAGCCTCAATTTCCGATAGCCGATCGAGAAAGTCTCTAGACAAGTCCGCTTTCTTGGCTGGCTCAGACTCATGAAGTTCGGTCTTCTTTCCCCTTTCTATCATTACTGAAACGAAGAGTTGGCCCAAAGCTCGGGCCATGGCTTGCAGTCGCTTGTCCTGACTTCTCTGCTCCGGGTCTTCAGGGTCATAGAAAAAATCTTGCAACTGCCTCGATGCCGTCCCCTCTCCGTAGCGACCAGACACGGCGTCAGTGCATAGTTCCTGGAAGTCTCCAGCCATTTTCGACAGATAGTTGCGCTGCTCCTGTTCAGTTGTCCTCTTCTTCCCCAATCTATCAATCTTGATATTGAGGTTTTTGATCTCTGCCTTCACCTCACTGATTAAGTCTCCAAGATGTAGTCTGATTTGTTTCGCCAAGATCTCGCTCAGTCGAGGACGTAGATTAACAATTCCTTTACAAGAACTCTCAATCTTGGGCCAGTTTTTCTTGAAGAAGACTTTTTCGATTTCATCTCGATCATGACCCCTCTGTCGCTCCTCGTCTGACAGGTTTTTAAGTCCATGCCAGCCATACCTGGGGTTCCACTTCGTTTGACCGCTGAACCGGTCCATTACCAGGCGAGAGGAGTTTATGTTATCGAGATGAGTGAAGATTCCGAGCGTTCTTTCCCCGTCGGGATCAACGTCAGGACACGCTACCTGCGAAGGGGCTGTCTGGGTCGCCCACGTCGTGGAAGCCCGCATAATGAGGAGCAGGCCGTTGCGTGGCTCCCTCAAATAGGGAGCTACTATTTCTTCAACGACATGCCTGTCTTTCTCGTTCTGACTGTCAGTTGAGGACTGGAAGAACCCTGGCAAGTCCACCAATGTGAGAGGATATTTTTCAGGGCCTAGTATAGTGATCCTCAGTATATTCATACTGAAATGGCGATGAGATGCAGCCGTGGCCGAGGGGCCAAGAATGAGTGCGGAGGCCTCTTGAATGGAGGTTGTCAGTCCCTCTGAATCCCCCGGAGCAAGCTCCTTTTTGAACCGGGTCAGGGTGTCCTCATTGAGACCTCTCTCAACAACGCTAATAGTGATAGTGATCGACTCTATGAGAGACTTGCGTTGAACCAGCTCAATTGGAAACCTGGTGCAAAGATCTTCGTGCACAGGGAAGGGGATCTTGCAGATAGCTTCGAGAACAGAGCTTTTGCCACTGCTCTGATCTCCTACCACGACAAGCTTAGGTATGAGTTCCCTTTTGAGGCCAGCCTCTTGAAGACTGTCAACAGCATCGAAGACTTCTGCATAGGCGTCCAAAAGCCCATTCAAGGGAGGCGATGAAGCAATTGGAGTGTTGGACATGGTGTTCTAGTTGGTTGCTAGATTTGCGGCACTGCTTCGAGATGAAATTTGTGCTCTGTTTGATGAAACGATGTACTAAAATCATCTGGCCTGAGAGGTGAGTAATGGGCTCTATTTATGTTCATTTGGAGCAGAGATTGACCTCACGTCGAAGACGGAAGCGACGAGGCTTCACCGGATATACAACTTATGTGCGTCTCGCATCAATACCAAGTTTTGAGCCTAGTTGGTACATTATGTATGCGAGGGCATTTCGATTTCATCCAATCACGACACAACCATTGCTCTAGATTCTCGGGCTGCATGAGCCTAGTTTGTGACCATGTCGCCCCAGGGCCTATCAATGCAGAGCCTTATGCGAGGGCATTTCGTGTAACCAATGAAAAGCTTTCTGATATCGGACCTGTCGGTAGACGACACGTGTTCGCAGTGGGAGGCAGATCTTCATGTCTTCTTTCTCGCTACCTTACCTCGTCTATTTTGAATTTGTCAAGAGTTTCACCAAGGTCCCAACGCTCATCATGTCTGCCAGTTTGGTCACATACACTGCAGCGTCGAGCGATGATTCGTGGGAACAATTGAGGCCTGCGATCACGCATGCCTGGCTCAATCGAGCGTCAGATTTGAAGCACTTGAAGTCCATCCTTCGGCAAGAGTACAGCATTATTTCTACGTAGGTACTCGCTCCATTACAATTACCACAAACCCTGAGCTAAAACGGATTTATAGGGAAAAGACATGCAGGACTCATCTCAAAAGGTGGGGGTTGTTAACCTACAAGAGGCGTCAAGATGGAGCGTTTGCAAAGTCTTTGGTACACCCTCCCAGGGCACGTAAAGGCATCGCTTTCCGAGGGGAGAGATGCATTGATCAAATCTCCCGAACTTCAAGCCCCATGACCAAAAACCCCGTCTTACCGACAGCTTTTCGATTACAAGAATTTGTTCTGCACTCTATTGACGTCTTTGTCAGCCATTCGTTTCCAGAGCCTCTTGCTACGACTACACAGCTAAAGGCCCGGGATCTGATACACCCGAAGTACAATAAAGACTACAGTCTTTCTTGGCAGAGTGTTGCCGACTTGTATCAAGCTGCGGAAGGATATTTCAGAGGCGAGTGTTACAAAAAGTTCGTCAATACCATTCGAAAGGCCCATCTGGAGTTGAAGTTCCTCATTGGACTTCCCGACTCTCAATCAAAAGACTTTCAACAGACTTGTCAACATACAATGATAACCAGATTCTGGCGTATTTGCCATAGGCTTTTCAAGCTTGATTTTCTCTGGCCACAATACCGGTACTCGTTCTTGTTGGATTTTCTTATTGAGGTCGAAAGATTGGTGAGCTGGTTCCATGGTACATCACATCCATTTGCTCGGCTCCTGCGAGCTATGGGGAGATTGGACAAGGAATATCTGCAAGCGGTTCTCAAGATGGGTGCTTCTAGAACTATTGGTGTAATGGCACCAATGATGGATCAACGACAACGTCGAATGGTGTTCTACGCCTGGACAGACTTTACACATAAGACATAAGTCCAAGATACTGTAGCTAGTTCAAGCAAGTCTGTAACATGTTTCTTTACTAGAACGTGTCTCGATATCTACTACTTTCACTATTAGCTCACCTTATATTGAATCAGGAAGCGGAAGAATTCTTGTTTTGGTATATGGGTTTCTTTGATACTAGTGACTAGTGGATATAGATATAGAGATCAATGACCTTTGTGTATGTCATATGGCAATGTTGGGGCTTGGGATGACTGGCTGTTCGGAGAACAACATCCTACATCCTTATTGTCCGTCCCATTTTCAGTGAAAGAGGAAATTCTACATATCTCATTGGCTCGTACCCCTGCGAGCTCCTCTTTCACTGAAAAAGGGACAGTGTTTTGGAGATCCCCACGGGAGGTTTTAATTAAAAATGCGTGATAAATCTTCTCAGTGGTGTCGAGCGATACTACCTCCCGGGCGCCTGCCTGCAAGTTGATACTTGATCGTGTCTGTTTCGTGACCGCGTTTTAAAATTATAGAAAGCACTCTACTGGACGAACTCATTTTTATCAGTCGTTCACCATTAACTATTGACTGTCCTTGCTATCTTGTAATATGTGTCCTCCAAATCTCCGTGGCCATCGAGCTGTATTTATCCTAGAGCGTTGCGTCGCATCTCTGGGCTCTTTGGAAACGGCGTGCTCCGCCGACTCACCAAAGAGCAACGAGGACATGTCCGGACTGTTGGCGCGGAGGCATATCGACAATGGCAACTAGAACCACAACCAGGGTCCCAGCTGGAAACCCAACAAAGCGACGATATCGCACCACACGAACAGCCGAGCATTCGTGGTCCAAGTCCAGCAGCATATCAGGAGCACCCTCGTGCATCATGGTGGCCACAAAGCCCTCAGGCGGCCTACGAAGCGGAGGAGGAGCCCGAACATCCTAGACCAGGTTCACCGAGAAAGCGCCGTATAGTTCTCATCACCCGTCCTCATGACCAGGAATAGATACTTGCAAACAAGAAAGGACGATAGGAAGCCGCTGAGGATCTCCCAAGCCAACGTCGGAAAGATTCTCCGGCGCACGACTGCGCCCTAGCGCTGGCCGCATCCGAGCGATATGACATTGTCCTTTTGCAGGAGCCATGGACGGCTCATACAAACAGCCGTTCATTGACCAAAACCCATCCAGCATACGATACTTTCACGCCTGTCGAGATGTGGGATAATAACGACACTCGGTCTAGAGTCATGACATATGTCCGACGAGACCCAAAACTCCTGGCTGATCAGATCAGGCCCTTTCAGACTCGAGATATTCTCTGGCTGATGATCAATGGCGTGACGATAGTCAACTTCTATCGTCAGAATGACGAGCATGACGCCCTGGAGATACTGCTACAATGGCCCGTCCCATGACGTTGCCTCGTTGCTGGTGACTTCAATGCCAGACATCATAGCTGGCAGACAAGCCATGCTACATCAGCCGGATCTCGCCAAGGCGATATAAGGTGTCGCAAATAGACAAAGAATTATCTGAGTTGTATGACCATTGGTCAACTCAAACTTGGAATTTCTTTCAGCGCCTCATTCCAACGAGAAAATGCAGTGTTGTTCTCATCCTTTACGTGATATTGCTTGGCCAGTATAATGTATAAGCGTAACTTCTCTATCCTCGAGAGCCCTGGGTAGGATTTGACTTCCAAGCAGAGCGCTTCCGCCTCCGAAAAGCGTTCCTGGGTAAATAAGGCTTCCGCTAGACAAATCTTTAGAGCAGAGGACCCTGAGGAGATGTTTCTTTGCTCTCGCCGCGCAATTTCAGTTCGGAGATGATTCTCGGCAGACAAGGGTTTCTCAAGCTCTCGTAGAGTGCTGGCATAATCAGAGCTGAGATCACGAAGATCCCCATCAAAAGAAAGGCACTTGCACTGGCTTAGTGAATCGTATGCTCTCTGGAGATGTATAAGCGATTCATCAAATGCGCCTTGAAACCGAAGAAATCTTCCAAGTAACATGTCATTACGGAACATAATGACTTTTTCCATTAGAGATGGGTACTGATTGACGGGACTCCATTCTTCCAGTATTTCTCTGGCATCGGTGAGGCCTTCACACTGTACATAGTTCAGGCTTCGCTGATTGCTAACTGGCCCATTGCTGAATGCCGTCAGCAAAACTAGCCTCGCATATCAAATGTTGCATGATGGGCTGACATGACGTTTGGACACTAAACCTACAGCATTACCACCTAGTCTTGCACTCCAAAATCAATTGTTGTGCAATTGATTTATTTTATCCCGCTTTTCAGGGTGGAAGGTTGATTTTTTGACCAGGAGTAGATTTAACTTTCGAAAGTCGATTAACGTGGTTGACAAGCGAGTGTCCGAGATAAGCGAGCGTGTTATACTGCACTGTATAGCTAAAAAATAGCTTACCCTATAAGAGTGAAGAAGTTGCCACACTGAATCCGTGCAGCTGAGAATGTCGATCAGGCAATAGAAGAGGCAACTTTTCTGATGCGGTGGTATATATTCGCCAAGTTTGTAATATGACTTGTAATTTGGTTGTACATAGTAATATGGCTTATTACATCCCGTGGTAATGTCGTCTCGTGAAGTACCAGAGAATATCCTATCCACTAACTGGGCTGGGAGTTCATGAAATAACGAAAAGTCTTTGTCCGTCCGCATGATGCTTTCTTTACCCCATATGAAAATCAGAGCAGCAGGACTCGCAATCAGACGTACAGAAACTGATTCAAAAAACGGAACTAACTAGAGCGATATGAACTCCACTCGTGGCGCAAGGCTATCGTGGTATTATAACAGAACGAGCAAAAAGTAAAGGCAAGGCAAATGAAGAAAACGCAAAGAGGAAAAAGAAGAAGGACCATCGCGCTGGGACGGGCCCCGTTACGCGTTTTTGTAAGCATGACCGATCCAGGAACGGGCCTCTTTCCTAACTAGAATCGTCGAGTAGGTCGTTCATAAAATGACCCAACTGGGCTATGTTAGCATAACATTTGACAAACTAATGATGTAGTGGGCAACCTTCTTCGGGCACTTCTTGCATATGGTGTGCCAGTCAAACTTGGCCTTTCTTTCGTCCTTCCAAATTGTGTAAACGACCGGACACCCACGGCTATCGACCTTACCCTCACAGAGACTAATTTTTTCGATCTTATCCTCCCACGATCCCGAAGGTAGGGCCGGGAGGTTGAACTTGTTTGCTGTTGCCGACAACTTGCCTTGTTGTACTTGCTTAGGTGGTTTACTTCGAGTCTCTTCTTTTATCGATATATGTCTTGCCTTGTTGGTGACTGCTTCTGGCCGCTTATGCTTGGCATAAGAAGTTTTGTTACTCTAAAGGGTTATCAGCCACAGGAGCCACCGCCGGAATGTTTACGAAATATAATCACAATTGATTGCTTTTTGATCTCCTTTGTGACGTATCTAAGATCTGTAAGCATCGAACAAAACCATGCCTGAAAATTAGCTTACCGAGTTTCCTTGCGTTTGCCGTCCAACCATTTTTTGCCGATCCTACATTTCGTCGCGCCTGAAACTCTTATCACTCGCGAGACTTTGCGTTTTCGAAGTGCTATAGAAGTTTAGCTCACCCCTTTGGTCAGATGCGGAGGACTTGGCTTTGGGTCGGTTGAAAAGGGTTGGGAGTACGAACGCGACGCGCTCTGGATCTTGTCTCATGCCAAATTATCTGGGAAATTTCGATAAAGATAACACTAAGGAGCCATAGTCTTACCTGAATGCATCGCGAAAACAAGTGAATTGCGCGGCTTGGGGATATGGCGGTGCCTAGCAAGGTGGAATTATCAGTCTTTCGAGGTTTGAACGCCTCCTACGCGCCGGTGTTGTTCGTCAGCCGAACCTGGGCGGATCAATATTGATCCGAGGCGCCCCACCCCATTGAGTATTCTTGCTGAAAACGCGCCACCTTTCGTCTTTTCGACCAATCAGAGCCTTTAGACATCCCCCTCAATCAGGGGCTTAAAGCCCGCCGCGTTTTCCGTCCCCTTGGCCCGTGTCATCTCCGGTGGGTGACTGCAGCTTAGATTTTCAACGCAGCCCCTAATACTTTAATTGAACTTGGCTCTAAAATACACCCCTTTTATCCGGCTCACTTTCGGTGAAAGAGGAGACCCCTGCCGGGCGGATGGAGGTACCCCGCAGGGCGAAATATGCGGGGTGGGTGACTTGGAGATCGACATGGGCAAAGGGCGGGTGAAGTGAAAGAGGATTTCAGTGAAAGAGTGGATGGTAATTGGTCCAAAAAGAAAATAATTCCAGCACGACCAGAAAAAGAAAACCCAAACTAACCGCCAGCCGGCCAGCCAGCTCTCTATCGATAAGGCTTATCATCCAGGGAAAACAAGAGAGGAAAAAGAAAAGAAAGTATATCATTTAACTAAGAAGCGAAAGCTAAGCAGGGGAAGAAGAACCTAGAGGCAAGGTAAACAAGACTAATAGTCAGAATATCAGTCAATCCATCAACCAACATCGACATCGATCGATATATAACATTGTTACATATCATCGATCACTTGCTTCCCACACATCACTCATAATAATCACTTATATTTTATCTATTACTACGCCCTACCTTAATATTATTTGCACGGTAAACATATATAATGGGTCTCGACAGCTTTACCTATGATCCCGACCACCGGGTCATAGTCTGCCGGCCCTGCGGCACATGTCTGGTGCCGAAACCGACGAGCTGGAAGAGCCACCTGCGGGCCCAGCCGCACCGGATGAGAGGTGAAGAGCTGCGGCTGACCATCGAGCAGCTGTCGAGCTACTCGCTACGCCCAGTCGACGAGCTACGGCAGTGGAGGGTTGATAGAAAGCGACCATGTCGACCAATAGAGGGGCTTACCGTTTACGAAGGGTACATCTGCTGCACTGATGCCGAGTGCAACTACTGCATACGCCGCATCGAAAAGATGCACAACCATATGCCAGCGCATAGCAAGAGGGCCTCACAGTACACCGACGATAGACCACTCTGGAGATCGTGCCGTCTACAAACATATTTCACCGCAAAGGGGCTTATCGACTACTTCGTCATCGATGATCCTTCAATATCACCAAGGACAGGAGCAGCAGGAGCAGCAGGGGCAGTATTAGGACCACTAACACTGGGGGGTTTACTACCTATATCTCCGTCGTCGCAGGAAGAAGGGAAGCTGTTTAAGGACCTAAAGGCAGACGTCATCCAAGCTTCGCACGATCTCGAAGAGAAGGCCAGTATAGTTGAAGGAATCGATAAGTCGCAAGCAGATCGGGTGCCCTGGCTCATCCATACCGGATTTCCCACACATCTACGGGGACTTCGTGACACCAAGATCATATCATCATATGCCTTGCCGAGAAGCATAGACCCACTGGACGACGGTATCTGTAGTGAGGACGACGAGGACGACGACGACCACAACGATGACGACGAGAATAAGGGAGATGGCACCGGTCGAACCGCTACAGACCTCAGGCGCATCCTCGCCGCGGCAGAAGGCATGCTCCGGGATGCATACAGGTTATGCAGTGACAAATCGCCCGAGCAAAAGATAACACAGCAGCGGGCAAAAAGACTAAGTAATTTCCGTGGTAAAGATAGCAAGCTGAGCAGCATCAAGGCCGATAAATTCCGCAGCTTCAAGAATGAGTCGAGCTTAACCTCCTACTTTCGGATACAAAAGCAGCTCCTCGCATACTACTACCGCACGGTGTTCCGTGCCGACGGATATTTCACCCGAGAGTGTGACGATTAGATAGTACCGAGAGACACCGTCAAGGCGACCTCTATGCAGCAGCAGGCTATGAAGAACATTATCAGTATATTACAGAGGCAGGATAAGATAGCAAGAGGGAAGGATGGCAAGAATAGCAACGACGACGACGACGACGACAACGACGACAACGACGATAATTATAATCGCGCTGACAATTATTGCAACGAGGGCAATGGCGTTGTTAATGGCGACTGTGAGCTTAAGCATGCCATCTGCAAGTTTTGCATCTCCCTTATCTGCCAGACCGTCGGAAGCAGGCCATTCCGGTCTGCGATATTAAGCTTCTGTGCTATAAAGAGCCGGAAGAAGAGCTGGACGCGTCAGTCGGACAAGGAGCAGCGTAGGCTATGTACCTGGCATAAGCCAGGTAACTTTAACAGCAACCTATCGGCGCTCACCTGGACTGCTCAACTTATCCTATTTGACTTTGTATGCTTTCAGAAGCAGGATGACGAAGATAGAATTCCCGACCTACTTAACTAGATATATAAGAAATACTTCTAGCAAATAACAAAGATACCCTATAGTTATATATTACAGTAGCAATTATATCTCTTCGTGGCATCTAGCACTGAACTTACTATATATCAGGCCTGCTAGTCTCTTAACGGAGAGACAGTTAACTATATAGGAAAGCAGCTGCGCATAGAATAGGTATTATAGCTGGCCCTATCTGAGTTCCGTTAGGCACACTCTCTCCTATATAATAAGCTGCTATTCGGAATGGAGGATATCGCTCTAATTAAGGCGTAGAGGCTAAATAATAACCTAGATCTGGAGGACTACGGTGCTTCATAGATAACAGATAGTAGGAACAGGGAGATACTAGCAGGGACGCACAATGCCCTACTCCGGCAGATTAAAGGTAGGGCATCCTTACGCAGGGTATTTATACGACTAGACCAGAGGGGGTTGAGGAAAAGCGGCAGCGGCGGCGGCAGTGGTGGTAGGACTTGCCTCTGCCCTAAAGCGATAGCCATCTACGAGGCACATGTCCAAGAGTTCTTAAGGAGGATATTAACACTTATCTAAGTCCTCCCTGGTCCTCTGCTACAATCCCCAGAGCTGCTCTCTATTATATACATTAATACAGGCCCTCGTCGCCGATCTATGCTAATATAGGAGAAGTTGGTTATAATATATGTGCAGTATCACAAGAGCCAGGAACAGACCGGGGCCGAAAAAGATAATATCAGGTTCTTACCTCCCGCCGTTAGAGATCTCCTCCTAACCTACCTTGCGTTTTTACCGCCACTGCGCGGAATAAAGCATTTTATTCATTTACTTATCAATCAAACGCTGCATATCAAATGGTGACTTACGGTCATTCTCTAACAACGTTCAGCTTGCTAACCTAACACAGCTTGCGGCCTGGAAACACGACGAGCGGACAGAGCTGATTACTTAGCAGGAGATCTGATTTCTCGAAAATGTCGTGACAATAACGTTGAAAACCTCTTGCAGCTATCCTATCACGACGTCGACTATAAATCTGTAGAGGGCCGTTGTAATGAAGCCCGTTCCCGAATTTGTTTTTATAATGCACCAAGACCTTTGTCTTCATACGGTAGCTTGACATGATTTTCACGCTTGAGCAGTTGGTTAGGATTGTCCAGTTGCTCCCGAAGAATCAGTAAAGTATCGAGAGTAGACTTAATGCCCGCCGACATGTCTTCAAGGTTCTTGGGCACGTCGAAGATTGTGTCCATCACATCATCATTTGAATCTTGTGATGGGCTAAAAAGAATCCTCCCCTTGGCTATTAATCCTGAACAAAGTATGATGCAACGAAATGCCCGGTTTGATAATATTTCAACACCCAGGATAACAGAGTCCATAATACTGCGAGCATCGGGACGCTGGACCAAGGATCTTCTTGGCTGTTCCTCGTGGTGAACTAGGCCTTCTTCTCCCGCTAGAACTGCTGGTGTTGCCGTGATAAGTGCTGTTACCTCTTCCAGGTAACGATACATGTCTTTAGCTAGTTCTGCAATGATCTTTGAGAGATCGGCTCTATCATGGCTAAAAATCGTAATTTGAAGCTTGATACTCAGCTGAATATGGGATAGCACTTCAGTCGCGACGTTCTCGATCCTCTGAAGGTGGTCTTTCTGATGAGAAAGTCGCCTTTGCAGCCGTGCAAGAGTCACTAATTCATCGTCCACTGATGATGTGTTTTCATGAATGTTCAAAGAAGCCAACTGTTTCTCAAGGTCGTCATCGTCTTCATCATCTGCAAACCCAACGTAGTAGCTTTTGCGAGTGGACGAAAACGTAGAAACGGCCCCCTGGCCCTGGTACGAGCCTTGCTGGCTTCCAAGCTCTATTAATCGACTGAGTATGTCTTGCCGCCTGGAGGGCTCATAATATTTGTAATCCTTCCATAGAAGACAGAGTTTTGTGATATCTTGGGCCCCTTTATTGTAGTTTGAGGCAAGTAATTGTCTCAACAGTGCGTTTACCTGCTGGCGTTGATGTTCAGCAAATCTGCCTTCGGAGACTGGATACCGGTAGGTCGTTCGCTCTCTCTCAACTCCCATCATCTTCCATAAATTGCCTAAGATGACGTGTGTCCTCATTAGATCAACGAGGGTTCTAGAACCATTGCGTCGGGATTCCCTAAGAAGTTAGGCTCTATTTTTGAAGCTAGAAATTTGGGGATTTACAAGTATTCTGTGGAGCTATTTTGACAGACTGTCTCCATCCACTCAGGGACTACGGCTGAACCTGCCAATTGAGCAAATGCTAGAACGAAATGACAGATGAGCAGCATTCGGCAACAGGCCTTTCGCGACTCATCGTAACAGACAGCCGCAGCTGGATGGAATGATCGCATTGCAATTATAGAAAACCCCCCTATGTCCACTTGATGGCGAAATGGCCATGTGCCAACTCCGTGCGACTTGAATCGAGCCACAAATGGCTGTTCGCAAGGTTGATTCCAACAACATAGAACAACTTTAGGCTTTTTAAGTTTTAAGATTTCCTCGATCAGCTGATGGCACCGCTCTGAGGGAATGGGTGTTGAATCCCGGGGTTTGAAAGAGAATGCGTCAAGGACAGTGACAGTATGAATACTCCGAGCTCCCTTGGAGCTGAATCTGATAAGTTCATCAACGCTCTTCAGCGTCTTGCATCGCTTCACAAACTCGCCAAAGGTTCCGTGGTAAGTTTGAGATTCATGCGGTCGCTCCAGAAGTATGACCACGTCGGATGGGCCAGATGCGAGACTGCATGCCTGGTCGATTTCGTCTCTCCGTCGTCCAAATTCGTCGCCGAACTTCCTGATGAGATTCACGGCTTTGATGTCCTGCACATTTAACAAGCAAACCGGTGGCTCAAAGATGAGTTTCTGGACGCAGCGGGGAACGGGTATGTCAAGGCACAGCATTATGCTATCAAGACCATAAAGTCGCTTATGACGCTATGATTTGAGATGCAAGCTATAAGATTGATAGTCCGAGTAAACTCTCGGTACTGCCTTTTTCAGATTACAATCGAAGATCAGCGAACGAACAAAGTTCATCTATCTGATGAGCTATCACTTAAGCCTCAAGTCAGCAAATTAAAAGACTTTATTGTTGTGCAGATGATGTTGGTCTGAAGAGCCTGATTCAAGACTTAGGCGCCCAGGCATGCATGCAGCATGTCTCACCTAAGACCTCCTGGATGATGCCTCATGTGATTTAAAAACTGCATTTCGTAACAGTCGCGCATAACCAGTACGCCATGGGACAAAATATCAGGGTGCAATCGCTATTATAGTAATTATAGTGGTGTTTAAAGTTACTTATACGATTCTGCAGCGGACCAAGCTGTAAGAAAACTCTTTGCATTGCTGGCTGGTCTGGACAATTTCCGGAGCACTTAAGGGGAAAAGAAAACAACCGTGTTACATTGCCATTTTCGAGTTCGTTGCAAACCCTGTCGAAGGCTTGAAAGCGGCCAGCTTGACCGGCTGCAGCCGCAAAGCCCTTTCGCTGGGGTAATCAAGCCAGGCTTCGACACATGTTAGTCCGGGCACAGGGTTAATGGTGGGCAAGTGACCACGTCACTGATGCACAAGGCCATTGGGTGTGCAGCTTGAGAAAAAGGTGGTCGCATTATGACTCGTCGAAATACAATTCTTCGTTGCGCGGCCGCACGGGGCATGGATGAAAATGGAATCGGCTGCATAGCTTCAACCTCCATGGATGATAAAGAGGCCGCGGCTACCCGGACCACTGCAGTCATCCTTAAATTATGCTGTGTGACCCTCGAAAGATACCAAATCCGTCTTTGATTGGGCGTCGAACAAGGCGGGGTAGTGAGACACGTAGGACTAAGGGAGGTAACAAGTTCGATTACAAGGCATGTGCCACTCAGCACATGTCGATTATGACAGGATCGAGCGCCAAGAGTCCGGACGAGCAGCCAGCCCATGCTGTTCCTTAACTCAATGTTCAATTCTTTGCGCCTAGAGCGGCCCACCCCGGCAAAGATCGTCTAGTGGCTGGTTGGAAGAACCCTGAAGTATCATATTCGAGGTGGCGAAGCGATACGTATGGAATTTCAGGCTTGTGAGGGCGATTTGAACTAGTCCCGTCGCAGGCTTGACCAGGAATCAGTGATACGAATAGACAGACTGAGTGGTGAAAGTAAGAACAGCGTGGCCGCGATTACTATTATGTGCCGTAAAGAGTAGACGATTTTACCCTTAGTCCTGGAGTATTGCATATCGAGGCTACGGCGATTTCGTTGCACAATACTCCACGGATCGGTGTACCAATCAATATGAGCTGACTTGGTGAGTCGACGATCGGTAGATGCGTTGTTAGCTTGAAGATTTGAAGTTGATTGGATAGACGCGAAGATTGGGTTGGCCTGCAGAGCCTGATTTAAGACTTAGGCGCCCAGGCATTCATGCAGGATGACTCAAACCCCGCATTAAGAAGTCTGGCAATAAAGGTCATTACCCATTACATTCATCATCTTTCTTAGGTTCAGCAGGTAAACTATTTATCGCTACGTTCGCCTAAAGAACACCCTACTCTACCCGTTCCGCATTATGGCTACATCAATCGAGGCGTCTGATTTCGTTGATTGGGGATTTGGACAAGCGAAAAAGAGCAAGAAGTCGAAGAAAAAGCTAAAAGCCAGCATGCCACCTTTAGCTTCACCACCACCCGTAAGGGAGATCATTTGGGACACTGAAAAGCCTGCAGAAAAGGTTTCGTATGATGATGAAGACAGGTTCTGTGAGCCTGAGGCTGCGACAGAATATGATCTATCAGCAAGAGACACGGAACCTTCTCAGTCTTGCGACATACCAGCTCCTGGTGCTAAAGAAGAACCCATCAGCGGGAAGCCTGATGAATGCGAAGCGGCTGTAGAAGCCATACCAGGGACATCAGATTGGGATTTTGTGGCTGCAGCAGAGCCATCAGTAGATGACGCGCCGACGGAAGGCAGATTCTGGCCAGAAGAGGATAGTGCAGCTGCAGAAACAGAGCCGACGAGAGAATATGAAGAACCGGCAGAAGAGGCTAGACCTGCGGATGGTATGTTGCTTAGCTGCGTATTCGACGAGATTAATTACAGTATATTCACTGACTAGACGCAACAGAGGAAGAAAACGGAGAGCCGAAGCCTGATGATGGCTATATGCAAGAGGGGCAAAAAATAGCAAGCCTACCATTCAGCAGCCCGTATAGGTTAATGGCATATCTACAGCAGATCCTCGAGGAGGCATGTTTTGCTTGTGGACGGAAAACTTGGCCGGAATTACTACGCAAGCATAACTGGGACTGTGTAGAAGCCGTATCGCTTACTATGTGGGTGAAAGAATTGGAGCATTTACAGCATACTTTCGATATGCAACCAAGCAGAGGTCTTCTGCAATCAATAGCTGAAGTCCAAACCATAGCCATCGAACGTAGGCCTATCAACTGGCCAAGGATGAAGAAGTTCTTTGACGATGCTGTCGAGCTTACCGAGATGTTGAATGTCAAAGAGTATGGGGAAATCATTACAGATATTCGACTTAATATTGGAAAAACAATCGAGGGCCTGAGCCGGAACGAAGAGGAGGCACAAAGTCAAGCGGAGAAGAATATGCAGTGCATTATCGAGGAACGAAGAAAGCTAGATGAGCGGGAGGCAGAGGTTCAAAAGGGCAAGGAAAAAAGTACAAAAGAGTTCCGGAGATCGGCTGAACGGGAGGTTAAGAGAGTGTTAGAGGAGGCAAAGAAAACATTAGAGACGACGGCATTTTTCTCAAGCTTAGAGACTAAGGAAAGCTAGGTATTTATCATAAACTGATTGAGTGCACCAAGATTGATATGTTACTAGCATTGTTTATAGCATATTATTTGAAGTTTTGATTGTAACGCATAAAAGATGCATCATACCAACCTCCACCGTAAGAAAATTGTTTTCTTGGTCTGCATTATGTGTAGATAATTCGCAAATATCATCCTTTAACCTTGAACTCCAATCTCTAATTTTATCTGTCACAGACGGACCTATTACAGGATGATGTAACACTTGAATCAGAGTCGACACAAGCCTCACGATGCGTGGCCGCTCTCCTGCAGGCAACTACAGGCCGTCATTTCAGCCATGCGGAAGCCTCGAGTCGTCGAAATATTAGACTGGTTTTTAAATAAAATTGAGCGGGCCAATTCACCCGAGGCGGAATGGTGGCCATTCTTATCGATTGCTTATCGACAACAACTTCACAGCGAGATATAATGTCATCACGGGAAGTGAGAACTGATCCTATGTGGAAATACAACAAAAAGTGCCGAACTTGCTCCATGCACGTCGTCCTCGCAAACAAGTTCATCTTTGATCAAATAGACTCTCTTTTATCCGGAAGAGTCAGGCCTCAAGTTTTGTATTTGGAAAGCATCACATGGTCGATCTGCGTTATCACGAAAACCTCGAGCGTTTGACATTAGGAGATATGAAGGTGACTACAGCTATGGCAACTTGCTACCCTATAGCTTTCCAAATTTCCACTCTTGGCCTGATATTACACCTTCACCTTCCTTTGTCATCACACTTTCTTGGCATACAAGTGTTAAGAAAGTGGCCCTGTCTACACCTAAATCCTTAACAAGTGCACAACAAACATTCCAATCTGCGCTTTGCGCAGTCGCAAACCGCGGCGATGGCCTCGTCTACGACGATCCCGCCCGCTGCCTTGGATCCCTTCGATCTGGGGATCCACACTCCCGTCAACCTGAACCGGGGAGCCCGTGCAGCCCTCTTGCAGAACAGTCCGGCAGCCGTCAACGGCACCATTGGTGTTTCACCCGGTCCCAGGCGGATGGCTCAGACACCATCCTCACCACTCAACCCCGCCACCATCGCCGCAGTTACGGAAGGAGCTGAGCGTGCCAGTCCCGCATCCATTTTTGAACAACGACCGATCTCTATCGTTGAATCAGCCAACGATCTCGCGCGAGAATACGTGGAAGAGTACAACATCAAGCTGGGGGTTTTCCAGGCCTTTTGTGCCAAATTTGAAGAAGCGGCCCAGCAATTCGTCACCGGACCGCAACGACGTTTCGCTCAGCAATTTGCCGATGATTTCCTCGGCTTTTGGAAACGAGAGCTCTCCTGCTCCGGACCTGCGACCCCAAAGCCTACATACAGCAGCGTCGCTGCTGCCGCGCCTCCCACTGACCATGACCGTCTGACCCACAGACAACAACAACAACATGGACGCCGACAAACAGATCCACCTCATCGCCAAGGGCAACAGACGACTATCGCCCCACCCCGACAAGACCTCCGTGTCTTCATCCGTCTAGAAGCCGGAGCTCCGGCCAGGGCCCACAGTAGCTATGCCATCCGGACTCTGATCCGGGAAAAACTCGGCGCCGTCTCGGACAAAATTCGACAGGTGTTCCCGGTCAGATCGGGATGGGCCGTCCTGGCCGCCGACTCTGTCACACGCGACTTTCTGGTAGATAAACAAGCTGAGTGGGCCGCTGAACTGGGAGCTACAGCAGTAGAAACGAACAAGGAATGGTTCACCTATGTGGTCTCAGACGTTCCCGCAAGGCTGACTGACTTTTACGGTAATGAGGTGGATAGTGACAGCGTCGTTAGCGACGAGATAGAAGTCCAGACTGGGATCAAGCCCATTGATGTACGTACCGGAAGACAATTCTCGGATAACCCCTTGACCAAGGCCCTGCTCGTGTCCTTTCTGAAGCCCACAAAGAGATTCTGGTCTCTTTTCGGCAGCAGCGCAGCCAGGCTTGTTGACAAAACCGACCGACCCAGACAGTGTGAGACGTGCTGGGGCTACCACTTTGCCCGCAACTGTCACAGACAGCCAGTTTGCCGACGCTGTGGTGAGACTGGCCATCTTGTAGACGATTGCATCGCACGAGAACAGTGCATCAACTGCTTAGGCCCCCACCAGGCCAACTTCCGTAGGTGCCCAGCTCGGCCAAAGACAGTGCACGGCGTGCTCCGCCGACTCACTAAAGAGCAACGAAAGCATGTCCGGACCGTAGGTGCGGAGACATACCGACAACGACATCGAGAACGGCATCTGGAATCGCATCAGGAAACGCAGCAGGGCATGGCTGAGCGACGAAGCGTGGATGTCACATCACAAGAACAGCCTAACCATCGTGCTCCCAGCCCAGCTGTATCAGGAGCACCCTCGTGCATCATGGTGGCCACGACCCCTCATGCTGGCTATGAAGCAGAGGAAGAACCCGAACAGCCCAGACCAGGCTCACCGCGAAAGCGCCGAATCGTACTCATCACTCGTCCTCATGACCGGGAATAGATATTCTCAAACACGAAAGAACGACAGGAAGCCGCTCAAGATCTTCCAGGCCAACGTCGGCAAGATCCCTCCGGCCCACGACTGCGCCCTGGCGCTGGCCGACTCGGAACGATATGACATTGTGCTCTTGCAAGAGCCGTGGACGGCTCACACAGAGACCCGCTGTCTAACCAAGACTCACCCTGCATACGACACATTCACGCCGGTCGACATGTGGAATAGCAACGATACTCGGCCTAGAGTGATGACATATGTCCGGCGAGACCCCAGACTCCTTGCCGACCAAATTCGGCCCTTCCAGACCCGAGACATTCTCTGGCTCGCGATCAACGGCATGACCATAGTCAACTTCTATCGTCAGAACGACGAGAGGGACGCCCTAGACACGCTATTTCAATGGTCTGTCCCGGAACGTTGCCTCGTAGCTGGCGATTTCAATGCCAGACATCGTAGCTGGCAAACAGGCCAAACTACGAACCGGGGGCAAGAGATAGCAGGATGGGTGTCTGAGAATGACCTCAGCCTTCTCAACACTTTAGATATCCCAACAAACCCGTACGGCAACACAATCGATCTTGCCTTTACTAACCTACCACTTGCTGAAGCTATCGTCGAGGACCATCTCGCCACCAGCTCTGACCACTTCACGCTCAGCCTGACCTTCCCAGACGTCAGATCGACTCCGGTGCAGCCAGGCAAGATTCGAGTGACGACGGAAGACGAGCTTAAACGATTCGTCGAGATCGTAGAGCTTGGCGCTACAGGAATCCCCCTCACAGATTCGACCCCCGAGGAGCTGGACGAGCTTGCGTCTTCACTCGTGAGTCTACTAACATCAGCAGCAAAAGCGTCTGGGAGGCCCGCGCGGAAAGGCGGACGCCCGGCTCCCTGGTGGACGGAGGAGTGCGCCGACGCCGCGGCTGCTTTTCGAGCCATCAGAAGAAGCTACCCACTCGGCTTCAACCAGGACGTTCAGATCGCCAAAAGAGGCTTTCATCGTGTGGTCCGTCGGGCCAAGAGGCGCTATTGGCGTAACCTCATCGATGGCTTCTCCAGCAGTAGCGACGTTTTCAAAGCTGTCCGGTGGCTAAAGTCCCCAGGAGCCTTCCAGCCGCCACCTCTACAGGTCGATAACGTCGTGTACGAAAGCCAGATGGATAAAGCCAACGCACTCCGACAGGCCACGCTTGAACGAAGAACTGCGGAGGACGACATCGCAAACGCATGGACGCCAGTATTCCCACCTAGATCGATCCCATTCTCTCCCGAAATCTCTCTGGAGGAGGCGCAATATGCGACTTGTCACACAGGCAATACATCCCCAGGGTCAGACAACATCACAGTCAAACTTCTTGAAGCAGTATGGCATACCATCGGTACACACGTCCGGCGTCTCTTCGAAAGATGCCTTACCATAGGCCATCATCCAAAACCATTCAAGGAGGCGGAGGTGGTCATGATCGCGAAACCGGGACGGAGAGACCTTACCGAACCACGAGCATGGCGACCCATCTCACTGCTCTCCTGTCTTGGTAAGGGACTAGAACGACTGATCGCGCGCCGCCTAGCCTGGGCAGCCGTTCACTACAGCGTCCTTCATCCGCAGCAAGCTGGGGCGCTCCCCAAGAGGTCGGCAACAGACTTGGTAACTGCTCTGGTCCATGATATTGAAGAAGCGTTTGCACGCAAGAAGGTGGCGACTCTAGTCACAATGGACGTCCAAGGTGCTTTCGACACCGTCATGCGCAACAGGCTCGTCCTGCGTCTTCGTGAGCAAGGCTGGCCTAATCATCTGGCTCGCTGGGCCGGCTCCTTCATGGGCGGCCGGTCGGCGCGTGTCAGGTACCAAGACACAGTCACGCCCTCTTCTCCCCTTCAGTGCGGCCTCCCTCAGGGGTCGCCGGTATCGCCAATCCTCTTTCTGCTCTACACTGAGCCAATCTATCGATTAGGGAACCCTCAGGGTCGCTTCGGCTATGCAGACGACACGGCCATCCTGTCCATAGGCGACACAGTAGACGAGACTTCTGCCATGGCATCTAGTTCCATCGCCGAGATGGTGCGATGGGGCGCGGAGAATGGCGTGTCCTTCGACACGAAGAAGACCGAAGTCATGCATTTCTCCCGCAGCAAACTCAGGACTGCGCCGGCAGTGCGCCACGGCGATGTCGAGAAATACCCTGAACCAGCTCTACGCTGGCTTGGTATCTGGTTGGATAGCAGACTATCTTTTCGACTTCATGTCGAAAAGTGGGCGGCCAAAGCAAAGGCAGTGGCTTATCATTTGCGGGGGCTCACCAACACGGTACACGGCCCTCTACCGAGCGCCGTGCGAGGCGCCGTCAGAGCATGTGTCGAGCCAGTGCTGCTCCACGGCTCAGAGGCGTGGTACCCGGGCAAGACCAGGCCGCGGTGGACCCATCCTACGAAAGATCTACCATCGAGTAACCAGCATCTCGTGCAAATAATGACAAAAGCCATGAAACAGGCTATGAAGGCCATTCTTCCCGTCTGGAAGACGACACCCATCACCGTCCTCCACAGAGAAAGCGGGATACCACCAGTCGATCAATTGCTTGACGCGAGGCGACTTAGGTTCTCCGCACGACTCAAATCGCTGGATGAGGCTCATCCTCTGGCGATCCGAACGCGCCCGCCCCGACAGCCTACTTACCACGACCTCATCAAACGAAGATATCAAATACAGGCAGAGAGCAGCTTCAGGACGCGCCTTCGACGTGCAAACGAACTCTTTGCACCCTGCACGCGGCCGAAACTCGTCTATCGATGCTTCCATCAAGAACAGTTGCCCCCACTGCAGACAGCGTCTAAAGAGAAATCGGCTGACGCCTTTTCCCGCTGGGTCGAGTCTCTCGACCCGCTCACCTTGGTCGTATACTCGGATGGCTCTCTTTCCTCAGAAGGGGCTGCCAGCTATGGCTTCACCATCCATCAGAACAATATCCCCATCTTTGACGGATCAGGTCGCCTCGGACCTGCTGAGGTTTTCGATGCTGAAGCTACCGGGGCTTTAGAGGGCCTGAAGGCTGCTCTAAACCTGCGAGAATTAGCAACACAGAATATATTCATCTGCCTAGATAACCTGGCAGCCGCCACGTGTCTACGAGGCACTCCTTCTGAATCCTCTCAAAACGTCTTTCTCGAGTTCCAAGCTCTGACGACATCGCATGGAGCCATCCAAGTTCGCTGGGTGCCAGGGCACTCCAACATCCCTGGCAACGAACAGGCCGACAAGCTGGCAAAGGCAGCGTCATCGCTCCCCGAGCCCGAAGGCGCTCAACCGACGCTGGCTTACCTACGAAGAATCGCAAGACAGAAGCCGAAAGAAGCGTTCCAGGCGTGGTGGTCCACCTCCGCTCCTGAGCAGTACAAAAGACTCAATCTCAAGGCGACTACAGGCTGTCCGCCGGAGCTGTCGCTCCCGCGTGCAGCCTTGCACCATCTGCTGGCAGCAAGGTCGCTTCATGGGGACTTCGCCGCATATCACGAGAGATTCGACCATAGTGATGCACGCCTGGTCTGCTCATGCAACCGACGCAAAGCACCGGACCACATCTTCTACTGCAGAAAGGTACCGCCGCGTCATCGGATGAGGTTGGCACCCTCACCGAATGCAGCAGTCAACCTGGCAACAGGAAGAGACTTCACCAAGTTCACCGAACTGTCTAAAGCCAGCGTTTTCTTTGGAAAGATCTGTCCTCGTTATTAGACGAGCACGACCCGGGACGCACTCGCATCCTTCCTCCCCTCTTTTACCCTTATACATTTCCTTTTTCTTACCTTTCTCTCTTACCTGTTCTCGGCCAGATGAAGGGCGCTAGCACGCCCTCTATCTGATCGTGACCACTTGAAGGCAGCCCTGAGGCTACCGCGCCCAGAGGCTCACGATCGCCTAACAACGGGCTTACCTTGCGGCTGTCGTTCATCAGCCGCGCCTGATCATCCCGCTGACGGGTAACAGGCTAGATAAGATGCGCCATTTGTGCCGTTGATATGCTGGATAGTGTGAGGTCTATCGACGCGTCTGCAGAATTGGAATTCGAGAGGAAGTCATAGTATTCTGTAATTAGTGTGTAGATAGGTCCCAATTTCTCTAGCTCAGCACGTCCTGTGCTCCATTAGGAGACTTTCGGGGCCTACGGCCCCCCGGACGAAAAATATACATAACATAACATAACATATTGGCCTGATATTAAACCTTTAAAAAGTCGCTTATTATGCTTTTCTTACTTAATAGTCACTTAAATAAAAGAATCAAACTCAGAGCCTCAACGAGATAATTAGTTTTTGTTTTTTATTCTAAACTGATTTATACCGCTCGTGTCAGTTGGATAGTTAGATGTCCACAACTTATTGCTTCCTTTGTACAGTAGCATGTCATAGCCCGGAGAACCCCAAGCTTTGTGATTCTCGATCTTTAGGCACCCAAACTAAGGCTAAACAGGAACCTCTATGGTAAATTGCGCTGCTTTGATCATTTAGGGATCACCTTATCGGTCCACCATAGCCCAACCTCGGACGGAAGAGCCCGCTGATGGCCCTTGAGAATAAAGCCATGAGAGACTCTCCAATTGGTGCGATTAGGGAATCAAGACTATCAATTCTCATAATGAGGCCTTCTGCTGCAGGTGGCTATTGGCTTAGGTACGAAGAGATCAACTAGCATCAACTTAAAATTGCATATCAGCCTCACCGGACGAACGGAAGCGTAACCGTTTGCGAGAAAATAACGTGTAAGGAGAAACAACAGATGAGGTGCGAGAAGGGGCACGCGGCATATCAGAAGAAAGAATCCCTGTTATTGATGTAAAATATGACGAACATTAGTCCGTTTCATCGCAATATCTTACGTGGCGTAGATGTGTTCTCCATGTTGTCTCTTTTCTCTTCTCTTGAGAGCAGTGCAGTCACATTATGATTCGTTGAAATATAATTGTTGGCTGCATGGTCGCGCCAGGCATGGATGAAAAGGGAAGCGGCTGCATATTTTCAACCCCCGCAGATAACCAGAACCTCTGCACTCATCCCTGAATTGTGCTGTGTGACCCTTGGAAGCTATCAACCCCGTCTTTGATTGAGCGCCGGGCAGGGCGGGGTAATAAGACATGTAGGACTAAGGGAGGCAGCAAGCTCGATTACAAATCGTGTGCCACTTGGCACCTGTCAACTATGACCTGACCAGATACCAAGATTCAAGAGTGGGGAGCTGAAAGGTCGAAATGAACAGCTCCCGTGCCACCTCTCAATGTTACATTCCTCTAATCTATATCGGTCCGCCCCGGTGTATAGCCAGTGGAAAGGCTATGCTGGCTCCATCTCGTAATAATGGAAAATCTTGTTTGTTGTTGCTATAGTCGCTATAAACCGAGTGACGGGCCAATTCATCTTGTGCCAGTAAATCGAACTAATTGCCGATCACGGTTCAAACAATGTAGGAACCCCGCCGTATCGCCGTATTGAAGCCGACATGGCGATAAGCTAAATTTTTGATTTGCGGGGAGCCGATTTGAGTTAGTCCCTGCAAGGCATGGCCTGGAGCCAGTGACGTGAACTGACAACTGAGCGGTGGGGCTAGAAAAATAAGAACAGCGTGTCCGCAATTACTTTCATAAATCCGAGCTGATAGTTTATCGATTAGGTAATGCAACAGCTGCTATAGCTCCGAAGATCTATATTCAATCTCAAGGTTCCTAACTAATATGAATTCTAGGCCGTGCTGCAGGGCTTCGAGCTATTGGCGATGACGATCAATCAATTCTTTTGGCGACTGTGGTTAGTGGGCAGATATAAAGATGTATGGGGGGAATTACGTGGATTGTTGTTGGCTGATCGGCAGAAGGATTCTCGAAACTTCCGTCTCTCATCACGTGCTAAGGTGATACATCTCCGTTGTTTGATTTGCAAAGCTACCTGCAGTTTCAACATATACCCAGAGGCGGTCAACGACAATGAGCGCGAAGCTTGCGGAAGACTTCGCGGCGTTCCAAATTGCAGAAGAGAGGCGATCGGCCCGATTGCAGGTAATTTTGACGTATTCTCCTCCAACAATCATTCGGCACGATACTTAAGCGACATAGGATCTGAGTAGTCAACTTAAAGATTTGATTGGCAAGTATAATGACGCCGTCCGGGATCTTGAAGGTGAAAAGGTTGCGAGGCGTTTTTCCCAACAGGACGCAGATGAGTCGCGATCCAAATACGAAGAGTTGCAGCAATCCATGGTACGATTTAATCGTTAGCACGTTTCACTAGGCCTAACCAGTTCTAGGAGCGCAGCTCATTTGTTCTAGTCTTAATCGACGCCGACGCCGATCCGTATATTGTATGGAATATGAATCTTTGATATAACTGTTTGTTAACTGGTTCCAGTTTAAAGACGAGTACTACGCCGCCGGCGACGGCGGTAGAAAGGCGTCCCTTGATTTACGAGATGGAGTTCGCAGCTTTCTTCAGGCAAACAGGCCAGAACATGCCAATTACCCCATACTTATCAAGGCATATGCCAATGAGCTTGGTTTGTCTCAGTTTCTCGTTGCATCCGGCATGATTAAGGCGCCCCGTGATCTTGTGGAATTCACAAAAGACTTCACGCAGGCATTCGAGAATACCGACTTTGTGTTAGTCGGGAGTGGTAAGGATCGGGCAGATAAGAAGATTCAAGGTAAGCGTCACAACTCGTGTCACTTCTTTGCCACTAGCTTGGCTCACACAGAAGCAGGTTCTTTCAAGCAATTCGTCGGAAATCCTACTTGTCGCCATATCATCTTCGGGGCTTGTCATGATAATTCTTATGTGCGACTGTTGGAGGATTACGTCCATGACGATTCTGTTGTTGATCGAGTTACTCTTCTTCACGGTTTTAGCGTTGGGCGAGAATTCCGTGATCTGCGATTTAAATGTTTCAAGATGGAAAGTCCGTTCAAAGTCGCGCCGGCGCAGAACGTGGCACCATCGCCACAGCTATTGGCATCCGTTTCGACTCCTTCGACCTGGGCGTCTACGGTAGGCTCAAAGGCGGATGCAAGCTCTCGGAAATTTAGAGCAGCCAATACAGTACCAGGCTTTCTATCCATACTCCATACTCCATACGGCGCCTTATGGAATATGGAACATGGAATGCAACCCATATGGAACTTAATCCATACATATGGAAACTAAGAAATGACGTCATTTACATTATCAACTAAACCGAATCTGGGTTGGAGCTCTGCCAGCCAGCCGAATCATCTAACCCCTCTACGTTGTTGTCCTCAATAGCTTCCGCCTCAAGTAAATCTACCGGATAACCTTGTGTTATCCCGCTTTTGATCCAACTCTTCATGCATTCGCCTCTTTCAATTGTACGACTACCCAATTGGCACCGGTCCCACGAAATTGTGCGTCGTGCCCCGGAGAAGACGCGCTCCGGCTCGGCAGACATGGCTGGTATCGAGAGGATATCAACAGCCATTCGAGAGAGACGAGGGTATGTCTGCTGTTGTTCTTCTCTGAGCCACCAAGATAGTGGAGAGCAGTCAATGATAATGGGCGGTTGCGTCGTGAAAGCATCGTACTCGTCCAGCTCACACATAGATGGGCTGACAACGTCAAGTTCCCGAGCGAGTAGGTCATACTCATCAAGGCGCCGTATTTCGTCTCTCAGCTGTGGTGTCGTAGTGGGGAGCGGGAGCTCGTGGTAGTAGTCTTTCCAATGCTTTCGCACGCCGTCAAGAACTGGTTTATGCCAGGACTTTGGCCAGTTCTTCTTTATATGGGCTAAACGTCGTGACGGATGAAGTGTTATTGCCGCACCGTACGCAGGGCTCTCATCTGTAAGCTGATAATACTTATCGAATACAGCCCAAGAAGCTGCAACGCAGCTCCGTAGTGTGACGTTGCCAGAGTGTTTCTGGAAAGCTTGTGTATAATGTTTGTGAAGAACATCCATTGTAAAAAGTGAACGGTCTAGAGTGGCGTAACGACCTTCTGTAAGCTGAGTGATCTTCCAGAACGGTTGAAGGAATGCGCGCGTCTCCCCTAGAGCACTCCACTCATCAGGCGTGAGGTAGTCATCTCGCAAATCCTGGTAATACTTCTTCTGGTACCACTCAACATAGCTCTGAAGATTGAGAGTGGTGTCTAGCAGGAGAAACCATGAGTTCCACCGTGTATCGTTGTCGAGCCCCAGCGATCTTCCAGCGCGCTTCTTGAATTCATTCCATCGATAGTCGTTTTCGTGCATGTGAATCGATATGTTGTGCACCTTTCCAAGAGGCCCAAGCCGCCGCCATCCTTGCGCCCTTTGTGGTTTGATCCTTTCAGAAAAATCAGTGCCAAAAGCCGATTCATCGGTGTCTTCGATATGCTCCAAAGCCGCTCGAGCAGCCACTTTTGAGTCTATGAAAAGGAAAGCCTGAACTGCCAGGTTCACTATATGGCCGTGGCACCGGATTCTACGGGTCTTGGCTTCCCAGTCGACGCCCTTCTCCTGGAGATAATTGGCGAGTAAGCGGCATAATTTGTCGTTTGATCCATGGTTATCACCAGTGTAGAATCCCACCTTATTCCAGATATTATAATCCTCGAGCACGTGCTAAAGTAGCTTCCATTGTTCGGCACCACCGTGACTACCCGGCCCGTCAAGACCTGGCAACTCCGACAAAGCTAATAGTGCCTGCAGCGCTTCCTTTGTATCCGGATCTACAAATTTGACGCATATCCCAAGGAAAGCTTTGTGATTTGGAGCAGACCACACGTCAGCAGAGAGATGAAGTTTCCATGGTGTAGACTGCAATTTTCATCTCAACATATCTTTGTGTACACAAAAGGAATTGGAGACAAGCTTCTGTATGGAGCCGTGAGAAAGGCTGATGAGGTCATCTGCCGCAGGATTGACTGCAGAAATGAGCGCATGGAGCTCTGGCCAAGAACTGCAGTTGTAAGAGAGACTACGGACAGTCACGAGCTGAATAAGTGCCTCCAACGCTGCTTTGTGATTGATGGCATGTCTCAGAGTTTCTTCTCGTTTTGCCAGTTGCTTTGCAGCATGCACCTCGCCGGCTTTGGCGAAAGCATCCTGAATAAGACGGTCACGCCGTTTTTTAATCGGATGTTCATGGGCTTCCAGCTCAATGCCATGTATCTTGAGCAGATGATTCCGAAAGGTCGTTGAAACGGTCGTAGAGTAAGTCGGACTTACACAATGCATGCAGTAGTAAATCTTCTCATTTTTGCGACCGCAACGAGATGGCTTCGAATTGAGGGGCTCACGGGCGTGTGCCCAAGTATTTGCAGTCGTTTTGCGCTTTCGAGCCATGCGCTCTTGGACATCGCCACTTGAGAATTGATGGTTCGTGCTAAAGATTGAGGAAGAGCACAATTCGCTTGTGGACACTGGAAACCCCGCAGGGTTAGTAGAAGTGGACGTCATTAGCGAGGACATACACAGCGTCCCTATACAGTGATGTTAGAATTAAAGAAAGAGTGGAGAGTTGGAAAATCGCCCCTGAACGAGATTACTACAGGGATCAAATTTTTTCCGCGGTATTGCCATACTTATGGAATACGACATCCCCGTATGGAATATGGATTAACGTGTATGGATTATTCCATATGGATTAATTAATCCATACGCGTATGGATAGAAAGCCTGCGGCATCCCACCAACGGAGGCAGATAACGAGCGGTGGTATAGTAGGATGGGGGACATGGTGACAAAGAAGAGGAACCGATTATCAGCAGCTACGATTGGAGCTATTCAGTGTCTCCGACAGTGGGATGAGGACGAGATAATTATTTGGAGATCATGATAGATGTTTCTGTACATAGTTTTCTCGACCAGTGCAGTTCTTGATGCTCAATGCGATGTGGCCTGAGTATCAATGCAACAATACCGGAACGTCATCGCCGTATCAAGTTTTGGTCCGACTCTTGGTAGCAGTCCAATTATGGCAGGCGGTCCAGAGTCCAGTACTTCCAGATACGCAGGCGGTCCAGTCCAGACACCCTGGACTGGACTGGACCGCCTATTTCTCACACTGCCAAGGCCAAAGAGGAGCACGCGAGAACTGATTAGACGAATGTATCGTCGAGCCAAATAGAATGAATACCATTATCGATCGTGTTCGTTCGTACACCCACGCTCTACATGCATGTTACCTGTGCATCACTTAATCCCCCACTCGGCGATTCTTGCGAGGTCTTCCAGGTCCACGCGTAGTCTTGCGCTTCTCGGTCGAGGCACCGCTGGCCAACTGCTTAGCTTCGAACTTCTCCAACTCACTGGGAGCAATCTTGCGCAGCTTGGACTCCTGCTCCCAGGTTGAATCGGCGGCGCGGTACCCAACCCACTGCACCTGGTACATGTATTTGTCACCCTTGGACTTGCCGGGATGAGCGGTGCGCTTGAGAATGTTGAAGGCGTGGTAGATGTCGAGGTTGGTAGCAGCCTCGCGACCGCCGAGCTTATCCCAGTATTTGAAGACAAGCGTGGGAACCTGCTCCTGTAGACTCCATTCTGATTCCCAGGTTGTTTCGCCGCCCTCCCACTTGACCTGGATGTCGACGGTCGCGTTGTCGGTGTCGACGCGATGATCGACAAATTCGTCAATCGCGACGTCTTCTCTAAAGTCGGGATTGGCCTCTTCAGGCGAGTCACCGTTGGGCTGAGGCTTGGTGCTTTTGGGTTTGGCGTGTTCGGCGTGTTTGGCACGGGGTGTGACAGCGCACTGCTCGGCGGGGACTCTGGGAGTACCTTTAGAAGTACTGGTACGAAGAGTGCCAGATCTTAAAACAGGAGAATCGCTGATAGTATCAGACTTTTTGCGATGAACCAGACCATCTTCCTTAGAAGGAGTATTGGCAGGCATGGCGTCTCGAGACCTCAATGGCGAAGCTGGAAAGTCGTAAGGATCTGGTCAGTCAGCACACGCGACATGGGCGATAAGGGTGAGAATACCTTTGTTTGGCATACCGTGACGATGAAGCCCGAACCGCGATAGCACGATTGACTTTGTCGTAATTCTGCACGTCGAGCTTGGTTTTAGCGGTTGCACTATTTCGTCACTGCAGATGCTGGTCGCGAGTTGAGCGCAGGCGCGTTGACCATCAGCAACGCGTTGATACGGGGCTGTGGCGCCACAATCAGCCACGCTACCGACTGAATGATTGGCTGTAGACGGTGATACTGCTTGTGTTTCCATCGATTGTGTTTGTAGCAATTCAGATTTCATTTCCATCGTTAAGATTGCTGTGAAGATCATTCACTGTATCTCAGCACAACCAGCCTCAATGACTGATGGTCCGTTCTAGGTGGATCGGCGATCAGCATGTGTCAGACATTACGTGTATTCGGTTCATTGATGCAGATTGATGTATTCATTGTTGTGTTTTGTTGAAATCTGCCCCTTTGGGGCTGGTTGGTTACGCGTGTAATCTTAGAGGACCCCTGCTTGCACGTGACAACCCTGCACTTGTTCAACAGCATGACCCTTCAGACCAACGTACATTCTCGGCGTCTGTCTGTAATCGCACTGTTTAATTAATATCCTAGGTATTATCCGCAGACTATTTGAGTTAAATCCTCCACCAAACCTGGGTTGCGCGATTTTTATTACGTTGAGTCTGATTTAAAGAACTTAGTCGATATGGAGTTCGGGTTTATTTCCAGACGATCCTAGCTTGCTTTCCAAGATGAGAAGGGTCGCAGCTTGATTCTGCTTCCTCATCCTCACCAGCTCAGCATTGAATTGGCAAACCTTTGAACGATAACTATTATATCTTAAGAACTCCCTTTATATGCCAAGTTACGGTAGTGACTACTCGCTTCGACATTTTGCGTTGATTGCAAACTCGGTTATCGTGTTTGGATCCAGACCGGCTGGACATCCCGCTGCTTATTCAACGCTTTTGTGGTGCGTTGTGGAACATGCGGCAAGACCGGTCATAATGCAAGAAGATGTCAGATAGTTGTTACAGTGTCTGAAGAAGAACACAACGAATTGAATTGATTTAATAATGGCAATTGATAGGGGGGCATGACGAATTGATACGCGGGCATGATCCTTAGGGGGGCATGACTGTTATGGCCTCTGATTTGTCCAAAAAAAATTGTTAGTGTCAGCAGAATTCTGCCAGAACCTCCTTAGTACCTCGAGCCTTGCTCTCCTTTAACAGCTGGTGCGACGCGACCAAGCTCTCTCCATTCCTATCCACCATGTCTCCCAACCCTCAATGATTAGGATCTTCATTTTGTCCCGATCCGAGTCTCCTTCCGGCTCATAGAGAAATCTAAGACGTGGAACCCGCAGTCCTGGTCCTAGCGATCAATCACGCCGCCGAAAACGACAGTTACAGGAGCTGACAGGCTGGCTGAAGCCCACTGTTACCACCGAATGGACCTCCCTCGGCGGGCGGTGTTGGGAACAAGTATCGGCCCATACTACGCAACCCAGCGTTCGGAGACGGAGGAGTTAATAGGAGCTGCATGGCAGCGACGAGGAGATTCTTCCTTCCATAGTAGTGAGAGTAAACAAGTAGATAGCTGCCCTTGATAGCGTAAGGGAATTGGATTTTTCCTCTATTGAGAATAAGGCTTTGTTGCCTGACACCTGAATACAAGCCTGTCTAGGCACTCCCCCAACCTGATTGCTGCTGTAGCGATGACGAGATCTGGGCTTGTTAAGCGAGCTGGCTTCACCGCCTTTGCACAGAGGTATTTATGGGTCTAGAAGAATTTGGCCCAATCAGGTATTACAAAAAGTCATGCCCCCCTAAGGATCATGCCCGCGTATCAATTCGTCATGCCCCCCTATCAATTGCCTTAATAATATTGCATCAATATTGAAAGCCGTTGGTTGATTAGCAAGTCTGTCAACATGAGAGTCAATGGTCAGGTCACGGCACGACTGTGCAAGAGTGTCGGCAAGAGTGTCGAGGACAGCAATACTTGGCAGGGGATTGATAATACAAGGAAGTGGAATGTGACACTGGGAACCGAAGATGTCGAACAGTTCCTTAGCGATCCTGAAGGCCATTGCGAAAAGATTCTGCAGTCACTGTAAGCAGCGCGGTTAAGATGGCTTGAGGTGTTTACTTGCTGTAGCGAGACGATAGTGGGCAGGCTACGAGCGGCGCCAGATTCTGTCAAGAACATCGCTCAGCAGTTATTCTCCGAGGAGTGTGAACATCTGAAAAAGCAATCAAGCGAAAGACCCCTCGGCGATGGTGTACTGGCAAAGGAGTTATTGACGAAATGCATGCGCCGCACTCGTTGGCAGGAAACCTTTGGCCGAACACGCCACGACATACCAGTATTCGTCACGTTCTCAGAAATGCCTTGGACGTCTGGTCGGCCTTTTTTTGCTAGGAGTTCATGACGAAAAAGTACTTCGTAGTTCGGTCAGAGACGAGTGCAAGCGGCCCTGGGGTCTGGATCGGTTAGAACGAAGCATCTGCATCTTACCGCAAAGGACCTCGACATTTGGGCCAAAAAAGGAGCATCATTGATGCCGTTCTTGCCGCAATGCCGGCCACTAAGGTAGTATAAACTATGTTCTAGAATTCTTTGCTCCGGAAGGGTTACCAAGCGCCGCAAAGCAACTCCGACAGCATGTACAATCACGATTACCCAGGTCTAGTCCCCGCATCCTTCATCTCGGTAATCTGCTCGGAGGCTCCAGACCGTTTCATGCACCATACTGTTGAGAAAGAGGAACAAAAATAGAGCAATGGCTGCTACACTGACTGCAGGTGATATTGTCGGAAACCACGTTTCCGGTTGTAATTCCCAAATTCATCTCCCTGCCGTTTCCTCTTCTTCCCGGATACCTTGACAAGCTGGTTGTGTTTGAGGTTTGGACGAAGGGTGGCGCGGTCGAAGTCGATGAGCATGACGCGGCGGCGCTCGTCGTTCCAAAGCCGGTTGGCCTCGCGTTCGTCGCCGTGGTCGACGCCCTCGGCCCAGACGGCCTGCGACGAACGCCGCACTTCCGCCGCTGGGTCCGCCGCGCCAGCGCCAGCACCCGCGGCCACCGTGTTCGCCATCGGCTCCCCGCACCACGACATCAGCATCATGTGGAAGACCCTGGCTCCGCCAGGGAGTATGTAGCCCCGGTCTAGCCGCGCGAGTCCCAGGTGTACCGGTACCACCTCGCCTTGGATCCTGTCGAGCCGCGCGTAGATCTGGCTCTCGTGCTCCAGGCGGCGGGGATGCAGCAACGGCGTTCCCTTTCCGACAAACGTGTACCCGTACGGCGCCAGCTCCAGCTTGAAGAGGACGCCTGTCGCTCCCATCTTGCCCCAGCCGTCCAACGCCTCGCAGTCTCGATACGGGTTCTTGCGGAGCCGCTCGCCCACGAGGCGGGCAAAGTCATGGGCGTCGATGGGGTGCCGGGTGCCACCTTCAGCGGACCGATGCGAGAGCACGTTGGGGCAGTTGCTGTCAAGATCCAAGCCTCTCTTGAGGCCCAACAGGCAGGCCTGCGTGCAGTATTGCTTGACAGGTGCCGACTCGGACATCTCGGCATCCTCGTCCTCCTCTCCCCCTCGGAGCTGCCGCTCGATGGGCCTTCTTTCCGTTTGCTGACGTCCGTCCTTGCCCAAGATCGGTATAGATCGCCGTCCGGCCCGTCGTCCTCTTCGTCCGCCTCGTCTCCACGAAACACTGCCGTGGACCTGCAGGACGGCCTTGACCGCAGCGAGACCTCTCGGCTGGCCGGGACCGCGCTAGACATGAACTCCGAGCCTTCCGTTGCTTGCGACGACGACGCCGAGGGTGAGTTCGTATCCTCCGCCCCTAAAAGACACGCCGCATCATCGTACGGCTCCCTCCATTTCTTCAGTGCTGCCTCAGCCTTCCGCAACGCCGCATCGAGTGAAGCTCCTTTGAGAGCTTCAGATCGGAGACTCAATAGGCAAAAGCTAGCCAGCTGAGCCGCTGCCGTATAGGACACCTTATCGTCGGCCCAATCCCCGTCTGACGCTTCGCCCACGTCCTCATCTGGCACGCACGGATGGCAATACAGCGTCTGCGGGTTGGCTCGGTCGATGTGAAGGAATAATAAAGACTCGCCGGCAGCAATATAGCCATATGCAACCCCATACCTTACCATGTAGTCGAAGACCTGCGTCAGCGCCATGGCAACCAGTTCTTCCGCCCTGTCTTGTCCCCGAAGCTCGGCATCGCTCAGAGACTTGTTGCTGTTGATCCGCTCCATTACCTCCATAAACAACGTCTCCTTCACAACGGCCGGCTTCAGGCGCTCTAACGCCACCTTGTGGGCTGCCTTGTAGTCATAGACGAACGTTAGGCTCTCATCTCCGCCCAAGCGCGTACGGACACCCGCTCCGTCAGGTTTCGTCGCCGGAGGCTTGACTCTCTGCTCGGACGCCACTCGCTTGTTCGGTCCGGTCCGCCGCCGTCGCTCCGGCCTTTCCTCGCTCAGGTCCTCCTCCCCAACCAGAACACCATCGCTCGGTTGCGTGAAATCCCGGATGTTGTTGCTGAATCGTAGTCCCATACACCGATATTCCTTGCACAGCTCCTCGTCGTCCCAGACGGGATGCAGAATTTCCCAGACAGGATCTTCCACGGCAAGCTTCTCAAAATGATCGACGGCATTCTCGTTGCCTGCCCGTTTGCGATGGATCGTCGATCCTAGATCTCTGGTCGTACTCTCTTGATGGAAGAGCCGCCTCTCCCCACAGACCCTCCTGATTGCTTCAAAGTGATCTTGTCGCTGGGTGTTCGTGAAGCTGGTCCAGGGACGAAGCCACTTAGGATAGTATTTACCCTCGACCTTCGTGAATCCCGTCGAGGACTTGGATTTGTCAGCGAGGGCGAGTTTCTTGTAGAGGTGGAAGTGGCAGTTGTATAGATATTCTTCCAGTGTAGTCCTCTGGTTCTTGCGTCGCTCTGCCTCTTTCTCGCGCCTGAGCTCCTCGTTCTCGCGTCGCTCTGCCTCCTCTCGTGCCTTTGCTTCCTCTTTCTCGCGCCTGAGCTCCTCGTTCTCGCGCTGGAGCCGCTCGATCTCTCGAAGATGGTCCGACATCGCGTGCACCGTATGGGACGCCCAGAGCGTCTCGGCTTCGGGGTGTGTGGTGTCGACTTCGGAGTTTTGAGAGATGACCCCGAGCTAGTTGCGGCCTCAAATATTAAGGACACTCCGAGGTACCCGCGTCTGCCGTTGTTTAACCGATTGGTTTCCCAACAACAAACAACCCCGCCCTGGGCGGCCTCACGGACTCCACTCTAGGGCCGCCGCCTGTATTGTGTCTACTTACGCCTCGGGCGGAAGATAGCATAGGATAAGGTATCGCCACTGACGAGAGCTCTGATTGGTCTAGGCCCATTGCCGTGACCCGCTTGGAGCTTGTGAGCACTAAGGAGATACGCAATGCGAATGTCAACATTGACGGTTCTTTTTCTCCGGGTTGCGTCGATATCTACGTTTTGTAACAAGCAAGCAGATGAATTGGCAGGTAAGGCCCTGCGAGGTTGAGCAGCACGTTTGTCAATCGAGATACTCTGTAACGAGGATGTGTATAGGGCAACAGGTAGCCAGTCAGTTTTGAGTCTCGAGTCCTCGATTCTATCGAGTTGAAGTCTCAAAGCTCGCGGAGCAGGAGAACCAGGGACCCTGATGGGATGATCTACGTTATCTCCTCTTCCAGGGAAAGAGAAAACTGCGTCGATCCATTGCCGTTTTTGGTTTTAATTAAAACCCTTGTCGAAGACCGCATTGACGGCTTGTTTGACCGGCTGCAGCCACAACAGCCCCGTCGCAAGGGTCGAGTTTACAAGCAAGGCGGACATAGAAGCACACACGCTAATTGCAGGCAGCTAATCAAGTCGTGGCAGGGACACATGAGTATTGGACCTTCGGTTGCGCTCGACGAGGCGGGTGTGGGGGTGGGCGACCCCGAGGGAGGGCAGGGAGGCGTTTGTTCAGTTTGGCAGGTCACTGGCTGGTGTGGGTGGGGGTAAGGCGCAATCGTCTTGAATGAAGACGTATCTCTTTGAGCGGTACAAGGCAACAGAGGGGTCACGACTGGGGTCGGGGGCCAATCAAAATGATCGCGACGATCGGTACATTCCACCCATACCTAAATTGGCGTGTGATAGAGGTACCAACAGTCAGCATCGTTACAAATCGCTACGTCACATACTTTGCAACCGTACCTAGTCTTCCGGCACCTCTGATTTCCTCCACTCGGATGACTAATGGCTACGCAGCTACTCCATCACGTTCATGCTGGTCTCGAACGACAGGTAAGACTCTGCCTCTTCCACAGCTTCCAGCCAGAAGCTAAAAAGGTTAATAAGACCGTCGGCCAGTCCAGCAGGCTCCGTGGTGATGTTCTCTTTTCTTTGACGTGACTAGCCGAGTTGGGCTGGGAGGGGTTGCATGGAAACCATCCGATCCTTGTGTGTTTGTTGGTCCAACCCCTGCGGAACATCCGGTGAGATGAGAGACAACAACGCAATCCAGCTCAAAGGTGATTGGCCCCCGCTCGAGAGGGGCAACAATGGCGCTTGGACATTAAAAACTGGGTGCTTCGCTATCTTTGGATGAGGAAGATCTTGACCTGAATGCGTTGCCAACCCTACAACCCCGGTCAAACGACGAAAGAACCCAACACACACGTCCCTGAAGACAATCTAAGCTCGGCGAGATGACAACGGCTGATGGGGATCTTATCGTAGTTCCAGACGATGATGTTCAATCCCCTCTAACAACAACACTACATGAAAATGATCTAGCTAATCTTGCGTCTAGATTGCTGACGATGGGGACTCCGCACTTGGGGATGTATGAGTCGCCTCTTGCTCAACGTCCTGCTTAAAGAGACAAGGTCACTAATGCAGGCCATGATGATAGGACAGTGCGTCGTCAACCGCAAGCATGAGAAGCTCTATTATCGACTACCGACACGAAAACGGGAGGAGATATCATCGATACAAGGATGGAAGTGGGTTGCCGATGGCTTCTGGCATCGTAGAGAGCTTACACTAATGCCTGCCAACTGCAGAATACAACTTTCCCAACGACGATCAAGAGAACGAGAGGCTAGGTACGCTAACGCACCTCACCCGGTATTGTAACTTTTATGCTCAACCCGTTTAGACCTAGAGCACCACTTATGCCTCTTAACTCTCGGCAACAAACTTGGCCTTTCGCCCCCAAACCTCCCTGATTCCAAGGTCAAACGGGTTCTCGACTTGGGCACTGGCACAGGCATTTGGGCAATTGACTTTGGAGATGAGCACCCCGAGGCTGAGGTGAATAGAGAGTAGTCGCAGAGCCAAAGTCTTCCAACTGACACTATACCACCTAGATTATCGGTATAGATCTATCTCCCATTCAGCCGAGCTTGTAAACATGGTGTGCGATTGTGGTCGTCACGTTAACTAACAGCTATCCAGTGTTCCCCCAAATGTCCGATTCCTCATTGACGACATAGATGAGGACTGGGGTTATTCCGAGCCGTTTGACTACATTCACAGCAGAATGATGAACTTTAGTGTTCAGAACTGGACTGTTTATCTGCGCAAAATCTTCCAGTAAGCTCCAGTTTAGGCCTCGTATTCCCAATGTGCCCGTCCTAACTCGACTAGGAATCTCGCCCCGGGCGGCTACATTGAGCTGCTGGAGGTTGATGGTTTCTTGATGTCCGATGACGGTACTCTTACCGAAGACCATGCCCTTTGGAAATGGTGCAATCTTCTACGCGAAGCAGCAGCCAAATTGGGCCGGCCTTACGAACAAACCGATAAATTCAGGGAGATCATGGCCGAGGTCGGATTCACCGAGGTCGTCGAAACCCGTTTCAAGTGGCCGACAAACCACTGGGCAAAGGACAAGAAATACAAAGAACTCGGGACGTGGAATAATGAGAACACAGCCCGTTTTCTTGAGGCGGCCACTTTGGCGCCGTTCACGAGAGTTCTTAAATGGTCTAAGGAAGAGGTTCATATTTTTCTGGCTGATGTGAGGAAGGAATTGAACGACCCGAAGATTCATGCCTACTCGCCAATGTATACGCCCTGCCTTTGGCCTCGATCTTCATGTACTAATGCATCAATAGTTGCTCGGTTTATGGAAGGAAGCCTGAGTCCTGAGGAATATATGCGGGTCATGTAGTGCTTGCAGAATTCTAGGAATTTGCCGGTTTTTCCAGGCTTTTGGTGGATGTGACGCATGGCCAGCTACAATCAATAAATAACGTATTCGAGCTTTGAACTTCTCCAAATTCACGCTAAAGATTTGGAGCTGATGTGGGATCGCACCATCAAGGCCATATGTGATCCCCTGCTGCAAAGGTCGATGTCCGCTTCGCCACGCAAACACAACGTTCAAGTCAGCACCAGCACTACGATCGTCGTATCTGTTAAATGGGGAATTACTACTTGGGTAGGGCCTAGAGACCGGCCCCCCTTAGCTTTGAATCACTCCGCAGGCTCCGTGCTCCAAGCACGGGGGGTGCATTGACCAGGAAAAGGGTCTGCTGACTGGGAAAATTGAGGTACCTCATTTCTCCACCTATTTACATCAAAATAAGAAGTCACTTATTTCATACGCTTAGTTGCATGATTTGGCCGGACTATTCACTCCAGTTGCATATAGCAAAAACACTAAAATGCTATCGCGAGAAATATAGTAAATTATTTATCCTTTAGCATAACGAATTCGCCCTATCTGACGATAATACTATCCATAATTGTAATTTCTTCATCTTCAAACGATTCTGCTTCTTCAGAATCACTTTCTTCATTATCCTCATCTATTTCCACTCCATCAATCTCAAGGCATAGCTTTTGCCGTAATGCACGCCGTATTTCCTCGTCAGCAATGATGAAATCCACTGCTTCTTTACAGATATTGAAGTCATAGTCAAATGGAAGAAGGAAAGGGGGGTTCCAACGGAATTTGAAGACTTTGTGGACTTCTGATTGGCCAGATTTCTTCGCAAGGCTGGCCAATTCCTTGGATATCCTCATTTTCGAGTGCATCTCGCGGTGGAGGCAATATCTTGTCCCCAGTAACGCTGTTGACGAGATACACTCTTGGTGTTGAGTCTTTAAGTGCAATTGACCGGCTGTGAATGATTTCACCTCTTTTGAGTAGGTAGGTTGACTTCTGACTATATCAGCAACCCGTAAGTCACGAAGACTTGCCCTGAGAAGCTTACTGACTTGCAAAAGCCACCGGCGCGCATATGCAGCCTCGTCCCTTACTTCCTTCTTATGAAAACGCAGCTCCTCTGCCGCCTGATTGGCTCGTCGATTGTGTAAGTCCTTGGCGACGCGAAGTCTGGCATCGTAGACTGTAATTGGGCCGTAATTTGCCAAGATTACAGTCCCCTGATCACGGGCAGACCGTTTAAGGTTCTTCTCCTTGAGAGATGGCGCATCTCCTGAGCCGCTGTGATGCCATTTATGGCGAGAGTTGTATGTGCTTTCCGCACCTTTTCGTTAACATGTGACACAGAAGGTGTCAAGGGCGTGCCCGAGGCCACTGAGCACTCGATTCGCAAGGCCACGTATTGCTCATACTGACGGATCTGTCGCATCTTCAGCTCGGGGGTATTCACTTCGTTCCAGTTGATTAATAGGGGCGTGGAGGATATCATTCGAATCCCTTCGACCTCAGGATCCGATTGATATACCTCACGAGGCGATTGGTTGACGTTTTCCTCGTCTGTTTCGGAGTTGAGGTCACTACTGTGGGTAGAAGAGTCCCCTTCAGAGATATACCAGCCGATAATAGGGTAAATAAGTATCGGTCTGGAACATATAACTAGTATAAATGTGCCGAGATCCGAGCCGAGGCAACTTCATCAGAAGGCCTTAAGTGCTATACGAAAGAGATAATACTGCTGTAAAAAATAATAACACAGTCCAGTGAAACACTTTTACACTATGAATATAGCAATAGTTTGTCGATTTAATGTTGTTTATATTGCGCAGTAGTGCTAGGTGAAAAAAAAAAAAAAATATTTTGTAAAAACTTGATTGTTAATTATTGAGATGCGAGTTCTTGGGTTTATATCTCTAAATAGTTTCATCTAGGACTTTGAACTCTAAATCTAGGACTTTCAGACTAACAGTCTAAACCCTGAAGGGAAGGGGGATCCCCGGATTTTCCAACATTTAACCTCAACTTATGTACAAGCGCAATATTAAGGGCAGAAGCTAATTTTAAATCCTACCTATTATAAAATGCCTTCTTTATTTAATGAGGTGAGGCGCATGACAGCCCATTTATATATACGGATGTAATGTTTGTTTGTTTCCTAGGTATATTATTGCTTATCACTTATAACGTTTCATTCTTATCACCCATACGCGCTGTGCTTGGAATAGGCTCTTGCAGTCCTTAATCTCTTGGATGCTCATGTTGGCATTCTCTTCTGGGATACATATAACTGACCTCGTAAAGATCAGATACGGGAAACACTTAGCTTGTCAGGATCTCTCTAGACTATATTTAAACCTGCTAAGCTAGCCAAGTTTATCCCCACACTGTTCGACCTAATATGCTTTGTATTGCAAGGCTCTCGACATCATAGTCCATCATGTGAAGTTCTTGTGTTTATGTAATCTCATGTTAAACATATCTAGAATGTTTCAATGTCGCAATTCTCTATACACCTCTTTCAAAGTCATTTCTAACGCGTTGTGACAGTCCCTCATCTGCCAGCACCCGAATTGCTGTCATTGCAAGCCCTCTGGCACATTTCATAGCTGCTTTGTGAGCTCCCTCCTTCCCAGCACATGTAGTAAAGTCTGGATGGTGAATGGACACATCTGAAGCCGTTGGAATAGCGAAGCCACCGTGGAAGCCCGGAACGTGGTACGAAACATTACCCATGTCCGTCGAAGCAGGTACATTCTCCTCTGGCTTTATCTTCAGTCCTAATTTGGCCATTTCCTCGACGTAAGTGTCTGAAAGGGTGTTGTTGACACGAAGGTCACTGTATAATGGTGCTCTAAAGTTGTGTCGTCAGTATAGTAATGAGAGATAGAAGGAGTGAAGCTCACGTCTCATATTCGACCTTGCAATTCGCCGCAGCAGCTCCAGCCTCAAAGCAGGCATGCACTCGCTTGACGAGGTTCTCACACCCACCCAACGTAGGACTGCGAATACACCAGTTCATCCGAGTGTACTGGGGTATGATATTGGGAACTGTGCCACCGTCTTCGAATACACCGTGAACTCTCTCATCTGGTCTGATTTGTTGTCGCAACATGGAAACATTGACGTATGCACCAACAGCAGCGTCTAATGCGTTGATTCCATTCCATGGTTCTGCGCCTGCATGCGATGCTCGACCCTTGAAGATGACCTTGGTCTTGTATGCCGCGATACTTTTGGTGCCAGCTATCCCATCATACATCAGACCATCCGAGCTCGGTCCCGAGATTGTTGGGTGCGACATGAGAGCTGCCGCGATATCTTGGGGAGGATCGAATGCTCCAGCCTCGAGAAGCTTGATCTTGCCGCCTCCACCTTCTTCAGCAGGTGTTCCAATGATACGCAAGCGTCCAGGAAGCTTGGTCATCTGCAGAGCACGAGCCGCGCTGACGAAAGCCGCAAGAGAGGACGTTGCGATGAGGTTGTGGCCACAACCATGGCCAATACCTGGAAGTGCATCGTACTCGGCGCAAAAGACAACTTGACGACCTCCAAAGCCAAATGTTGCTTCAAAGGCTGTGTCAAGTCCCCATGCATGACGTTTGACTACGAAACCATGATGTTCAAGGAAGTCGGTCAATTTATCGTGCGCAAAGACTTCTTGGTATGCGGTTTCAGGATGGGAGTGAATGCTGAGGTTGACTTCTTGGAAGGCGGAATTGAGAGTATCCAGTGTTGAAGCAACGATTGCGCTGGATTGATCAATAATTCCGACCTTGTCGAGGGACTTTGCATCATAATGTACTGGCGCAAGCCGAGCTGGTGATGAACTTGAATCGATAACCATCATTTTATCCGAATTGAATGTAAGTCCCAAGGTACAGATCACCGTTGGGTGTCTTTAACATGACATGTAGTGTTATATACTACTCTCAATTCGCAGATCAATATGGGAATGATCCGAGAAGCTCAGGTTAACTCTGCTAGGTCCAAGGAAATTCAGGAGGTTGCCACTGCTTGATACAGCTCAGAAACTAACTCAGCAACTGACGCCAAGCCACTGAAAATAACTTGAGGCCGTTATCAGGTTAGCGAAGAGCATCTCAAGACCTGGGGTAACAAACCAAACCCTTTCTGGACGAGTAGCCGACGAAAGATAGCAGTCCCCACTAAAATAGCCGACCAGTCTCATAAAGTCGGGGCCTCCTCACTTTGCAACTTCAATTAGACATGCACTCACCTGTTGGCTCATCTTACGACTCCTCATCTCTCGTTAGATATTGCTTATTTGGTTGTCTGTCGTCGGCTGTCGGCTATTATGCCAATAGCGGAAATAATCATGTCGCTATCACCCTGCCATGCAACATCACCAATGCCACTAGGCAGTGATGTTATTGGATTGGAGGCAATTTGGATTGGACTGGATTTGTCGGAAAATGACTGGACTGGATTTGGGTTTCTCGAAGATTTGGACTGGATTGGATTGATTGGCAACCAGCTCCTGGAGCTCCAATAGTCTAACCTGATAAGGTAAGAGCTAAGCCTAATTGAGTGGTCATGAGAGTCTCCCGTCGCAGCTCCCGTCGACACGACGCGCGAACCATCGTTCCGCTATTGGGTTAACATCCAACGCGCGCAGATTGCTGCGCTATTAAAAGCATGGAGGCAAACGCGTCGTTCGCGACTTCAGCAGTCCTTCTAGTGTGGCAAACGTGTCTGAACAGTCCACTCACCAGCTACACCATGGCTACTATCTCTAGCTATTTCGGTGCTGCCAGCGGTCGCCGTCCTGATTCTGATAGAGTTATTCTTGCTCCAACGTATATTAGTCCTCGCCCAAACGACCTCGACGGAATTCTAATTAAGCCCGACGAATTCAAGCTAAATGGGAAGCAATATGTACGCTATGTTGTTGTGGCAAAGTCCCAAAAGCACACCAAGAAAAGGATATCAGTCGTCTGGCAGTATGGTGAAGACATACAACTCAAGCAGGACCTGACGAAGAGGTTCTGGTACTGTTATCTGTGCGAACAATAGCAGCGCCAACAGGGACTTCCTATTTCCGGCAAGGGTAACTGTACTGCCTTAGACTATTTGGAATCGAAATACTAAATCGATAGGGAGACTGGTGAGCGCAGATATGCGAAGCGTTACCTATTGCAGCTATTAATCGTCGACTTTAATAATATATCCACCCTTGTATTTAAATGCCGATTTGATGAGTTTAAGGAACTTCTTATTCGATGGATCGTCTATTGTCATATCGCCTTCTTTCAAATCGAGAACCTCTACTTTCGCGAACTCCTCTTCTATATTTTCCCTGGCCTGATAACACTCCTTCCAAAGGCGAGACTAGTGGTTTGCAGATGGATAATAGAGGCCTTTGAGGCACGAAAGGATAGCCTGCGTCAAGAAATGCAAACGGCCCACAGTAATATATCGATATTGTTTGATATATGGACGTCACCGAACTATCAGGCTATCCTTGGATGTGTCGCGCACTTTATTAACAGAAGCGGCAAGAGAAGAACGGTTGTCCTGGCTCTTCGCGAACTAGTTGGCGAACATTCAGGTGAGAATATGGCAGATGTCCTCCTATATATATTTGATGACTACGGGATCAGTGGCCGGATCGGTTATTTCATGGCGGATAATGCAAGTTCTAATGATGCCTGCATCGACCTGGTCCTGAAGGCTCTTTACCAGAACATGAGCAGGAAACATCGCGTACGACGACGCCTTCGGTGTTTTGGCCATATCGTCAATCTCTGCGCCCAGGCGTTTATTATGGGAAAGGATGCTTCGAAGACCTGCAAGGATCTGGACTCTGCGTATCGAGAAGGGGACTATACGCGGATTCGTGAGCTGTGGAAGAAGCGCGGTGCAATTGGGAGGCTCCATAATATCGTATGATACATTAGAGCTAGCCCTTAACGGCGTTAATTCTTTAGATTAATACAAATTAGCGGCGATCTGGCTGTATTTGACGGATTGGAGGTAAGCTCCCCTAGTGCGCGTCGCAAGGTAGTCGCGGCGTCCTACACTTCCGGTTTTAGTACTGACGTTGGAGTTTGCTGCAGCTTGTCCAAAGTTAGTCCACGCGCTGGAATTCTTATTTCTTATTAATTGGATGCGCTCTTAATGTCAAAGAACGTATCCAGCTCTTCTGCGATCAATATGAGCCTCCACAAAGCGACAGAGACGTCCTGGACCAACGCCTTAGCCCACGGCAATGGGACGAACTCGGACACCTCTATGACCAACTTGAGACATTCTACGAGGCCACAGTAATGAACGAAGGCAGATAGTGGACTCTTGCGGATTATTTTCAATCGCTGGACTGGCTTATGGATGAAATCCACCTTGCTCGGCGAAAGTTTGAATAGCTCGCTGAAGATGCCCTGCGGAAGCGTGGCCCGAATAGACAGGATAAGCATGACGAATTCGACGACTATAACTGGCTTGCTGCGGCTGCAGAAGTTGCTTGGCAGAAATGCGAGAAGTATTATAACAAGGCCGATGAATCGCCCGCTTACTACGCCGCCATATCGTTGAATCCAAGCCTTAAGAACCAATGGTACTATCAGGTTTGGAATGGCAGTGATGACAAGCGTGCCTGGATCCAAGCTGCCGTTGGAGCAGTTAAGGAGCTCTGGGTTGACGAATACAAAGGCAAGTTCGCCCACGGCGCGCCAGTTCCTACTCACGTCTTTAAGAGCCTAGAACCGAAAGAGAAATCGTTTACTTCAGTGAGAAACCATAAGCGTCTTAAACTACGCCACTTCGACCCTCATTTAAGTCCCGAACTGCCCTTAACGGATCACTATAATAAGTTTATTACCACTGATGTTATCGGCCTTAATGATGACGAGGAATTCGACCCCATCCAGTACTGGAATGAATGTTACTACTCGCAGATAGACCTAGCTCGTATGGCGCTGGACGTTTTAGCCCTGCCTCCTATGTCGGATGAGTGTGAGCGCCTTTTTAGCAGCGCCAAGCTCCTCCTTACAGATCATCGCTCACGGCTCCGGATGGACGTCATTGAAGCCAGCGAGTGCTTACGAGCTTGGTATGGTCGCCCGGAGCAGAAGGCATTTGAGGACTCTGCCATCGGTTTGATGGAAGGCGAGGCAGGGAGTACAGTTGGGGCGGATGGGCCGGGTGAGGGAGAGTAAGGCGGCGAAGATGATGGAAGCGAGAAGTCGAACATACTGGAGACGCAAGTTACTGTAGAACAAAAGCTCTGTAGTTAGGTGGTGTCATAGCCCAAGGACAAGAACAGTTCCACTCCCAGTCTGCTTATTCAGCGGCTCATTGACTATCCCAAAAGGGTAAAAATGTGAACTGGATCGGTTCTGGATCTCCTGGAGGCTGCCTGTCCCCATGTCTGGACTGGATTGGATCGAGGCTCGGATCCAGCTCCAATCCAATCCAATAACATCACTGCCACTAGGTCGATCAGCTCCTAGATCTCGGAGCGGTTGTTGGACATGCCGAACCAAGAAGGTCAAATGCGATGAGATACGGCCTGTTTGCCGACGATGTGTCCGCCTCAAGCTCAACTGCGATTATGAACCCCGGCTCCGCACCTTTCCTAAAGGGTCCCCTGTCGGAACGTTTGTCCATTCAAGCCTCGACTTCTCTCGCCTTGAGCCGACGCCTCGACAAGATGGTCAGGACGAGTCTAGTTGTGGAAATCCTCGGTTTGAGGCTGAGGGGGTCTCCTCCGCAATAATGCCCTCGTTGAATACACCCTTACAATGGGGAACTTACGGCATGGAACTCGGGAATGAAGAGGTTGAAGCGATACAGTACTTTCGAGAGTCATTTTCGCCATTGTATATCATGAAGAAGCCACAATACTCTGCATTCGCCATAATGTTGCGCCTTGCTACACATGAGCCTCTTGTACTGCACATGGCCCTGGCGATTGGAGGTTGCGGTATTGATTACAGGCACCAATGGCATGAGAGACGGTATTGTGTATCGGGAGCACAATCGAAAGATGGTTCCTCGAAATACCGAACACTTGGACTCAGGCACTATTCCGAGGCATTGCGAGAACTGCATACCATCTTGGGCGACAACGCAACAGCCGAGTCAGCCAATCTTGATTCACTGACGAGTGGATTGGTCCTCATGATTATGTATGAACAGCTCCATGGCGACGCCAAATGCAGGGGCTTAGCGAGCCATCTGAATGGAGCAGCACTTATCCTTAAGCATCACTACGCCGATATCCTGCACCGAGCTGGCGATGCAGATCAGTCAGTACCTTTGATGAGGGCGGCTGAATCAGGCAGTCCTCGACATCTATCTCAATTTTGCGCTCGCTTGATAACAAGGATTTGCGGGATGGATGCGACCGCTTCATCATTTGGACTGGGCGGCCAAGTCACTAGAGTTCTCGGCGAAAGGTTACCGGAAAATGATGACAAGAGCAGTTTGCCGACAGGTCCAATCAAAAGACTGTCCAGACTAGACACTTATTCTGGATCGCTCTACCGTTCAGTCTGGGGTGATGACTACCCCGCAGGAGAGTTAATGGATGACCTAGAGAACCAGCAGGTCTTTGAACTGTTGGGGGCTAGTGTTCAGCTACGGTATCTAATATCCGAGCTGACGAGTCTTCAACCCATTGGTGGTTTGGCTGTCGTTGATGCTGTCAGAAAGGTTGAGGCTACCATCCACGAGACGAGTGAGAGGCACATGAACATTCTTGATTTTGCATCACGGCTCACTTCAGCCACCAACAACTCCCACTCCATGGTAGCAACTATACGCTCTATAGTACCTATATACTACACCGAGATACTCGACTTTCTTCGGATCGCTCGCAACATCCGCCCTCCCCTCCATATCAAACTGAACGATAGCAAGACAATTCGCAATATCATGAACCTAGCCTACCAAGCTTACCAACACGGAGGAGACGTTGCCATGGTCAGGATTGCCCGCCCATTATTCCTGGTTTCTCTAGAAACAGATGAGGAGCTCCATATCTCGTGGATTCTTGAGAGATTCAAAGGGTTGGCTCAGTTTGGAGAACATTTTGCACGGGCAAGAGACTTTCTGGAGAGAATTTCTCTGATGCAGCCAGAATCCAGAACAAGGATCGATTTACGTACGGCGTTCTCAAACCAGGCCACTTCAATATGCTTATGCCTAATGTAAGGATTAGTAAAGGAGTAAATTTTAAACATCAATAATCTCATTCTTCAGAGACTCTTGTGACAGCCGCTCTTCCTTACCCCGCGTTTGTATCCCTTGTTTATGAGGTAAACGACTCTTATCGCAGCGCTGGGAGTTGGCCTATGGCTGTGAAGCGACATAATAACTTGTTATCATGAACCCAATCGATCTCATGATACCCACATGATCTACCCCGTGTTATCTCCCGCCGATAGAACGGAGTATCTCCCACCCTGTCGACCAGGAAATCAAGTGTCAGAACCCCTTGCTCTACTATTTCCTTCTAAGTCTAGTGACAAACTTTATCAACGAGGTGATGATACCCCAGATCTATCTTAGGCTACCCCGCACTTTCTCGTCGGCTATCAGGACCAATCTGGCTAGTCTATCTTAGCTCCTCAAGCCATGATGATAGCTCAAGTGGTATTCGGTTGTCTCTGTTGCAAATGGCTTCGCGCTGGGTCGTCAACGCCAGGCTCACCTTGTACAAGTACGGTATGAAGCACTTAAGAAGCGCCATGCCCCCCTTCTCCATTCTACATCATCCAGAAAACCACTGATATTCTACTCACCTACCAATACTCAGTCTGGCTTCTATGCTAGGCAGGCAATTTGAAACAATGACACTCAGAGACGCGTCAGAGACTAATGACGTCAAACTTGAAGACAAGGAACTTGATCAGACTCATATGGCAATGTTGGGGTTCGGGATCACGGGCTATTCAGAGAACAAAAGTTTATTAACACAACACAAAAATGAAGCTGGAGGTAGAAGCAGCTTCGACGATTGACCTTGACTCTGTCCCGCATTTTTTGTAGCTCTGTAGCACGAGTTATGAGAGTTTGTAATGATTTTCCGACTGAAGGTTGATGAAAAGCTCGCTGACATAAGGAAGTCCTGCGTCAGAAAAAAGCTGAATAGGAAAAGCGCAGATTCGCAATGTCAGAAAAAATCGAAAGCGGAATAGTGTCATCGTCAGAAATATTCAAGAGAGGAATAGCTTCGTGATGCCGCATATGATTGGCTTGCCTAAAGAATGTAGTGTGACGGGATAGCAACCACGACGGATAATCAGAGGTGATAGATCGATTCATCTCGAGATCTCCAACTACTTCCAGGCTGGAGAGGAGGTTCACGAGCAGTTCTATCGCCCACAAAGGCTTTCTCTGTCCCATTGGAAACTGATCTTGCGATAAAGAATACCGGAAAGGACCGTAGGATTTGTTCTTGGATCATTCGACAAGGGTGTTGTCCTGTCACTTCACGAACAAGCCACTGAACTTTGTTTGCTTGAGAAAACAACTGCCGAAATTGTGATCCTTCATGAAAATGCTTGATTCGCGTTGTAGAATAACCCCCTAGTGCATTAATAACACATCGCCTCACCTCCGCATGGTTTCTCTCATCTCATCAGAAACACGTTTTTGCTTACCTTCTCCACAAACCTCATAAATAACCGCCTAATCCAACTTTTGCTGGGGAACTCAGCATCGCTTAGACCATCCACACAGAAGAAACCATCTCTTCTCCGTCGAACACATTCGCTTCGTTCAATACCAACATAATATGCCTGAGGAACCACCAAGACGTCGGGGACGACCCCGAAAAGTACACACGGAAGAGGAGCGGCTAGCCGCCCAACGGGAGCATTCGCAAAAGTACCGTCAACGTGTACAGCAAGATAAAGGAGAATCTTTGTCATTCACCGGATACTATCAGCACATCCCTTATGTTCCAACCAGTTCATCAGCCATGGCCCAATTGCCACCACACATCATCTTACCGAATGACTCCTGCTTACCACTTGACCTCAGTTGTGGGGACCCAGGACAACCTAGCTCTCTTTCGTATGGCGACAATACTGCGACTCATGATGGTCCCAGTTACGATCTGGGTGATTACTGTCCGTTCGATAGTGATAGCACTACCAGCCATGAATCTACTGCTTCGAGCGCAAGTACCAGAGACTGTCAGGTGTTGTTCTCGGATCTTCCTACTGAATACATAAGAAATCATCGATCCGAACAAGGTGACGAAATTCAAGAGCTCCTCGAAGCATTCGGGAAGGGCCTCCATATTTCCCCGACGGCCTCCCTAGGTATTTTCGTTGTCCTATACTATCTTCATTGAAAATGGTACGAGACGTGCGCTGACCACGGCTATAGATGATCTTCGACAAGATTTCGACACTCTATCATCTGATGAAGAAGTCTCCGAACCCGGCCATCGATCATTGGATACTTCTCACGAGGAGCAGACAGTTCCCTCACTTGAACGTTATCTTGCGAGAGAATGGACCGAACACCCTAGTTGCTCGAGACAGTCACATAAGGAAGATCATGAGGAACTAGCGAAGAACAAATGTCATCGGTCTTGTGATTCTCTCAACGATGTTGTCGCCCGGCTAGATGGCTTGATTGGTGACGAAAATAACCGTCACCCACTCCCAAACGTAATGGATCCTTCGTTCGATCTTCTGAGTCATACCCAACATACTGAACCTGCTAATAATGAGGGAACCTCTCGAAACTCGCCTCCCCTAAACAACGTATGTGGCCATGACTATCGGGAAGCATGCCAGATAGCGTTAGAAGGAGCGCCCAACGGGGGTGCGCCACCGAGCCTCTGCCTCTCAAAACGACATAGCATTGAGAATCCACTTGCAGAGGATTTCCTCCAGAGAACTTATGATGTTGATAGCATTTGTAGCTTTCCTTCATCACTTGCCGTCGCTAAATTTGGTATCCAATGGTATCCCCAGCCATATGCAATCTTCAATCACACAGACAATGTACACTTTAGTATCGACATTCCGAACAACAGCTTCACTAGGCTGGGTACCTGTTCTAGGGGAAGCTCTCCAGATCGGCAACCCCTGCATCACGTTCCCAACTATTGTTTTGGACGAGTCCAGGGGTTAACTGATACGTTCATATGGATTTTCTTTCCAGCTTTTTACATGCAGACTTCACAAGAGGATCCCTTGAAACGAACCTGCATTGCCCGGGACCAATACTCTTGCTGGTATGACCATGTTTTGTTTCCAGCTATCGCAGCTGCGGTACGCGACCCAAATATACTCCAGTATATTCCCAAGAACCTCAACATTGCCCAGACTAACTCGCGTGCTCGGCAAGAAGGAATTTCCACTGAACGGCTCTCGGATATGAACGCGGAATTTGGAATACTCGGTCAGGGTAGGAGAAGTACTTCGCTTTCTTACGTCCTCCAGAATAGACATCTTGAGGCCATATGGGAAGGAGTTCGTACTCATGCGGCGACATACCCCCAATTCGCCGGTATAAAACTATATCTGGGTGCCAAAAACCTCAAACTTGTCTACATGAACGCCGATATCAGGCAAACGATTCGAGCCTGGCGTAGTCAGTGGCAGAATGCTGTGGATCAGGCATTTCTTGATCCTTCTGATACGTACGTCGATATTGGGCGCCAATATACTCCTCGCATTGGATCTGTCGCCGAAGCCAACGTCCTCATGTGGCGACGATGCTGTCTGAAGCAACTATGGAGACAACGACAAGCGTGGACCAGTCAGTATAACGCCATGTATCCATTTGTACGCAGCTCGCTCGAAGACATAGCGACCTCAGAGTCCCGGTCTGTTCCTCTTCGGCTCATCGAATACCCCAGGTTTACACTACGTGATACGATTGATATGACGATACAGCCTGCAGATAAGAGCCGAGAGGTCGGTGAGGGTCTCATATACAGTCAATTCTATAACTTTGTCAAGATTCCTTTCGATGCTGCTAAGCAATACCCGTTTCAGAACCGTCAACTCGAAAAGATGGCTCTCGATCCGTCGTACGTAGCTGACTACGAAAGATCCACTCGAGGAAGTCATGCCAATCAAGCCTCGCTCAGTCTGGCCTACCGTTTGAGTAAACTACGGGTAAGAGCAAGCTTAGTCCAATATGACGAAGGCAGTGTGTCAGTCCCTTTCAGTTACGGGGTTCGAGCAGAAGATCGGGTCTCGGTGAAGCTGCTCGACCTTGTCCTCTCACATTTCGATTCTTTGGAATCTACGCGTCAATCTGATCCTATCACGGTATGTCAAGATCAAGAACTTCCATTTTTCGCTATCCCTTCAACCTCCATGACGCGTTTCTTGCATGGTACTGTCAACAAATACTGCTTTCTTTTCGAATACATTAAATCCCAAGCTGGGGCACGGTACTCTCTGCCCGAAACCATTGTCATGACATTGGCGCTTCGAAGCTTGCGTTTCGCAACTTCTGGAATTATTGCCAAAGAATCAATACTTTGGAAAGATCGTTGGCAACAGAGCAAACAAGTTACCTCGCGAAGTGGCCAACGTCAGAGTTCTGAGGTCGAGCGATTGCATCGAGGCTGCGGCACCGCTGTGAAGATAGCTTTAATTGAGCGAATTGAGCGTTTTTTTTTATCGCAATTGACTAAGATTTCTTTATTTTATGTGTGATTTAATTGCCCCTATTGATTGTAGGTGAATTTGTATGTGAAGAAGGGAAATAAGATTGGAATCTGAGAGAATTCTCTATGATTATGTGACCTGTTGGTGCGGCTAACAAGGGCTGTTGGTGCGAATAACAATACTCAAATTTTAAATCACTGCAGACCCAGCAATAAGGAATTGCTTGGTTCGCCTAAAGAACAATCCCGAGCTTGCTTATCTTTCAACCCGAAAGATAAGAGAAAGGAGTTCAGTTAGTCGTACTACGGTCGTCGTTAGAAGGCACCTCAACGAAAAGAATAGCGGACGCCACTTACGCAACGGAACGATCTGATGGTGGAGTCACCATTAGATTCGCGCCATAGGCAGCCGAATGGCTTGCCGGTGTCCCAACGGGGGCCCTCGCAGTTGGGATGCATGAACATAGTGCAGCCTCGACCGGAAACGATCTCGAGGGAGTGCGGCCGCCACGGAGGGTTGCCGCAAGGCCCAAAAGCGGGGTTGCCCTTGTTGCTGATGGTGGTTTCGGTACACGATACCCCGGGCATGTCGGCACCAAAAGTGTAGCAGTCGCCCTGGTGGTCACTTGATAGCGCCCGCTTACTCTTGCCAGGTTGAAGAGAACACAATCCGTCCTCGGAGAACCACACTGTACAGTGTTAGTGCATTACACGCCTTTTGCACAAGGAAATGGAGCAAGACTTTACCGGACCAGGCATCAACGCTACCAGTGGCGGCGGCGAGGAGAGCGAAAGCGGTAGAGAAACGCATAGTGATAGAAGAATAAAGACGGTGAAGGGGGAGACGAAAAGATTATTCAAACAAAATAATCTAAGAAGCTGATAGGATAGTCTCCCTGTCTCTCATGTCGCTGGCTCTCTCAACTTCTTATACTTTTGCTAGAAAGAGTAGGCTAAACTTAAAAACTTAAAAGGAGATTTCTTCGGATCTAGGTTGATATTATTCGCTAAATGCACTCATTAAACATGGTTTCAACCCCATGGTCGTTCCACTATGCCCAGGCCAATTCCCATGGATACCCGGTCTACAGTGGGATGCAATAAGTTTGAATCCAGGCTGAAGTACCAGCTGTTGTCATCAAGTTCCCGTATACAAAGCTTTAGCTTGATAAAGTAAGTGCTAAGCCTTATCAGGCAAAAGGCTATCCCGATTGGGGTATTGCTACGTAGGAAACTGGTCTTACCTCGGTTAGTCAGTGAATTTGTACTTGAGTTTGGATTCAAACTTATTGCCCCCCACTGTATGTAAAAATAATAGGTTGGGAAAATTCGGGTAGGCTATGAAAGCGGTATAGCGCCTAATCCGCTGATAAATTGGTGGAGGTAGTTGTTATATTACGCATCGTATTGCTTATGAGCAATACCTATTCCTTCCTCAAGTCAGCACTAACAAGCCTCCTCGGTTACTTAAGTGTCACTAAATGCCTACTTACACCGCCTCTTCCATCGTCACCCTCATCATCCTTAGTGCCAATACTTCAGCTATTTTAATCCTTCGCATCTTCGCACCTTCGCATCTTCGCATCTTCGCACCTTCGCATCTTCGCATCTTCGCATCTTCGCATCTTCGCATCTTCGCATCTTCGCATCTTCGCATCTTCGCATCTTCGCATCTTCGCATCTTCGCATCTTCGCATCTTCGCATCTTCGCATCTTCGCATCTTCAGGGTTATATACCGCAGTGGATATAGACCAATGCTTACAAAGTCTCGGTCTGGGTGCCGAGAGTGTCGGTTCCGAAAGGTGAAGGTACCGTACGACCGATGCCTCATTCATCTCCCCTTTTCTAGGCTGGGTAACTGACCTCTTCCAAGTGTGACGAAGTTCAACCCGTTTGTTCAAATTGTCGTCGACGATATGTCAGCATCCAGTCCTGCGACTGGCCTACACATTCACATGGCAAAGCAAGACGGAAGCCAATAGTGGCACGGAGCGAGTCGACAACCGCTAACGGAGCCCTGGTCCGGGTCTTTAACCCTGTCCCGGGCTTACCAGCAGACACCAATCGCCTAAGAAGATTGGCGTGTCGCTTAACGCATCATTACGCTACGGTGGTCAGCCACAGGATGTCTGACTGTATAGGTACTGCTTCCTCACGGATGTGGCAGGATATCATACCACGGCTATCCTTTGAGCATGATCTGGTTCTGAACCCGATGTTGGCACTTTCTGCGCTTCATCTGCACTCTACATCGCCAAACGATGCTGAAATAGAAATTTCAGTACGCTGGTATCTGGACCGTGCACTGTCAAATCACCGTCAAGCATTGTCAACTGAGAAGCACGTGTCAGAGCAACTCTGGCTCTCTGCTATCCTCCTTGCTCATATACACTGGCTACTTGTGCACCAGACATGCTCTGACAAGACATATGAGCTTCCGCTTCGAGGATTCGACATGTTTGAAGGAGTGACGTCTCTCTTCTTCCAAGGAGGAGTCTCACTGCAACAATTAGGCTACGACTGGGTATGGAACGGCACTTTACCCCAAGTCTCATTTAACGATGAGTTGCTCGCCCGCGCTGAAACGTCTCTACGAAAAATAGAAAACGAACTCCTACAACTGATTGAGGCATTCAATGTCTCAGCTATGGACGCGAAGGTCATAACTATTTACCTAAGTGCCAAAGACTACATCCTACGCTGTTTTCGTGCTTTCTACTCCAACACTTCGGCGCAGTCTCTCCGGCCTTGCGTTGGTTTCATGTTTCTGAAATGCCATGCCGGGTATCGCGAGCTGCTTGAAAGACATGACCCACTTGCATTGGCAATGATGGCAAGATCGCTGGTTTTACTTCACAAGATAGACCACGTTTGGTGGCTAAATGGTGTAGGAGAGTACGAAACTATTAGACGAGACATACAAGGTATACGTACGCTACTGCCAGCGAGTTTGAGCTGGACGATGGAATGGCCATGTACGCTTCTAGAGGGTGATCTTCTTTCTGAAGATTTATAGAGCAATTCTCAAGCGTATTTAGTGGTTACTCTAAAGGCTCACTAGAAATGTCAACGATCATTTGGTTGAACACAGTCCACCACTCTACATTGGGAACGGACCGCGCACGCGGGTCGGGCATTATTAGTACGCTATTCAGTTTTCCTAAAGCAGTCCAAGCCCAAGTTTGTGCTACACATATTTCCACAAGGTTAGCCTAGCACTACCGAGAATTATTAAGATAAGAAAAGTTAACGCTCTAGGTAATCGCGCCAGAAAGAAATAAAAAATACAAAAAACTTGGAAACAAGTGTGGTCTAGAAGAGGCTTGGTGTACTCACGTCCAAAAAGATTGCTAACGCGTGAGAAAAAGGCAAAGTCTCTTAAGCTCACAGTTCTGACTCCTTCTTGAGTCTCATGTCCGTAATTTTCTCGAATATGCACCCCGTCTAGGAGGCCAGCAGATGAAAGAGGAGTCAGCATGCCAGGTGGTCTAGTGTACGAATGGTGTCAGATAATAATCGTTAATAAACGTCCTCTCACCTTAGACACTCGAGACGACTCACGCTGGTATATGTCCTGCTTTCATGGCTTCCATAGCCAGAGTAACAGCTCCAAAGGCATTTGGCCCTTTTGTCCACTCGACATGCTCACTTATGTTGCTTTCAATTGCATCTTTGGTTACTTGATGAATATTCCTCGCAACTTCCCATACTCTATCGCTCCAAGCTGAGTTTTTATAGGTGTCTTCGAACTCCAGAAATGGTCCGACCTCAAAGGGTGTCACAAGAAAGGTAGTCGCCATAACGGGACCGATAGCAGCTGCTTCGTTGGCAACTTGGTGGAGCGGCTTCGGGGATGAGCCATAGGTGTCATCTTGGTTGCACGCCAGAGTAGTATGGCGTAACCTGTTGCTCACACAAATTGGCGCGGCTGAGGATCGTGATGGGTCCTGTGGTGGGAACGCTTGGAGAAGTGCAAACGCTTGTAATGCAGTCAAGAGCGCCGCCACGGTGACTCCGTGGGCTTTGCACAGATGCATGATTTTCTGTGTCAAATCTTTTGGGAATACTCGTCTTCGAACAGCGTATTCGGTGTCCGGCAGGTTTCCCGCGGGTTCCTGCGCGACAGGGCACAACGTGATATTCGCAAGGTTTGAGCCAATCAGTTGCTTTGCCTTGTCTTCAGACGCCTGGTCAAAGATAGTATAACCAATTGGCTCTTGAAGAAGGTCGAGATAGCAATGATGTAGGGAAGATGTTGAGGCATCTTTGTAGGAAGGTCCCGCCGTTTTCTCTTCAGCCAGTCCATTGGCGAGTTTATCAAGCAGGCTGTCCAGAATCGCCGCGCCACTCCAGAAATCATTGAGTGCATGACTGCAACGAATCGCGACAGCAAAGGTGCCAGGCTCCGCCGACGAGACAACAAGCGAAAACTGGATGAGATGCCCCCCAAGCTCAATGCTGATGCGCTTCTCTGGATTCAAGTAAAAGTTATCGGTCACCGACCTGAGGCCGTCTTGAACTGACTTCGGAGTCTGAATGATGGTAGTCTGTCCTGCAATTCTTTCGGCCAAGTCATGGTCTGATTCTAATGGGCGATAGAGGAATGTGCGAGGTCTGGAAATGGCAGAGCCGTCCTGGCCGCGGTTAATAGAGGCCAATAGCGAAGGTTTCTCAACACAAAGGCGAGACACAGCTCGCTTGAACCAAACGTCAACATCAGCCACGGAGCTTATCTTAGAGGTGAGTGATGGTGCAATCGAAAAGGTTGCCGCGCCAATCCATTCAGTCCAGCCGTCGAGCTCTAGCCATTGACAGGCTTTCTAACCATACGCGTATGGTTTAGTTAAGGCAATTGATAGGGACGCATGACTGTTTTACTAGGGACGCATGACTCTTACGGACGCATGACTTTTATGCCTTCTTATTGGTTAAAAAATAACTTGACCCATATGTACATTTTTTGAAAGGCGGTGAAGACAGCTCGCTTAACAAGCTCGCCATTAAGCCAATTAAGTAGTAGGATCTTAATCCAGCTGGATCCAGCCTCTTCATTAATCCTACTTGATTCAGAGCCCGCTCTGATATATTCCTTATCGACCATCTTCATTCATACAAAAATGCCTCCATCTCGACGCCATGGCAGTGATTCCTACCTTCAATTACGACCTCAGAAGCGACAGCGACGCGAATATATAGTCCCACGTCAACTATCACCCACTAATACTGCTCTAAGCATTGGCAGTTATTATGGCGTTGGAGACGAGGGAGCCCTTGAGAATATATTTGCATCATATCCCCGCCACTTTACAACTATTCCACAGCCTGAAGGTTCAAGAGGACTTGAAGAGCCAGCATGGGAGCTACGATTTGACCACGATATATATCTTAGTAATGATTACCCAACGCCAAACAGACCACCAACCCGTATACGAGGCCCGATACCAGGCCCTGAGGCTTTTCGCTCTCCGTTACAGCAAAATAATACAACCAATATTGAATATACCGATAAAAGTATATCACCACGTGCCCAATTCAATTCTGCTTTACGCCTAGTCCGAGAAGTCATTGGCACTGAGCAGAGACTGAGCTTCGAACTCGCCCAATCGTATGAACATGTCCGGCACTGGCGCGAACAATGGGGCTATTCGTCCCTAAGCTCAGGCACATCTAACTCTCCTCCTCCATACTCGCCCACACACCAACCACAGCCTTATGATACAATTACAATATCTTCTGACAGCGACAGCTGGTTACGATCTTCAACCCACGAGCCGTCTTCACCAGAGCCTAATCAAATCCCAAATCCACCAATTCCCGGCGACCCAGCTCCCTCAGCCGAGGTTCTCTTTAATCAAGTTAATACATTTGCAAAGAATAATGGGTTTGGCATTGTTAAACTCAATGCTTATTCCTATAAAGGCCGGGTGAAACGTTATACGTTTCAGTGTGATCGATATGGAGAGCCAAAGCCCTCTCGGGGCGCTAATCTTAGGGCCCGGAAGTCTCGCAAATGCGGCTGTAAATGGAAGCTTATCGCTGAGGCGCTTACGGAGGGGGCATGGCTTCTACGGCTACATGACAATCCTGAGCATCACCAGCATAATCACGGGCCTAGTGCTGCGTCATCTGCACATCCCTCTCATCGAAGATTGACTAAGGATGCTAAGGCAACTATTGAATCTACAAGTCGTCGGGTTGGCATTCGAGCCCGTGACGTACGTGCTGTTGTTCAAGACCAACACCCTGAACTCAACTTTACAAAAAGGGATATCTATAATGCTAGATCTCTTATCAATCGCGAGAAGCTAGGTGGCCTCAGCCCCACAGCAGCGCTGATCAAGCTCTTTGATGAGCAGAAGGTGCCTTATATCGTCAAGTGGGCAGATGATAATCCGAACCGTTTACTAGGCCTTGTATGGACCTTTCCGTACTGCATAGGGATGTGGAAACGATTTCCAGAGGTAATCAGCTTCGACAATACCTATAATACGAACCGGTTTAAGCTTCCACTCTTCCAAGCAACGGGTCAAACCTGTCTTAGAACAGTTTTTAATACAGCATTTGGTCTTATTGATAACGAGAAAAGAGAGGGCTTCCAATTTCTTGCAGAGAGTATCAAGCAACTTATAGAGGAGCATTCCATCCAGCAACCGGATGTGATTATTACCGACTTCGATGGTCAAATGAAAGCTGCACTCAACGACCAGTTCCCCGAGGTTCAGCAGCAGCTTTGTATCCATCACATCAACTCAAACGTCCAACTTCGAGCTAAACAAAAATGGCTAAAGAGCCCTGGCTCTAGTAGTAATAGCAGCTGTGGCTCTGATAATGAGGCTGGTAGCTCATCACAAGTTCAGCTTAGCACCGCCAACCAGCAATCTCTTTCAGCGCCAGTACAGAATGGTATTCCGCATACCTTTAATGGTGTATTTGCTATGTGGAAGCTTGTTGTATTTGCTGAAACTGAGGAGGTGCATGATAAGGCGTGGATTAATCTCTGTAAGGAATTTAACGACCAACGACCCATATTACGATATCTCTATGGCACGTATATGCCTATTCGGGCACAATGGGCACGCTGCTTTATTCAGAACTATCGCAATTTTGGCATCCGTGTGACCTCTGGTACCGAGGCAAGCAATAACAATATCAAGGGATACCTCCTAAATGGGATGAGCAACCTCTATCGACTAGTTGAAGCGATGCAGGATATGATCAAAGATCAAAGTCAGGACTTTATAGATGGCTGTGCAAGCGATGAGGTACTAACTGCACCTGAGTATCTCCGCCCTAGCGCAGAGTACTTGGGCGAGCTTCGGACTCTAGTTTCATCGAAGTGTCTCGCGTTAATTACGGCACAGTATCGACTGGCAAAGAAGGCAATGCCAACAGCTAAGAACCCATTCCCGGCTGCCCTTGGCGACTGTGTTTGCTCTGTCCCGGTTGAACTTGGTATACCATGCTACCATTCAATCTACATCAAGCTAGCTTCAGGAACTTCCTTTACAAAACAAGAGGTTCATCCACATTGGCGTATACGAGAATCATCATCTTCTAATCCATACCGAAGGATTATTGACCCAAGGATTATTATATCTCTTCGTGGAAGGCCTAGAAATACAGTATTACCCCTTCCATCGCAACTATCAATTGATGCAGCAACACAACAGGAAGAAGGGCAAACAATCCAAGTGTTGCCAGAACGAAGGCGTGGTCGACCGCGTAGGAGCTTAAATAAAAAATCGCTTGCTAGGCATGCACAGTCACGGTGCCATACTTCTACTAGAGAAGCGAGCTCCTCTCAGCGACACACGCGAAGTCAATCTAACAAACTTGGGGATGGAAAGACTACAGGTATTCGTTCAAGTGGGCGGAGATTGAGGTCTAGTGTGCGAAGAGAGAAGAGCGAATGGGAAATGATATAAAATAGCTTGGTATAAATCTGACTAGATTATGAAATGAATTAAGATACAGATTATCTTCTTTGGAATTAAAATAAAGAGGGTGACATTATGTCAAGGCGGCAGAATTTATTAGAGCTAACAATAATTTTTTAACCAATAAGAAGGCATAAAAGTCATGCGTCCGTAAGAGTCATGCGTCCCTATCAATTGCCTTAGTTAAACCATATATTACTCATATATTGCCCATATACCTATACCACAGGAGAGGCAAACCGGTCGCGGTTTGCGCAAAGGAGCCTTGAGGAACGAAGCTTGATGTTGTAGAATCTGCCTGGTTAATCCCGCTCGCTAAGGTGCAATGACGCCTTCCCCAGCGGAGAGGGGAGGATCATAGGAGAGGCTAAAATGGCAGTGCACTGGGCTCCCGTTGGTTCAAACCAGGTGGGCAGTCAGATCAAAGGGGAGACTCTTTTTCAAAGGGAGAATTTTTATAGGGCCTTAACCACTATAACTGGCCCCCCACAAGAAGACGTGTGCGGTCGCCAAGGACGGGTAAAAGCGGGGATTTAAGGTTAAGAGCGAGTGGGTTGGGCTACGCATTATTATCGACGTAGGCACCAGAGCTTAATTGTACGACTTGAATGTGGAATATACAAAAGGGAGACGATTTCCTACTCATTTGCACTCTTTGTGATGACAATAGATTTCCCAAATAGCCTTTCTATCAAACTTTGGATACTTCTTCCAAATATTTGTTCTTCGGAGGATGGCGGTTCCGGCTCGGGCGGTTGGAGGATTCCGACACAGCAGCCGTGATCGTGTCAAGGACGGGTGTAGGTGCAGGTAGATGAGTTGCTGGCATCAGGGGCCTCATGAAGGACGCAGTGGGGGTCTGATTCCCGGCACAGCTTGGTTCGGGCTCGTCAACAGTTTCCTGTGAGCTCGAGCTGCCGGCCGAAAGATGTGTTCCCGAGGAAGGGATAGTGATCGGGGACATCGGCGGCTGGCGCGGTCTCTTTGCCGGCGGTGTGTAATCGACGCGTGAAGCTGGTCGCTTCGGCGTCGGCGAGGTGGAGAGGTAGTGGTACTCTGTAGAAGGTGTTGAGATGACAGATGACATCGATTCGCCCGGGGTCGAAGCTGGAGTCGGCGTTGAAGCGGGAAGAGGAGTCGGCGGGGCAGCAGGTCTGCGCGCTGTGAATTTGGCCTTGATCTCCTCGAACGGCGTATGGTTAGAAGATGATGAACGGACCGCTGATGTCGCAGCACCCGGCGGCGGCGTTGGTGAGCCAGGCCCGGAAACTCCCTTGTCGAGAAAGGTCCAGGAGTCCGGAACGACGATGAAGACGTAGTCCTGCTCGAGGGTCGGCGGCTGCACCATGAGATGATGGCCAAGCAGGCCGGCCACCTTGCCGGTACAGGTCAGCAAAACATTGCTCTGGAACTGAGTGTCTCGCCTCTCGGCCATCTTCTTGCAAAGCGAGGCCCACGGATTCGCGCGGATCGGGAAGATGACAAAGACTTGGAAGGGATGGAAGCCTCTAAACGGGGTCTTATCAGGATTACCGGGGGCAAGGAATGTGGTCAGCTGAACGAAGCCACAACACTTGAGCTGGACATTGTCCAGCGTGGGCACAGATTCCTTTCGGAGGAGGGCGTGGCCCGGACCGACGACAGGGCCGGTAAAACTGACAATTGGGGATGAAAGAGGAAACTGATCGGCCGCAGATAGACTCCGAGGCAATATCCTACGGGCAGAGAGGTCAGAGAAAATCGGAAGAGCGACGGAAAGCGGACGAGACGAATACAACATACGGTTGATAGCCTTGGTCGCGCACGATAAGAGCTGGGATGGTGTATGCAAGGAGACCGCTATCCACAGACTCCTCCAGACCATCTTGACGCTCGACCTCCCAGGTCAGCGCAAATGGGTGGACACGACCTGCCATGAAAAACCACTGGTCGAACCAGTCTTCAGGAACAATCTGTTGATTGTATATGGACAAGTTGAGGCTGAAGAAGATGGAGGGAGACGGATCGGCAGGATCGGTACGCAACGGTAAGTAATCCGCAGCCGTGAGCCATGGAGGGGCCGGGAGGATGACCCTCGCGATGGTCTCTGCATTCAGGCCCTTGACGCGATGCTGGTCTGACGAGGCAAATCTCGAAGGACAGCCGGGTTAAACGAAGAACGTGATGGACATATCGCCGCCGGCGCTCCTCTGACTTGCCAGCGGCTTGCGAGCATGCGGCGGTCCATCGGTCGAGGTAATGGACACAGACATTCTCACAGATACTGGCTGGTTGTTCACGAGTCTACCTTTCCAGGCATCGAGAGACGTGGGTTGGAATGTCGATAAGTGCAAAGAAAAGAAGACAGTCAGTGAAGGTCAAATTTCAGGGGAAAAGAAGACAAGAGAGGACAGAGACGACTGACGATGACGGCACAGCGGGCAGGAGTTGAAGCAAAGTTAAGTTGCGGTCAGTCGTCGAAGAGAGGGGGTAAAATGAGTGGAAAATTCATCTAGCAGGAAAGCTAGAGGGAAACCGAAATCTACACGGCGAGGACAAAAGAAAGTTCACCTGTTACAATTTCTGAGGGATCTGGATCATTGGAATAAAAACTCTTGGTTTTTCTATCTAGTGAGTGAAGAAGGGTCGGTTTCTTATATGTGAGATGAATTGGGCCTCCAGGGCGGTTGTGTTGAAGAACTTGCTTTTTGGGGGACGTATATGACACCAACCTCTGACTGGAAGTCCGGACTTCCGGATTGCCGGTCTGAGCAGCCTATCTGAACAGCTGGAAGACCTTCCTTCTGGTTTGATCAAATGTATGACCTTTTAGTCTGTTTGGATGTGGCATTACTTAGGCGAGCCAGGCGGTGGGCTTTTGTCTCTGACGGATAGTCGTTATTGGGCGCGGAACCACGGCTCAGACGCGTGGTGCAGGGTCGACGGCAGCGCGAAGTGTCTCAGGAGCTGTCCAGAAAAGCTTGACGATAGCGAATACGGGGATGAGTTCACGCATGAACGGTACGGGGTCAAGATTCCAGACTGAGAAGGAACGAGCATGAGGGAGGGAGCGGGGTCCGAAGGGTGAACACACAGGTCTCTATATAGGTGTGCGACAGCGTCCTGGGACCTGGGTTAGAAGTCGAGAGTTAAAGGCCAGCGGAGGAGTTTATAGCAAATCATACACGGCTTTCCCGCAAGACGCTGGAACATTAGCAAGGCGCTTTCGGGACCCGGCAATCGTAAAGACATCAGACACTTCCCGAACGCGCCGCAAGGAGTGGAATAAGAGGAGAAGAGCAAGGTATGACGGAACACAACACGGACACAGGAGGCAGGTCCTTCTCACCTACATGGACCCATGGATCCGACGTCGACGACTCGACCCACAACGTAGATCAGGAGAATCGCCTTCAACCAAACGATATAGTTGAGAAGGATGAGAGACGACGGGGACCTGCACATGGGGTCTTGCCTTGGCCTTGCCTGGCCGCGGCTTATCAGGCTCCTCCTCATCGACCAGTCCTACCAAGGGAGCCGCAAGGCATAGGCAATAACGGTGAAGGAGGAATAGCAGGACTGATCAATGACCAAGAGGAGCCTTCACGCAGACATACACGGCCGGCAATCCCCGGTCTGGTCCGCCACACCAGGAACAGGCGAGGTCGTTCGGCGGTTAGAGCTAACGAAGGGCGCGCTCCGCTGCGGGACCTCCAGCCGAGGGAGTCTACAGGGTTCCCCGAGACAGGCGAGCAAGCTTACCCAAGCCCGCGGCCAACCCAACAAAGCCTGGAGAGTGAAGCCTCCTCTGAGACGCGCGAAGTCAGGGAAGAGGAAAAGCACCAGAAGCGGCGCCGTGGGAGGCCAGTCACTCGTACCCAGGCCGCCATCCCCGGTGCCGTCGCCCCGCGGGCCATACGACCTAGGGAGGCCACGCGCGGGCAAGAGCAAGCATCCGTGGAGCAACCGCTGCGCTCGGGATCTGGCCGCGAGGACTCCAACCTGGGAAGGGAGCATCCGCAGCACCGAGCGACTGATGTTCCCCCAGCACCGTTTGGGTCCAAACGAGGCAAACGCGTACGACCGCCTACGCGGGCTCGAGAGGCACAAGAACAGCAAACATTGAGGCAAATCATCCCGGCTGCACAGGAGGCTCCGGCAGTGGCGGTGGCAGTGACAGAGCCAGGCCTAGGACCAGATATTTCATCGACCTTGAGTGCGCCCCGGCGAAAGAGGAAGACGAATACAGCCGGCAGAGAGGGACCGCCAGCAAAACGGGCTCGCTCAGGCGCCCGTAAGGAAAGAACAGAGCAAGAGTGGGAAGAGGACGTTGCTAGCGTTTTGCGCTGCCTGGATGAAGAATTCGCCGAGAAAGAGCGGCTGTCCCTGGACAAAGAATGGTGTACGCCCGTCCCGCAGGAGAGGAAGCTGTCGACCGTGCAGGCATTCTATAGTGCTTTTCACGACACCGAAACTTTGCCTATATGGACATGCGCGGTGTGCTACCGGAAGTGCGGGAAAAGCGAGCTGGAAGATGTAAGCTGGGACCAGTGGGAGTCTAGTTCTGTGGAAAAGCGCGACGGCTCACCTCTTACCTGCCGCAAATGCTTCCCCATCGGAGGTCGTATTCTGGCCTGCCCGGAATGCGTGAGCTGCCTGATGAGAGATTGTCTGTCGGCTGCTGCCCGGCTGCACGTTGGCCTGGGATGTGAGCATATGTTCCCAGAGGAACTAAAAGGACTCACCCCGGTTGAAGAGAAGCTCATCAGCCTGAATTCATGCTACGGATTCATCACGAAGTACAACATTGTGGATGGGCAACGACAGGGCGCAGCATATCCAAAGCACGTCAAGGGACACATCACGGTATTTCCCAACAACGTTCAGGAGCTCGTCACTAGGGTCCTGCCTCACCCCCTCGTCCAGGTCATGGACGAGATACACGTTTCGTGGCACGGTGCGCAGAAACCGTATCCGAGCGATCTGTCGAGGCTTTTGTCCGTACGGCGTCGTGTGGTCGAGAGGGCGCTGGCCTGGCTGCGGATAAACAACCCTCACTATGGGGACATTGAAATCGATGTGGCCGAGTTGGACAGCTGGGGAGCTCCACCTCACGACGTGCCGCCACAGATCCTTGAGCACATCGAGCGTAACGAACCATCTGCCTGGGAAAAGGTACGCACAGCCCAGATAGTGCCGTCTGCGGAGCGCGGGATAGATGATGACGACGCTGTGGACATTGACGACATCATGGCCATGCTCAGGCATGAACAACAAGGAGGGGCTGACCGCCCCGAAGAAGCGAGCCGAGACGATGAAGCACTGTTTAACAACGGAGGCCCCGAGGGAATGGGAGAAGGCCGTCCGGGCGCTGGCCTTAAGAATCCTGAGGCTGTCGTCCACGAAGTCAGTTCATCCGGCATGTTTGCACTCGACGCCCAGCCGGATGTTACGGACGCGGACAGGCTACAGTTCGCCTGGGAAGCCGTGGGCGAGGATGCCGAAAATGAGGCAGGTCGGGCTGCTGGGGGACGTGGCAGAGCGGGAGGATGGGCGGGATCGGCATCTGTACGGCAAGGGCTCAGCCTGGAGCCATACATTTCAGTGTCTCGGGGCGATGACTTTGCCGACTCCAAGGATCCCTTGTTCTTCGCCAAGACGTTTCCAACCCTGTTTCCATTTGGCACCGGCGGCCCTCGGCTAGTGGAAGAAAGCATCGCCATCGCTGGCGGCGAAGAGGATACGGGCATTGACGAAGGCGCAGGGGCGTCGGCGAGGAGCCTCGTGGCGTCGCGGAACATGAGTCTCGCGACATGGGCTGAGGCGGTACTGAGGCGGCACGGCGGGCGCTTCGCGACCCATCACATCTTCGCTTTTCTCATCTTCAACTTGGGCGTCAGGTCAAGGAACCGCCGAGTGAGCATGTTAAGTGTGTTGAGGAAGGACTTTCCTTCTGTAGAGCGCATCGTGCACTCCCTGAGCAGAGAGAGGCTGGGGCTGGCTCAGCAAGAGCTTGAGCTCTCCGGCCAGACCGCCGACGAGGGCATCAAGGAGCTGCTCAAAAGCCTTTCTCTGTACGGATTTAGACAACCGATGTCGAGGGAGCATCGTCTGAGCCTGCGACGCAAGATCAAGTCGCTTATCATCCGGTACGGCATCCCCGCCATCTGGTTTACGCTTAATCCAAACGACATTACCAATCCGGTCAAGCTGAGGCTGGCGGCGTACCGCAGCCGTGATCCCGAAGAAGCTGAATCATTCCTAAGGAGTCTAGATATGGCCTACAAGCGTGCGCGACTGGCGATCTCCGATCCGGTAAGCTCGGCCATCTTCTTCCACAGGGAGATCTCATTATTCTTCGAGCACTATGTCAAGGTGGGCGAGGAGTCAGTCTTTGGACGTATCAGCCAGTATTTTGGGGCCGTGGAGACTAATGAACGGGGTGCACTCCATGTCCACGGGTTATTGTGGCTTCAAGGAAATATGAGACTAAATTCAGTGTTGACGGACGTATGTGGTGAGGAGGGAGCGTCCTATCGCAGCAGTATCATCGAGTACGTCGATAGCATCTTCTCTGAGGTACGTCTTCGCCATCATCACAGTAACGGCCAAGATCACGAAACGGAGACGATTTCGTTCCTAGACTGACTATATCGCGGTATGAACAATACAGGATCTGGACCAGGAGGCGTTCTGCGCGGTTCGCGCCGAGAGATCGATAACGTCGGACATCTCGCCACTTCTTCAAAACAGTCCGCAGTTTGCTGCGTCCTTTGATGAAGAAGCCAACTTCTGCGCCGGCGCGACGCAGATTCACACTCACAGCCCGACATGCGTAAAGTACTCGTTAGGAAGGCGAGGAGGCAAGCAGGACCTCTGCCGCTTCAAGGCTCCGTGGAAGCTGGTCGAGAAGACGGCGTTCAACCCGGACGGCGTGTTGCAGATCCGACGGTCACACAGCATGGTAAACAGGTGGAACAAGGCAATTGCCGTCGGGCTCCGACACAACCACGACATCTCGTTCATCGCGACGCAGTGTAAGACCATGGCGCTGGTATATTATCTGACGAATTATGCGACCAAGGTCGAGGATCCAGTGTGGAAGCGCATGGCCGCCGCATCAGAGGCATTGGATACGTTGGACGGTCAGCAGAGGCAGGATCATGGGGCGGACCAAGGGGATGCGGCTGACGGAGGCGAGGGCAGACAGAACAAAGCAAGACAGTTCCTGATGAAGGTGGCCAACCGTGTCTTTACGGAGCGGCCACTGTCGCAGGTCGAGGTCGTGGCGCATCTGCTGGGATATCAAACAGAGTTCTCCGGCAATGTTGCGTGGACGTTCGCGAATGTGTCTGTGCTCTATTGGCGCATTTTCCGACGATGGTCTTATCTTCGCCATGCGAGCGGCGAAGAGGTTGCGGACGGCGAGCCAATGAATGACGCCGTGCTCGTGGAGCAGACAGGCCAGAGAGTCTCCTACTTCGAGGCATACCCTCACCGTGGGGCGGTGCTTCACGGCCTGTGCCTTTATGACTATATGTCGCTCGTCATGCTGAAGCGCAGGGGGAATGGGAGGAACTCCGCAGCCGCCGCCACCACCACCGTTGCATGGGGCGAGATACCTTTCCAAGACGGTGCGCCGTTCTCAGATCAGTGGGTGCAGCGTCTGCGCAGGCCAGGCAAGCATGCCGTCGTCTGTCTGGACGGATTCCTGAGCATGGACTTTTCCCAGGATGATGGCGACGGGCCGTGCCACAGGAGGTTCGTACGGCACACACTATCAAACCTCGATGCACCGCTTCCATATTATGTTTCTTGCCCTCGGCTGATTTTATTGTTCTAGGGCTGCCGTGCAGCACTTGGCACTGTTTGTGCCATGGGAGTGCTTCATATCCGAGTCATCTGGCGACATCAACGACATATGGATGAGGAAGAAGGGGAAGCTAAGCCGGAGGCTCTTGTTCGTGCTGGACAATGTCCAGCTGCTCCGGCGGTCTGCGGAAGACGCAAAGCGCGATGCTAGACAATGGGCTGCGTCCTCTGCGAATGATGAACTCGCAGCTGGGGAGACGGGGTTGGGGGATGATGGCGGGGGCGTCGGCGTGAGCGAAAGGGACGATGAAGCAAAAGCCGCCTACCGCTGCGACAACATCGGAGACGCCACGCGGCTGGCCGATATTATGAGGAGTGCAGGTGGAGCGGGTCAGATCACGGCCGGCTCAGAAGAGCTCTCGGCGATGATACACCAGCTCTGTCGATTTCAGTATACCGCCTTGGGCTCAACGGCTGAGCTGCGTGCCATGATTGCGTCCGAACGGGGAGCGAGGACAGTGACAGTACCTCTGCCGGGAGGGCCGTCCATTGAAGCCGAAGTTCCATCACAGAGGCTGCTGAGGTCTATCAAGTCACAGCAGGTGAGCGCTTCCAGGGAGGCAGTGAAGATGATACAGGGAATGCAGGGTTTATCCGAGGGGAACGCGACTGTCAACAGTGTACTGAGCAGGTTTGGGGGCCACGATATCCAGCCGACGGCCGCAGACCCCGAGGGGAGCAGCCCTGATGCTGGCCCGACAGTAGGCATCTGCTTTGGATCGTCGACATCCTTCCTGGTGGCGGGGAGACAACTCGCAGAGCATTCCGCCCTCAACAGAAAGCAATCGATCGCCTTTCTACTAGTCTGCCGCCAACTCGACCTGGTACACCGGAGCGAGGGCGCGAATAGTGAACCTATCCCTCAGCTATGCCAGTTCGTCGGCGGTGAAGGTGGGACCGGGAAATCACGGGTCATTGAGGCGCTCGTCGAGCTTTTCGCAAGCAAGGGGATCTCGAATCGCCTGCTGGTCACGGCAACCTCGGGAACCGCAGCAGCGCGCATCAACGGCATCACAATCCACTCAGCCTGCAACTTCTCCAAAGATGCATCACGTATGGCCGTGGGCAGGGACGCGGTTAGTGATGGTATCGGATCTTGCACGCCCGCCGATCGATATGTGGACGGCCCTTCGCGGACGGACTGGCGGGAAAGGGACCTCCTAATTATCGACGAGGTCAGCATGCTCGGGGCACGTACTCTCTGGATGGTGAACGAGCAGCTGTGTAGGCTCCGAGGGTCTTCAAAGGACTTTGGAGGGATCCCCATAGTGCTCTTCTGTGGCGACTTCCACCAGTTCCGTCCTGTACAGGAGAGGTCTATCCTGCTACCCAGCACAGCCATCTCTTGGTTTGAACAGGATTCGTTCAAGGTAGAGCAGAGGCGCCAGCACGACAAAGCTCACGCCCTGTGGAGGAGATTTACCACCGTTGTCATGCTGGATGAGCAGGTCCGCGCCGCCGGCGACCCTGAACTGCGAGGTCTGCTGACGCGGATCCGGCTGGGAATCCAAGACCAGTCGGATGTCGACCTCCTCAATGGCCGGTGCTATCAAGAAGGCAGGCGGATACCGTGGGAATCGGGCATCACCGTCGTCACGCCGCTCAATAGAAACCGCTGGAACCTCAACATGGAAGCCACTCTGGCCTTCCAGCGGCAGCACCAAGCAACACTGCGCATCTTCATATCCGACCATAAGTGGAAGGACGGTCAGCCGACGGAAGAGGAAGCACTCATGATCCTCAACCACGGCGACGACAGCGCCATCCCCGTGCCGGCCGTCTTCATGTTCGTCCCGGGCATGCCCGTCGTCGTCAACCATAACACGCACCAGGGCCTCAAGCTCGTCAACGGGGCCAGCTATACGGCTTTGGAAGTCATCGTCGACAAGACATTTCCCGGATACCGGGTCTCGGCCAATACGATACTCCACTTTGGGCCCCCGGCGGGGATCCTGCTCACGGCGGAAACGACTAGGGACTTCCACTTCGTCGGCATGCCGCCCGGGACAATACTGCTGACGCCGATGAGCATAAAGATAGAATGCCAGCGAAAACGTCCATGGCAGCGGCATGACGTCACCCGGAAAGGCCTGCCGTGCACTCCGGCGTTTGCATGCACCGACTACAAAGTCCAAGGGAGAACGCTGAGGCGGGTGGCGTTGGAACTGCGCGGAACCAGGACGACGAATATCGAGGGTAAGGTGGTGCCAAGCCAGTGCGACCCATACAGTCTATACGTGCAGCTGTCGCGCTGCCCGTCGCTCGACGGCATCATGCTAGTATCGAAGGCGCGTGAGAGGGACCTCGTCGGGAATAAAATCCCTGCTGACATGGCAGCTGCGGAGGCTCGGCTCGAACTGCTAAGCCGGGTGACTGTAGAGAAAGCCCAGAGCTGGCTGGATGGGTAGAGGGCATACCTATGTTTTATGATAATAAGAGAAGCACACCACAAGTTGATTTGAAGAGAATGAAAGGACGAGGCTAAGCCCAAACTGTTCCCTCCCAAGATCCAATAGAGCAGCCACATACATGTAGAGCGCAGAGTCGTAATCAGAGCGAAGCTCTTAAGTTCGGGTGCAACAGCATAAGACCTTTCGTTCCCCAAGGCATGGAGAACCAGGAATGATTAATTGATGATGATCCTGATGTCTGTGACTGATCTGTAGATGTGTTGTGTCCTCCTTTTCGTTCGTTCTCCCTCCTCGTCTCTATATCTGAAGAGGCCAAGCCAAGATACTAGACTTGCTCAACCTGCAACAGACCTGTAACGCTGTTCTGACAATTCTGGTATCATCGTGAGACATCTTATCTTGAGGTGGCTGCCTGTGTAACACCATCATGTATATGCCACGTCTCCAAAACACGTGGAGGATTGACGTAGGCATAGGCAAAGGGGTGAAAAAGGACGATGATTTTAGGCGAATTAGAAGAAGCGAACGGCTGCACCAATTAGAGCGAAGCTCTTAAGTTCGGGGGCAACGGCATAAGACCTTTCGTCACTTCGTTCGTTCCTCTCTTCGTTCCTCAAGGCATCGATATATATCATCGTTCGTTCCTCTCTTCGTTCCTCAAGGCATCGATATATATCAATATCGATATATCCAGATAGCACAGTTGATATCGATATATCATATCCAAATACGCAGGTCTGGTGATCGAAATAAACTCCCACCGAGCACATCTATTACACGCCAACGCCGCACTTGTAGCCGAAGAACCGGCTGTAAGTTTTCAGTGCTGGCCAAGCAATCATTGGATGGAACTACGTGGGTCCTAAGCCATCGACCAGACAAGGAGTATGCCCACCACAATCATCCACCGAGTCCGGACGCGTCTGCACACCCGGCGCATCGCCAACTTAACGAGAGAGATGCAGCAATTATTTCGAGCCTGACAACTGCTGGCGCTGCTCCTCGAGATATCAGGACGTACCTCCATAACAGTTCAGATACCCTTGCGACGCAGCAAGACATCTATAATCGGATCGCGGCAACGAGAAGAGATCTGCGTGAGGGCCAGAGCAGTATCCAAGCGTTAGTCGACCAACTACAGGGAGAGGGCTTCTGGTGCCGGGTTCGATTGGACTCGGATAATCGGCTGACAGCCATATTCTTTGCCCACCCTGACTCTGTTGCATATCTGCAAAGCAACCCGGACGTACTGCTATTGGATTGTACCTATAAAACGAACAAGCACGCCATGCCGCTGCTTGACATGGTCGGAGTTGACTCTTGTCAGCGTTCCTTCTGCATCGCATTTGCATTTCTGTCTGGTGAATCAGAAGAAGACTATTCATGGGCACTTCATCATCTCAAATCACTCTACCATCATGAGCTTCCTTCTGTAGTCTTAACTGACCGATGTCTCGCTGCAATAAATGCAACTGCAACCTGGTTCCCTTCCTCCAAGGCCCTGCTTTGCCTCTGGCATGTTAATAAGGCAATCCTGCAGTATTGTCAACCGGACTTTGTGCTGAAAAGTGGCGACACAAGCGGCCGGGTAGAGGACGAAAAATGGGACGAATTCTATGGTTTTTGGCACACTATTGTGGATTCGCCAACAGAAGAGATATTCAGAGAGCGCCTAGCCGAGTTCGAGCTCAAGTACGCCAAAAGATACCCCCGGGCCGCTGGGTACATCAAATTGTACTGGCTCGAGCCGCACAAAGAGAGAATCATTAAAGCATGGGTGGATAAATACCTGCATTTTGGTAATGTGGCCACCTCGAGGTAGCTGTCCAGGGTCAGATATAGAGGTCGGAAAGCTAATAATTGCCATCTAGGGCCGAAGGAATTCACTCCCTAATCAAATCATACATCAAGACCTCCACATTCGACCTCTTCGATTCTTGGCAGGCCATGCGCCATGCGGTCACCAACCAACTGAAGGAACTGAATCACATACGAGCCTCTCAACAGATACGGACACCTTCGGATATCTCTGGAGGAATGTTCGAGGCTGTCCAGGGTTGGGTTTCCCACCAGGCCCTGCGCAAAGTGCAAGAACAACGGAAGTTAGCTTTGGCATCTCCCCAAGCTCCCTGCAGTCAGTCTTTCACCTCCTCACATGGGCTACCGTGTTCTCACACCTTGAAGAGACTCGAGGAAGAACAGCGCAGCCTTTTGCTTGATCATTTTCATCCTCACTGGAACTTAAAGCGAGGCGCGGATCGGCCCCGGCCCATACTAGAGCCACGTCGAGCCCCGCAGCAGGGCATCATCAGGGCGAGAGGTCAACCTGCGACGAGCACCAAACGAGGACCCTCTGGATTTGAGATCTCTCAGCCTGGCAAGAAAGCGCCCAGCACATGTAGCAGATGTCATGCTGTTGGTCACGCGAGGTCCTCACGAGCGTGTCCTCTGAGGTTCCAGGATTTGCTCATTCAGGAAGCGCCGGCCTCGAAGTCAATCCCGCAGCCGGACGTAACCCCGGTCGCAGTCCCAAGTCTGGCTGACCCAATTGAGGCGATTTCAGTGAGCCAAGGGCCCTCATTAGTTGAAGGCATGCCAGTGCTAGAATGTATTGCGGAAGCTACTGCACGCTCTCCCGCTACTGCACACACCCCACTTGCCCAGTCTTCACATACTGTACAAGTTTCGCTTACAGCTCCTCAACATTCTGTCGTCCCAGACTGTCCCGTTGGAACTGTGCCAGGCCCTTCTGGCGAAGAATGTCTGAATCACGAACCATCCGATTCGCGCAACCTTCCTTCGCAGCCACTACTGAGGTATGACTCGCCAGAAGCCATATATGGAAGATATGTCGCTGCAAGAAGCGCGTGGTATGCGGCGCAGCCGGCTGGCAGCATCAAAACAAATCAGCAATATCGCAGGGCGATGGGGCTTCCACTCAGGTACGACAAGCAGAGCTACGAGTGGTGTCTGGACTACAAACAGATGTCCAAGCGCTGTATCACGTCAACAGGGTCAAGAGAATGGACGAAAGAAGAGATGATGGCGTATTTGGATTGGAGTAAGGCGGAGGATGAACGCATCGAAGCCCAAGTTGTTAAGGAGATGGGAAAGAATCCTCTAGCAAACAAAAGAAGAGGCATGACAGAAATATGGCGAAAAGCAGAAATGGATAGTATAGAGCAAGAAACCTTATATGCAGCGGAGGATAAGGCAGAACTTTGTATTGTTGTCAAACGGTAACTAGTTGGCTTGTCCTTTGAAAATATTAGAAAACAGCATTACAACCTTAGACCCGTCGCTGGCCAATCGGGGCGACGATTGCTGACATAATTTGGGCACCTGGTGCGCTATTTTATTTGGGCACCTAGGTGCCCATGTATTGGCCGCCTACTCTTTCGGGGATCCATACAGACACAGCTAGCTGTGTCTTTAAGGTCACGTGATTTTCGCACAGCTAGCTGTGTCTATAAGATCTGTTACGTAAAGAAAAGATAACTTATCCCTCTTTCATCTACAGAAACAGTATCTATTTATACAATTAAGGAGATATAGTAGTCTACTATACACAAATATTAGTTAGGGGGGTTCCGACCTCTATACAGTTCCTCCTGTAATTCACTATCTCTTTCAGCGGCATCCCAGATATGCTGCATTCCTCGCCGCTGTACAAAGGGCTGCTCTGCCATCTCTTTCCCTACATTCTGTTCAACCCGCTCAGTCTCAGCCTTATCCCAATCAAGGTAACTCATCATCTCCTCCTTAGTCCAGTCCCTACTGCTATTTCCTACCTTACAATGCCTCCCCATTTGCTTATAGTCAAGGCACCAGTCATACTCTGTTTTAGTGTACCGTATAGGCAGCTTCATGGCCTTCCGGTATTGTTGATTAGTCTTAATGGTTCCCCGAGGCAATGTAGCATACCAGGCCTCTCGTGCTTCCTTGTATCGTTGGAAGATAGCACGTGGGTCATCAGCTCGTAATGCGGGCACTGCTGGCGTATTTACTGGCTGAGAGGCTATTGATGTAGCTACCGGAGGGGATAGTATCTGTGTTGTTGTTGTGTGTGTTGTCATATGGGTTGTTGTGATAGTCTCTGATATAATAGAGCCTGATGAGGAGACCGGGGATAATGAGCGTGTTATAGAGCGAGTAGATATATGTGTTGTTATATGCGTGATCGTAGAGGCTTGGGTAGGGGCCGGCAATAGATGCTCGTAACGCAAGGGGCATGCCTTTGAGTTCATCCTGTGGCCTTCCTCGTGACATCTCGAACACTTTGGCGGTGCCCTTGGTTGTACTGCTTTCTCGATAGCTTCAAATGCACAAGGCACTCGTTGTGTGCTTGTTGGTGGCAGTATTGAGCTAGCTGATACACGGTCGAATAGCCTGTGAGGCTCAATAATAAGCTGGGGGATTCCTGAGCGTTGGAGATGCCAATGTGAATGGAAATGGTGTAGTAGAAGGGGCTGATCCTGCACCAGTAAAGGCTGAAGGATATGGGCACAAGGCAGGCCAAGAGTCTTAGTAAAAACCCCTGTACATTCAGGATATTCCTTTAATAGCCGCTGTCGTTGAGTCTCAACCTTCCGTAGGGCTTCATGTGATATCCAACCATGGATATTGCTATATAGTGACCCAGATAGATAAAGAGGTTTAGTGATCTGCTGTCTGGCTTGAGCTGCCTCGATTTCAGCAAGCTGGTTTAATAGAACAAGGTTAATGACCCTCCATGCCTCGAAGAGGTCAATTTGCGAGCTTTTCAGATGAGCCTTGATAAGCCGATGAATGCCCTCAGCCCGTGATGTGACTAATTGGTCGAAGTGCATGTATTGATGAACCCACGCCTTCACAAACCTCTCCTTGTGGGGGTCCAGCCAAGTCTCTATGATATAGCCTACCTCACTAACGTAGTCAGGGAGGTAACGCTCCATAAACTTCTCAAGCCTCGCATTATAGATATCCTCGGTTGATGAGGCTACAATCTCATGCCAAGAGTCATAGAATCCCTTCCACGCTTTAAGTCCCTGAGAATCATCTTTATCTCGAGCAAATGCAGGCATGCAATGGCCTAAGACTGCCTTATTGATATGCCATAGGCACAGTATTAAGGCTGATTCAGGGAAACAAGAGGGAGAGAAAACAGCATTAATACAGGCAAGGCAGCGATCTGTGAGTATCACAGATGGAAAGGCTGCTCCGTGAAGCTCGTATATATAGCGTAGCCGTTCTAGAGCCCAGATGAAGTCTGCCTCTTCCTCGCCGCCAAGGAATGCAAATGCAACGCAGAAGGAGCGTTGACAGGCATCAACACCAACCATATCAAGCTGAGGCATCTTGTACTTATTGGTCTTATATGTACAGTCTAATATAAGCACCTCAGGATATAATTTGGCATACTCTAGTGACTTCGGATGTGCAAAGAATACTGCTGTAGCTCTGCCGGTCTCGTTAAGGCGTATTTGACTCCAGAAGCCCTCGCTCTCGAGCTCATTGGCAAGGGCATGCATATGGCTTTGACCTTTGGCAAGCTCTCGCTTGCCCCGTGCAATGCAATTGTAGATATCTTGCTGCGTAGCAATCGTATCTGTGTTTATACGTAAGTATGATCTAATCTCCCTTGGCGCAACGCCGGCATTGGCGAGTTGTTGGACTGTTGTATTATCTGATGATGATAGCTGACGATGCGTTGGATGTGCCAGTTGACTAAGGCTTGGTTCGTGATTGTGTTGGCTAAAGCCGGCCCCGGGACGATGCCTTATACTCCATGTAGTCTTACATAGGCTCTCCATCGCGATAATAGAGAAGGGGCATCCTGTATAGCGTGATGTGGTCTGCCGTTGCCGTTCCTTAGGGCGAGGGGCACGCCCTCCTCGGTCACAGCTGAAGATAACTCCAGTTCTTCCACTGGAGGTCTTCCAAGAGTTCTTGGTCACAAAGGCATAGCCCCGTGATGCTGCCCAAGCATTGATTGCTACATAAAGCTTCTCTCGTGAGGTGTAATCGCCTTCGGGAGGAAGGGCATCATTAGGAAAGCGGCGGCCGCCCTCAATTGGGTCCATTATAGCAGAAGAAAAGCGCGGCAGGCCTATTGATGCCGTAGAGGCAGTTGAACGTTGAATTGAAGGGCCAATTTGCGGTATGTGACCCCTTTTCGGGCTTACATAACAGATCTTATAGACACAGCTAGCTGTGCGAAAATCACGTGACCTTAAAGACACAGCTAGCTGTGTCTGTATGGATCCCCTACTCTTTCAGCGAGCTATGTCTTGCAGACAAAGCGTCAGCTGCTGAGCGAGTCAAAGATCTAGTGAAAGACCTGCGATGGCCGCGACAAGCGAGTGGATGCGTATGCACTTGCGACACTGCGTAGCTCATCTAGAAAGCGCATCTATAGAGCTAGATCGTCTCGGTCTTAGGGCACAAACGGATGAGTGCGAGAGGATAATTAAGGACTGCATAAATGGTTTCCGTGGCCATAATGCTTCGACCAGTATAGTCGCATAGCCTTGAATATTAGGAGGGAGTAATGCGATATTCTGGATAAATCGATTAGACCTCGGGCTTGACTGAGATTTATCGGAGATTATTAAAACGTAGCACTAATAAATGGATATTTATCTCATGGTGCAGACAGTTTTAGAAAGCGCTGCTATTTTCTTGATATTGCTAATATGGTTTCGAGATGGCACGCACCAGCCTCATGATAAGTTGGTTTACAATCGAACAGCGTATTTTTTATTTTTTAAGTAGATCAATAGATTAACTGCGGTAGGGTTGATTTAGTCAATAGCTAGGAGGCGTGGGGGCAGAAATGGGCCTCATAGCCAAAATTGAGGTTTCAGTATAAAGTGAACCACTGTATTATTCACGTACCATATAATTAGCCTTATATTAAAAATTATCTCAGTATAAAGGGGTATAACTTCGATGCCATTATATGAGCAAATCGTACGATAATGAATGTATCTGCTGAAGATCATAATATGATATGGAAATAGGGTTCGGGTTTATATGGTCGTTGAGTTTGGAGGTGTTAAACGGCACGTAAGGTTACCCCGCAAAAAAAAAAAAAAAAAAAAAATCAATCAACACATTTTGCTGCTGCTCATCACATTCACTTTAACCCTTTAAGCACGCTCAGTGCGATACCCGACCTTCTATCTTTTAAGCACACTAAGTGCGACAGTTGACTAGTCAAGTACATGACTTAGGCAGAGTAAAATGGATAGTCAAAGTCTGGAAAAGTCCCCACTTTGCATACCTCCTGGAATTTCAACACCACATTCTGCAGCGTGATTTCGTAATAAGTAAAAAGCCGTGATAAGTCAATTTCTATATCATTCGAAAACCCTCAATGAAACGATTAATATTTTGTATACCATCCGCGTGCATGCCTAACAGCGCGAAATCGGGCGCCGATCGAAGTTGGGAGCTTCAATACGAGCCCGTCATCAAGGACATCCCACGCCTCTTGGATCCACGACTTGAATTTCGCTATATCCTTCTTCCCCTTGCCTAATTTGTGATTTCCTGGATGTAATTCCTCGAACTTCCTTTTAAGGGCATTCCACATATGTTCAATAACGTTGAGATCAAGGGAATGTTGCGGCCAGTCAATTGGAAAAATCCCATGAAGTAACCAGTCCCGATTTTCTTTCGCATCGTGAATAGAGACATTATCCTGCTGAGAAGCTTCAACGAGCTCGATAAACGGAAGAACGCCCTCCCGCAGTGCTTTTCTATAGCTCCAAGCCGAACAGTCGTCCTTCCTTGCCGGTTGATCCCTCGCCATGAAGATCAGATTCGTACGGAAGCTTCTCGTGATGCCTGCCCACGCCATATGTGGCTGAGTCGCTCTTCCGTGCATCCTAAGGTTCACAGTATCTCTGCGAAATTGTTCATAAGGTCGTCGGATTGCCCAGGCGCCAAAGGTGTTAGGGGCGTTCTGTATAATACACTCATCCGTGAAGAAAGCCTGCAGTTTTATCAGTCAGAGAACTTCCTAGGAAGCAGAATGTCCCCTACGCGCTCTAATCCTTCGACGCGAGGAATGCAGTACTTCACAAACTTACGGCGTGCCTTCGCATCTTCCTCCGTTTACTCGATACGATTCTGAGACCTCCATTTGCACCGCCAACAGCCGTCAAGTCGGCGTTGTAGAGTCTTCTTGCTGGCGGGGCTTGCAACTCGGCGATAGCTTCATTCCACGTAATCTGACGGTTTTGGTCAATATAGGAATTCATCCTCTTAATCTGCATTGGCGATAGCTTCATTAGTCGGCCTCGCCTTGGCTTGAATTCCATTGTGTGGCTTTGGAGCCAGCATTTCTTGGTCTTCGAGACCGTGCCGGGGGTTGTGCCGTAATCATGAGCAACCTCTACAGTTGTTTTCCTCGCCGCCAGCTCCGCCACCATTGCTGCTCTCGCCTCGGGAGTGAATTCATGGTTTTTCTTGCAATTCCCGCTTATTTCGGCGCCAAAATTGCTTGTTTTGGGATTCATTTGGGTTATGATTCTGTTAGTTGAAGATGATGCTGTTGTTGAGCTGGATTTGAAGAAGTGGTGCTGGGTGGGGAATCTTTTCCAGACTACCCATTTTAGCCCTGTTACTTACTCTTGAACCAACCAACCAGTGATATTCCGCTTTTGAGCTCTACAGCATATCTTCATGGACCCCGGAGGATAAAGACCCCATGTCTATGCCTGGAGCTTCAGGAAAACTAAGAAGTGACGGCGCCCCCATCTGGTTAGCACTATCGTGGGCTACATCGACAGAAAATGTGCCGAACAAATCGAACCAAGTAGATTGCATTGCACCACATTGATCCAGATCAGTATGGACCTGGTGGTCAGACTCAGTTGAGTTTGATATAGTGCTGTAGTCGACGAGGGACCACATGAAATCTTCCTCAGCTTGGCTGAGGCTAATAATTTGCGGTTCTTCGGATGCTAGTTGAGAGTAGGCCATGCGCAGGTCGGAGAATCGCTGCAGGATGATGGCCTAGATTGAGATATCCTTAGTACTAAGACAGTATGTTTGTGATTGAAGAGTCCTTCAATTTGATCAAGGAAAAAGATTTGCCGTGAAGGCCCGTGATTCGATGACATACCATAGTCGCCACATTCTTCCAGTACAGGCCAATGTCTTGCGCGATCTCTATGCTCTCAGAAAGTAGACGAGCCGAGTCGTTTGCTCTCCAGGGCTTGTCATTGTGGCACTGGAGACCGACGATGGAACCGGCCATAACCATACAGTAGCTATGGAAGGACGCCTGGACAAGGACGCCCAGACGGCGAGCCTCCTGCAGAAGCTCAATCATAGCTCGGGCATGTTCCCATGCTGAGGTAAAGGAGCGAGAGAGGAAACATGACGGGACAGCAGGGCAGAAGGAGGAAATTCGCCGCCGAAGCAGAAAGGGGTGGTAGAGAATGCAATGGCATAGGTGAAACAAGGCCATGGAGAAAATTGCAGGCCCAGCGCTAGGCTGATCGATGGATCCGTTGGGGAGGCGATGTGAACTCACGATTTCTGCGGCCGATTTCGAGGATTGTAGGGCAGTCTCTACGTAGAGTAAATCCGACTCGATAGAGGCAAAGTCCGAGTTGACATCCCAAGGAGGGTTATGGTTCCGGATGTTGAACTGTTGAAGCATGTAGCCTGCCGCACGGGCGAGAGAGTACGCCATAAGGGTGACGCCGGCGAGCGGGCTGTGGAGGACGCTCTCGGGAAGTGGCTTCCGTGAGATAAACTCCTCGAGCGTCATGGTAGACTGCCAGCAGCCGTTACGGTAGGTAGGCTCGTCACATGGTAGCTGAAGTTGGCAGGATGCATCCAAAACAGCGGGAGGACGACAACGGCCGCAGGAGACTAGACGATCGAGGAGGTAGATGGACCAGAAGACACGGCGACGCTCCTCCCGCTCAGGTGCTGGAAGATTCGCGTCATCCTCGACCATGAGTTTGAGATCCTGAGCTATACGGACCGAGAGACCAATTTTGACCCAAGCAGAGGCGTGGCGTGCTTTGCCAGCTGGAATCATTGGCGAAAGAATCTAGAGTCAGTCCTCATCACCACGGATAAAGTGGGAATAGGGTGGGAAATGAACAGAAGGAGGCAGGGGTCGCTCCGACAGAAGAAAGTCAGAGAGAAGAGATAACCAACCTGTGAAGTCGAATATAGCTAGCAGGGTAATAGTCTGAACCGTCTGTACATGAGCCGCCTGATTGTGAGCAAGGCAGCTGACAACAATTGCCTTCCAGGAGCGGCTTGCGTACTGCACAGCGCTCTCGTGCGGGTCGCAGAAGAATGGGTCGGAAGAGAAGCGAGCGGCGCTGGCAAGGACAGCGAGGACGAGGTGGTCCGGCAAGAGACCACGCTCGAGACTCTGGCGGAAGCTGGCCTCGTGGAAGAAGGAGTAGGGTTGATTGTGGCAGTGGCGGAAGTAATCGTTGACGCAACCCAGAAGCACAGCACGCGGGGGAAATGCTCGCGGGGAGAGGGTACCGACGCCTGGCTCTGAGGTTGCTGAGGGAGACAGGGGCGCTTGCGGATGCCCAATGTGGCTCGAGGAGGTTGCTGATGGTCTTGAAGCGGACGATGAGACATCAAGCTCTCGAGAGGAAGTGATGCCCTGGGCACGGAAGTCGAGTAGGAGGCCTTCTATGCGGCTGAGGCGTTCTGAGATGGATGAAATCGATTCTTCGCTGCCGCCGTTATCGGATGAGCCAGCGGGGGCAGGAGGGGCAGCTGAGCGTGTTGAAGTAGATATTCTACTGGATGCCGACGGGTACTGGCATTCTGCGGAACGGTCAAGATCAGCGCAAGAATGAGGACGAGTTGAAGCAAACGCAAACAACCACAAGAGAAATTGGGGGGGGGGAGACGCTCGAGGGGCAAGGAGCTCATTCAATGGAGTCAATACCTCGACCGAGACGACGGCAATGGCTACACTGAGGCCTGTGGCCACTGCATCGAGCCTTTTTGCGGCGACATTCCAGGCATGCCAGGCCGATGCGCTGCACCGGGCGATACTCCACTGCCATCCTTTGCTGGCGCCCGACCTGCTCGTCCATTTTGACAATGTCAAGGTGCGTAGAATCTGTCGAGGGATATCGAGGCTTGCAACCTGGCCGGCCTGGAAAAGTTTGTGCGGAGGTGTTCCCCTTGCAGCCGGATTGCTCGGGCTGGGGGTAACGGGGCCACATAGGGACACGGGTCCGTACACACACGAGTCGTATAATTAGTCAGCAAAGCCCACTGTAATTTCCAGCAGCACTCACTATCCCTTGAGTTGTGTTTCACAGCTGATTACTAACAACAAACAGCCTCAAGTTGACAGACCATGCTTCAGCTGCTGAAGATAGGATGCTGAACACTTGGAGATGGTATTGGTTGGCCTTCAAGCAGGTTTGTCAAGCAGTGTCAAGCAAACGGGGCTAGAAAAGTAAGAACAGGAAGAGCAGTAGGGCTTTCTTTTGTGTAGAATGGACGAAAAGCGGGGAATACGTGAATAGCTTAGCGTAGCCACAGGCCCTATGAGGTCCGTTCTCCCGGGCGTAATAAATACTACTACTACTACTTGAGTTGTGTTGAACCTCCCGCCAGGTCACAGCAGGGGGTTACAGCCAATTAAAATGCGTCAATCAAAAGATACCTGTCGCCCCCCTATTTCAGCCTGTGATAGAAGTGCCAGCAATCTCTCGAGTTACAAATCGTTACATCACACTGCTCACGTTCCCAATCTATCAAAAGGTTCCACCCATGTACCTCCTAGAAAATGGTGGGCATGTGGGGCCTGGTACGGTCGGGAGGTTCAACACAACTCAAGGGATAACTTTTCTGCCTGTCTCACCACTGGGAACTACCATCAATGGATTCCAACACAGCAGCTTCTTTCCCTCTTCAGCAGTGGTATAGATCACACGAGGATCTATCCCTTGATCTCCATATATGGGCAGCAACTAATGGCTTCAAACTTATCATACGAAGATCATCCACTAATGCCTCCGGTCAAACTACTGTTACATATTCATGTAATAAGTTTCGTTCCGTTTGTCAATTTTCTGTTTTTGCTTTGCAAAAACGAAGCGGCAATCGGCTTCTCGAATTTCGTACTGAAGTCCGGTTTTCTGAACACAATCACGAGCTTCATCAATCTCGAGATGAGCCGCGAGGTGAAGATGCAAGATGAGTCACAAGACGAGCAACCCCCAGAGCAGCCTCAAGACCAGCTGCAATATGAGCTACAAGACAAAAAGCAACCTACCTGTAGCAAATGTCATAGAGAAGGTCATAGAAGGCGTGCCAAAGCTTGCCCCTTGAGATACCAAAGTAGTCCCTAGTGGCAAAAAAGTTATCCCTTTGAGCGGTACAGCCCTTCAGCGGGGTCACGATAGGGGCGTAGGACCAATCAAAATGAATAAAACTGACGGTACTTCTCCCTACATACTAATTTGTATGATGGTAAAAGTCCCAGCAGTTTTGATCGTTACAAAGAGCTACCTCACAGACTCGGCAGCCGTACCAGGTCTGCCTAGTACCCTGCACGTACTAACCTTGTGACTAAGCAAAGTGGGGCGAGTGACCTCCTGAAGGGCTGTACCGCTCAAAGGGATATAACTTAGCGCCAGGACCAATAACAATTCAAGAATATGCATTAGATGCGACATTGACCCAAGTCATGAGCCCCCACTTGCTGTCCATGCCGTGAGGGGGAGTTCAGAGGGCACAGGGGTCTAGCCCGATTCAGTTAACATTCAAGTCAAGTTCAACTTACAGCGTAACTTGAGCTGTCACTGGTGTCACGGCCCAGTTGGGGACTATGTAGATCAGGAAGCTGGAACCATCCCCCCTACGTGAACTGCCTTGCCTGCTTCTACTCCAAGATTTGAACTCCTCACCACCACATCGCCCCCTACCCTCCCGCCTGGAGCAGCCCCAGCCCCACAAACGCAACGACTGCCGCTCCCCCCCACAGTGTCCAAATCCCCTTGTCCCATCCTCTTGGCCCCTGCATCGCAACCCACGTATCCGTCACACACACAAGAGTCCACGCCGTCGTCAAAACTCCCATCTCCTTCGTCTTGCCTTCACGATAGAACCAAAACAGCGCTGCTGCAGCGGCCAAGTCACGTATACCAAGGAACACCATTGCTTTTTCGGTTACGGTGCAGCCTTCTGGAGTGGTGGGCGTAACCCCAAGAGAATCTGCAGCAGCGGGTGGTGCGAGTATGGCCAGGGCTCCTAGACCGAAGATGGTGGTTGTAAGGCCAAGGCCGACGAGGCGCCATGTTGAATGAGTAAGGAGGCGGTTGGGGAAAGCCATAGCAAATGTTGACTTCGGAGAATTGATATTGGATTCAGTAGAAAGGGTTGCGGGAAGTTTGAAGAGAAAGGCTTTCCGATCAAGCTAAGCTCGCAAGGTTTCGTGGAGATAAGAGGAGAGAGGACCAAAGTTGAAAAAGAAAAGGAAGGCCATTATTTTCAGTAGATTGGAATCACATGAGATTAACGCATTCAACCATCAATTTGATGTTGTCACAGCGTCCCAGGTCACCTTATGGGGCTTGAATTAGAATCATCCCCGGCCGGACCGGCCGGACCGGAGACGTGACTCGCGGACGGCCCAATTAGTAAGCAACCTGTTACGAAGATGAGACCAATCGAAGGATAGGTTGCGTGGAAAATGCGACCCACGAAAGTGGCGGGAGCGGAGAATGAGCCGCCGAAGGTTCCGTATAAGACATCTTCTGTTGGACCCGTTATGGTCAATGCGACCAGGGCAATTGGTCTTCCATACCAAGTGGCGACCAAACATGCTTATTAACGCGTTGATGATCAATCATCACCTCCTTACTCATCCGCGACCGCCATGACATGAGTAGCAAAACATATAAGATTAATTGAAGTCCACAGGCACCAATTATACATGACTCCTCACTACCTACAGTTTATTGAATCGTCGATTCGTCACAATGTCTTCTTCCAAACTGATTGTTATCATCGGAGCCACCGGTAACCAGGGTGGCTCTGTCGCCAACGCATTCCTTGAGGAACCCGGCTGGCAGGTTCGCGCCCTGACTCGCAACACCTCAAGCCCCAAGGCTCAAGCTCTAGCAAAGCGCGGAGCTCAAGTCGCCTATGTTGACCTCGACACGCCTGAGACGTTCCCGGCTGCTTTTGAGGGTGCCAATGCCATCTTCGCCGTCAGTGACTTTTGGGGCCTCTATGGTGATCCTGCCAACAAGGACAAGCCCAAGCCTGGACAGCCATTAAATGTTTGGGCAGCCGAGCATGAAACTGAGCAACTGAAGGGTGTCATCGACGCAGTCGCCAAGGTACCAACGCTGGAGCGCTTCGTCCTCTCCTCGCTCGCAAACGTGACGAAGTGGTCCAAGGGAAAGTACACCCATGCCTACCACTTTGACTCAAAGGCAAATGCAGAGGATTATGGCAGGGAGAAGTACCCGGACTTGTTCAAAAAGACGAGTATCTTCCAACCCGGTTTTTTCTTGAGCAACTATGTCAGCAACCCTATTACTAAAGCAACCAAGGTAAGTGTGCGCACTGAAACTCGTAAGAGCCTTGCTAAGAGGTCAAGAACGAGGAAGGAACAGTCCAATTCATCGGGCACTTGGAGTCGGACGTCAAAGTGCCATTCATCGCCGCCGAAGAGGATTCCGGTCCCTTCGTTAAAGTCCTCGTCAACGAGCCTGCCGGAAAGAACGTCATTGGCTACAGGGGATGGCTGACTATGCCAGAGCTGGCGGAGGCATTCACAAGAGCGACTGGTATGAAGTCCGAGTCTATCACCTTGCCCAAGGGTGAATTTCCTCTACCCCTTCCGGATGAGTTGAAATTGGAGCTTGAAGAGAACTTTGCCGCCTGTAATGAGATTGGTTACGAGGCCAGGAACGATCCTACTATAATTCATCCTCGAGATGTAAGTGAATTTGGGTTGCCGATGCCTCGAGTGTGTTCTAATGCCTGGATACAGCTGGAGTCGCCGCCGTCACTCGATACCGTGGAGGACTACTTCAAGAAACAGGATTGGGCGAAGACCTTTGCCGCTTAAAGCGGAGAAATCGCATACTTATGTAGGTCAAGTTCACAGGATGGATGAAGAGTGGGTTGTTAGCTTGCTGGGCTATGTAAGTGATACCTTGCAAAGGCGCAGTAGTATATAGGTCCCACTATTAGAGATATGGAGCATGAATTCGAGAGGCAAAAGTTCTCAACCTGTTTGACAGAATCAAGTCGTTTTTTGGCTCATGGCAGTCCGCTTCGCAGGAGGGGGCCTAATCATCATGCACACGATGTTGTTAGATGAGGATACCCTTTTCTCAAGTGAATTTACTAAGGTAGAGTTAAGTATTTAAAGCTGCCTCTCCTATCAGCAGAGGCATTGGATGATTCATTGCTTTTAGTGGTTGGATGATGTATTAAGCTTTGCTCGATGCTATCTTGTCTGGGTATGCGTCGAAAGAGCGCGCGAACTATGGGAGGAACAAGCAGCTAACTCCCTAGCGGGGTCTCGACGCCCGCAACTGGTCTTCTGAGGGCTCGTCGAAGGGTATGAGCCGAAGGATGAGAAACTAAGAAGGTAGATAAGGTGATGAGAAATGAGATTGACCTTGACAGAGAGATGATCGGTAAATGCCGTCCTGTCACAAGATCCACCCCCGCATCTGACTGCTGCTTGGTTACGACCCATGTACCAGATTCTCGGACCGGGCCCGGACCGGTATCGCGCCGCCACAGAAACACAATGTAACAGGCGCTGGACGACCCTCAGAGCCGAGCCACCAAATTCATGGACACCTCGGTACTTACCCGTGTCGAGCCAAGCTAACGACCTCCATATGTTTACCCCAGACTATCACCCCATTTAAAGTGGATCAGTCGATCCGAGGTTATGAGAAGCCCTGATAGGCTCTGACCATCTAGTAGTACCATTTCATAGACTAAGACCAAGATCTTGCCCAGATTTAGCTATAAATATGCCCTGAAGGGACCCCTCGAATATCCATCACTCCATGACATTGTCTCAATATCTTCTTCCTCAAACGCGTTCTCGATCTACATCCACTTCCATCTTCACCCTTTAGTCAGCATGAAAGAGAAACCGCCAGGCAGTGCCGCAGCAAGCGTCCAGGTTGCTGAACGCGCCGACAATGTGAACCTTTCAGACGAAGCCGGCCCACACGAGAATGCGGGCTGGAGCGAAGCAGACACAAAGAAGTTGATCCGCAAGATTGACTGGGCCATCATCCCTTTTGTGTCCCTGCTCTATCTCCTGTCCTTCCTCGACCGCACCAATATTGGCAACGCTCGTCTCGACACGCTTGAGACCGACCTTGGCATGTCCGGCCTCATGTACAACAATGCCCTGGCCGTCTTTTTCCCTTTCTACGTTGTGGCTGAGATCCCTTCCAACATGGCCATGAAGAGGTTCAGACCATGGATCTGGATCCCCTCGATGATGGTTGCGTGGGGCATTTGCTGCACCTTGATGGGAATCGTTCAGAGCTACCCGGGTCTGCTCATTGCACGAAGCTTCCTCGGTCTCACTGAAGGTGGTTTGTTTCCTGGAATTGCCTACTAGTAAGTGCCTCGAACCGCCGTGACTATCACGCTGTTGGCTCACCTTACTCAGCATCACCATGTGGTATCGACGCCACGAAAGCGGCTTTCGCATGGCAATCTTCTTTTCTGCAGCCACAGCTGCAGGTGCGTTTGGCGGTTTGCTAGCTCGCGGCATCATGGAAATGCGTGGTCTCGCAGGACTCTCTGGCTGGCAATGGATCTTCATTATAGAGGGAATTTTTACATTTCTCGTTGGTATGTTGAGACGCTCTCCAAGCACAACCATGTCGTGTCTAACAATCTTACCTCTTATTAGCGGTGGCCTCTTTCAAGTTGATGTCCGACTACCCCGAGCGAGCGAAGTTCATAACCGAGGAAGAGCGGAAACACATCCAAGAGCGCTTGAGACTCGACCGGTCGTCACTAGCAGATGAATATGAAACGAAGTACGTCTGGGACGCTCTTCGCGACTGGAAGATCTGGGTCCATATGCTCATGGCTACTGGAACTTTCACTGGAATCTACTCTTACTCTTTGTTCCTGCCAACAATCATTCGCGACCTTGGATACTCCAACGCCACCGCTCAATTGATGAGCACTCCTCCATACATCGCGGCATGCGCTATCTGTGTTGGAGCTGGATGGTGGGCCGACAAGGTTCAGCAACGAGGCATCTTCATGATTGCCTTTACAGCCATAGCGTAAGTTTCTGAACTCCTGTGCTATGTTGTGGCGATGTGCTAATAGTTTGCCAGCGGACTCGGACTCATTCTGCTCATGGCGGTCCGGCATTCTGGAGTCCGATACTTTGGCTGCTTTCTTCTCGCCTCGGGTCTTTTCCCCAGCGTGCCTCAGGGCATTGCCTGGAACAGCAACAACATCGGCGGTGCCCTGAAGAGAGGCGTAGGAATCGCGATGAATGTAAGCTGTGGTAACCTTGGAGGTGTTATTGCAGCATATCTGTTCCTGAAGAAGGATGCTCCGAGATACATGCCTGGTTTTGGCACGCTCCTGGGCTGCCAGACCATGGCGTTCATTCTTGCCGTAGGGATGACCGTCCACTTGCGCCGTGAGAACGCTCGGCGAGACGCATCTTACAAGCCGCCGAGTGAGTACACCGAGGAGGAGATGAACGCCGAGCGGGAGAGGGGTGATGATGCAAGCTTTTTCCGGTATACGGTTTAATGGCTTGGCACGTCAAGTTGAGCACCTAGCCTTGGATGCATATTAGAGGTCCAGTAGTTTGTGTTGAAACAATAAAATAAACGAAAAAGCAAAATGCAATTGATGAAGATCGCCTCAGAGAAATCCTCGGTCTGGGAAGTGCGGGGTGTGGGGAATCCTCGTTTGAGCAAATACTTCGTTCCTTGACGTACCGTAGCCTCACTAAGCAGACTCCTCATCCATCACGGCACCTCGAGTGTTCTTACATCCTAGTCAAGTTGAAAGGAACAGACTGTCTCTGTTGCTCAGAGAAGTCAACTGACTTCGCCGCCCTGCCGCCTTATTGGATGTCACAGACTTTCTTTGACACTTATTCCTCCACCTTGCGCAATGCATAGTGAGAAATCCAGCCTTGTACTGCCTCAAATAACAAACCGGATACAGCAAGGGATATCCTGAGTTGCTGAGAGGCACGCATATGAACGAGGTCTTTTAATTGGTTCGTAATATCATGCTTAATTGCTTGCCAAACATCAAAAAGGTAGAATGTAGACTGCTCGATGTACGACTTTATAAGGGAGTGTATCTCCTCAGCCCAGAGTAGTTAAACCAGCCCCTATTCAAGGCTAGACCTTCTGAACTACCTGCCTCGAAGTGGCTACTTTACCAAAGTGCAAGTGCACATCTACCCATGCTTTAATGACCATCTCTTTATGCGGCTCAAGCCAGTACGTCTTAAATTGCCAGGACACTCCGACATCCCTGGTAACGAGCAGGCCGATCAACTGGCAAAAGCAGCATCATCACTGCCCGAGCCTGAAGGGACTCAACCAACGCTGGCCTACCTACGAAGGATCGCAAGACAAAAACCGAAAGAAGCATTCGAGGCGTGGTGGTCCGCCTCCGCTCCTGAACAATACAAGAGACTCAACCTCAAGGCGACCACAGGCTGCCCGCCGGAGCTCTCGCTCCCGCGTGCAGCCTTGCACCATCTGCTGGCAGCGAGGTCCCTTCACGGAGACTTCGCCGCGTATCACGAAAGATTCGACCACGATGATGCACGCCTGGTCTGCTCATGTGGCCGACGCAAAGCACCGGATCACATCTTCTACTGCAAAAAGGTACCGCCGCGTTACCGGATGAGGCTTGCACCCTCACCGAATGCAGCGGTCAATCTAACAATAGGAAAAGACTTTACCAAATTCATCGACCTGTCCAAGGACAGCGCGTTCTTTGGAAAGATTTGCCCTCGCTATTAGGCGACCACGACCTGAGAAGCACTCGCGACTCTCCTTCCCTCTCTATCTTCCACACATTTCTTTTGTTACCTTTTCTTTCTCTCTTATATGCTCACGGCCAGATGAAGGACGTGACAGCGCCCTTCATCTGGCGGGGACCACCTTGAGGTAGTCTCGAGCTGCCGCACACACAGACTGATCTCAGCTCTCCTGACACCAGGCTCCAAAAGCTGCTGCGATTTGTCAACCGCGCCTTCTCGTCCCGCTGACGGGTAACAGGCCCGATAGGATGCGCCATTCGTGCCGATGATATGCTGGATAGAGCGCGGTCCACTGATGCGATTGCAGAAATAGATTGCCGAGGGGAAGACTAATTTCGCGTCGCGAATGCCTAATCCTTTACCATACACAACCCCCCTTTTGTCAGATATTAAGGTGAATCGTGTATATTTCTTGATTCTGTCGCAATCGAAGGACTATTGAGACCTTATATCTTCGACTGGTTCCTTCTAGGACTTGAGTCCTAGAAAGTCCTAGATGAAAGTCCTACGATCTAAGTTTAGGACTTCAAACTTTAATCCTGAACCTTAATCCTGTGAGGGTGAACCCTCCAACATTCAACACACCCCCTCAGGCTCAATAGGTCCCAGTTGAGCCTGCATTTCCTAGGCAGTCTTCTATCTTCTGGAGCCTTGCTTCTATTCCTTCTTGCTTCCGGCTCTGCTGCTGTCTTTCCTGAATATCTTCCAGGCCAAGTTGATAGAGGAAGCGGTTCCATTTGCCTGCCGGCAGGGCCTTTGTTAATCCGTCTGCGATCATATCCGTCGATTTGGTGTATTTGACTTGAACTCTCCCTCCTTGGACCTCCTGTCTCAGCCAGTGGTTGTGAATATCCACGTGCCGCAACTTAGTCTTCAAAGTAGCGATTTCGGCGGTCACAAGGTTGATAGTTTGAGTGTTGTCGCAGTCGATACGGATAGTCGGATCATCCATCTGAACTGTAAGCTCTTTCAACAGCCGACTCACATAGAGGGATTCCTTAGCAGCCTGTGCCAGGGCTAGGAGCTCTGCCTCTGTTGTGGATGTGGTGACTGTATTCTGCTTGCTAGCTCTCCAGCCGATCAACCCGTCGAATAGTCGGATAGTGTACGCTTGGGAGCTTTTCCGATCAAGGGTGTTATCGGCAAAAGAAGCGTCACTAGCAACTGTAAGACCTCCGGGTCCTCCGAATCGTAGGGCTCGGTGCCTTGTGTGTGAGAGGTAGTGGATAACGCGGTCGGCGGCGTCTTGGTGTTCTTGGCCAGGGTTGACAAGAAATCGGGCCAGCCTGGAGGCGGCGAAGGCTATGTCGGGCCGGGTGTTAACGGCGATATAGAGGATCGAGCCGACTTTGCGTTGATATCGTTGAATTTCTGCCGGGGCTGCTAGCCCTGTTTGAGGTCGTAGCTCTGTTTGAGTCATTGGTACTGTAGATGTTCCCTTGTTAGCTAGATTTGCGATTTTGTCAATGTAGGCTGTTTGAGACAGCCAAATCTTCCTTGCAGGTCGGTCCCGTATGACTTCCATTCCTAGGAACCATTGCACGGGGTCTCCTCCTGTTAGCTTGTATTTTGATCCAAGCTGTCTAGTCAATTCATCGGCCTTGTCTTTCCGGGCCTTCCTGTAAGCGATGATAACATCGTCAACGTAAAAGAAGAAGAGGACTCCTTCCTTCTTGAAACAACAAGGTTCGTGAGGAATCTGTGTGTAGCCTATCTCTAGGAGGGTCTTCGACAGTTCTTTCTGCCATAGCAAGGGAGAGGCTCGTAGTCCGTACAGGGCCTTGTTGAGCTTCAGGATAGTTGCTGTTTTCTTATACCCCGGGGCCATGTGCATGAAAATATCCTGGTCAATTGGGGCGTTTACGAAGGCGTTGACCACATCGTATTGGACCATCTCTAGGTCAAATCTGGCCGCAATGGCTATCAGGGTCCGGAAAGACCTTCCGGCTAGGGTAGCTGCATATGTCTCTTGCAACCTTCCCTTAGCTTGTTGGTCTCCTCTGACCACTAGCCGTGCCTTGCATTTCTGAAATCGGCCGTGTTTATCGAACTTGTAAACGTACACCCACATACAGCCAAGGACTTGTTGGTCAACGGCTCGAGCGTCTTTCTTTCGAATCTCAGTCCAGGACCTCATTTCCTTGTGACTCTGAAGGTGGCTTTCTTCAGCCTCTTGAAAGAGCATTCCAAAAGGGTGATGCTTTAGGTCTTGATGTTTCGTCGGGGGCGGCGGTAGGGAGTTTCGATGCATTTTCACCCCTTGTCGGAGCTTCCTTTCGATTGAGGTCTGGAGAGGGGACTTTGTTCCGGCTAGGAAGGCCGCTTGCCATGAGACTGTTTTGTTTCCTTCGTCTGATAAGGCCCTGGAACTGTGCGCTAGTAGAGCTGACAGTGGTGTGACTGGAGGTGTTGGAAGGATATCAGAGTCTTCTGACTGTTTGAGGCTGTTTTCTAGGGCGGTTGCCACGATGCAGTCTTCTGTTTCGTCTGTAATAGGGCTGCTTTCATCTGCTAGGGTGGTTGTTGGAAGGGCCACTTCAATACAGTCTTCAACCTGTTCGGCTTGTTCGTTGTCGTCTTGTTCCGGCAGGGAGGATCCTTGTACGAACTTGGCAATTTCTTCTAGGTCAGCTTCGAGTAGTTCATCCTTGAAGCTTTCCCAGTCTCCGTTGCAGCCTTCGTCTTCATTAAATATGACGTCTCGAGTGTTGACTATCCGGTTGATCGTGGGGATCCAGATCCTATAGATGTTCGAGGACCTATATCCCACTAGGAAGCCGATCCAACCTTTGGGCTTAAGCCGCATCTTGCGATTGACCTTCTGCTGGGCATCTGAGGTCATTGCATAGGCCTTGCAGCCAAATGCCCGTAGGTGTGTTTGATCCGGCTGTTTCTTCGGCTGTGGAATCCCTGCTGCTTTGGCTGATGCTGTATGCAGTTGATCATATGGCGTTTTCCAGCCTGATGCGTAGTTCGGCGTTCGGTTGTACAGATAAACTGCTGTCCTTCCAATTTCTGGCCACAGCTGGTGAGGAAGCTTTGCGCCTGTTCGCATAGCCCTTTCCTTGTCCTTGACTACACCCCCTGAGCGTTCGGCACCCCCATTCTGGGCTTGTGTGTATGGGGCCGAGGGCTCGATGATGATAGCTCTATTCCTCAGGAAGTCTCCGATTTTCGGCTTGATCTCCGTGATCTCGTTATCACATTCGATGACTTTGACCTTGAGGCCGTGTTGGACTTCCAGATGACTTAGGAAGGATTTGAAGGCGGTGATAATAGCTTCTGTCGTCCGGGCTGTGAGGTAGTAATCCCAGATGTAACCCGTAGCTCGGCAGGTTAACAACATCTGTGAGGTATAGCCGCCTATGCCTTCTTGGTAGTCGTGGAAGTCAATGGCGATACGCTCGCCGGCCTTCTGATCGGATTGTCTTGGGGCTCGTCTGATTTGTCTCTTGATCTTCGATATGCCACAGGCGTCGCATTCAACAGTGGTTGGTCCTCGTATTCGCACCCCCTGAGAGGCCGAGATAAGGTGTTCCAGAGCTTGTGGTCCCGGGTGCCCTAGGCGACTGTGCCAGCGGATAGCTTCTCCCGTCAAAGGGGCCTTCTTTGTGTAAGAGCTGAATCTGTGGGCCACAAAGGCTGCTTTTGGGAAGCTTTCTGGCTGGTATTTGATGACATACTGGCCGTATAGGTCATGGATTGTGCATGCAATCGTTCGGTCAAGTCGTCGGAGGGTCGTTGGGTTACACCTATTATCCCAATAGAAGCCTTTCTTTCGTAGTTGACGTAGGGAGACTAGGGTCGTAAGGAGCCGAGGGCAATAAGCTACATCTTCAAGCATTAGGACTCGGGTTCCTGTGAGCCTGATGGTCATGGTTCCGTAGCCTAAGATGGGTAATTTTCGGTCTCCAGCCCAGATGAAGTCGCCTGGAATAGCCGGCTGGAATCTCGCTAGTCTGTTGGCACTGTTTGTGATTGAGATAGTAGCTCCGGGGTCGAGGATCACGGAGTTCCGTAAGGGATAGTTATCCCTTTGGGCTGCAAAGGCGGCCTTGATTTCGGCGATTGGTCGGCCGTACAGTCATTGGTCTGAGTTTTCTTCCTTTGTTGGCTGCATCAAGTTTCTGTCTTTTGAGGTCCTGGCCTTCTTCCGTGTGAGGGCTTTTACCTGGGCCTCCAGGTCTGAGTCTTCCTCGAGAGCTTCTTTCACCTTCTTTTGGATCTTCTCTCGGGGCTTGAATCCCTTCCATGCCTGATTTGGAAAGACATAGAAGCATTTCGCAAGTTCGTGGGATAACCCACACGCCGGGCATTCCTGTCTCTTCTCAGGAGACCTCTGGCGTTTTCTTTCTCCCTTCTTCGAAGATGGGTACTGGCCTTCAATGATGTGGGCGTCCCCTTCATCATCCTGGGGGTCCTCCCCAGCATAGCTCGCAGAAAATGCACCGCGAGCCACTCGGCCTTTCGTGGCCTCTGCATCTTGGAGCTCATTTCGGAAGGCGTTCCCTACGTCTCGGTATGAGAGGGCCCTATTTTGTAATAGAGTCTTTGAAGAGATTTTGTATGAGGCAGTCCAGCTGGGCAAGATGTGTGTGGTGACACTGAAGAAGTCCCAGGCCCACGCACTGTTGTGGAGCGTTTCAGGGACCTCTCGTTGTCGCCCTTTCGCCATTGCCTCTTCCCATTGATCTAGCCACTTGAATGCAGGTTGGCTGACCGTCTTTGGGGCAGTTCTTAGTAATGTAAGATACCTATTTCTGGCATCCTTCGTTTCATCTTCCTCGGTCCGTCCACATCGGGCACGAAGGTTCCAGTGCCATTCGTATATTGATTCGTGTGACTGACAGCAGGTTTGAATCAGGCTAGGGGAGACCGTACGGATAACCCAGTCCTGAAGGGTTCCAAGAGCGTTTTTCTGTTTTTCGAAAACCTTCTCTTGTAGCTGATAAAAGGTTAAATCCTGCTGGAAGATCTTCTGGCCCTGGTCTGTAAGGTCAGAGATAGACCATGTTCCATTCACCGTTTCCTGAATGTCGTCTGGGGTGCCGTCTTGGGATTCGGCGGTATGAGACCGGATTGTTCGTTGGGCTGTAGCGGTCTTCGTATATCTGCGTTTTCTTATATCCGGGATAGCTGGTTCGTCTCCGAGGAATGTCTTGCTTTTGAGGTGCTGCTGAAGACCAAGACGATGGGCCTGAAGGAGGAATTCATGCTCCCAGTTGAGGAAGTCCTCAGGCTTAGAGAGGGTAGTCGTAAGACCTTCCTTTTGGGGCTTGGATAGGGACATTATGTATGAGAAAGAGGGTTCTTCAAGGTATAAAAAAAAATGGTTGAGGCAATGAGACTCTTAATTGTTAGATATTAAGGTGAATCGTGTATATTTCTTGATTCTGTCGCAATCGAAGGACTATTGAGACCTTATATCTTCGACTGGTTCCTTCTAGGACTTGAGTCCTAGAAAGTCCTAGATGAAAGTCCTACAATCTAAGTTTAGGACTTCAAACTTTAATCCTGAACCTTAATCCTGAAGTTGAGGGTGAACCCTCCAACATTCAACACTATCATCCCGACCTCATTTGCGACTAAGCCTTCAATCCCATTTGAGTGGTATCATAGCATTCTCCTCCAGATAAGCTTTGAAACGGGCATCTTCCTCTTCAAGTGTCTTGGGGTGCTGGTTATGTTGTCAGTACAGTGTCAAAAGAGAGGATGTTGAATGCATAGCTGAAAGAAACCACTTACATTCAGGGTTGCAAGCCACTCCATTGAATCCACTGGCGGAGGAAGTGGAGTGGATGGACCTTAATCCACGGAGCCCGTCCGTGTAGTGAATTCATTTGCAACCATCGTGGACGTGGACGTGGAATGGATGTAGTGGATGCGTCCATTACGTCAGCAGTTAAGCAGTTACCGGTAGGAGATTCACGAGTGCAGAGGCAAGCTCATCAAGCTCGGATGGGGTCTTATCAGCTGTGGGGAGTCCAGCGGCTCCAAGCTCGACGACCTCAGCGAATCGTTCGAGCTCGTCATCTGTTGTCACCCGAACCCTGCCCGGTTGCATCGGGGCTAGTCCCGCATCGGGAAGGGTAAGGCTGAGTGTGAAGTGATCAGAGCTAGTGGCAAGGTGATCTTCGACGGTAGCTTCAGCAAGTGGCATATTAGTAAAGGCAAGATCGATCGTGTTGCCGTGTGGGCTTGTTGGAATATCTGGAGTGTTAATTAGGTCGAGATCATTTTCTGATGCCCAGACTGCAATTTCTTGGCCACGGTTCGTCGCTTGTCCCGTCTGCCGAGTATGATGTCTGGCGTTAAAGTCGCCGGCGATAAGGCAGCGTTCCGGAACAGGCCATCGTATCAGTATGTTCAGGGCATCACTCTCGTTGTTCTGACGATAGAAGTTAACTATCGTCATGCCGTTGATTGTAAGCCATAGAATATCCCGAGTCTGAAAGGGCCGGATCTGATCGGCCAGGAGCCTTGGGTCTCGTCGGACATATGCCATGACTTGAGGCCGAGTGTCGTTACCGCCCCATGTCTCGACAGGTGTGAACGTGTCGTATGCGGGATGGGTTTTAGTCAGGGAGCGAGTGTCTGTGTGAGCAGTCCACGGCTCCTGTAGAAGGACGATGTCGTATCGTTCCGAGTCGGCCAGCGCCAGGGCGCAGTCGTGGGCCGGGGGGATCTTGCCGTTGGCCTGAAAGATCCTGAGCGGCTTCTTGTTGTTCTTTCGCGTCTGCGAGTATCTATTCCTGGTCAAGAGGACGAGTGATAAGAACTATGCGCCGTTTTCGCGGTGAGCCTGGTCGGGGATGCTCGGGCTCCTCCTCCGCTTCGTAGCCCGCCTGAGGGCTTGTGGCCACCATGATGCACGAGGGTGCTCCTGATGCCGCTGGACTTGGACCACGAATGCTCGGCTGTTCGTGTGATGCGATGTCGTCGCATTGTTGGGCTTCCAGATGCGACTCTGGTTGTTGTGCCAGGTGTCGTTGTCGGTATGCCCCCGCGCCAACGGTCCGGACATGTCCTCGTTGCTCTTTGGTGAGTCGGCGGAGCACGCCGTGCACTCTCTTCGGCCGAGCTGGGCACTTATGAAAGTTGGCCTGGTGAGGGCCTAAGCAGTTAATGCACTGTTCTGGTGCAGTGCAATTGTCTATAATGTGGCCAGTCTTACCACAACGTTGGCAAACTGGCTGTCTATGACAGTTGCGGGCAAAGTGGTAGCCCCAACACGTCTCACATTGTCTGGGTCGGTCGGTTTTGTCAATCAGTCTTGCCGCGCTGCTGCCAAAGAGCGACCAGAATCTCTTTGTGGGCTTCAGAAACGACATAAGTAGAGTCTTGGTCAAGGGGTTGTCCGAGAATTGTCGCGTAGGACGTATATCAACAGGCTTGAGCCCCGTCTGGATTTCTATCTCGTCGCTGACGATGCTGTCACTATCCACCTCATTGCCGTGGAAGTCGGTCAGTCTTGTGGGAAAGTCTGAGACCACATAGGTGAACTATTCCTTATTCGTTTCCACTGTCGTAGCACCCAGTTCGGCTGCCCAATCGGCCTGCTTCTCTACAAGAAAGTCGCGTGTTTCAGAGTCGGCAGTCAGGACGGCCCATCCCGATCTGACCTGGAAAGCCTGTCGAGATCTTGTCCGAGACGGCGCCGAGTTTTTCCTGGATCAGGGTCCGGATTGCATAGCTACTGTGGGCTCTGGCCGGAGCCCCGGCTTCTAGACGGATGAAGACACGGAGGTCTTGTCGGGGTGGGGCGATGGTCGTTTGTTGCCCTTGGCGATGAGGTGGATCTGTTTGGCGGCGTCCATGTTGTTGTTGTCTGCGGGTTAGATGGTCACGGCCAGTGGGAGGTGAGGCAGAAGCTACGCTGCTGTAGGTAGGCTTGGAGATGGTAGGTCCGGCACTGGAGAGCTCTCGTTTCCAGGAGTTGAGGAAGCTGTCGGCAAACTGTTGAGCGAAACGCCGTTGCGGTCCGGTGGTAAGCATTAGCGACTAGTGCCCTTTCGGTCAGAACAGGCCGCCGGGCGAAATAAATTGTATTGTATTGTAAAATTTAACAATTAACAGACCGTGCTTTAGCTCTTAGAATAAGTTAAGATCGTTAGCTCATATCCTCTTCTGACGGCCCGGTGTTATCTACATCTATAGACAGCTCGTCATATTCGCCAGACGTGGAATTATCAACGCTAAACGGCGGAAAGAACATAGCAGGTGCTGGCAGTGGGACTGGCGTTAATCTCTTGATACGCCCCGACAGATACTCAATCTCGATAGACGGTGATTGCTCGGTTACTTTCGTTTCTGAACCGCCAGGGATAGGAAATGAGGCTAACGTCGCCGCCCTTTGATCAATGGTCCCTTCTATGCTTTCGTTGGGTCTCCTAGTCTGAGGCTTGGAAGCCTGTGGGAGGATATCTTGTTTGGGCCGCTTTGTATCGACAACTACGATAAAGTGATCATCGGGGAGAACGCCGCCAAGTCCGCAGGGTTCTAAAGGCTGCTGTTGTGACACGTACTGCTGCTCATCGTCGTTCCAAATCAAATCCAGCTCGATGTCGCTGGCTTGTTCACAGTTATTGTTTATCAGACCCGGGTCTCTATGATCACCCTCATGCGTGGAAGAAGTCAGCTGACGTAGACCCTGGCCTCGATCTGTCAATGGCCTATAGCTGATGGAGGACCCAGATGTTGTTCGTCGATGAGAATGAACCAAGTCTAATGACTGCTGAGAATCCCTTCGGTTTTGGCTACTCAAGGGCGTGCGAATGGTTGGTGATACATCAACTGGATCCCCCGATAAATCGGTGCAGAAAGGTACGTCGCTGTAGTATGTGATAGCACCTTCGCGGCGTTGCAATTTGCCAGCCGACCCTCCAGAGTAATTCAAGCCTAAGTCCGACTCGCCAGGATTATCGTCGTCCACGGCTATAGGCGAGTAAACCGACGCATCCTGTGAAGTGTTCGCATCTGATGATCCCTCCCGAATAAACAGTGGCTTGTAACGGAAACTTTCAACTCGAGCATAAAACTGCGGATCAAATGCAGACACATTCTTATTTAAGCCTCCGGATTGGGATTCATTGCTAATGAACGGGCTCGTCTTCTGATGCTCACGTGTCTTTTCCGAACCATCGATATTATTGACCGGAGGACTTTTTTGCAAACCGTGGATAGCGATGTGGCTACTGAACTTGGTATCTTTAGATCCGCCTTGCCATCGGATTTTATGCCCGTCCGTAGATAGCTGAAACCTGGTGCTGATTTCTAATACGGCGGAGCGAACGAAGTCAGGAGTTACGTTGATCAAGTGGAGCTGGGCCAAATTGTATAACAGGTTCAGAGACACCCAGCCTTCAGCGTCTAGGTGGATGTCCTGGATACTCTGCTGTCCAGGCAATATGTCGGGCGACAGTAGGTCCAAATGTCGGATATAGTTCATATTCTCAGACGGAATCTGAGCACGATCAGGGTCCAGATCACAAGGTCGCGTTGGTCGCTGTTTTGGAAGAAGCGGGAGTGGGGGAAACGGCTTGGTAGACGAGACCAAGCCTTTACCATTGCCTTCTGTCTCCATGTTGTCCTTTTCGGGATCAGAGGCCGACCCATGGGCACTTAAATGGCACTGATATTCCCAAGCGCGAGATTGTTGTTCTAGAGGGAGGAATCTGGCTTCCCGGATAGGCTCAGTTCCATGAGTGGGTGGTTGGTAAGCGGATGATGAGCCCGCCACCTGTGTATCCGCTACAACGCGCGCCATGATGAAGCTGCCACCTGGGCGCAGAGGCGACATTTTCAAGACATCGGCACTGTTACTTCTGCCTGTGAAGAACTGTTCAAGGCGACGAACAACAAGACACTTCCGCTCCTCGTCTGTCATGATTACATGCTGTGGGTACAGCCCGTCAGGAACATCTCGTAGATAGTCCTCGACCTTGCCCTTTGATGATTCGGTTGAAGGCAAAATGGGGACGTAAAACGGCGTTCTCGAAGACTCGCCACCGGCTGCCATGGAGGCGTAAGCGGAGTCAGCCGGCCGGAGGCTGGAACCTGTAGAGGAGGGAGCATGGCTGCGCTGAACTCCAGCTTTGGAATATATGTGATCGCGATTGTGGGGGGATATCCTTTTCCTTTTTTGCGATGATGACGCCTCTGGAGACCCATCGTGATCCGCGGCAAGGTCTCTCAGTACGGTTTCGAGCTCTCTCTTTTTCTTTTTGGGCAGCCCATAAACCTTGATCTCGAACAGCTTGTGTTTATGGAGCACGGCCGGACCTGGCTGTTTATAGCGCTTGAGCTCCTTCTTTAGTTGTTGAATCTCGAGTGTTAGGTCGTCGATGACGCTGCGGTAGTCATCAGAGCTACTGCTGTGCGCTGTGATAGGTCCAGGAGGGTCGACATGATGCCGAGTGTGCAATTGTAGCTTCTCTGTACCCAATAAATCAGATTCCTCCCGGGAGGAGGAGAGATTAACTACACGTTTGCATTAGCCTCTTCTAAATTACTACGAGTTCGCTATGGGTAGTGCATACCATCTGCGGGATTTTTGTTGGCGGTCGCGTTGAGGCTTGAGTCGTTATGCCATTCTGGTGGATCGCTTAGCATTGTCTCACGACTGCCGCTGAAGGAATCGAGATGGAGAAAACAATCGGTTGGTGGTGGCGGGGTTTTCTCTGGATTGCTTTGATTTAAGGGCATTTTGGCCCCCGTGAGCAATGCAACGCGGAGCAAGACCCTAATAGGACTGCTTAATTGTCGATGTCGCAAGAATTGCGAGTATAGGCTACATGATAGTAAGACTTTCACGGTTCGACGACCGTGAAATACGGTCGGGAGACGTCTAGCAACGGCCGAGTGTCCTGTAGAGCAACAAGGTGGGTTAGCAACATAAAAAAAAAAAAAAAAAAGAAAAAAAAGAAAAAAAAAGAGAAAACCACTCATAAATGAAACCAGATGAGGACAGGAATCGAGCTGTCGCAAAAGCATCGCAAATAGGATCGTGGGATATGCAGTGGCGAGGCGAATGTGCTATGCTAGCTTTGGGGGAAAGCCCCGAAAGTCATTGATATGCTTACCAAAACGAAATAAAGCTATAACCGGCGACAGCGAGTTGCAGATAATTTCCAGATTATAAAAATTTGCTTCATGTAGGGGTTGTCATAGTTGAGTCTTGTGCGGTTCGTTGGGCTGACGAAATGTCTGGAACTATCCGCCCAGGAGACTGCAAGATGAATCTGCTCTTCTGCGTGAAGGCTTGGCTGCTGAAAAGTGAGGCACTTTTGGTGTAGTCGCCGGGAGGTGATCCAGCAAGAGATGTGTTGGCTGCGATACGTTCTCAAGAACTTGGCTTATTTAGTAGCCGATGAACTCAAATAGAGATTGGAAAATAGTGTCTTGCTGAATGCTTCCCTGCAACTTGCCAGGTCAATAGTCCGGCCCAGGGGTCGCTGAAGCTGCTACGGTAGACAGTAAAAAGGTCGATGTACCTGGGGTTGAATACTGATAGTCGTATTGCAGCAATTAATCATAAAAATGGTTGTGACGAGGAGTCGGTGTATCATGACCGGTGCCCTGAGGAACGTACGGGAACGGGAAAGGATGCGAGATTGAGGAGACAGCAGGCCGAACGTCGCCAGCAGAAACGGGCTAACGGGGTAGGCCACTTGTCACTTGTCCGTGTGGGCGGACTAGTGGAGGAAAAGTGGAGGACCCTGGTGACCCAAGAGCCCGGGTCCCCGATGTGCCGCGGACCTATCGTAGCATTGAAGATACGTTCTGTACCTATTAAGTGCGCCGGAGCCCTACTCCGTCATCTTGAAGACTCCTCGCATAAAATAGTCCGGGCAGAAGGCGGGATTGTCGTAGACGAAGCCATCGCCGCGGTTTGCGACTGCGTAAAGCGCAGCTTGAGGCTTTGTTGTGCACTTGTTAAGGATTTGGGTGGAGATAGATATATGCGATTGCGGCCAGGGATGGGGACAAGTGGAGTCCGAACCTGCAAACAGTGCGAGCAGCGATTAAGTTTGCGATAAGCACAGGACGTTTGGATGCTACACAAACATAAAATACGTACTGACTAACAACTAACATAGCACAACCTCTAGTGGACAGACCAGGCTTCAGCCGCTGAAGATAGGACGCTGAACATTTGGAGAAGTTGTCTTTCAAACAGGCCTGTCGCGGGGACAAGCGGGGCTGGGAAAAAGTGGCAAGCAGCAGGATTGGTCAGGTTGAGGATCTCAGGGGCCAGAGGCCGGAAAAACAATATAGCGAGGTTTGGCGTTGTGGGTCTTGAGGAATAAATTCATTCATGCTTTCTTTCATTCATTACCCTCCTCAGTGGCTGAAGCGGGCATCAACCTTGTAACGGCCAAGAGACGTCGTATTAGCGACGATTCTGTCCATCAGCTACTAATGGATGTGGTCACCAAGGCGCTCGACGCCAACGTCTCCACCATGAGCGAGATCTTTGATTTCTTGCCCGTCCCCACTCTTATCGTCTCACCATCGTATTGCATACAGAGAGCCTCGGCTGGCTTGCTGGAGGCGTGGGGTCGCAGGCATGAAGAACTTATCGATCAAGACCTCTTCATTGCCCTCTACCAGGGCTCGCCGACCGAAAGATTCGATCGTATTCCCTTCGTCTACGCCATTGAGACTGCTCTTGCGGCTCGAGCTCTCCGTCTGTGCTATGCGGCCTATATTGCAAACGGTATTTCTTGGACAGCGCGTATTATACCTGTCCACAAAGATGACGAACTGCTGTGCCTGATGTTGGAATGGGAGAAGGCCGAACTTCACATCACAGTTGCCGATGGTGGAATGACACAGAGCTGGCTGCCTATCGATGATGCCTTCCGCATCCTCGTCCAAGCTGTCAAAGATTATGCCATCTTCCTGCTCGATACTCGCGGAAACGTGATGACTTGGAATACTGGAGCAGAGTTAAACAAGGGTTATAAGAAGGAAGAAATCATCGGTAAGCACTTCTCGACTTTCTATGGCGAGGAAGATATCCGGTCTAGGAAGCCCGAAAGAGAACTCGAGATTTGCTTGCGTGAAGGTAGGGTGGAAGATGAGGGTTGGCGCTACCGTAAGGATGGCAGCCGGTTCTGGGCTAACGTCGTTATCACGGCCATATATAAGAACGACATCCACGTCGGCTTCGGCAAGGTCACCCGGGATCTCACTGAGCGAAAAGAGGCAGAACTGCAGCTAATTGCTGCTTACGAGGAGAGCACGAAGTTGAAGAATGATTTTCTAGCAAACATCAGTCACGAGATCCGTACGCCAATGCATGGTGTGCTTTCTGCTTGCTCCCTGCTTCTGGATAGCCGCCTAACAGAGGAGCAGCGGGAGACGGCCAAAATGATTGAAGAGTCTGGCCATGTTCTGTTGCGGATTATCAATGATATCCTCGACTACTCCAAAATTGCGGCAGGCAGTTTTTCCATCAAGAATGACAAGGTTGATATCGCTAGTGTGGTCACATCGGCCGTGCATTCTGTGCAGACCACTGTGCAACCGGGAGTGTCGCTGAGACTGGTCTTGTCACCAAACTTGCCAAAATGGGCAGAAGGGGATCCTTTGAGGTGCCGCCAAGTTATTGAGAATATTGTCAGTAATGCCGTGAAGTTTACCGAACAGGGGTACATTATGGTGAGCGTATCGCTGCTTGCGGAAGACGTGGCCACCCATACAATCCTGATTGAGGTCTACGACACTGGACATGGTGTGACGGAAGATGACGCCCAGAAACTGTTCAAGCCATTCACGCAGCTTGATACTCCGTATCAGAAGCGTCGCCAAGGAACTGGGCTCGGACTGTCCATCGCAAAATCAATCGCTGAGCTGTTGGGTGGGAATATTGGATACAAACCTAACCCGGAACGGCAGGGCAGCATCTTTTGGTTCTCAGTCAAGCTTAAGAAGCTCAACAGCCTTCAGCAGATTCAAACGGTCGACGCTCTGCCAGACCCTAGCACAGCGCTCATCATAAATCAATCAAATCAACTTTGAGGTAAAAGTTGATTTGTTTGATGGGGCTTCGGTCCAAAGTTGATTTGTTTGATTTGATTGGCTCGTCTCAATCAATTGTATGGGAGGCCTATATATTGAGTATGTGAAGGTATTACGCCGGATCCAAAGCCTCAATTACCGACCCAACTGCCCAGCTTTACCCCGCCGTGTCGGACCCAGTTCCTCAGACAATGAACTCGCTCCAGCGTGTCGGCGCCCATTGCGAGCCTTTGCGATGTTAGTGTCAGCTTGGCTAGGCTGAACTGCCTCTCGCAGTCGGTTGCCATAGCCGGAATGGCAAAGACATCCAAGGCAAAGCTGCTTAGCACCGGGAATGAAGGCTTGTGGTCCCTCCACCATTGGATTGGCTCTTGCGTATCTTGTGGCTCAAGACGGAGGTATTTGTCCATCTCGCTAACACTGCTGCTCGTTGCAAATGCCTTTTTCGTTCTGCTGTTGATCCATTGCGTGTAGTGATCATCCTCTTTACCCCTGTTCGTTAATGATGAAGCAGACTTCGACTGTAAGTCGTCCGTCCGCTGGTTCGATTGATACCACCGCGCGAAGTAGTCCTTTATGCCCGCCTTCGCATCGCGAACCCAGGCCAATTGCTCCTCAGTGGCCCAAGTAGCCTCCAACCAGCTGATGCCGAATCTCGGATGAAGGATGACTGCTGCCGCAAACAAGGGAGATTCTCCGAGCTTGCTGTAGTATTCATCCAGCTTCTTCCAGCCGTTGTTGATCGATGCCCGAATATATGCTCGGTGGTCTGCTGGTAATGAGCTCTTCTGGGAAATCTTAGACGCCGGTGGCTTGTCAAGCGCCGCATACTCAGCCTGAGAATGCTCCGGCAAGGCAGCTACCGTGAAAGTTGGCGCTTGACTTCGCTGTTGGGATACATAGACCTCTTCCCCATCGAAGCGAGCAGGGCGACGGCGGGAACGGGCCGGCCGGATGTTAGTCCCCCTCAGAGGCGCAGACGCTCTTCCAATTAGTTCGGGATCATTTAGATTCGTCGCCCTTATTGTTTCGGTCGTGAACTCATTGTAGAAGCCTTTCCAGTCTTCAAAATACTCGAGCAGGTATTCCATTCCTACCAGAACTTCCCACAGGCGCCCATGGCTGTCGCCTTTACCCCAGCCTTGGGTTCGCATTGTCTGATGATATAGAGGCGTAAGTATCTCGTTGACCTCACCAAGCACGCGCCAATCCTCGTTGGATAAGATGTCATCAGCAGGGATACGTTTTTCTTCGTCTTTCTCGCCTTCGAGTGCAAAGATGTAGGCCCTGATGTCAGTCTGCTTCCGCAAAGCCCTCTCTATCATCATATAAGTAGAATTCCACCGCGTCTTATTATTCAAGATGACCTCAAGCTCGGCGGTTAATTCCTTGCAAAGATGGTACCCTTCGTCCTCCTGCTCGTGAGCGATGCGCTTGAAATATTCGCTGCGCTGAGGTGAGGATCTGATGAACTTGACGATATTGTGCAGCTTCCTAATTGGGCCCTTTGAACGCCAATGGCGAAGATCTTGCTCCTGAAGACCTCTCATGCCGTTGATATCTGACTCTAGCTCGAAAGATTCGGCGTCTTTACCGAAAAGAAACGCGCGGGCAACAAGGTTAAGAACGTGGCCGTAGCAACGCATGCGACGGGCCTTGATATCAGCCGGCCGGATCGAAGGGTCAAGCTGCCGGTAGAGGTAAGAGAGACAGGTATCATTCGTAGTCACGTTATCAGAAATGACCGTGCCAACCTATCCTCGGATATCCCACAGTTGAACGATTTCGAACAATGTCTCGGCAAGATTCTCACTACTGTGGATACCTAGCTGACGGCGTAGAGCGAGCAGCCTGGATTGTTGGTTCCCGAATTTGTCGATGAAGTGTGCAAAAACTGCCATTATTGCAAGACGGTTCGGTGATGTCCAGAGATCAAAGCTGATGTGTATTTTTGTTAGGGCGCTGCCTAGCTCCGCTTTGATGATATCTGCCTTAGACTCGAAGATCTTCTGTAGCTCTCTGGTAATAGAACTGCTACTCCAAGGAATTTAGAGTGCTAGTTCATAGTCAAACTAATAGAAGAGCTCCTTTAGAAACTTATGCTCGAATATTATAAAGGGCACATCACTGTCAATAACGAACCCAACACTAAGTTCTTATATAGCTTTGACCTTTGCCTTTGGTATTATGCTCTGGTTAAGCCGTGGTCGTTTGGGGGTTGCATGGGACTGGAGATTGATCGCGCTATTGTCGCTGGGGCTTGATTGACTCGCTGGGGTGATCCGATGGGCTCTGTGTAAGTCAGTATATGGGATATGTTGGTATAGAGGACGGATCCATACTTGCGAAGATGATCTGCTGCAGAAGATGTCGCTTGTACTGAGAAGAATTCTGGCCGACCCTTCGTGTCGCATCGGCTGCAGCACCACACATGACCGATGGGCTGATCCTGGTGATTCAATTCAATGAAGAACATGCCGTGCGATCTGATCCAACTTTTTCTGCCTTTTGCACCTTTCCGAGCTAGCGAATCTTCTTGAACGAAGCGGCGGTTCTTCCAGACGACCTTCGGTAGATCCTCAATAGTCGGGTTAGGGGGCAGCTCCCCGACCGAAGCCTCCTCGAGCTGCTTGGCCACGGTCCTTGGTTGAGACAGTCGCGAGAACGCAGAGGGAAAAAGTGGCGTGGGGCAAGGCGGCGATAGCAGGTACCAACGAGGCTACGGCTTCATATAGGGCTAAGAAGTATCGCCTATCTGTGGCCATCTTGTACAGGGTAGGACTGGGCGGAGGGCACGTCCAGGTTTAATCTTTTTGGGCAGTTCAGATGCAGCATGGCATATATCAACTTTATCAAATCATGTCAACTTACAAATCACTGGAATTGATTTGATTGAGGCAAGGAATTGACTAAGTTGATTGATTTGATTGGGGTGATTGATTGATTGAGTTGATTTATGATGAGCGCTGCCCTAGCAGCGACCTGTCGCGACAGGAGGTTTCACAAGGCGAGGATCTTGCGGAACAGCTGACTCAACTGATGAAGATCTCACCGATGGCGCGGATCCTCGCGGCCGAGGATAACATTATCAATCAAAAAGTCCTGGTCGGAATGCTGCATGGCTTCGGATTCCAGTACATAACAGTTGTCTCAGACGGCGCCCAGGCGGTCTCGACACTATCCGCGGCGGCCGATGCCTTTGATCTGATACTGATGGATATTAGTATGCCGGTCATGAATGGTTACGAGGCAACGGTCCGGATACGGAACAGTGGCATACGTCTACCCATAATCGCCATGACCGCCTACGCGCTAAAGGGTGATATGGAGCGTTGTTTAGAGAAAGGAATGGATGACTATATCGCCAAGCCAATGAATAGGCAACTGCTAATGAAGAAGTTGCTAAAGTGGCTTGTACTCCCGGGCGGTGCGGTGCTGGCCACCACTGCACGAGGGCGACAGAAAATTCCGCCTTATCAGCATTCGACTTCCCAGCAGCAGTGTTGAAATCTGTTTGTGGACTGTGTCTTTGGCGGCGAAAGGCTCGCGTCTCTTGCAGTAATCTTTGAGGTTGGGCACAATAGCTTTATAATTGTCGTTGGCTAGGAAAGGATCTTTTAGAACGCCTTTGTCTTTTCTTTGGGTGAGCGCTTATTAGTATACAGGATGACGATGATGGGGCTGGTGGTACTACCGTCGCCGCCATCGATAGCCCCTTTGTCTGAGTGACTTCAGTTCGGGACGGCATGCCTCTTAATCTGTCAGAAAGAGTCGTTTGAGGGAAGCCCCGTTTCTGGGCCGATCGGTCTTATGAGAGACCATTGTCTGTGACATCTAGTATACAATCGACAAACCACCCCCTGGGTAGGATGTTGGGGTCATTCTAAAGACATTTCGCAGGGTTGCTGCATGTATAAGTCAGGTGAGGCTTCATGGTGGCCGGCATGGGAAGAAGCCATCTGCAGAAGTTTTACGCGAGGGGTTTGTGACCATATTGCTCCTATGGATAAACAAATAATATCCTGATGACAAACAACACGGCTTTCTCAATAGTTCGAAAACATTTTTGATATACTTAGTGCCGTTTTTGATCAAATATCGCATAACATAACGTACATGATAGATGAGTGGATCAGTCAAGTGAGCGGATTAAAAATCCCTCAACCTTACATCTAACTATCTGATCATTCATCACGCGCATGCGACCAGACGACGGAAGCATAGTCCATCGCCGGGGCAACAGTTGCCACGAAGAGTCGTCTGGCCGTAATTGGCGGCAGCATCTTCAGTCTCCTTAGACACATGGCTGCCGAGAGACCTTTGGTAGCGGCCCTGGCCATGTGTTCCTTAAACCTGAGCTTCGTGTCCATGACCATTCCCAAGATCTTGACCTCCTGCTTCGGCTTGACTTCTACTCCTTTGATCATGAATGGCATATGGCTGGTGCGTTCGGTGACGCGTGTGAAGTGGATGACGGTGGCCTTGTCACATTCGATCGTCGCTTTCTCGCCCCAAAGTGGTTGGTGGGTAGGAGTCCGAACCTCTCCACAGCGTACGAGATCCTGGCCGCCACCACGGCTTCAAGGATCTTGCCCAACGTCGACAGCAACGAGATCGGCCTCCATGCTTTTTCGATACTGTAGTCATCCTTCTCCGGCTTCTTGAGCGGGATGATCTTGGCGCTCCTCCACTGGTCCGGCAGTTGTCCTTCGCTTAGTAGTGTGTGGAACAGTTGTATCACCCGTTCCGTCACCACTGGCCACAGCTGCTTCCACACCATCGCCGGCAGTCCGTCTTCTCCGGGCGTCATCCACCCCTTGGCTTCCATGACCTTCTCCTCCACCTCCTCCACTGTCAGGTTTGGCATGGCCACTTCTCTGCGCCGCGGTCGTAGACCTTCGTCTTCTATGTTCTCTGGGAGTGGTGGGAAGAATACGCCGAGCAGCTCTTCCGCCTCTTCGGCCTTGTCCTGCGTTGTCGTCCCATCTGCTCTTTTGAGTCGAGGAACTTTATCGATGACCATGTCGCCTCCAGCTTTCAGGTACTTGGGCGGCTTGCCAGATGTTGGTGCCACCTGCCAGGAAGTCATCCCAGTAGGCCTTCTTTTGCCTTTTGATAGTGTCATGATACTCTTTGGCTGCTTCCTTGGCTCTATTTTCTAAGTTGTCCAGTCTGTGGCCTGCGCAGCACTGGGTCTTCGCCAGATTTCTTCAGAATGTGTAGGTTCTTCGAAGCTGTGTGAGGTCGGTCGTCCACCATCCCTTCGCGTACGGCGATGGCTTTGCCCTAGGTACCAGTTTGTGAATCGTGTCAAGGACCACCTCCATCAACCTATTCGTCTGTTCCTGAACTCCGCCGCCACCAAGTGAGTGGTGCGAGCCTGTCCTGCACTCTCGCCTGGATCGCATTCCATGCTGCGTTCTTGAACAGCAGCCTCGAGTCCGTTGTTCTCTCCGGCGTCGTGAGATCAAACTCGCTCTGGATGGCCCTGTGATCTGACCCATGCTCGGTCAGATGCATGCCGCAGTGAACCACCTCTTCTGCCAGCTCAGTGGATGTAAGCATCAAGTCAATCGTGATCTCACAACCCGGCTCTTCCCACGTCTTCGTCCCTCGTGGTAGAAGGCTGAGTAGCCTGTACTCATCCATGAGGTCGATGATCGGCCCCCCTTCACCTTGTCTCCTGCCCGTCATCTCATCTCCTGCCCGTCATCTCATCTCCTCCCCAGAGCTGGTCATGGCGATTGAAGTCGCCCGCCAGAACGACGTCCGTTTTTTTGCCGGTGTTGTTGCGGAAGTTCGCTATCATCGTATGCAGATGCATCGTGGCTGTGTGCAAGGCATAGTCGTCTTTTCCTCCCACATATACCAATACCACCAAGACTTCCCGATCGGGCCAGCATAGTATTGCTCCCATAAGGTCGGCCGAAGCTATCGGCACCTGCTCCGCCTCTAGATCGCTGCGGATCCAAAGCATACTGCGGACCGGCCACTGCATCGCATATCTCTTTATCGGGCAAAACTTGATCCAATTTCTGTGACTATTCGGTGCCTCCGTCGTACCTGGCAGCACCTCGCCGGATGAGTCTAGTACCGCAGTTCTATTTGTGCCATCGACCTTGACGGGGTATAGCTGGTCTCGGATGACTCTCGTGCCCTTGACAACAGCTTTCTCTGCCACTTCTCTGACAAGTTGCATTTCCGCCTCGTCCCGGCACACCACCTTGATGCGGTCTGCGTTCCTTGTATCTTTTATTACGGCTGCACACCTCCAGCTCTGTCGGCCGTCCCTTGCCCGCACCTTCTCTTCGATCGCTAGACGGACCTCCCTAACTTGTGACTTAGCTTTTTTCTCTTCGCCAATAGGCGACGTGTCGATGGTGTAGAACAGCGTATCCGTGGGCGTAGATGGTGGCATGTGCTCGCACAGCTCGACACAGCTCTTGCGGGGTAGTTCACTCTCCCCATCAATGATTAGGATCGATTACATTCCTTTCCTTCCCTTGCTTCCCCAAAGTAACACCATCACTTATCACACATCCGTTCCAATGTCAATGTCAAACCCGCAACAAGACATGTCAATAGTTCCATTGCTGATTGCTCCATTATGAATCTACATCGCAACTGAGCCCACGTACGCACCAAGTATGTTTTATACCCAACAATCCATCAAATTGGAAAACCAACGCCATTTAAGGAGCCATCCAGCCTGTTGCAAGGCCTCCCGATGAGCACTTCATCAGGGCACAAAAGTAACAAGAAATATATACAGAGTTGCACATGCATACATTACAAGGCGACACAGACAAGGCTTCGCATCTTCGCATCCATCTCCTAACGGCTCCCTACCGTCTTTGCAAATAAAACATCGACAAAGCATGTAACATAACTGTGGCCCCCTTTACCAGCTTCAATGTCGTTGGATAGCTGCGTACCAATATCATTGGTTCCAAAATGACTCATTGACTGCAGCTCGATACCTGCTGCTGGCAACTGCTTGGAGATTGTTTTCTCGATTGTTATGGTGTCAGCTTCGGAACCGTTGCTAGGCTTCCTTCCAGCTGTTTCATTTCCTTCTTGCACATCCATGTTGATCTCTTGAAACATCATGATGCTGCGGTATGATGGCACTGTCTGGAGTGGTTCCTGTCGAGGTAAATATGTTCCTGACCCCTCTGTTGAATCAATCGATTGGGTTCGGTTATCGCCCCGCGGCGAGCAAAGATTGATGGTCGAGCTGGATTGTGTCGAGCTAATCGACGAAATTCGATGTCCAGCAATATTTGATATAGACTTTCCCCCGGTCCGAATACGTCGAGATGTATCCGACCGTCCAATCGCTGGCCGATTGGACGAAGAGGGATTTGTGCCATCTTGAGAGCCTTCACAGCGACCCGCTGTCTTTGTGATGTGCCCGAACTCTTGGTGCACCCCTTGAGTGAACTCCTGATAAGACTGGGTCGACACTTGCCGCATTCTGAAGAAGCTCAGGGGCACAAACTCGCAGTTGGGGCTCGACAATACTGAATGGATGGGAATCACAAGCCGCATTGCTATCATCGTCGCTTCTGCTCGCTTTTCATCTCCACGGCAGGGGATCCGGAATGTTGTCGATGTAAGAATCGCATCCTCGAGTAAGGGCTCCCGGGTCCATTCCCGCAAAGCCTTGATGGTATCTGCGATCTGCCCGGCGAACTCGGCCTCTCGGTCACTGCGCTTCGAATCCTCCTTGCATTTCTCTACAATCTTGAATACCGGCACGTTCTCAAATTTGCTGAGGTAGTGCATATGCCAATCTTCAAGGTTCTTGAATGGGAAGGGCATAGTTGGAAGCAGATGACGTGCGCCTTTTCTTACGAGGACTTCAAAGCTAGAACTGACACGGGCTCGGATCGCAAAGAAGCCTAGATGGGTTCCTTGGTGAATATGGTTGTGTTCGCTCGTGTAAATCGCCATTTCCCTCAGCTTGGTGTCGAATTCGAAACTTTGGATCTGCATGCTCGATTTGATGAGGTCGCTAACTTGATGCAACTCAGCAAAACGGTAGCCGGTTGATATCAATCGCTCAGTATCGCGATCCGACTCGGAGCGGCGGACGAGAAACATTAGTGATCCACGACCGTAATCGTGATTTTGCATATGCTGACTTTTTTCGGTGATATTCAGACTGCTGTGGATTTCCCCATTGACGCCGCTACCGGTACCTTCCAAACCTAGCCCGGCGTTGGATTGTTTGCGCAGTTGAGTCCGAGGCCGCCTACCAATCGCACCTGTCGGCAGAATCTGATCCCACAGAACTCCAATTGATGTTAAATCTTCTCGAAGTCGGCCAGCAAGGGCAGCGGCGGCAAGACAGAAAAGTTCCCTGAAGATCATGTCGTAACTGTCGATGGTCTCGCCATGTTCACTCACAAGTTGGATGCCTCGTCGTCCATCTTTATGAGTACGGGAGTGCGGCAACTGTGATACATGTTGTCTCATGCCTCCCATGAGACTCCAGATCATGTTCCAGTTTGTTGATGCTTGGTACATCCAATGAAATAGCGGGTGACCAATGTTGAATCCTTCCTTTGAGTTCTACTTTGTTTAGCATCAACTCTGAAATTTGATTGGAATCTGGTCTCACCTTTTCCAAAAAAGAGTCGGTCACCACAGTGCTTGGGATACATCCATCAGGGTCGACGAGAATCCTTCCTCCGTTATCAAAGATTGCTGCTGCAAGTGTGATCTGCTGGGCGCGAAGGGCGGATCTTCTTATGTTTCTTGCGTGAAGAATCGCTGAGGTGCCAATGATAAAGCAGGCTCCCAGCGACTGGTGTATGTTAGCAGGATCTTCTATCGAACCCCCTAAAGACTCGAAGAATTCATGCACTTACCATGCAAATGACGACAACAACTGTGCCTGTTCCCGACGGCTCGTTGCCATTAGGCCTGATCCTCTTTAGCCGATATCGAGTTCCTACAGAAGCACACCAATGCATTCCAGAAACTGCTCCAGCAAGTACAATGGTCGCGATGACTCGCTTCCACCATGCATTCACCCACATAGCTCGAAACACGAAGAACATGGCCAAGGCGACGTTGCTCACGACTATAGCGATAATGGCGGACCCTATAACGTATGCTGGCTGATACACACATGTGTAGTTGTTGATGGAGGCATTGCCGAGGTAGTGCATCCCACATACCGCAGTTCCACAGAGGAAGCCACCGGCTATGAGTCTCCACCACGAGACGGCGTTGTTGGTACCGACAGCCATGAAGGAAGCGAGAAGAACCAGGATTGGGACGAAGAATGATATAGCAGTGAAGCCGCCGGAATAAGCTACTTGCAGCTCCGGCTGTCCATCGGCGAGGTCGATGGCTCTGTTACCGATGAAATGCTATTCAAATAAGACGGCGATGAGTATATGTCGAGGAGTCAAGTACGAAACGGAACACCACTCACCATACACCAGATGGATACTCCACCCATTGTGACGGCTGAGCTCATGAGTAGCAGACTGTTTCAGTTAGGGCCCTTTTCTGACGAAATCTTGGCATGTGGTTCCAAGGCAAAGACATACTGGTTGAAAAGGCCTCGAAGACCGGTTCGTCGGTTGATGAGCTCGAGGGTTGAACCAGCACCGACGAGGCTGACTACGTAGCTCAGAGCAACGAAGCTAGCGTTGTAGCTTTGAGGCACAATATGGCCTTGATACCGATGGAGCAACTCTTCGGTAGACATGGTGGCCATGGAGGCAGACGTGCGGGGGAGCAACGACGAGTTGCTGCCACCGTGTTTGGTGAAAAGAAGTGTCTTGGGTGGGAAGCAAAAGACATCTGGGACAACAGAGGTTCTTAACTGACACCTACATAGTAAGGACCGAGCACCTGCGGGTTTTTTCTAGTGGGGTTTGCCATATAGGCCCTAGCCACTACGGATACGCATTCACGATCTACCTGATCTGAGCTGGTTGTCCACTCAGCAGTTGGGGCCTCCGGATTCACCACAAGGGAGAGGCATATGCAAGGTGAGAACCTGCTCTCTGATCACCACTAAGAGACGAGACGTGGACATTGAAGGGGGCTGGGCGATGCTTGGCGCTCAACCGAGGGCCGTCAGTGCTAGCTTGCAAGTGCGATTTCTCTTGATGGTCCCGAGTCTTGGACAGGGAGTAACCCTCCTATTTGAGAGATGCGTCCGTAGTATGCAAGCATAAGCGTAATTATGATGTTTTTGGCGCGCTCTGACCTCGTAACAGGCGAGTGCTTTTGTCACTTAATTTGGTTGGTCCATTGACTTTAGCCGCCAAGCGTCCGTCTGATTGGATCGAACTCTATCTGGAGCATTGAGTTTAAAAAAAAACCCCGAGCAGGGTTCTATCCCCGAAGGATGGCGTCGGTTGAGTGAAACGTAGCTTCTCGAGCCATAAACAGGTGTGTATGGACGACCATAAAGTCTCTCATCCTCCATCTCCGGCCATCCAGGTCCGTTCACCAGTCTGCTCTAGGCGGCCAAAGCTCTTGCGATTCGGCTGATGTCTTGTCGTCCCTTCTCGTACGCTGCCAAATCCCGGTTTCCGTACACATCTCTACCTGTTGAGTAACCGCTGTCGAGATCGCGGAAGAAAACATTGACTGTAATGCTGAGGTCCTTAGTTGGGCTGGCAGTATGAAATCACATCGCTGGGATAAACAAGAGATCACTTGGGTTTAGAACGGTCTCGTATCTCCCCAGAGCGCAAGGGCCGGTCACGAGGAGGGGTCCGAGCCAATTAAAATGCGCAAAATTGAGGGTACATAATTCGCCACCTAAATCATATGATGATAGAAATCCCAACAATATTGGTTCTTACAAATCGCAACGTTGCACAATTTGCAGCCGTACCAAGTCTGCTTGCAAAGGTTCCTCTTGTTGCCGTCAGTCTCCTTCAGGGGGCTTCTTTTCTGACCCTTTGCCCTCATTTGACCCTAGGTGCTATTTGCAGGCGATTTGGTCCAAATCGTCCACCAAAACAGGGTTGCGAGGCCAACAAATTTAGCGCTTATCGTTTTAGTCGAAGCCGAGTCGCTGATTGGTGCTTAGGATTAGCCAGCGTCAACTTGGGATTAGCTAACGCCGAAGTTGCTTGTTGATTAGCGCATAAACAAACTCAAAGTGAACATCTACCGGTAATAATGGAGGAATGCATGCACTTGAACGAGGTGTATCAGATGCTGCTTTGCCGGCTCTGTACAGATTACCTTGATGATGTTGGTGTTCCTAGCCCCTCTAATCACCGCTGCGCATCTCCATCTCTCGTCCTTCTTTCTTGTCCTCACAGCGGCTTCGATAGCCTGTGCGGCAGCCTATAGAGGTCACTGTTGCAAAACCCAAAAAGCACGCTGCAACTGACAAAATGGGTTAGCGCGAATGCATTGAGGGCCCCACAGTACATTGAGGCATGTACCTTAGGACCGTGATTCCTTTAGTTTGAGACGCAAGAGTAGGTTCGGCAACAGCAGCGGGGTCGCAGCGGACCAGCGAAGAGCAGCTTCGTTGTACGATGGATATAAAGGCCCCTTAACCACCCTCCACATCGGACGATAATCAAGGCTTAGTTACCTTCGTCCTCTCCATCTTCATCCTCCTCCACGCTCTCCTCGTCTAGCTTGTTAAGTTGCTAGGCGTTAAGTTAATAGTGGAACTTAGCTGGCGAGTTTGATTCACCTACAGTCCAGAGCCGAGCAGCCTCAGCAATAGCCTCCAACGCTGCAACCTTTCGCTCCTCGAGAGTCTTCCCATCTGCCTCACCACGTGGAGCCAGAGCCGGAGCTGGAGCGGCACTGCAGGCACGAAGCTGCTGTGCTGCACGCTGGGCGGCGGATCGCCAGGCATCGCAAGGATCCTCGTTCATATCGTCAATCTGCCGGTTCAGCTCCCAAAAGGCACGCACAGCAGCGACTGCACCAGGAGGGACCTAGATAGCAGCTAATTAGCAGCTCACTAGCCGAGAGCTGGAGAAGACTACTTACAGGCCTACAGGTATGACCATTCTTTGCGCAGGCCCAGCAAGCGGCACCAGTATCTATCCCATATATGTTGGCCTGGCAAGCTTAAATAGCAAAACAAGCTACTTACTGTCCTGGGAGGCGTACCCATACCCTGGGCTCTTGGTGGCGCGAGTAACGCAGGGGCGGCAGGGGAAGTCACGCGCAGAGCCAATGGGAGGGGCCTTCTTCTTTTGCTTCTCCTTCTTCTGTTCAAACAGAATGTTAGTAGCGGTCTCGGCTGTATAGCAGCTGACTGAATTTACCATAATTCTGCCCGCGAATTTGCGGCCGCTAGGCTGGACCTTTCCTTTGTCCTTGCTGCTTTGGTTCTGGGAGGGATCCTCATCCGCCGAGACAGAGACGGCCGTTCCAGACATCGGGGATCGACAGCGATGGCGCTGCTGATTACCAGCTTATTCGCTACGAGAGCGGTGCTCGTCGGAGGCCGCTCAATATATTTGGCGATGATACTAGCGCAGGGGGTCCAAGCTAAATAAGTATATCAAAGTTGTACTTTGAAGGCGAGGATCCAAGCACACTTCTCAGGCACATGGTGGAGAAGGAGAGGGAGGAAAGAGGTTGAAAGGGATTTGGTGTTTTTTTTAAAAACTTGCAGTCACTTCCAAAGGTGGGGTCCTAATTGTTCCACATTCCCCAATAAATAGTGGCATTGCATTTCGTCTCATTCACTGGTTGCCCAGTCCGCACCGGGCCAGCGGTTGAGCCGCTGCGGGGCAGTGCAAATTAGCCAATTCGCCTTGCTTAAATAGGGGCTCCGTCTTAACAGTCCACCTTTTCCAACACCAAGAGATCGCCCCTGCCTACATATTCACCTCCAACGCCATGGCACGGCCACCTAGTCCCATCGATCAGTACCGTGACTATATCACCTTTCTGTACCTCAATGGCGCCTCGCGAAGCAAGATCAGGCATAAGCTCCGGAAGCGTCACCAAATCGCTGTCGACCTCAGCACAATCTCCCGGCGGATGGCCAGCTGGGGACTTCCGCGTCAGCAATCACGTACCATTGAGACGCCTGAGCTTATAGAAGCTATCCGCGACCTTATCTTCCGCGTTGGTCTTACCGAAAAGCAGACCTTGAGTGTCCTTCAGAGACAAGGCTGGCCCATCACCAAAAGAGGTTTAAAACGGATCAGACTTCACCCGGACCGCCGCTGGGTTCGTCGCATCAATAGCGATGAAGAACGCCTTGCCTTATTGGAGAAGACAGAGCAGGTTATTGTCGAGATGGCGCAGCGGTCTAATGCCATTGCAGGATACGGCAGAAGGTTTCTCCAGCCATATCTGCGCCAGCAACAGCAGCTCTGGGTACCAAGAGATCCCCTCTTTGAGATGTACAAAATTATGTTCCCAAACGAGGTTGAGATGCGCAAAAGGATGATGCGGAGGAAGAAAGGACAGTTCCTTGTCCCGGGGCCAAACTACCAGTGGTGTATTGACGGCCACGACAAGCTCAAGGCGTATGGATTCGAGATATACGCCGCAATCGATGCCTACTCACGCAACATTATCTGGTTCTATGTTGGCCACTCTGCTACAACCGCCTTGAGTGTATTGAAGCAGTATTTGGCTGCATGCGACACCTATGGCTTCCGCCCGTGGTTTCTTCAAGCAGACCGGGGCAGTGAAACGCCATTAGTCGCAGCAGCCCACTGGAACTTTGCTTTGGCTGCAGGCGGATGCGTGGAATGGAATGGGCAGGTCTTCCAGCAGGGCAAACGATTGAAGGATTCCTACAAGGCGGCACCGAGTACGAAGAATGTCAAAATCGAAGGTTGGTGGGAACGCATGCTTCACGTCTGTTCCCGACAGTGGGTAGACTACTTTGGAGAGCTTGCTAGGGATGAGGATTTTGACGGCAGCATGCTTGAGGACCAGATTGCTATCTACGCTGTCTTTGAAGGTGTACTGCGTCAAGAGCTCTTCGACTTCGTCGAAGCGTGGAATCTACACAAAATACGCCTCCAGAAGAACCGTCCCCACGTTGTCCACGGCCAGCCCTGGATGAATTATCATTACCCTGACCCAGACAAGGCCTGCAATTGGGGGATCCCTATCGACCGCCAGGTTCTAAGCGAAATGCTACGACCCCTGGCTGGTATCGATATCAGCACATGTCTAGAGCCAGAGACGAAGGAGTGATGCCGCGATGTCCTCGCAGAAATGGGCTACGATGACGTAGTCCTCGGCAATCACCAGGACCCTGATAAGCTGCGTCCTTTCAAGCGCTTCTACCTTGCCCTTCGAGACAGGATCATTCAACACATCGAAAGTAGACAACCACCTGTGCTGGCGTACCGTAGGGCTTCAACTGGGGGAGTTGCTGAATATGTAAGCTACCGCGTCTGTCTGCGCATTAAATTATGTAACTACATATAGGGAGCATTACTTGCACGAGCAAATCAAGCCCGGCAAGACGAATTGGAAGATGGGGAACCAGCAGAACAGCCACTTGTTGAGTTTAGTGTTGAAGACGAAGAAGGAAATGACATCGAGGAAGTAAGTGATGATGGGGAGGATGGTGACCGGTCTGATGGGGAACCCGAGTAGTCAATCCTTCCTTTTTCTGGGTCGAGAGGCAAAGGTCATGGGAATCTTTGTGCCTCTAAAACGTGTAGACTGGGCGGGGGGGCAGTCCTTCAACAGCACCATCCGCGTATTGTTGGGTTTGGGCTCCTTCGATGGAGTCAGGGATGACTGCCGAGTGCGGGCTTACCTGCTGAGATCAGTATTTCGATAGGCAAGAACTTAGTCTGGTTGCATACGAACTCCTTGAAAAGACTTGTCTCGCTCGAACAGTCGACCTCGTCCTCTTGGTCTGCATCACGCTCGTCTCCCTCCCCATCAGAGACGCTATCAAGCATTAGATCGGTGACCGCGTCTTCGGATTCGCTGAGGTCAACCACATCCCCCTTCACCACGATGTTGTCGAGGATATCGTTACGGTCCTCATACGCCAAGTTCAGGTAGGTGGGAGCTGGAACTGCCTGTTCCTGCTTGACCTGTTCCCTGTTCTTCGTACCATTGCCCTGATTGATCTGCCTCTCTTGCTTGATACGTTTCTTGAGCCCAGGAGCTGGGCTCGAATCCTCCTGTTTGACCTTCCGTTTCTTGCCGTCCTTGGCCGGTGTTGAGTATTCGTCTGGCCTTAGCGGTGTGATTGGCTCCTGCTTGTCACCCACGTCTGTCGATGTCAGGACGACGAGCACCTTTAACTGGCCCGCTTGGTTGTTCGAAAAGTGCCCAGAAGTGAGCATGCTTGAGGGCGTCGTGAACTTATCGGTATTGGGAACGGTGACGATTTTCTTTCCAGAGAAAGACGAAGCGTAAGAAAGCTTCCAAAGCTCTTGGTTAGTGGGGTCTATGGTGCTCGGGAGCGGATGTAGGTGTTCGAATAAGGTCTGAGTGAACGAGGGCCAGGTAAGGAGGTCTGCCGAGCTGAACTTGATCACCGTATCTTTTAGAGGCAGCACTGTCTCTGGGACCTCTACCGCAAGACCATTGAAGTACCTTGTCTCCAAGCTCATGAGTAGGAGACTGATGTGGACCCATTGGTAGCCAGTACGCTGCCTCGTAGGCTTTCTGGTGCTGCTTTTAGTGTTCTGAATGGCTTGACTAGCCGCCGAGGCAATCGCCATGAACTGCGGATGGGGAGGACCGCTTGACGGCTTGAAAGGATGTTGGCGTGCCCGTGTATTCGCAGTCACCCCATTGGGGACAGACACTGCGTTGGGGAGTAGTTGTGCATACCCAATAGCGGCAGATGACACTGGCTTTGGTTTGTCGCGCATAAGCTGACTTGCCGGGCTGACTGGGTGTGGCGGAGAGTCATCCACCTCAACCACCTCATCATACGGGCCAGGAAGGGCTGGAGTTCTGGACCTGGCCCGGCGTTGGGATTGAAAGGGGTTAGCTAAGCCGCAACGGCCACAATAGTTTTCGCCAGCGTATATGGTGGTAAAGAGATCATGATGCTTCTTCCCAGCTTTAACGCAGTAGACGTACTCTGGGGGGATGTCTGGGGGTGCCATTCTATTTCAAGAGAGACGTTAAGAAAATGGAAGCAAAAAAAGAACCAAACTGACGTTGGGAACGAGATTTAATGGTTTACAAACCATAACAATGTTGCCCTTTGCTACGGTGGATGATGATCACTAGACTCTCCTGAGCATGAGATCACCGCGCTAGTCCGCTGCTGACCCGGCGCGGGGAACACTGCGCTAAGCCGCTGCTGGCATATCACACTGTGTGCTCACAAATAGATGTTGGCAACTGGAGTTATGCAAGAATTGTGCCTGTTACTCAAATGGGTTCGCAATGCGAGTTTCTGAATTGTAATTTGAGACTATAGAACAGGGGACGCTAGCATATACACGTCCACTGCTTTTTAGGGTTCCGTCAAGGTAATTTACCGAACGGTAATTTACCTATCTGACCAAGGTTTTTGACGTCAGAAACCTCGAGGTATTTTACATGACAAAAACCTCTCATTGGCCGATGTCCATTTCTTCTCCACTATTTTCTAAATCGGTCTCTTCCCAACCCTAGCCATCCACAAAAATGGAGTCTTGGAAGGTGTTTTCTACCTTCATCAACCGAGCAACATCAACTGTCTCCCAGTTTTTGACAGCCATCGGTTCTGCCGGATTATCTTTGACCGTCTTAAGCTCTTTAACACCCGACTATTCATATAGATGAAAGTGACTTGGTCAGTGCTAAGCGGACTAAGCCGATTCCGAAGCTTACAATGAAGGTAGTTCGCAGCACTGAGAGAACGCTCTGAAGGAACAGAGTTCATCGTTTTAGAACAATATTTGCACCGAACGCGAAGTTGAGTGAATTTACCCGCTCCTGGAGGAATTGGGGCCGCTGCAAAGTGTTCATGAACACCAAGAGTTTCAGGGTGGCCGCCTTTACTCATTGTAACAGTTCCATGTCTATTACTTTTCGACATCGCGGGTGGGAATTGGTGATATGACGCACTAAACCTATTCCATGCACTAACTAATCCTAATATGGCTAGGAACTAAGCCTAAAACGGGAGGGTTTTTGACGTAAATTACCGCCAAAAACCCCCTTTAGGAATTTGACCGTCAAAAACGGTTTTTGACGGTCAAAAACGGAACCCTACTGCTTTTAAAGCTGGACAAAGTGATTATCATCCGGCACAGCGCCGTTCAACTTACAACCACAGCCAATGAAAATCAGGTTGATTACAATCCCGTATCGCTCGCTAAGAATTGCTTGAAAAGAACTAAACTACTTAGACCACATTGTGTAGGTCGAGGTTCTAGAACGTCGCGCGGGCCCGTTGCTACTTCGCAGCGTTTGCGATGGGGGTTGCTTGGGCGGGACGGATACGTACCGCGCGGGCCCGCTGCTGGTCCGCAGTACCTACTCTAATACTCATGCCTAAGTATCTGAACTAATAAGGTGTGGGGTGATTTCTGGCTTAAGAGTGGAGAAGGGGCCCAAAAGACAACTGACAGGGGGTTTTGCAACAGTGTTCCCTATCGGCCTCCGTAACTGAGTGGTGAGGATGGTGTCTGAGCCATCCGCCTGGGACCGGGTGAAACACCAATGGTGCCGTTCACGGCCGCAGGGCTGTTCTGCAAGAGGGCTGCACGGGCTCCTCGGTTCAGATTGGCGGGAGTGTGGATCCCCAGATCGAAGGGGTCCGGAGCAGCGGGCGGGTTCGTCGTAGACGAAGCCATCGCCGCGGCTTGCGACTGCGCAAAGCGCAAATTGAGGCGTTTATTGTGCACTTGTTAAGGATTTAGGTGTAGACAGGCCACTTTCTTAACACTTGTATGCCAAGAAAGTGTGATGACAGTGCTCGAGACCTGTGCTGAGGTCCTTGCGCACTGAAGAGATAGGGTAGATTGGCTCACTCGATCTGTTGCGCAATGCACTTGATCTCCGAGCAAACACGCTGGTCTCTACAAAATATCCATCATGCAAGTTGAAGGCATAGTCGCTGAAGTTCTCCTGGCGAGAGCACCTTACTGGCATTGATTCCACCCTGGTTGGAATTATCTTTCCCAGCTGTCATTTCGACGCCGAGAAAGGTCATCTACGCCTTACCCCCACTGGCGCCACCCAACCAAAACCCGACTATCGTACACCAAGTCCAGTCCGCCTGGATCTGCGCCCAAACCAAAACAGCGACTTCGCAGATTCCCTTTGACTGCATATGATGGCTCAACCTCGAAGTTCCCACGACGCAACCTTGCGTGAGCTGAGTGACGAGCTCGAAGAATCAATTCTGATCAGACGCCAAAATGGCGCGCAAAGGCTGACGCGACACGGCGTGTGGCTGTCCGCTTTTCGCGTTTGGCGCAGTGCCCTAATTAAGTGCCCCTCGCCGGGCATAACATTAGGTAGATGGTCTCGAGCGCACCACTCCAAAGGTTTCAAAAAGACTGAATGATATGCCACGCGTCAACATGCCTCCCGGGTCGTCTCTATTCGTAGAGGACGTTCAATACGCAGAATTTAGCTCGCCGGCGCCAGAATCAAGCATCGCTGCAATTGAGCGGCCTCATTCACAACGGTCAATTTTCTCCGTCCCCTTTTCCCCCACATCATCCGCGTCTACGCGTCGATCGCAGCCGAAGAAACGTAAACTACGCACTCCAGAAACCTGGAAGCACTTCCGTGTGCCTCAAGGAGACGAAGAGACACACCAGAATAACCAGAGACTGTGGTATTGTCAGCATTGCCACAACCCGCCATGGCGAACAGTCTCGGCCACAAGCGCCAAACGACATATGCGAAAGGACCACGGTATTATCATTGATGGTGAAGAAAGGGCAGCCAAGAAGAGACTTCAACAGTCTCTTGAAGTAGCATTCACACGCGCAGAAGGGAAGAATCGAGAGATAGTATCCCGTGGCGAACAATCGATCCTACGGAATACGATACAACTTGACGCATTCTATGAGGCCCAGATCCAGCTGATCACACGCCGCCGTCTCCCACTCAACTGTGTCTCTTGGCCGGAATATCAAGCACTTCTTGGCGCAATTAACCCTATGGCTGAAGAGATCCTCATCCAATCAGGCACTACGGTATTGGCTCATATCGAGCAGTCATACGTCGTACACCGCGAGAACATCAAGGCTCAATTACAGGCGGCAAAGTCACAAATCCACTTTAGCATTGATCTATGGTCATCGCCGCATCGCAAAGCCTTTCTCGGAATATGTGGGCAATGGGTTGATGCACGGTATGAACTCCGTGAGGCTCTATTAGGTCTGCCAAACGTACAGCACAGTCACTCCGGAGAGACAATGTCACGGCATTTGCTGGACACTATCCGCTATTTCGATATCGCAGACAACATTGGCTACTTTACATCTGACAACGCTACCGCCAATGACACTTGCCTGCGTGCTTTATCAACGGCATTGGCGAACGAGTTTGGCGTCGGAATGGACCCCGGTGAGCGCCGTGTTCGATGCGGAGGCCATATTATCAATCTCTGCCTCCACGCGTTTCTCTTCGTCTCCAGCAAAGAGGCACTCCATGCGGCAATTGAAGAGGCAGATGGTAACGCGAACGCCACAGTCGTTGAGTCTCTGCAGGCGCAATTGCAGCAAAAGAACAGCAAGGGGAAGCATCGAAAAGTGCCGGAGGATCTGTTGACCGAGGCGACCAAAGAAGGTCATATCTAGGATACGATCATCCAATCCGCCGGGGCGCTTGGCAGGCTATTGCTTGGACCTTCTTATTAGATGTGGTCCTTGTGAACAGCTTCCTCTTACAGCTACACGGCCAGCCGGCTTGGAGCCGTTATACTAACCCGAAGAAGTGGAGGGAACGCCTTTACAACGAGGTCTTTAAAGCCTTCCATCCGAAAAGTCAATCGAGGCAGCTTTTCCGAGCTGGGGACGAATTTACGCCTGTTGCACAACATAAGCACGTCCGAAGAGGGAAAAAGTCGAATTGCCACGCTTGTCAGGGACTTCAATTAGGGCAGCCAAGGTCAAGAAGCTCAAGGAGGCCGTTGGCGCTGGTCAGTCGTAATAAAAGGAGGCGCCAGACAGTTTGGGGATGTGAGCAGTGTGATGTAGCGATTTGTAACTCGAGAGATTGCTGGTACTTCTACCATAGGCTAAAATAGGTGAGGGGCTAGGTACCTTTAATCCGATGCATTTTTTATTGGCTGCCAACCCCTGCTGTGACCCGACCGGAGCTCCTCGACAATTGAAGGGATAGCCTTCCGTACTTGTCCTCCCGGGCGGAATAAATTTCATTTATCCATTCAATGCTCCCGCTTCGCTCGGAGATCTTAGTCAACAACGTCTGCTGGTACCATACTCGGCGAAACCCTGCGCTCTGAGTTTACATAATGTGCTCCGGAGCTAAATCGAAAAGCGGTACGCCAGTCGGGAAAGGCCGAATATCGTGCCGCTCGAGGCTTAGCAAGCCCGCCGACAATTGCGGACATCCAGTGGATGTTAGAGAACTACTAGTACATAATACGACGAAGCTCCCTTTTCAGCTCCCGTCTCTAACACAAACTGCATAAATTGCCCTTCATCGACCCCCATACTCTATCTACAATGGCTCCTTTGGACAACGTCGTGGTCCCCAAAGGATCCTTGGTTCTAGTCACCGGAGCAAACGGTTTGTTGGGCTCGCATATTGCTAAGCAGTTCCTAGAATATGGCTACAAGGTTCGCGGCACTGTCCGGGATGCCACGAAATTCAGCTGGCTACTCGAGCTCTTCCGGAAGGACTATGGGAGGGACAGCTTTGAGCTTGTCCAGGTCGACGATCTGGCTGCCAAGGGAGCGTTGGACGAAGCAGTCAAAGGTAATTTCCACCAAAGGCTACCACGGTCGATCGGTCATGAAGCTAACGTTGCATTTGCAAAGGTGCTACCGTGGTCGCTCATACTGCCTCCGTCGTGTCGTTCGATCCCGATCCAAACAAGGTCATTCCCTTCGCCGTGGATTTTGCTGTCAATGCCCTGGAGACTGCGTACAAGGAACCGAGCGTGAAGCGGTTCGTCTTCACATCCTCCTCGGCAGCTGCGGTTATTTCTTCGCCGGATATTCCCCCGGCCAATATCACCGAGGACTCCTGGACAGACTTCATTGTCGATGCAGCTTGGGCAGACCCTCCTTACACCCCAGAGCGTGGAATGACGACGTACGCCGCAAGCAAGAACCAGGCCGAGAAGGAAGTCTGGAAGTTCCACAAGGAGAACCGCCAGAAGCGTCCGGATCTGGTCGTGAACACGGGTAAGCTTCTCGCGCTCGTGGCAGTGGCATCGTGTTGTGTGTGCATCAACTAATTGCATTATCAGTCCTTCCCAACTTTAACTTCGGCAGATCCCTTGACCGCGAGAAACAGGGATATCCTAGCAGCTCCCTTCTGCCTCTTAGTCTGTTCAAGGGCGAAGTTTCGCCATTCCACGAAGGCGTCACGCCCCGTAAGCAACACCTTTCCACTTTCGTGCGAGTGTGCCATGTCCGGCTGACACATGAATAGAATACTTTGTCGATGTTGATGACACCGGCAGGCTTCATGTTGCGGTAGCTGTCCTGCCCAATCTAGAAGACCAGCGCATCTTCGCTTTCGCTGGACGATTCAACTGGGACACTGTTCTGGACATTTTCCGCAAGCATGTGCCTGACAGGAAATTCCCCGACAACTTCAGTGGCGGCGTAGATGGCAATGAAATCCTACCCCGGGGCAAGGCGGAGCAGCTGCTTCGTGATCTGGGACGTCCGGGCTGGACCAGCTTGGAGGAGTCGATTTTGGCCAACATCGAGGGTCTGTACTGATATACCGAATAATTGATAGGAGACTACAGTGCCCCGCGATCTCGCTGCGTGATCGAATTTAGGGCGGGGTAGTCGCAGCGAAACAGGATGTTGGAATGAGGCAAGGATCACGATGAGAGTGAACGACCACAAATAGCATCAGGCAGCAGGCTGCTGCCTATGATATCGGCGGTTTGAACATAGGTATAAGGGACCGACCTTCGTCGGTCCCTTGGATAGAATCAAGCAGCTCAATATGACAAGCTCTTCTGCCCACTCCCTCTGTTGCACCCTTAACTTCTGAGACAGTAGCCCTCCACCCGGCTTCCTGGCGAGGAGGAGAACGGGGTTAGCAGCAGCTGGGCTGCTAACTAGAATAAACCCTTTATCGAGAAACACGGTGGCCGAGCCTAATCCTAAAAAGGGCTCCACTCACAACAGTCACACCCAGTGTCGATTAATTCCTCCAGGGTGTAATGGATTTCATTCATTCATAGGAGGGTGCTTGCGGAGTTTCCGTGAGTTAGGCCGCTGCCGGGGCATGGAAGTCACTGTGCAGTGTTGTGCTTGGTAAGACGAGAGGGGATCGTGGCGGCCGAGAGCCAAAGGTTCACTAATCAGTAGCCCTATGAGGTTAGTCCTCCCGGGTGGAATAAATTTCATTAATTCATTCACTATCCGTAATCAGTCAACAAACTCACGTTGGACGATTATTAATCAAGGTTTCCTCCTCAGGACTCGGAGCATCACGTCAACACCACCCACGTCAAAACTGGTGCGACTTGACGACCGAGCAAGGGGTTTCCTAGGGTCATTGTTACCTTTGCAGGCCATATGGCACGAACCCAGAGCCGACCGAGAGGGCGGTGGAAATTTGGGAACTACTAGTTGGGTTTAACCACTGTCGCCATTGACAGACGTCAGAGCGGTCCTCCTTTCCTTCCTCCGGAGGGGAACCCAACTGCTAAAGGCCGAGCTGGAAACTCATCCAGCGACGCACGTGGTGTGTTTCGAGCCGATTCAAGCCTACACGGTTGGTCGGGTTGAGGGAAGGTAGCGCCACGACCGGCCGAGAAGTTCGTGCAATTATCTCACGGAGACGGTCATAGTCAGGGTTACGACTTCCGCTTAGTCAACCCCGAGCCGAGGGGACGAGCTGCCCTGAGTATCAGTAATCTTTCCGGTTGTTGAAGGGCGATGCAATGGCAGGATTAATAATCACGAGACCCCCCCCCCTAAAATTGGTCAACAGGCTAGACACAGATGGAATGGCACTAATTTGGGAGCTCACATCCTACCATGCACCCGGACAATCCGCGGTGGGCTCCTCCAAGTCCACGGGGTCTTCGCTTGCACGTCACATCTTCCTCGGCGAACGCAGAAATGTTTGTGTCTGGTGACAAATCCGGCCGTAGATGAAGGCGCTCTTTCTAGCCATGGGAGTCCACTTCATGGTTCCCGCCTCTAGAAGACGATGAGCTCTGGAGCATGAACCACAACTGGAAAATGAACAAGATCTTGATTTGGGACGATTGACAACATTCTCCACAGCTTCTCTAGCGATGGCGGCAGGATCGCCTTTGGTTCTTTTCTCACTTTCGGAATGACGGTCGATTGTAACAGCCAACGCACAATGAACTCGAAACCATCAATATATTACTTGAATCTGATACATCAACTCAGGGAGAGCCAGGGTTTAAATCCACGACACTCCACGACACATTTGCCTTTGAGGAACGAAAAGGTTCTTTCTTCCTCGCCCTGCTTACCCGAGCACGGATCGCGGAGTGGTCCGTGCTAGCCAGCTTCACCACAATTTCTGCGCCACAATCACCTTCGCGCCACAGGAATCAAACAACAACAACCACCGAAAAAAAAAAAAAAACCTGGGGAAAAAACTGGGGCCCCAGCTGGATGTGTATCTCTTCTTTGAGTGGCACAAGGCAACAAAAGGTCACTTGACCCACTTGACCCCACGTACCAGAAGGCTACAAAGGCTTTATATGTAAAGGCAGCTATTAGAGCCTGTACTTCTTTGTAGCTTAGCTACTTCTATAAGAGTATAGCCTCTTTTTTTCCTGACTTTAACTGGCTATTAGCTTTTTATACTTATTCTTATTGGTTATTGGTCTTTTGTATACAAGCTGATCCTGTATTGGCTGAATTAATTCATCTAATTGGCCTGATATCCCTGTCTTGACCGTTTTGTTGCCTTCTGCCACTTAAAGAGATACAGGGTAATCGAGTCAGCAAGACATTGGTTTGTCCTACGACATTCTTAGTGACGTTTGCCGATTTTTTTTTCTTCCTTTTTTGCTAACCAAGGACCCGTTACTTGATACGTCTACTTGAACCTGGTCATGTGACACATAAAGAAAGAAAAAAAAAAACCAGCGATTGAGGACAAGAGCTGTGATTTTCATGCCGACACCAAATCATGGTCTTACAGGAGTCAATTCTTCGTGCATCATTTCCGCACTTTTCGCTCAGGGCATATGACAAATCCACCGCTTGGTCCATGGTTATGAACATGCTGGCTTTCGTTCTTCTTATATCTTATTTCCCACCGGTCGCTTCCTATTTTGACCTCCACGGCGTTGAATGAAAATGGACAGTCTCCCTTCCCTCCACGGTTACACTGCCAAACCATTCTCTTCTTCGCGACCGGGTCTCCTGTGATTCTTGAGAATTTTTGGAATGATCGACAGATACGAATACCGTAGCTTTGTGATCTGGCGAACTCAACGAGCTCTTGTCTCATTTCGTGAAAAGAAGAGTACGTGGTGCCCTCCGGTGGTAGCTTCATGAGTTGCCCTTCCCGTTCGGCTGGTGGTGCGAATGTATCTTGTCTCATTGGCTCGGACTCTGTGAAGTCTCCGTTTCTGTATTAGTCTGGTGCTTAGCTCTACTCCGCAAAACGCTTTGCGGTGACATGTCGAATGCTAACCTGCTACCAAGATTGAATCCCTCTCATGGCCCGCTAGTTCCTGTTGGAGCCGCAGGTCGACAGGCATATATGCACCGTCCCTGATTTCTTTCCCTGTACCATTCATGCCCCTGGTCGAAGAAGGATCTTTTGCGCGCTTGGGTGGCGAGTTGTCCGGACTGCTGCTGAAAGGGTTTCGTCTTTTTGCCAGGTCGACTTTTGCTTTCTGTGGAGAGGACGCCTTCCTCATCACAGTAGCGCCCTCGAGCGTCGCCTTCGATGTGAAGCTGAACTCATCTACGAGCACAACTAGGATATCTTGCCCAGGTTGAAGCTCCTCCTGTAACAGTGCCGGGTTCAGGACACCAACGATGCTGCCTCTTCCGTACATCCACTTCCCAGATGCGAATCCGCCCTCAGGCAAGCCCTTCATCCAATCGACCCGGCTTTTCCAGGGCTGTTGATCGTGTGGCATGTATGCTAGAATGTGAAACATCTGGCCGCCTCTGAATGTCGGGTCCTTGTCACGGGGTGGTACGAGATAGGTGCTGCATTGGATGAAGCCGCAGCATTTTAGCTGATTGTTACTCAACGATCCAGCCTTGAAACGGAACGCCGTGGTGTCGACAGGTCCGTGGAAGGTAGCGCGCGGTGCTATGGTCGGGAGGCAGTCATTGGCAAGCCTGAGAGGCCTTATCGAGATGCTAAAAAGATGTGTCGGTTAGTATTCTGACCTCTGACTTATGGGCCTGTGTCTCTGCTACATTGGTGCTTTCAAACAGGGCATCGACATACGCTTGAACACACATCTGTCCACGAACCTGGGCCAACTTGGCATATGAGTCTTCCCATCCTCCAATAATGGACTCCTCACCGTCCTCGACTCTACGGCGGAAATGTAGCTGATACGGATGGAGCTGGATGTCGAAGAAGAACCACTGGTTTTCCCACTCATCTGCTTGGGGGAAGGGGTACACGTGCATGGAGAGTGGCACGTCGATTCCATCGATCTCATCGAGCACCTCTCCGTGCTCCCCTGCTCCTCCGTCAAAGAAGCTCGCCTTGACGAATTGCAGCCGGACCGCACCGATCAGATTGTGCCCTCGGATAAGCTGCCGGTCGGTGGATGAAGCTATCTCTAAGCCTTCGAGGCTGGAGAAGAATTGCACTCCCAGGGGGCTTAGAGCTGGCTGCCCTGGCGCCGCTCCCGACAAACGGGCCCTTGATTGCCCGTTACTGGAACCTAGACCTTGAGGCATCAGGGATTGAATCTTGCATGGCACGCAACAGTGTTTTGATGAGAAAGTAGTCTGTCAGAATCATCTCTGGATCTTTCGTGAGATGAGCTCGACTTCTTATACGCAAATGGTCCCCACATTCCGACGGGAAAACAGTTCCGAACTTTGTCCAGGGTCTGCTCCAAAAACCTTCACCCCGCACAATTTTCTCTGGTCTCGAGCGATTCATGATGCCATCGCCCGTCAGCCCTTCTGTATATTGCTTTTTATTATCCCACTCACACCAACACTGTTGGCGCCAGCTGGACGCCGCTGACTACGAGATGCGGTCACCTGCCAAGCGTAACATCTTTGAGCGCAACCTCCATGCCGGTTATTGACGGTCTGAACGTCATGCGATATTTCTGTCGCATGGTTCGAGTGGTTGTAATCTTGAAGCGCCCCTCTGGCACCCTCTCCGAAGTTGCCACCTACGGAAAGCTTCAAAGCTTCTACTCCGTGGACCTAAACTACCGCTGCGCAGCGGGTTAGTCCCTTCCTTCAGGTCTCTGCTCCTCTCTCTCAAAGTCTATTGATGGGATGGCAAATGCCTTATTTCGCCCTCTCGACCTCTGCGTCGATTGAGGGTGGTGTTTCCTCTTTTTACATCCAAGGTCTCATCCTTTCTACATAATAGTCCGTGTTACTTTTACTCGGATCATGCCTCCACCAGGACGAACTCCCCTTCCGATAGAAGATGTCCGCCAAACTCTGGAGAGGCTAGATCGGCAGCACACTGATACAACGGCTCGCACCCGGCGGACCACCCGGCCGCAGCGGGTCATGGAGTCGGAGCTCCGAAACACGAAGCTCAGAATGCCCCTCGAGGAAATCATCCGTGTATCGGACGACCTGGACCGTAGACGCGCCGAACGTCGGACCGGTGGACCCGGACCCTATCGGCCCCACCAGGCTCGCAGGCGCAGTGAATGGGTCCATACGCGGGTTGCTACCGGACCGACGACTCCTGAGCCAGCCTCTCCTCTCCGGACACCGCCTTCCCTCAAGCGGCATAGCATACAGCAAGACGTACTTCCGGCCCCGACACCCTCGGACCGAGACCGAAGCCGCCGGAAGAGGCCGAAACTACTGCACGAGGTTACTCAACATCAGCAACTGTCTCTTGACACAATTCTTCAACACCGGGACTCCTGCTTTCGCGTGAAGGAAGACGTATCGCTAAGGAGATCCTGGTGTAAGGAAGTCCCGCTCGCCCTTCAAGTCGAGACTTCGAGATCGTTCCATACAGCTTTTGCAGACGAGAGGACACTGCCTATTTCCCATTGCACCTTCAGTTACAGAAAATGCGCGCTAGCCAACGTGACTACCATCCAGTGGAGGAGGGACTTGCCCTCCTCGCTCCTACGAGCCACAGTGGCTCTTCAAGAGTGCCAAAAGTGTCTGCCACTGACAGGTGACGCTCAGGTCGATGTTTGCCTCGAATGCCGCGGTAGCTTCGACCGTGGGAAGCTGCCAAAGGCATGCTCCGTCAACAACATGAATATAGGATGCGAGCATCGTTATCCCAAAGAACTCGACGGCCTCTCTCCTCTCGAGGAGAGGCTGATCGCTCTCCAGGCCCCCTTTGGCTATATCACGAAGTTCACTGTTGATAACAAGACGCCGTCGAGTGCGAGTTACAGGAAGCACATCAAGGGCCACATTGTCGTGTTTCCGAATAACGTAGACGACTTGGTCACCACAGTGCTGCCTCACCCGCTTCTTCGGACGATCGAGAACATCCATGTCTCTTGGAGTGGTGCCAAGAGACCCAATCAGGCGGAAGTGGGGTCCCTTCTTCAGGTGCGAAAGTCTCGGGTGACTGCTGCTCTCTTGTGGCTACAGAAGAACAATCCCCTCTATAGGGGTATCGAGATTAACCTGGATGAGATACATGGCTGGCAGTATGCCGAGGGCTCGGCCGTTCCCGCCGTTCTCATGGAGCGCATGCGAAGAGAGGAACCCTCAGCCGTGGAAAAGACACACACAGACCCCATCGTCCCAAATGTTGATCGCGGATTAGAGGGGACCGGTTTCGCTAGCATTAAAGAGCTTCTCGCCTCCATGCAACCAGATGCCAGCGACGATGCCTCACCACCGGGCGACAGCGAGTTGGTGGAACAGTCCCACCAATCGCCTGAGGATCTACTTACATCTGCCCCTGACCCAGGGAGTGTTGACCACGGCGATGATACCCTGTGCGAGACCTCGGCGTCCGGCATGTTTCCTCTAGACGGACCTGCTACATTCGCTGAGGCTGACAAGCTGTCCTTCTTAGCTGAGGCTTTGCGGACGAGTCCGGGCGGACACGATGATGACGCCGAACCCGTCGGTATGATGGTCCATACGGCGGGTGACCAGCCATTCATCCGGGTCGAGCGTGGCGCGGATTTCGCTGACAGCCTACACGAGGATTTCTTCCCGCGAACCTTTCCGAAACTTTTCCCCTGGGGCAGGGGCGGCCCGAAGGGCCCCAGTCTGCCAGACGGCGATCCACGTGGCGCCTTGGGCTCCGCACAGAGTGGCACCAACCATTCGCTCAACTACTGGACCAAGTACGTGTTGCAGCGACACGGGGGCCGGTTTGCCGTCCACCCAATCTTTTGTTTCTTGGTCTTCAATATCCTCCTGCGATCCACGAACCGAAGAATCAGCATGGTCCGTCTGGTAAAGGGCTCCTTCGACAGACTGGATCGGGTCTGTAGACGCCTGACGATGGACCGCTTGAAAATAGCACAGGAGGAAATGCAGGACACCAAGACCACGACCGATCCGGATATCTTGTTCTTGCTCCACGAACTGTCCATATTTGGCCACGCGCAGCCGCTCTCCAACGAAACCCGGCTCTTGATGCGGAGGAAGATACAGTCATTGAACATCTGGACAGGTATACCTGCCATCTGGATTACTGTCAATCCCAATGATATCAACAATCCGGTCAAGTTGAAACTCTCCATTCACAGACTTCATGATCGCGATGCAGCCAAGGAGCTTCTGATTGATCTCCGTGGGAGATATGATAGAATTTCTCTTAGCATTATGGATCCGGTCAGCGCTGCCATCTTCTTCCATCGAGAGGTCTCCTTGTTCTTTGAGAAATATGTCAAGACAGGCCAGGAATCAGTTTACGGGAAGATTAGCCATTACTACGCAACCGTTGAGACGAACGACCGAGGTAGTCTCCATCTGCATGGTCTACTCTGGTTGGAGGGTAATATGGAGTTGCCTTCCTTGATCGACGATATGACGAAAAATGAGGAGGGAGAATACCGTGCTCAAGTGGTTCGCTATCTGGACTCTGTATTTAACGAATGTCTGGATGAGGAAGCTGGAAGGGCCGTCCGCAAGGAGAGAAAGCCAATCGACCCGATTGACGAGATCATGAACAACACTGTGACTCTCTCAGGGGCTTTCGACAACGAGTCCAACTTCATTGCCTACTGTTGCCAGGTGCACTCGCATACGTACACCTGTATCAAGTATTCTCTGAAAGCACTCGCTATAGAGGGCGCAGGTCAACACAGAACGACGGCTTGTCGGTTCAAAGCCCCTTGGAAGCTCGTCGAGAACACCGGGTTCACGGAGGACGGTCTGCTCAGCATGAGGCGGAACCATGCGCTCGTCAACCGGTACAACAAAGCAATGGCGGTCGGCCTCCGCCACAATCATGACCTCTCTATGATCTTGACTAAGACGAAGGGATTGGCCATGGTATTCTACATCACAAATTATGCCACCAAATTAGACACGCCCATGTGGAAACGCCTCGTCTTTGCATCTGATGTTCTTCGGCAGCTCCGTGAATCCGCGTCGCTGGGGGGGCCAAGTCTTTCCGAGCAAGATGCCCAGCGTCAGGACGTGGTGAATGAGAGCCGCCAGTTTTTGATGAGGGCAGCGAACCGAATTTTCTCTGAGAGGCAGCTTTCGGCCGTAGAGGTCTGCTACTTTCTGCTCGGCTATCAAACAGACTTTACTAACGTACCAAACTGGTCCTACATCAACCTGACAGCACTTTACTGGACCATCTTCCGACGCTGGCCACACCTCCGTCGCCAGGCTTGTACGCAAATCGACGCCGAAGAGCCATCGGAAACAGCGCAGTTTCGGCAAAACGGCCGGACCTTGCTGTACCTGGACGCCTATGCTTATCGCGGCCCAGTTCTGAGAGATACGTGCCTCTACGACTATATGTCCACGATCATCGTGGAGCGCCGTCGTGGTCGAGATGAGGATGAAGTCCATATTGCGCTACAGGGGCCCCCGGAATGTCACGAATGGATTCAAAAGCTTCGTCAGCCCGCCGGATACGCAGTGCCAGTCTTTCAAGGGTTCATCAGCGACGATCACATGGACGACCACCCAGTGTACTTCAAACGGTATCTTTCCCTGCCTGGTTCACTCGCCCCCGAAGCTGCCCTGATAGTCTGTGTAGGAATTCGGTTCTCCATCCAGCCTTGTTCGTACCATGGGAGAAATTCCTCTCCGAAACCCACCCCGATATCACAGGCATATGGCAAAGTTTCGCAGCTAACCTGTGTCCTCGCTTGGGATCCCACGTCGCGAATATCTCTCTCCTCAGAAAGTCGGCTGAGGATGCTCGTAAGGATGCTCGGCTCTGGGCCAACCGGTCGGAAGGCGATGACACGGTAGACGTAGAATTCCCCCTGGGTGAAAGCAACTGTGATGATGAGCCGACCATGGAAGAGCCGACCATGGCAGAGCATTACCAAAACTATACGGCCCTCTTCCGCACTCTCCAAAATGCTGTACGCAATTCCGACGCAACAAAGGACTCTCCGGTCTTGCAAGGTCTGATCCGAGACCTTGACCGGGAGAACCCGATAGAAGAGCGCCGCCCTTTTATCCAACGTCACGACGATTTCTATCAGCAAATTCGCCATCGTCAACACAGCATCTTAAGCCAATGCTCCGTTCCTTCTGCCGATGACGTTCAGGCTGCGGCGAAGGCCCAGGATCTGCTGCATCTACAGATGCTCAACGAGATGGAGGGCGTTGTGCAAGGTGGCACAACCTCCATTGGGAACGCTGACATTGACGATCTGCTTGTTCGACAATGCGATGCAGACATTCCCATTCCGAGACATTTGGAAACCTCGCAGGCACAGAATCCTCGAATGCTTGTTGAACTGGGTCCCGTCGGAGGTTTCACGGAGCTGGGACTTCAGGCCGCCTCCGCGTATACACTCAACGGTTTGCAGAGTATGGCGCTACAGCTTATTTGTCGGTTCTTGGACAAGTACGTCGACCATCCAGACTCTGCCGGTCAGAACCTTCAATACGTTGGTGGCCCAGGCGGTACTGGGAAGTCCAGGATCGTCGATGCTTTGCGGAACGTATTTGTGGCTAGAGGCCAGCTGCATCAACTCCAGGTGACCGGCACGTCCGGCAGTGCGGCTGCTCAGATCGGCGGGACGACATTTCATTCGGCTTGTGGACTGGATATTCACCATTCTAACGACGGAAGAGAGCCTCCAGTCTTCTCGGAAGCGAAGAAATGGAGGTGGAAGCAGAAGTTGGTACTTGTGATTGACGAAGTCAGCATGCTCGGGGGGTCCACTTTATTCCAGGCCAACTGTCGCCTCCAGGCCCTCCGCGACTGCCCCGATAAGCCGTTTGGCGGTATTCCCGTCGTCCTCCTGATGGGTGATTTCTATCAGTTCGCCCCTGTGCTTGAGAAAAGTCTCCTGGTGGACCAGATGATGAATCCGACTTACACGACCTCTTCGGGACAGGCGGCCATTGCTCACCATCGTGGTCATAACCTGTGGCTGATGTTCAAGACCGTCATCCTTCTCGAGGAGCAAGTCCGCGCCCGGGACGATCCACAGCTGGGCGCTCTCTTGGAAAGAGTACGGGCCGGAACCCAGACTAGGGAGGACTTTGACCTGCTCAACACCAGGCTCGTGGACCGGTCCCAGATCACCTTCAAGGCTGGCTTGCGTGCCATAACACCGCTCAACCGTAACAGATGGGCTCTCAATATGGAAGCCCTGGTAGATTGGGCCCGCTTTCACGCAAAGCATATCTCCATCTTCATCTCGACACACACCTGGCGCAGCCGGACCTTTTTACAGCAGGAGCTAGCCCAGACCATCGAGCAAGGCGACAGCTCCAGCTGTAAGATCCCAGGAGTATTCTTCTACGCCCAGGGCATGCCTGTTGTTGTCAACAAAAATACCTATACCGGCCTGAGAGTTGTGAACGGGGCCGAGTTTACGGCCGTGGACCTCATCCCCGACCCAAAGTTCCCAGGCCATTATCTCGCTGACGATGTTACCATACACTTCGGTCCGCCACTAGGCATATTGTTGGAGTCACAAGAGACAAAAGATATAACCATCCCGACACTCCCAGCGGGTACCTTACTCATCCGGCCCATCACGCATGTGCTCGATCCAGCCAACTCCTACTACAAGTTCCTATCCGGGAAATGCACTCGACGCGGACTGCCTGTGGTCCCTGCCTTCGTACTGACTGACTATAAGGCCCAAGGCAAAACGTTTGTGGATGTTCTTTTAGAACTCCGAGGAAATCGCGTGGCAAAGGGTCAGCCCTCGAGGTGCGACTTCACTAGTCTCTATGTGCAACTCTCCCGGTGCAAGACACTACAAGGCATCAGACTGCTCAATCTCGTACGGCCGCAGGACTTCCTCGGCAACAAGCCAGACCAGGGCATCGTTGACGCCATGCGGAGACTTACGGATCTGGCGGTAGAAACAAGACGATCGTTTGAAAGCCAGCAATGCTTCACGTAGAACAGCGCGCGAGATATACTTATACCAGCACATACGAGGAACCTATGTCACATACGGCGACTGTACCGCTCGCCAGTCATCCGGGTCATTCTCGCCTCCAGTTCCCCGCCGTAATTTCTTCTGCTCTTTGCAGTAGTCTTTCCACCACTCCTCAAATGCTTGTCTACGATACATATGCGTCGGTGCACCTTCTCCATCTCCGAAGAGATCCAAGATGTGATCACAATACATCCATACACCCTCCAGATGCTGTGGTCGCAACGTCTTCTGATCCTTTCGCGCCACCAGCACCGTGCCGATGTGGGACTGCCAGCTCGGAGGCGCGAACCCGGATTCGGAGTCAATATGGAGATATGTGATGACCTGATTATCCAGATCGGCCCGGTCTGCAGATTGACTGCCGACCCGATGAAAGACTAATGGAACATCGATGAGTCGCGGGATAGGAGGCACGAAGTTCGAGAAGATGGGGTGATCCGCCTTGACCGATGTCACTGACCAAGGTGTGAATCTGGCTCTCTCACCATCGCAACGGACAGTGATGGCTTGGATGGATCCCGGAGTGCTGCCTGTGACTGGATCTGCTGTAGCCGGCGCACCTGATTGCAGTGCTGCTGGAGGGGGGGTTTCTCTTTCTGAATCTGTGTCCAGGTTGTCCCATTTTGAGTAATCAATGGTCATGGTGAACAACTTTATACTTCAATGCAATTCGTAATGTAATTCGATGATATTCAATGATACTCTTGAAGAACACGTAGATGGATAGATGGGCAGATGAGATAGAAATGGTAGAGAAACGCAAGCATGAAATAGCAATGCTGTCGAAAGCGGGGTCGGAGCCGTAAGCGCCTTTGCGCCGCGTCTAGGACTCAGCTCGTTCCTCAACGGCATTGGCGGAACCCGGAGGGGGCCGGTCTCCTGTTAAGTTTTTCCCATGAGGTTAAAAAAAGTGCATTATGTATGGGGGAATCTTTTTTTCGCTGACCGGTAGGTGGGTATGACCGGCAGGTGGGTACTGCATGGTAATTGCAGTAACCAATTCACTCCGCGAGCTGAATATAGCTTCAGGGGGGAGAGCATCATCAGGGAAGACTGCAAGGGTTTGATCCATCGCAAATAGGGCAAGCGGAGCATCAATTGGGTTCATAAAGGGCATAGGACTTAGGATAGGCGATAAAGAAAGTCATAAGCAGCCAATTGGCTTCTGTGAGGCATTTTCGGGTAATCTATGTTGCTGACATAAGGATCCGTTATTTGCACGGGTACCCGTATAATACCCATAAATCCTTATTTGCACGGGTACCCGTGCAGGTATGGATTGCCGTTTTGATTGGCTTTGTATGCTCGGGCCACCGGGTAACTCGCAAGCTGAGAGGGCGGGAGCGTGCCAAAACTTAGGCTGCTCGTAAAATATGATATGACCATCAAACTACGTGTTCTTTGGTCATGATTCTCTGCCCTCCAATCGAGCTCTTACAGCTTCCCAACTGCTTTCAGTCCTCGCTCACCATTCAATAAAATGCACCCCCCTTCGTGACCCGGCCGCCATCGCCAGCCACGACTGCATCGAATCCGCCTCGCTCATTGGCAACCTTGAGGACGCAAAGAACTTGCGAACAGTGGCTTCGGTGGTCATCATATCAAAGAGTCGGCTGAACACTTGGCTAGCAGGATAGGTTGTGTCTTCGGCCGTTCAGGATTGTCAATCAAGGGTGCAGGCATTCAAGGGATGTTGTAGGTTCCGTTCCGTTATCACCCACGCCGCGCTGCGGGGCAGCGGCATATACCGATCGATCACTCCATCAATCTTGAGTGCTTGTGTCATGTGTAAGACCGAAGCCGCGGCTGCGAAGTATAAATCAGTCGATCCTGCGGGTGCATCTTTTCTTGTTTATTGAGCGACTCTCCCGAGTACAGTGACCTTTGATCAATCAGCCATCGTGACCGTGACAATGTCCATTTATGGGTGAGTCATCATGATCAGATCGATGCATCTTCTCCTAGGAGACTCCGCAACTGAACTGACGCCACGGCAGGAGGGCAACTTTCTCTGCTGCAGGGTACGCTGCAGCCAGGCCCACGTATCCTGCAAGTCTGTTCAAGACAATTCTGGGGTATTATCATCATGATGATCCTCATGGTACGCTGCTGGACTTGGGTTCTGGCCATGGAATTGTTGCTAGGGAGCTGAGCCCCCGCTTTGCCAGGGCCATCGCCATTGACCCTAGTGCTGGTATGATGCTGCAGGGAATGCAAGCCACTGCCCAATTCTCCAAGATCTCGTTCCGCCAGGCCAGCGCCGAGGACTTGTCTTTTCTACCCGCGCACTCGGTAGACATGGCTGTAGCCGGCGAGTCAGCGCATTGGTTCGACTACTCCCGAGTCTGGCCAGAGTTGTCCAGGGTAGTTAAGTCAGGCGGCTCACTGGCCTTTTGGGGGTACAAGGACAACATCATCATTGGACACCCGCAAGCCAACAAGATATTTGAGAGGTTCTGCTACGGCGAAGGAGATGTGTCGCCCGGGCTGGAAGGGTTGAACCAGTATTGGGAGCGTCCCGCGCGAGACATCCTCCGGGGCCTGTTGGCGGACGTCAAGCCCCCTGAGTCGGAGTGGGACAAGATCAAGCGAATCACCTACAACGTTGACAAAGACACGACTGAGGTTGCAGACCCAGAGGTGGCCTGGATGAGGAGCAAGATCAACCTAGGACAGTTTGAGGCTTATGTGCGGGCCTTCACTGCGTACCGGGGCTGGATGGATGCGCACCCGGACAAGAAGAGCCGTGCCGAAGGTGGTGAGGGAGACATTGTGGACATCTTGTTTGACCAGATCCTGGAGGCAGAACCCGAGTGGAAGGCACAGGGTGATCGCTGGAGAGATATCCAGGTTGAATCAGTCTGGGGCACGTACATTTTGCTGGCGAAGAGGAAGTGAGGACGAGAACCGTGAGGTCTTGATCAGGGCGGATATTCCGCCAAGACTTGATGAAAGTGATCGATAGCCACGCAACAGATGTTTATGCAAACAGGCTTGCAAACAAATAAATCAAATCCAAATCTATTCAAATCAAATCAAATCTATCCAAATCAAATCAAATCGCGATGTCCAGATTTATTTGGATATCTGGCTATTTGGATAAGCCCCACTTCTGTGATCTGGCCCAATCACTGCCAGCCATTATGCCCCTGCCCGCGTCGCGTAAGGTTACACGAAATTCTGGTTTCTTACCATCTTGCGACGCGCTGCATACGAAATCAGTTTATTCTAAGCCTATGTCGGCCTTGCAATGAACACACCGCACTACTCCATGAATGGAATGGTCTGAGAATATTGTAAAGCGATCGGCAATTCACGATAATTCTCGTGGTTTATTTGATATGGTTCAATATGCGAATACTGACCAGGCGTCAAGAGCTCTTTCCAGTGCTCCTTCTACTGCTTTTAGCCTCCTTGATAGCCCTGACCTCGGTTCGTCAGAGACCAAAGGAGGAGCGGCGGATGACGCATCATTTTCGGTCGACTATATCGGCTATGAAGGCATCGACTGGAATCGCCTTTCGGGGTATTCCATTCGCAAACATCAAAGAAGGCCGCGGACAGGGTGGGTATGGGAACACGGATTCGATATCGAAAAAGACGGCTCCGGTCACCGATTCTGGCTTTGCAAAATGTGTCACCAGAAGAAGGCTACGATCACCCACATGTACGACGCTGCATCTACGAGCCAAGCAAACGGTCATATGGAAGATATCCACCGTATCAATAAAGACGGATCCATGCCACCGCAGAGGAAGAAACAACGCACTCTTTTCGACATGGTTGACCTAGACCCTCATCGGCCAAAGGATCAAGCCTTGATGAACGCATTTATAGCATCATTCGAACCTGCCCGCTTTCAACATTTACTCATACGTTGGGTGGCATGCGATAATATCCCATTTTACAAGCTTGAGAGCCCATACTTTCGCGTTCTTATGGCGTACGCAAACAGTGCCATCGTGGATTCGGGAAGTCTTCCCACCCATAGCACGATTCGCGAATGGATTGTTCGGACCTTCAGTCGTCATAAAGGCGTCGTGACGGAATTACTTGGCCGTTCTCTCAGCCGCATTAATATCTCCTTTGATGCGTGGTCGTCTCGCAAGTTTACCTCTCTGCTCGGCCTCACCGTGCACTTTCTTGATGATGAAGGGAAGTTCCGTACATTTCTCCTAGGCTTGCCACGGATTGAAGGTCGCCACGGCGGCGAAAACCTTGCCGACCGCGTTAGCAAGATACTACATGAATACGGGATCGAGGAGCGCACTGGGTACTTTGTCACAGATAACGCGGGCAGCAACGACACGTGTCTTGAAGATCTGGGTATTGAATTGGGTTTCAAGAAGCAGCATCGTCGGCTTCGTTGTTGTGGTCACATCATTAATCTCGTCGCTAGATCCATTCTTTTCGGCACGGACGTCGACGCATTTGAAGAGGATTGTCAAGCCGACGAGGAAATCCAAGATGAGGTCCAACTCTGGAGATCAAAGGGTCCTATAGGCAAACTGCACAATATTATTCACTGGGTGCAAAGGTCCGGTCAGCGCATTGAGAAGCTGCACAAGCTCCAGTCTATTGAGAACACCGCCTTAAGCCTCGAGGACAAAACAACCTACGACGTCATCACCGACAACGCTACTCGCTGGAACTCGTCTGAAGCCATGATGGAGCGGGGCTACCTGCTTCGGAACACACTCGATTCTCTGGTCCAAGCGGAGGTAACAGAATGGAACCAGTACGTGGCCAGGAGGACACAGAACGGGATAATACCGATGCCGAAGAAGAGCCGCAAGAAACCTGCGATTGTTGATGATAAGATGACCGCTGAGGACTGGTCAATAATTGCAGAGTATCTGGCAATCCTAAAACCATTAAAGATTGCGACCAAGCGCCTGGAAGGCCGACCTCAAGAAGGCAAATTTGGCGCGATTTGGGAGGTTCTACTAACGATGGAGTGGCTTTTGAAGCATCTGGAAGAGGCTAAGTTACAACATGAACGAGACGAGGAACCGTACCTACGGATTGGCTGCAACCTCGGCTGGATGAAACTGGACCAATACTACACCCTTACCGAGGATAGCCCTGCCTACCTCGCGGCGCTTGTCCTCCATCCCGCATTTCGCTGGTCGACTGTCGAGTCGCAGTGGGCTGACCATCCGGGCTGGTTAATCAGAGGAAAGACAGCAGTGCAAGAGCTATGGGAGGAGTATCGAAACCTCTCCGTCGAGCAGGATGCGCTACCGGAGCAGCCGACTATTGCAAGGAAGACAACAGACCTGGATGACTTTATGGCCTCGATCAGGAAGCTCAGTACTCAGCCTGCGCCTTCGACGTCTGCCATGCGCGATGAGTATGCAGAGTGGGTGGCCACAACCGATCCAGGCGATTGTTTAGTGGATGACCCGATTCAATACTGGCTTCTCCGAAGGCGCCAGTATCCACGTCTGTCGCGGATGGCAATTGATCTCTTTTCAGTCCCGGCCATGTCATCCGAGCCAGAGCGGATATTCAGCCTCGCCGGGCAAATGGTCACGGCTCAGAGAGGGCGTCTCAAAGCGGATCTCATAGGAGCTGCTCAATGTATATCGTCTTGGGAGAAAAGTGGGGTTATCCAGATATCCAAATAAGATCCAAATCGATCCAAATCAAATCAAATCAAATCAAATCGCCAATTTTAGTATCCAAATCAAATCAAATTAGACCCCCGATTTGATTTGATTTATTTGTTTGCAAGCCTGATCTCGTTTCTAGAGCGTGAATATACTGCTGTGCCTCTTCGCTAATGTAATGATGTATTAAGGTACAGTTACAACTCGTGTGCTGTAACAGTTGCATCTTCAGATATAGAACCTCTTCTTTCAGGTCACCCACGCAGCTAGATAGCATTCTATGGCGTTGCTCCATAGCCTGTTCATAGGACTGGAGTTTCGCAAGATCATCCTTCTTTCTCATGCGACATTTATTGGCAGCGATACGATTTCTCTCTTGTGCTTGCTTATGTTTCGCGTGTTTATGATTAGTCGCGCCGCTGCTGATGTTGGTCCCATTTTCGTCAGCAAGACTCCCTTTTCTCCTCTGATCGTCCGTATTATTATCTCCTCTGGCATTGCGTCTAGCGGATCTTAGAGCTACGCGTTCACTAAGCTACGTCTTACTCTTTCAGTCGGGCTTTTTAGGTGGCTCTTGCGACAACTGCAGGGAAGGAGTCAAGGTTAAGGGTGACTCATCAGCGACTGTTACCAGGTGTTCGGATGATAGAGTTTGGTTCTTGACGGTGGAGTACGTATCGACCCAACGGTCTCCTGAACTAAAGTCCCTGTAAAATACGAATTGGTCTTGGGGAAGGTAAGTCTGTCTGGACAGCGTAGTGATGCAGACTTCATCCTGGAAAGCGCCCAGGAAGGCTGGCGAGTTCATAGACTCCGAGAGCTCCCATTGATGATGGGATGGAACGACCGGACAGTATACAGTGAGGTCGTTTCCAATAGCCTCGTCTGGAGTGCAGCCGTCGAGCATTGTCACTCCTTCCATGTATAGAAGGGAGTTCGTGTGAGCGTCTACTTCAGAATATCAGATCATATTGGTCAGGCATGGTTAAAAGAAATAAACCTACTATAGCTCATTTATCTGCTGAGGGTAGGAATAATGGCGTAATAATGCTCTCTATAGGAGGCTATTAGTGGCTTGCTAAACGGGTCAATAAGTATAGAGATAAGCATCTAGAAATCTATTGATGACTTAGTAAAGTTAAGACCTTGGGTTTAAGACCAGTTTTGCGGGAAGTTGATGTGGGTAGAACGAAAGTCGTATTTGCTTCTGGACTATCTTCTGCGCGGACTGCTTCAAGCCTAAAGCGCAACTGCCTCGCTCCAGTGGCAACCCAGTGTCACTTGGCTGCATATAGGTAACATCAAGGCCCATTAAATACATGGTCTAGATAAAAGAGGTGACCAAGAGAGGGCACTAATGAGAGGTTAGGTTGCCGGCTAAGGTCCTCAACTTTCCGGAACCCATATCTTTGTACATCCCGAAGTGTCAAAGGGTGCATACAGCCCAATATCTAAGTACTAAGACAGGTGAGAGGCTTACTCTACACTAGACCTCAGTCATGTCATTTTTGGGATCGAAGTCTAGATCTCTGATGGTACAGAAGCCATATAGAAATAGGCGAGTTAGCCTAAGAGTTTAAGGGACTCAAGATAGGATAAGGCAGCGGATAATGCATTGCAAGTCGATGGGTTCTTACTCACTGCATATCACAGTTTTAAGTTAATAAAGCAGGTTATTGTGGTGGCCCGATCCTACACGCCTCGCTAGAACACAACCCCCATCTCCATACTGTGATTGGACAGGAGTCCTCGGAGCGAATCTGGTCGTTGTGATTGGCCACTGAAAACTGGAAAACAAGATAAGGCGAGAGGTATGACTCGCGATGACGCGCCGCGTCTTAACTCAATCTGCAAACCTCGAGCGTCGCACCAGGAATATCGAAGAAGAGCATGAGATAAGTTCATATGGGCAGCTACGTTTAAGGACTACTTGATTCCCGTGGACTGGTAGCCCCAAGACCTTTGGATGGCGTATTGACGTCTACGATTTAAGAATATGCCAAGACGAGCACCATACTAATCTCGACCTTTCTCACGCAGGACTCGACCACTCTCGACTCCTTGCTTGATGGTGACTTGCTCCATATATTCTCCCCAATCTCTGCTAGATAGCATCCATCCACCCGCCCAACACATATCCTCCATATAGGGCCCGACAAGACTCTCCCAGCTCTACGGCGGCCGTGGAGATATTCCCCACTTCATATCCTATCCATCATCATAGTCCGACCTTTGGACTCAATGACTTGTCTGGATTCTCAGACGAAGGGTCTCGCTGGGGAAGCTAGCTGGCGTTAGCAATCTCTTCCTTATCTTGAGTCTAGCATGATTAAGTTGGCCCTTACCTTTGGCCGGCCCCGGTGCTGGCTAATGCACATCGTCGCGTGAATTGCTCGAAGTCGCCCTTCTTCATACCTAGTACTCAATATCTTCCCGTGGTATGTCAGGTCCTCATCCGTGATGAGGATGAGGGGCATAGGGCGGAACCACATTTTTCGGTGTTCGGGATATCTTAGTGGTGATATTGCCCTGCGTTAGGTCATAAACTCGCAACGGCCCTCGAGGGGAAGCTGGCGCATTTAACCAGATATATGGTACATGGATGGGGATATACGTATGGTTACAGAAAAGTTTTATGAGACAACACACAACACATCACAATCCATCGCTCATGTGTGATCAGGTAGGGACCCCTGGCTGCAGGATATCCTGTGAAGTTTGAACTTGCCCCTCCATGACGAAACGGTCTCGACCCCTGCGTTGGCCAATCAAGGCATTACGGAGGCTCCGTAAGCCCAGGTTCAAGGCCTGTTGCCGATCGGGTGGTGCCCGAGACATAAGTGACATTGGTTCAAGTAAGCCATCTCATCAACGGGCTTCCGAGTGCTGGGGTTCCCCAATTGAATACTTTGAGTCGGTTAGCGGCAAATAATTCGAATGCCTGCAACGAAAAGACGGGATCTGATGGGATATGCCGCTGATATGGGATGATTTAAAATTCGGGTCTGCAGAGCTGCTAGCCCGACAAAAGGCAAAGTCTTGGCCTCGGTCCATTTTAATTGCTATTACACGTACCCTTCAACGTGTAGTTAAACCTCATATAGGTAACTGCCCTATCGTTGGACAAATTTTAGAGACATCCAATAGTCCTTATTACAGAAGGATTCTTCCTTTCAAATCTAATACTAAATGTATTTGCCACTGCGGCGAAAAAGCATGTATACTGAGGTACCTGCTGATTTGAATTTTATTAGTGGAGGCTTACCGCAGTTAAATGGGTTTATCCCTGCACCTTTCCTCGCCGCCCCAGCCCGTCGATTCTACTTCCTCATCATTTCCACTTTGAAAATCCATCAAATATTTGATCAAAAACACCTTCTCCCGATCCCACAAGATCCTACAATTTCAGACAACTGGCAAAGGAAACCAGTGGCCTCTTAATTTGCCATTATAACTACGAATTCCTCCCAAGATCAAGATGGCTTTCTTTACGTCTGACAGTATCTGCCCAGCCGATCTCTATCAATTCTCGGACCAGCGGGGAGGAGTAGATAGCTACAATATCAAGCAGCTTTCCCCAGTGACCCCCGAGAAAGAATCACTACTAGATTCACGACAGCGCGGCAACGGCGCAGACATCAGCACTCAAAGAGGTCCTAGTGCCAATCTACGCACCGCATCGCATAAGCCGAAAAAGCCGAAAAAGCGGTTAACTAAGAATGTGGCTTATAAGAAGCCGCCTTCCTTGGAAACATTAAAACAGCCACGCCAGAACCATAACTTGGTTGAGAAGCGATACCGCAGCCGGCTAAAGAACCATTTCGAAAGTCTGCTCGCCGTTTTACCAATACCACCGTGTAAAGATGGCCATAATTATGATAGCTGCGACCATTGCTTTAGCAGAGCTGAAGTGCTAATCTCTGCGCGAGATCGCATTGTGTCGCTTGAGGAAGGCTTTGAGGCGATGGCTAAAGAGCGGGACCAGCTACTGACAGATATCGCTCTGATGTACGAGTTCACATATTGAGAGTGAAAGGTCACTAGCTCGTTAATAGATACATACATTACGTTGTAATATCTCTATAATATTTCTATAGTTATATATAGCTCTAAATCCTGTTGTGCTTAGCTAACTGATGTATCCTGCCTAGGCGGTATTCGTTTATTATAGTGATAGGACCTTGATAGGGATGGCAGCTGTCCTCACAGGTTTCAGTGACCTCCTATTGCTAATGTGTCGTAATATGAAGATGTTATGAGTAATTCTGTGTTAGTAGTCCCAATTGTCTCTACTATTGACGCTAAAAGAATCCGGCCACCCTCCTGTTAGCCTCTTCCTCCTGATAAAAAGAGAGGAAAAGGTCCAGTGACGAGAACAGGTTATCCAAGACGTGATATATCGCTTTCGGTAGTATGGTCACATCCTCTGATCGTGCGTTGATGAGCTCGAAAAATTCTTCCTCCTTGCTTGGTGGTAACGTTGCTGTTAGATACCATCCAGGACCACCTAATGCATAACCCCACCTAATGCATAACCAAAATTTCGCTCCTCCCATACAAAATCCAAATTTTCAATTGCATTGTATTCGGCCAGGCATGAAGATACTCGCGAACGAAGACCTGCACTATATTGCTTTTTTCATCGAATTTTCATATCGGCTTGAATTTTTCCCGTTCCGCCCCGTAGCCTGGTTCTCTAGCCCTTTGAATTTTGTCGCATTTCACCTCATGTACCCTAGGCGACTCCATCCACTCAAGCCGAACTTTCACCTAATTTACTCGCCACAACTCCTTTCGTAATGGTTCGCCGTTATTATACCGAAGATGACGTAGCTGAGGCTATATTCGACACCACCGATAGAGGCCTCTCACAGAATGAGGCGGCCCAGAAACGTGGAGTACCTCAGTGGACCATTTCGAGACGACTTTCCGGTCAAGCAAGCAGGAATGAACGTATCCAGGCCCACCAGCGTATTCCAAAGAGCCAGGAGGAGACGCTTATTCGTTGGGTGCTGCGACAAGAGTCTCTAGGCTATGCTCCCTCGCACAGCCAGGTCCGCGCCTGTGTCGAGGCCATCCTCAAACAACAAGGCGATAACAAACCTTTAGGCAAGCACTGGACCACCAGGTTCGTCAAACGTCACCCAAAACTATCTACCAAGATTGGAAAACGTCAAGAAGCCGCCAGATTTGACGGCTTTACTCCGAAGGCGGTCAATTGGTACTTCGATATCAGGGAGAACGAGTACGGCTGGATCAAGCCTGAGAACACAGTTAACGTGGACGAGGGCGGTATAATGGCGGGTTTCGGTAAGTCTTCTGCAAGTACTCTATGGGCTTTTATAGGGCATAGCTAATTGGTTGTCCATGAGGCCTGGACAGCCTCGTGATCGGGAGCTCCGACCCGAAGAAGGCGATGTTGAAAGGCGTTCAGTCGCGCACTTGGACCTCGTTTATTGAGGCTGTCACCGCAAGTGGCCGTGCTTTGAAGCCGGGAATTATCTTTAAAGTAAAAGAGCTGCAGAAGCAGTGGTTCCTTAACGAATTCGAATTGATAGCGGACTGGCACTACATCACATCACCGAACGGCTGGACAGACAACCATATAGCTCTCGAGTGGTTGAAGGACGTTATCTACCACAAACGGAGCCTCGTGATGCATCGGATGCGAGACTTATTATCCTTGATGGTCACGGGAGCCATGCGCAGGTGAGCATTTCGGTGTTTTCGCCGCTGAGTCACCCGCTATAGGGTCGCTGACGAGCAGTCAGGACGAGTGGATGGCTACGTGCTTTCTGAACAACGTCTACTGCTGTTACTTACCAGCACATTGTTCCCATGGTCTGCAGCCATTAGATAATGGGACTTTTAATGTCATCAAAGGTGCGTATCGGAAAGAACTCCAAATGCTGGCTAGTTTGACCGATTCTGCGCCGGTTGACAAAGTCAACTTTATCCGGGCATATGCGAAAGCCAGGGAGGCGGGCATGAGGAAAGATATTATCTTATCCGGCTGGAGGTTTACTGGAAGTTGGCCAATAAATCGGTATAAAGCTCTAGCACATCCGGACATTCAGCCAGACAAAGAAAAACTGCTGGAAGAGTTAAAGACGCCGAGCCCTCCTCAACTGCACTCAGATGATACGCCGAAAACGAGTCGGCAAGTGAGGGAAATGACCAAACACCGAAGCCGTCCGACTAGACGGAAGTACAGTAAGATCGCAAAGGGATTGGAAGCTTTAGAGATGAAAGTGGCCGTTCAGAATGCGCGGATTACTGGCCTCGAGGAGCAGATGGCCTAGATGCGGCGAGGGAAGAAAAGAAAGGCGGTACCGAACCCGAACCGACGATTCATGGCTCTGTCGGAGAATCTAGCGGCTGGAGAAGCTCTTCCTGACTCAAAAGAGGCAGAAATAGAGATGGTTGTGAATGAGGAGGTCGAGCCGGTGATTGAGGTGGGTGTCAGGTCAGAGGATGAAAGTGATGACTTTATGGTCGTAGCAAAGCGCTGCCAGCGCACACGGAGCGGTCGAGAGGTCAAAAACCACGCAGACAGTAAAATTTGAGCAATTTTCTAGAAACTTTCTCCAAAGCCTCATTTATTAATTGAGAATCGGGCCTGTTTTTGTGGACATCAAAATTTGGATTTTGTATGGGAGGAGCAAAATTTTGGTTATGCATTAGGTGGTCCTGGATGGTATACCATCTGGACCCCAACTAGTGCTAGCCGACCCACCTCTCTTAGCCTCGGTCGAAAGTCCCGTGTGCCCTCTCATATCTTGTGCGCTTCGTCAAACACAAACCCGTCAAGTTGCGCCATCACCCGAAGTCCTTCCACGTAATCATGGAACCGCTTAGTCATTGCTGATTCGGGCGTGACAAAAACAAGCGATGCTGGCCCTGGGGACTGATCGCTGCGCCACTCGGCACATGGTATCTTCATTTTCCGACAGCGTTCTATCAAGTCACCCTGTAGCGATACCAGCGGAACTACCACGACAGTCACCCCACCTGGGCAGCTTGCTGCTGGCAACATAAAGCTCAAGCTCTTTCCACCCCCTGTTCCCATCACGACTACAATCGGACTCTTATTCATCATAATCGCCTGAATCGCCTCACGCTGAATACCTCGGAATCTAGCTTGCTCCCCGTACAAGTAGATAAGTTCCCGGTCGATATTGATCCGGCGATGTGACTTCCATCTCTCTAACTGCAGTTTTCGAAGCGTTTCGTCGTAGATAGATACATTCTTTCGCTTTCGGCCTGAAGTAAGAACCCCGTCGAACCCTCCTATTGTAGGCAGGAATCCCAGTAACCGGTGCCATTCTTTACTGATATATCGGAAGCTGACTCGGCGTTCGTTTGTTTCAAATGCTCCTTCGGTAACCAACCGTCTGTAGATCAAGCGTGCAGTCTTCGACCCGTGACCCGCTTGCAAGTCATATAGGCTGTCCTCATCATCATCACTCTCGCTACCGCTATCGTCTGAGTCCATTTCGTGTAGCAGCCTCGTGTGAGCTGTAGATGCGTTTCGGAAGTATCGTCGGCCGATTGCAGTGGAGATATGCCTCCAGCTGCTAATATTAAGCTTTTGCCCACAAGCCAGAGCACTGAGTCTTCCGATGCTGCGCGATAAGCGTAGAGATGCCCAATGTTCCCCGGGACCTAGTTTCCAACCATTCTGCCCGCCTTCACCATCCTGGCTAGCCTGAGTTTGACTGGCTTCCATAACTCCATCTGCCTGTTCACCGTCTTGTTGCCTCCCACTCTCTTGAGTACCTTCTGTTGCCCATAAGCCAGCGTTGAAGATAGACTTGTCCCATACATTGGCCTGGATATCTTCCCAGAACGGCAGAACGAGCCATAAATAGTACGTCAATAAAGTGCCAACCTCTCGCGGCAAGACGCGGTGGATGCTCTTGAGCCTCCCAGTCGTTGTGAAACCTTTATGTGCTCCCGTAACAATCATAATGAGCCCCTGATCGCATAGAATATTGCGAATTCCTCCATTGCTTGTGTTGCGATGCCGGATAACAAGAAGTTCCCATGCTCTTAGCGGGAACCCGCCGCTAATATGCGCAAGAACTGCCAGCAGTTCCAATGCTTTCTCTACCTTGAGACCGTATCGATATGCCATCTTGGAATTTATTTCTACGCCGCTGTCGTTAATTGACTTGACCCACTTGCTTCTCAAGCCGCTGTCTTGTAAGACCTTTTTAATGACCCGGCCTTTGCTAGAGCCACCGTCGCGTTGGAATAATTTATCAATGAACGAATGCCAGATCGTTTCGTCAGCCGCATTATCCAGAAGCTGGTCCCATGGGATTTTGGGCAGTCCAAGTTCGGCCGAAGACTACTCTGAGAACTCGGTGAACAATAATAAATCCTTGTAGAGAATAGTCTCCAACTGTTGGACCGCTAGTCTCATCATCGCCTGTATATCGAGAACGCTGAGACGAATACCCTTGTAGATAAGCTCCTCTCTGCCCTTGTCCCAGCTTACTGAACCATGTACTGCCGTGTTGTTTTGTGCAGCCATGCCGAAATTTCGGAGCCGGATAATAAACTACGTCGGTGTCGTTTCCCAGCCCTCTCCCCCGCCTACCATAAACCGACGAGTCATCTCGGATATCAGTGCAAAATAGCTCGGGCTATTCCTCTCTGCTTCTTCTTGACTTTGACCCTGCTGCATCTTTTGCTTGATAACTTTGGCTCGTTGATCCACAGCGTATTTAATAATGCATAGACGAGAGATTGCCATAATGGCAGAAAGCTTTGGCGTGAAACCTGAATAGCCCTCCCAAGTACCATCTGCTCGCACACTGAGAACGGTCAAGAAGCTGACAAGAACGCTATCGTACTCCGTGTCCTTCGTGAAATGGTCAAGAACAGAGATATATAGCTCCAGAACGGCAGTCTCCAGTAGATCAAGAAGTCTGACAATCTCGGGCGCTTCTGGGTCACCCTCATATTCTTTCCAAGCATCAGTCAAGCCATCTGCTTGATCCATCATGACATCATAAGCCTTCTGCTGCTTTATGCTGATTTTGAATGGTGGTCGATCCGCCTTGTCCTTAAAAGACATGCATCGCACGATGTAAGCAAATAGCTGCTTGACCACAAGTGTATACCTTCTCTGCGTTTCGGGTTTAAACCGGAAGTGAAATGGCTTTGTCCTCTCTTTCTTAGTTCTTTGCGATTCACTTCGAATAAAGCGTTCCAAGATATAACATTTGGAGTAAGAACAGCCTTGGCGTGGTTGATCAGCCGATCGAATGCGATATGTACGAACCGTAGTTGAGCATCGTCCGACTTGTCTGGATCGTTCGGGTCGACTTCGTATTCCATAGCGATCAAATCCCTCAAGAAGTCCTTTTTCCCACTAAAGTCCTTTAAGTGGAGAGCCGAACCAAGCCGACGAAGCTACGGGTTTGGCGCAGTGAAGTCGTCCTCTATGTCAATACGTCCTGCCTCTCGTCTTCGAATATCTTTGCCCTTGCTCTGGAATGCATGGATGGCTTGCTGAAGTCTGGCTTGTGACTCATTGTCTTGAACCATTGATTGTTCGAGACTCAGCCCTCTTGCTACCTCGAATAGCTCACTTCCTAGTCCCCTCAAGAACAATCGTTGATAATAGACTCCTGTCCTCCACGGACTGTTGCTCCTTTCGTCCTCTGCTGTAGTAGCTGAGCGACGTCCCCCTTGAGTTCCAAGTCCCAATTATGTATAACCCTGAGATGTTCTCGAATCCGCCTCAAATCTGTGCCTACATATCGGCAATTGGGCTGGGATATGCTTTGCTCTGGGATAAACTCGCACCTAATAGCTCCTGTGCCTGGCGGACCTAATCCTGCAATTGGCGGTGCATGGTCGGGCCTGGGTGGCAGATTATCATGAGCCTCTTGCTGACTCTGGAAAATTTCATGGTTAGATGCCCATTGTTGCGCATCCCTAATCTCTTCAATTCCAAGATGATGCGGATCACTGCGAAGATGCACCTTGACTTGTTTCTGCGTAACCATGATCCGGCACATGTTGGAAAATCCGGGAATCCCCCTTATCTTCAGGATTCAGAGTGTTAGTCTGAAAGTCCTAGATTTAAAGTTCAAAGTCCTAGATGAAATCAACTAGAGATATAAACCCGAGAAGAACTCTCATCTCAATAATTAACAATCAAGTTTCATAAATAATATTTTCACACAGCACTACTGCGCAATATAAACAACAGCACATGCGGCAGCAGAGAAGTCGGAATTCTGGATCGTATATAAAATACTCCATTGCAACTAAAATTGATGAGATTAAAGTCTTCCTTTAACCTCTAAACTATATTGGCAACTACATAGTATTAATCCCTTCCTCCAACCTCTTTATTTTGAGTCGGCAGTTCTCGAGCTGAATGTGATGAGACATATGGCTACAGCAATATTGCACTTTGTAAGTCAAGAACGTTTTCTCATTGGCCGTGATAGACTGATCCATGTTCACGAACCCTGTCGCCCAACAACGATCAAAGAAAATGATCTTGAAGCAAATATACTGCGCAGCTACCAATATTGCCAGTTCATAGACTGATATTAGTATCAATCGATTTGCAATCATTTCTTTCATAACCTTACCTATTTTGAACTTACTGTAACTATCATAGCGCCCAGAACGCTAATCGTCGGCTGATGTCAGTTTTAATCGTCGGCTGACCCATGTCTTGCTAGCGCCAAAATATTTCCCATACAAATTTAATCGTCGGCTTGTTGGAAGAATTGATGGTTCCCCCTCAACTTCAGGATTAAGGTTCAAGATTAAAGTTAAAGTTTGATGTCCTAAAATTCAAATCGTAGGACTGTCATCTAGGACTCTAGGACTCAAGTCCTAGAAAGAATCAGTCGAAGATATAAGGCCTCAAAGGTCCTTCGACTACAAGGAGAGAAAAAAAAAAATAACAATAACAATCAATTGTTAACTGCACTCAGCATCCCTGCGTAATCCAACAACACGAGTGAGAGTTCTGGCACATTGATCGAAGTCGTGAAGCTGACCCGGAAAACAGAAGCGCGAAATGCGCCGCGTTTCTCCCGCGAAGGGCCGTGCCAACCTTGTAGAAGTCCGCGTTCATGGGTGCTGCGGCCCGTAGTGATTTAAGTTAAGTCGATATAGGAAGGGTGGGACGACGACAAAGATCAGAGTCACCATCTGTGCAGCTGCACCCCAGATCATCCAGGCTCGACGCCCGAGTCTTTCGATGACCCAGATAGGGACCAGCGAGACGATGAATAATTGAACGGAGGCGGTCGAAGACAAGATTGTTGAAGTAAAAAGGGTTGATTGTATTGTTGTTAGTTCTAAGTTACATGTGTCTGAGGAGCACAGCTCCTTACATAGTATCCACATCCCAGCCACCAGTAGGTCGGACCACCTTAGTCACACTGTCTCAACATTTTAATTGTGCTCCATTACAACTGTATGAACTTAATAATTACTTTCATGGCTGAATAAAATAACCAAAACTCAAGAACTTGGATTTATAAGTGAATCGTATCATGGAAAAAGTGTCTCATATCTTGGTCTTTCGCCCTGTCAGTGATACGATGTGCCGTGCTTCTTATCTAAGCCTAGCCTCAAAGGCCTCCTAACTTAATACTTGATGTGTTTCATGCGATACGACCAACCTAGCAACAGACTAGTCCAAACACTACAGTTGTGCAACGTATTCCTGATATAACAACACAATCGCTGTTCATGCAGCTGGGCTTTGGGTCACGTCGATACTAGGCAATATGGCATTCTTATTTAACTGAGTCTTTCACGGCGGCGATCTGGACTCTTTCGTCCTTGGTCGACCAGAGAGTTCATCTAGAGTCTATTCCCGACTACTGTGGTTCTTACGAGTGACATACTCCATCCCCTGACCTTCATGCTTCTTTGCTCCACGCTTACTGTGCTTAGCACGAGCTTCTTGCTCCTCCTGATCCATCTGCTGCTTCCACTCACTCTTCTCAGTGTTGCGCTCAAGCTTCTTGCCAGGCATGCTGTCTGTCTTGCTCTTCTTCTTTGCCAGCTGTTCGGCTTCTTCTCGCGCAATCTCGGCATCGACTTCGGCGCCGCGCGAGGGCTTGTTGCCGTGCATGGTGGCCTGGGGGAAGTAAAGTGTCAGAAGATTGTCTCATACAACAAATGTTGTGCGTATAGGCTACTTACTGCGAAGCCCGGTTCGTGCTTCATTCGGTCTTCAATACGTGTTTTTGTCTAATATGGAAGCTCAGTCAGTGATCCCGCAACAATGAACGAGCACTTACGTCCCTCTCCTGGAGCTCGTTCATAATTTTCTCTTTGTTGACTATCACCAGTCAGGTTCATCAGCATTCCATGTTACTATAGGAACATACGGTATCCCTCTGTGTTGACGCCATGCATGCGACCCTCCTCATGGATAGCCTCCCTACTGTAATGGCGCTGATCTCCACCCTCGTAGGAGGAAGAATATCCGACATTTGAGCGACCTGACATGTTGATGTTGTGATATGTTTTAAACGAAGTGGTAGTTTATAAAACAGGTGACTGAGGAGAATTGAAGCTTACTCCAAAGATATTTGTAGTATTTGCTAGCTCGATGGCTTCATCATGTCAGCGTCATTGAACTTAAAGCTACCATCAAGCTCCTCGATTTAATGTTTACAAATGATGTCACTAAGAGGAGATATGATGCGTAGCTGCGGTTCTTGGGGTAACGATAGAAATTTCGACAGGGTGCCGAACGGCAGATCTCTGTCCAAATACGGGGTGAGTATAATTAAAGAAAGTACCATGCTCTAAAATCAACATAGTAGCCACTAAGGTAAGTCATATTTCTATGAGTATGAATGGCATGGTTTGTCTATTGCACCACCTCGGCTCATTAATTGATCCAGGGTAGTGAACTGTAGATAAGATAACGGTGCTCGATGTGTAGGCTCACGTGATCGTCGAATTTTCGCTCGACGCGTTTCAATTACGACAAATCACGCGTATATATCGTGAAAAAACATCAACACCAGCGAGAACGAAATTTTTGAAAACAACAGCTATTTACAGCGCCGCAACACCGTTCCGACAGGTTAATTGGATAGCCCAGTGTCGACCGCATTGCCCAGTGCGACTCAGACATCATGGCGACCCCGTGGCCCCAGGACGAAATCTGGCCCACTGATTACCGAGAGCACGCCACAAATTTGAGCAAATATCTTCAAAAGGCACTGTCAGCCATCGACAACGGAGATGGTCTGCCTGTCGCATCCCGTGGAGTTCGAGTTGCACTTATTGGAGCTCTCACCCTCATCGTCAAAATGCAGAGCACACCCGATCTTGGTCACGTTTACGAAGCCGTGAAGAACGGCCAAGCTGAAATAAAAACCGCAGCCGAAAATTTAGCGCAACACATCAACAGCCTCAAAAATGATCTCAATGAAACAAACACCCAAGCTCAACAAACCATGGAAGAAGTCCAGCGCAGTTCGGAGATTACGACAGACGCAAAAGCGGCTGCAAAGGAGGCCACAGAGATCGGTAAAGCAACGATGAAAATGATCAGAGACATGAAGCTCGTAAGCCAGCAGAACCAAGCCAACGCCATGCCTACCTACGCCAACGTGCTGGCGAGGGGAGGGCTAGCGGCAAGCATGCATAACCCACCGAACCAGAAAGCGTCACCTGTTCAGACCCTGCGTGAGATTATCATCAACATCAGAGACCCTGTCACTATAGCCAACATCAGAATGATGAGCCCACGCAGCCTGAAGTCACATGTAGACCTCGCAATTGAGCAAAGCAGCAACGAACACATAGAGAACATCAAGGTAGTATCCTCCAATCAGCTTAAGAGCGGTGACCTGAGCATCAAGACGGCCACTACAGCGGACATGGTGGCGCTTAGACAGTTTGCAGAAGACTGGGAACAAAGGATCGGAAACGGCGCCACAGTACGCATTCCGACGTACGGTGTCTTGGTGCATGGCGTACGCACTAGTTCGATGAACATGGACAATTTTGAACTCATCAGAGATGGGATACTTCAGGATAACAAGCCCTTTATACCAAATGCAGAGATCAAGTACATAGGCTGGCTGACGAGATCTTCGTCTACCAAATCAGCATCTTCGGTCGTGGTTGAGTTCACGAGACCAGAAGACGCAAATAAAGTCATCGATGAGGGCCTCATCTGGCAAGGCGAGGTGTTCCAATGCGAGCTCTATGACAGACAGTGCCGTGTGAGACAATGCTTCCAGTGTCACAAATACGGCCACATAGGAACCCAGTGCAAAGCAACAATAACATGCGGCTACTGCGCGCAAGATCATGCCACCCGGGATTGCCCAACCAAGAGCGACAGGAACGCCCCGCGAAAATGCGCGGCCTGCAACGGCCCGCACGAAGCCTGGAACAACCAATGCCCTACCAGGAAACAGGAGGTGAACAAGGCCAAAGCAGCCTCTAAATCGAGACCCAGGTACCACTTGGAACTAGAAAGCTTCGTCGCCGGGATCACGACCGGAATTAGAACAAGGGATCGGCAAAATGAGTCAAACCCGATCGCCAGGACAGGGCGACCCACCTTGGAACCAGGCCGGCCACGAGACGCCAACTCGTCCCGGAGTAGATCGCCGACGAAGAAGCAACAGAAGAGAGCGAATTCCAGCAACAACCAGATAACACCCGATGATCCCAGAAACGAGATCGTCGTGAACATAGGGAGCCAGCGGCCTAGACGAACATTAGCTCCTTCCAGGAGGGTATTGGAAACACTGGACGCCAACAGACAGATCACACAGCAAAGCCAGCAAATGGAGGTTGACGATCAAGAATGTTAATAGGAAACACTCTTACAATACTACAGTATAACGTTAGAAAATCAAAGGACACAGTCATGGCCACGCTCTTGCGAGATCCCGATATAGGGCGATACGACATCCTCGCCATCCAGGAGCCATGGAAGAACCCATTTGACACGACAACTCACCATCCAGCCAAAGACCAGTTTCACCTATGCTACCCAGACAAGGATCGAAACTTCCCAGCTAGGGTCTGCTTTTTTATCAATAAGAGGCTCGATCACTCCAGGTGGCACTTTAGAGAGGTAAGCAGAGATCTCTGCTCGCTGAACCTAGTACTCGGAACAGAAGAAGAGCAACAGATTGTGATACACAACGTCTATAACCCAACAAAAACTGCAACCGAGAGAGGAAGCACGCTTCCACTCCTGGAGCTGGCCATAGAACGATGGTCCCATCACGAACAAATCATTGTTGGCGACTTCAACCTCCACCACGAGCTATGGGGAGGTGATCGGGTCCAGCGAGCAGACCCTGATGCCGCTGAGCTCACCACAATCATGGAAGACTACTGTCTCACGAGCAACCTTGCTCCAGGCACTATCACATATGAAGAGCGTGACGGAAGAACGACCATAGACCTTTGCCTCACGACGGCAGGCCTTGTGGACAGACTGATTCAGTGCGAAATCGAAACAGACATAGACCATGACTCTGACCACCTACCTATCACCACCTCATTAGACCTAAACACTGTCAAAATGATAGCTAAGCCCCGGCGAAATTGGAAAGCGTTAGACGAAAAGACATTCACTCGCGTGCTGCAACGGGAGCTTCCGCCGCAACGAAGATCAAGAACAAAGACGGCTTTGGACAGACATGTGGAAGAAGTAATGGCAGCCATAACGGCAGCTGTCGATGAAGCAGTACCGAAGACGGCTCCGTCACCGAGATCGAAGCCAGGGTGGAACGAAGAATGCGCTGCAGCCTTGGCAGAATCAAAACGACTCCGTCGGCGACACAGCCTGTATCGTACCGAAGAGACATGGGAAGCATACCGTGCGGCGCGAAATGACAAAGGTAGAGTTATCAAGAAAGCACTCAGACAGAATCATCGAGAGAAGGTAGAAGAAGCTGCACAATCCCCGGCAACCCTCTGGCGGTTAGCAAAATGGGCCCGAAACAGACACAGTCAAACACCGAACGTGACACCCGCGCTAGTCAACCCAGCTACAAAGCAGCAAGCAATAACCCCTAGCGAAAAAGCAGAGCTTCTCAGAAAGACCTTCTTTCCGGTGCCACCTGACACTGATATCGAAGACATAGAGAATGCCAACTACCCTGCTCCCACAGCCATGCCACCGATAACAACGAGGGAAATAGAGGAGGCCATTGAGGAGGCAGCCCCACTCAAGGCTCCAGGACCGGACGGCATCACGAACAAAGCACTCCAAATCGCCTCTCCCTGGATCAAGCACCATCTCACCAAGATCTTCAATCAGTCCCTCACCCTTGGCTCCTATCCGGAACACTTTCGACAATCGACAACGGTGGTCCTCAGGAAGCCAGGGAAAGACAACTATACCGTGCCAAAGGCCTACAGGCCGATCGCTCTATTAAACACTACAGGAAAGATCATGGAAGCGGTCATAGCAAAGAGGCTGAGTTATCTCGCCGAGACTCATAACCTGCTGCCTGATACCCATATGGGTGGAAGAAAACTGCGATCCACTGAGCACGCCCTCCACCTTATCATCGACAAGATATATGACGCCTGGAACACCGGGTCAGGCAAAGTGGCAAGTCTACTGCTTCTGGATGTATCAGGGGCGTTTGACAACATTTCACATGCACGCCTACTACACAATCTGCGGAAGAGAAAGATAGATGAAAGAACAGTCAAGTGGATCGGAAGCTTCCTGCGCCCAAGATTCACAACGCTATCAATTGATGGCTTCACATCTGAACCCTACAAATTAGAGACAGGAGAGCCACAAGGATCGAATCTGTCACCGATCCTCTACCTCTTCTACAACGCAGATCTAATCGAAAAGTGCGGAGAGTTAGACGACACGGCCACAACCGGCTTTATAGATGACGTGGCTATACTTACATGGGCAGACTCCACGAAAGAGACATGCAAGAAGCTCCAAGAGGCACTCCATATCGCAGAGCAGTGGGCGGCCACTCATGCGTCTATCTTCGCGCCAGACAAATTCCAGCTTACTCATTTCACACGGACGAGAACAAGAATAGACGTCGAGGAGCCTCTGCAAACAAGATGGGGCACGATCGAACCAAAGAAAACATGCAAATACCTGGGTCTCATCATGGACTCCACCCTCACCTGGAAACAGCACATAGATGAAATACAACGCAAGGTCACCAAGACAGTCAACGCCCTTAGCAGCCTCGGTGGTTCGACTTGGGGAGTGACAATGAGAGAGATGAGAAAGATATACAAAGGAGTGGCTGTGCCGCAGATGATGTACGCCTGTTCTGCCTGGTCGAATGCAAACTGGAGAACCAGGGACAAGCCATACACAGAGCGAACATTGAGCAAGCTTCAAAGCCTACAGGCCAGAGCTTCTAGGGTGATTAGTGGAGCGTACAAAGCAGCATCGATACCTGCCCTTGACGTGGAAACATACCTTCTGCCAGTCGAACAGCAGATCTTCAAGCATAACGTCGACACTCTGGGAAGGGTCGGCCCAGCTGAACGCCGACATACAGAAGAGGAGGCGAGAAGAAACAAGAAGAAAAGCCCGAGACGAGCTATTGAACAAGCCATCAGAGACCGCCAAGGGCCGGATATCCGGAGACAAGAGCACATCGCGCCTTACATTGTACCTCCATGGTGGCAGGGGCCACAGATGTTCATCGAAACAAACACAGAGGAGGCGCAAATCAAACACGAACAGATCATACAATACGAGCCGGACGCCGTACACATCTACACAGACGGTAGCGGCATCGGTGGTCATGTCGGTGCTGCCGCAGTCTGCACCACCACCCAAGAAACAAAGAGTGCTTACATGGGAGACGACACGACTTCCACCGTCTACGCCGGTGAACTCCAAGGCATCAGTCTGGCCCTCCAGATCGCACAGGAAGACAGGTCCAGAGGCAACAGTAGAAGCAAGGTCTTGATTTACACCGACAACCAGGCCGCCATCCGATCGACCGCAAAGCCCAAGGGTAAGTCGGGGGCATACCTGCTCAGAAGCATCGCAAAACAGATCGACGAACTCCAATTACAAGGTCTAAACACCGAGATCAGATGGGTCCCAGCGCACATTGGGATCCAAGGTAACGAAGAAGCGGATCGAGCAGCAAAGGAAGCAACAGGTTGGAGAGAAGGCGACCTCACGGGACCAAAAGCAGCAGAACCGCAGCAGCTATACCCACTCCGATCGACCATGAAGACATGGTCTCACAAAGAGACTATCATGTCGTGGGAAAGAGACTGGATATCCGAAACACGCGGCCGAGCATCTTTCAGGCACACGCCCAAACCCTCACGCAAGGTCGTGGACTTGCATGACGGGCTCAGCAAGAAGCACAGCGCGCTGCTCACGCAGCTGCGGACGGAGAAGATAGGACTTAAGGATTTCCTCTATAATCGAAAGGTACCAGGCATCTCCAGCAACAGATGCCCCTGCGGATCGGATCGACAAACGGTAGCGCACGTCCTCCTGCGCTGCCGCCAGCACCGCCAACTCCGGGACCAGGAACTAGGACGACTCCGAGGACGCAACAATCTCCGGAAGTTACTGAACGAGCGCAAAGCAGCCGCCAAGGCAATCAAGTTCATCGAACTGACTCAGATCCTTGGGCAATTTCAGGATCGAGACCTCAACAGACAAAGCTGAGCACTGGGGGGAGACTGTAGGTACACAGTCGCGAAATAGAGGGTCTCATAGCCCGAGAGAGCCTAGAATCAAGGATGCGTCAGTATTAAACCACCGTCTACATGGGCCGCCAAGCATATGTAAATAGTGGTTAGAGAGAGAAAGCGGGAATTTCTGGGGACAGCTGGTCATCGTTGTTCACGATGGCGAAGTGGGGCATCACGGATCAACACTGATCCGCCAGGCTTCGGCTGTTCGCCGGACCCCGTTATCCGGGCATAGTCGTTTAAACGACTACAACCGCGTAGGATAATCAAATCAAATCAAATCAAATCAATCACGCGTATATGAAGAAAACATCAACACCAGCGAGAACGAAATTTTTGAAAACAACAGCTATTTACAGCGCCGCAACACCGCTCCGAAAGGTGAATTGGATAGCCCAGTGTCGGTCGCATTGCCCAGTGCGACTTAGACATCATGGCGACCCCGTGGCCCCAGGACCAAATTTGGCCCACTGATTACCGAGAGCACGCCACAAATTTGAGCAAATATCTTCAAAAGGCACTGTCAGCCATCGACAACGGAGAAGGCGAATCGGCGAGAACTAGCATGTTCGAGCCTAGAGCCGAGGTGGTGCAATGCTACAATTGCTGGGGGCTAGGCCACAAGGCATTCGTCTGCAAAGAAACGCAGAGATGCGGTAGATGCGCAGAGCGAGGACACTACCATAGGCAATGCGAGGCAGCAGAGCCAATGTGCGTGTCATGCGGAGGACAGCACGAATCATTCCGTCGGGCGTGTCGATTGCGTCAAATGCGAGGAGATGAGCATTAGACTACAAGTGTACCAACGGAATGTGCGGAAGAACGATAGGGTGCATCTGAGCATGATGAACGACCAAGACCTCCGAGATTACGCAGCGTTGGCGGTAGCAGAGCCGTGGGCATGCACAATCGAGGGACAGGTGATGACAGCGCCCAACCACCACAGCAACTGGACGAAGATGATCCCCACCAAGACGCGTGAGCCGCGTGTGTCGCGATGGCCGATCCGCAGCATGCTCTGGATACGGAGAGACTTGGAGGCAGAGCAGGTCCCGATCCCATCACCAGACCTGACGGGAGCGATTATCAGGTTCCCCGAGAGAGACGTGCTGGTGGTATCGGTATATGTAGAGGGGAGGAACGAGCAGGCTCTCGAAGCGGCGATGGGACAGCTGCACACGGCGATTGCAGAGTTCCGCAATGGGTCCGGCAGAAGAACTGACGTGATCTTGGTAGGGGATTTCAATCGTCACGACACACTATAGGGAGGTGATGAGGTGACGGGAAGGAGGCAAGGCGAAGCTGGACCGATCATAGAGCTGATGGGAGAACATGGCCTTCACAGCCTGCTGCCCCGAGGCACGAAGACGTGGGAAGGCCCAGGAGGTATAGCGAGCACGGTTGACCTGGTTCTGGCATCGACGGAGCTGGCGGACGAGATGACGAGCTGTGGGATACATCCAACAGAGCATGGATCGGACCATCGGGCGATCCGAACGGAGTTTGACACGACACCGCCGGAACGAACGCCCAGCGACAGACTGCTATTCAAGAATGCACCTTGGTTAGAGATCAAGGAGAGGGTGAGGACGAAACTGGAAGCGTTGCCGTGTGGCGGCACAGTGCAGGCTCAGACGGACAGGCTGATGTCGGTGGTGCTGGATGCGATCAACGACCTGGTCCCACGAGCCAAGCCGTCGCCTTATGCCAAGAGGTGGTGGACGACGGACCTGACCCGACTGCGGCGGATGTACACATACTGGCGCAACCAGGCAAGGGCATGCCGGCGACGAGGACGAGAGGCAGCAGACCTAGAGCAAAAGGCCAGAGAAGCGGCAAAGGAGTACCACGACGCGATCAGGAGGCAGAAAAAGGCACACTGGGACAGCTTTCTCGAAGACGGAGCCAACATCTGGCAATCAGCCAAGTACCTCTCGCCTGGAGGCGAAGCAATGGGTGATAAAATACCTCCTCTAAAGAGAAGAGATGGAACGATGACGAGCGACAAGGCAGAACAGGCAGAGGAGCTTCTCAGCATCTTCTTCCCCCCTCTGCCGGCTGTGATCGAGGATGAAGAGCGCCGGCCGGCGCAGCGAGAAATAGCAATGCCAGAGGTGACACTAGAAGAGGTGGAAGAGAAGGTGATGGCGGCCAAGGCATGGAAAGCCCCAGGCGAAGATGGACTGCCGGCGATGGTGTGGAAGCAGCTCTGGCCAGTAGTGGGAGACCGGGTGTTGCATCTGTTTCGGACATCCCTGAGAGACGGAGAGCTGCCGGTCCAGTGGAGGAGCGCGAAAATCATCCCGCTCAAGAAGCCGGGCAAGGACGACTACAAGGTGGCCAAGGCCTGGAGACCGATCTCACTTCTGTCGAAGCTGGGCAAGATATTGGAAGCGGTCATTGCGGACCGGATCTCATACGCTGTAGAGACATTCGGACTGTTACCCACCAACCATTACGGCGGAAGGAAGCAACGATCGGCCGAGCAGGCATTCCTGCTCCTACAAGAGCACATCTTCAAAGCGTGGCGCAACCGGAAGGTGCTCAGCCTGATAAGCTTCGACGTGAAGGGAGCGTACAACGGGGTGTTCAAGGATCGACTACTGCAGAGACTGGAAGCCAGAGGCATCCCCAAGGGATTGGTGAAGTGGATCGACGCTTTCTGCTCCAATCGGTCCGCGACGATCGTGGTAAACGGCTACACCTCTGAGCGACGGGACCTGCCACAGGCTGGACTTCCACAAGGATCGCCCTTGTCACCGGTGCTGTTCCTTTTCTTCAACGCAGACCTCGTGCAACGCAAGATCGATACAAAAGGTGGATCGATCGCGTTTATCGATGACTACTCAGCCTGGGTGACGGGTCCGACAGCAGAAGCCAACCGAGTAGGCATCCAGGCCGTCATCGACAGAGCACTGGAATGGGAGAGACGGAGCGGGGCGACATTTGAGGAGGACAAGACAGTCATCATACACTTCACGCGCCATCCCGAACGCACCGATGAAAGCCCCTATACGATCAAAGGCCAGGCGATCATCCCAAAGAGGAGTGGCAAGATACTGGGACTGGTGATGGACCCAGAGTTGCGGTACGAGGAACACATAAAGGAAGCAGCTGCACGGGGACTTCGGGCGGCCATGTGTCTACGAAGGCTGAAGATGTTGACGCCCCGGACGGCGAGACAGTTGTTTTGTAGCAACGGTGGCCCCGACGATGGACTACGCCTTGAACGTGTGGTCCCACCGACGCGGGTGGAGGGAGACCAGGTGGCTGAACGAGGCACAGGAGCCTTCAAGACGGTTTCGATGGCAGTGGCGGAAGCTGAAGCTGGTATTCTACCAATCGGTGAATGCCACGCGCATGCCGGCATACGGCTCTACGTTAACATGCAAACGCTGCCGAAGACGTACCCGCTTGCGACACTTAGGGTGAGAGAGACACGGAGATATCTGTCGCCGTTAACGAAGCTAGCACTTGCCCACGATGGCGTAATAGAATGGATGGAAACGATCGAGCCCTATGCACTACCACCGTGGCATAGGCACATGGTGGTGGAGTATGATTCAGACAAGGAGGCAGCGGCAGACGCAGGCACAGGCGACGGTGTGACCGAGACCAGCAACATAAGACAAGTTCTCATCGCAACGAGCGCCTCCGCGAGAAATGGACTAGTCGGCATAGGCGGCGTCGTGCGCAACACCGCTAGCGGAGGAGCGACGGACGATGTAATAGCAAAGTACTCCGTCACTCTTGGCCCGCGAGACGAGCAAAACGCATACACGGCCGAGCTGGAAGCGATAGCAGTAGTCCTCTGGTACATACCTGATGGTCTCCGACACCATCCGGGAGATCTACAGACATGCGAGACGACTGGAAAAGGGTGGCAACACCATTAAAATGCGCTGGGTATCGTCCACAAACGAGTCTTTCACACTGGGAGTAAAAGCTAAGGCAGAAGCACGAAAAGCCACAGACAGCGGATGCAGAGCAACGAAACCACCGTACCAGGCCCGATCGACCCGACTGAGAGTACTACTAGCACAACGTCGACAGCACATGATGCTACCTGAGAGCGTAGGCGGCTATTCGAAGCGGCTCGACAAGGCGCTGCCCGGCAAGCACACGCGCACACTATATGACGCCCTGAAGAGACGCGAATCTGACATCCTGGTGCAACTACGAACGGGAATGGCACGGGTCAACAGGTATCTGCACAGGATAAGCGCAGCGGAGACAGACATATGCGACTGCGGCCAGGAAGAAGAATCGGTCGACCATTTCCTTTTCCGATGTCCACGGTGGGACGAGCAACGAGAACACATGCGAAATGTCGACCGGGAAATGATGGGCAATCTATCATTCTTCCTGGGAGGCAAGACGGCAGAAGACGGGCATAAGTGGAGGCCGAACCTGGCAGCAGTGCGAGCAGCGATCAAGTTTGCGATAAGCACAGGCCGTTTGGATGCTACACAGACATGGAAAACATACAAGATATACTAATAAACCAAACGATATAATACAGCAAGAACTAATATAGTACAGCCTCTAGTAGACAGACCAGGCTTCAGCCGCTGAAGATGGGACGCTGAACACTTGAAGAAGCTGGCCTTCAAGCAGGCCTGTCGCAGGGACAAGCGAGGCTGGGAAATGTGGCGAGGAGTAGGGATTGGTGAGGTTTGAGGGTTATAGGGCTAGAAGTCGGAAAAGAATGTAACGAGACTTAATGTTGTGGGCCCTATGAGGCGTATCCTCCCGGGCGGAATAAATTCATTCATTCATTGTGCCCCCATTTCGGGGGATGGCCGACGTTAGAAGATGTTCTCATACCAATCTATGCATAGACAATTACAGCTCACGGTTCCGTTCATTACACATGCCGTGCACTCATCATACGTTGGCAGTAATTTCAATGTCCACAGGCCTCGGAAACCGGGGAACATAGCGATCATTCGAAGTCAAACGAATTAGTTGCGCCATACACGTCTCGGTGACGAAAGCAACCTGTACATAGGCGAAGATGTCATTAGTCCTACGATGTTGGTGTGATCAACCGTAAGCAAACAACAGGGGTAATATTAGGCTGCACCACGCCTCTGACAAGGTTTGTGGAAATATGGATTCCCTGATTGAACGGATCTGGGTTGTAGGCGGCAGGGGTGGACAAAAGATCAAAAAGTGAACCGTGCGAGCGTGCAAGTGCCATAGAATAGCCTTGACACCCATGCTGCGACTCAATCGATGACCCAGATTGAATTGATGACTACCCACCCCCGGTAGGCGGGCAGGTCGTAGCTGATGCCATTGTCGTCATCATTAATCAGAGCCTGCGTAAAAGCGGAGTCCAGACAATCATAGGTGCACTCAATAAGCAAAGAGGTGTGATTAGATTATTTTAAAGTTGTGCGCTAAGAAAAGCAAAAAGCAGGACCTGTGCGGGCGATGCCCCGGCTGGTACGGAAGGCTAGACTTCGGGTTTTTACAGGATAGAGCTGAATTCCTATGTTAAACAAAGCAACCTTGGCGTCTCGCGAATGCGGAAAACATCGATCTGGTAGTTAGAACGGTCCCCAAGAACCATGAATTCGGTTCCTCAGATCGCAATTGTCGGCGTGGGCCAGGTCGGCGGCGCCGCAGCATACTCGCTCATCCTCACCTCTTTCGCGAGCGAGTTACTCCTCGTCGACACCGATATTGATTTAAGAGACGGCCAAGTCCGGGACCTTTCCGACGTGGCCTATAGTTGTAACAGCAGCACGCGCGTGCGAGCGGCCTCGCACCATGAGGCAGCCAAGGCCGACATTGTGGTCATCACAGCGGGATCCAAGCACATGATAGGTAAGCGATCAAATAGGAAAACGCTGTTTGCTTGCGGTGATTGAGCGCGCGGGGCTCACTCTATGTTCCCTAGGCCAAACCACTATTGACTACACATCCCGGAACATGTCAATTGTTCGGCAAGTAGTCGAGACAATGAAGCCGTTCAGATCAGACACAATCCTGCTTATCGTGTCAAACCCTGTCGACCTGCTCACGTCCCTCGCCCATGAACTCTCCGGACTTCCGACATCTCAAGTCTTGGGCTCAGGCACGTTCCTAGATTCGGTGCGGCTCCGTGGGCTCGTGGCCATGCGGGCTGGAGTGAGTACACGTGGATCTTGCGCTCTCTTTCGAGCTGGGCTAATGGAATTCTAGGTCGCGGCTAATTCGATAGATATCTACGTGGTGGGCGTACACGGAAACCCCCAGGTTGTAGCATGGTCAACGGCAACGGTTGGTGGCGTCCCCATGAACAACTCGATCTCGCCCGACGTTCTTGACCGTGCCGAGCTTGCGGATGAGTGTAAGCATCGATCGCAGAGCATAATCAGAGCTAAAGGTTCGACTCCTTTCGGGCTCGGTTCTATTGTGTCCAGTTTGTGTTCATCTATCCTCTTGGACAAGCGCAATGTTCGTCCCGTCAGCCATTTCCAACCTGACTTTGGTTGTTGTTTCAGCTTGCCCGCGGTCCTCGGAAGGAAGGGAGTTATGAGTACTATTCAGATGCCGCTGGACCGTGACGAGGAGGCCCATATAGCTGAGTCAGCGAAGGAACTGAGGAAAACTATTGACTGGATCCATCGGGATTATTAAGCCAAGAGTGTCGTGCGACAGATTGGATTTTCATAGTCGTGTTGGAGAACCTTGTATACAGTGGTCACTTGTGTCAGAATTAATCTGCAATCTTTTTTTCAAGAAAAAAAAGAGAATTATCAAGATTCAAGTTTCGGCACCATGGCACCCTGTCCTGCCCCATAATACATTCTGAGTTAGTACCAAGTTACAAGCCCACACTTCAAGGTAATTCTGTGAATAGATATCGACCCATATTTGCCTCCTCATCCCACCTAGGCATCAAGCTTGCTCACTAGCTACTACGTGCCTCTTCACTGCAACAAAGCTATCGGGACTGACAGAGATAGAATCAATCCCAGCGTCGACTAGAAACTTGGCAAACTCAGGATGGTTACTCGGCGCCTGGCCACAGAGCCCAATCTTGCACCCCTTGTTGCGAGCCACCGAGATAACCTGTGCTATCATCCACTTAACCGCCTCGTCCTGCTCATCAAACAAATTGGCCAGCTCTCCCGAGTCGCGGTCTATGCCGAGCGTCAGCTGTGTTAGGTCATTAGAGCCGATGGAGAAGCCGTCAAAGTGCTCGGTGAAGTGGGCGGCTAGGATGACATTGGACGGGATCTCGCACATGACGTAGACCTGCAGGCCGTTGTCACCGCGCCTGAGCCCATTCTCAGCCATGACTTCCAGAACCTTTTTAGCCTCACCGATCGTACGACAGAAGGGGATCATGACAATGGCATTGATGAGGCCTATCTGCTCGCGCAGCCGCTTGACGGCGCGGCACTCGAGCGCGAAGCCTTCCTTGTAGCGCGGCGAGTAGTAGCGGGAGGCGCCGCGGAAACCTATCATTGGGTTGTCCTCCTTCAGCTCGAATTCGGCGCCGCCAATGAGACCGGCGTACTCATTTGTCTTGAAGTCGCTCATGCGAATGATGGCCGGTTTGGGATAAACGGCGGCGCATAGGGCCGCGAGGCCGTGCGACAGCTTATCGACGAAGTAGTCGGGCTTGTTTTCGTACCCGGCCGTCAGGCGGGTGATTTCACGCTTGGAATCTTCATCTTCCAATTGGTCATGGTGAACGAGCGCCATAGGATGGACCTGGATAGCGTTGCTAACAACGAACTCCATGCGGGCAAGGCCGATGCCGTCGGCTGGAAGTCGCCACCAGCGGTAGGCGGCCGCCGGATTGGCGAGATTGAGCATGACCTTCGTCCGGGCCTGGCGCAGCCCGGACAGATCTACCGTCTGGGTCGTGATATCCGAGATTCCCTCGTACACGAAGCCGGTGTCGCCCTCAGCACAGGAGACAGTGACATCCTGGCCGCTGTGTAGCACGTAGGTAGCATTACCAGTGCCCACTATTGCCGGAACGCCTAGTTCACGGCTGACGATGGCGGCATGCGAGGTGCGCCCACCATGGTCAGTGATGATGGCAGCGGCACGCTTCATGATGGGCACCCAGTCCGGGTCTGTCGCTTCTGTAACCAGGATCGAATTGGCCACGAACTTGCCAATGTCTTTGGCGGATTTGATGAGGCAGAGCCGCCCCGAAGCGGCCTTATCGCCGACGGAGAGGCCTGTGGCGAGAACACGTCCCTTATTGCCGACCGTGTAGGTCTTAAAGACGGCGGCGTCGCGGCGCGAGTGCACAGTTTCCGGCCGAGCCTGGACGATGAACAGTTCACCCGTAATGCCGTCTTTGGCCCATTCCATGTCCATCGGGCAGCCATAGTGCTCTTCGATGGTGCATCCCCAGCGGGCTAGCTGGAGGATCTCCGTGTCGCTGAGCACGAAGGCGTCTTGCTCCGCCTTTGACGTGGGCACGTTGCGGGTTGGCACATGTTGATCACCATAAATCATTTTGATCGCCTTTTCGCCGCGCTTCTTCTCCAGGATAGGAACAAGATTGGTATCAGACAAGAGCGGCTTGAAGACCTGATACTCGTCGGGATTGACGGTCCCCTGCACGATGTTCTCACCGAGTCCCCACGCTGCGTTGATGAGCACGACCTTGTCAAAACCGCTTTCGGTGTCGATGGAGAACATGACGCCGGAACCTCCAGCATCGGAACGAACCATGCATTGTACACCAATGGAGAGGGCGATATTTGTATGGCCGAATCCCTTGGCCTGGCGATAGCTGATTGCCCGATCAGTGAAGAGTGATGCATAGCAGCGTCGGCAGGCATTCAAGAGGGCGCGTTCACCTGAGATGTTCAAATAAGTCTCCTGCTGGCCGGCAAAGCTTGCGTCGGGTAAGTCCTCCGCCGTCGCACTGGAGCGCACAGCAACACTGGCGTTCTCAACTCCAACCTTGGCCGAAAGCTCTCGATAGCTGGCTCTGATGGCGGTTGCGGTATCCAGCGGCCAGCTACCGTGGCGGAGGAACAGACTGCGCACCGCATGGCCGGTCTCGGCAAGACTGAGATTGCCCAGCTGCCATTCAGTGATCAGGGCGTCTATCTTGCCCCGGATACAGTTGGCGTCGATGTAGTGCCAATATGCGCTCGAAGTCGTTGCAAAACCAGGTGGTACGGCAATTCCTTGAGTCCCAAAGGCTCTGATCATTTCGCCCAGGGAAGAATTCTTTCCACCAACCAAGGCACCATCGCTGCGCGACAAGTCCTTGAAGTTCAGGACCAGAGGTCCATCGGTCTCAATGTCGTTCATATTGTGGACTCTAGCCTAGAGGAGATAATGCTGGGAAATCTCATGCCAGGAGAATCCTGCTCGTGTTGCAACCGCAAGACACTCCCTGTTTATGGTCACGAGCAAGTGTGGTGCACATCAGGGACTTGCAACAATCTCCGGAGTGTTCGGGGGTCCTAAAATGGACCCCCTAAGCTTTCATGCCTCAGGTGGAGGGGGTAGGTTTAAATGGGAGACAAACATTTGGTCCACCCTGGCATAAACTACATGGCCTATGATCTGTTGTGCCTTTAGGAGGCTCTCAAGATGGAGTTTCCTTTAGTCCTTTTTCACCACCGCATGCTCATCAAATCTAGCTGAACTTGGTGGGTTGAGGTTGATCTGACCACTGACGTCACGTTTACGTCTCGCATCGAGAACCGATCTTGCCATGTACTGGACCTGTCTCCGCATCATCGTCCCCATCACGAACACATATTGTTGCAGAGTTTTAAGCCATGGTCACACGTCAGCACCATCGGAGGGGGTGGCGGGGTGAACGAAGACAGTTATGAGGGATTTCGTAGAATCACTCATTCCACTTTATGGCTGCCGTGAACTTACCACAGGTCGGGGCAAGCCGTCGTTATGCTACGATCTTCTGATAGTGAATCATGCTAATTCAATGAAAGCCTCTGCCATTCATTGAGATAATTTGACTAAAATGCTGGTACACTTAGTGGGTGAATTTGAGGCGCAATTCTGTGCTCTGGCAACCACAAACCTCACCTGTGAGCGATTGGCCTACCCAAGAAACAGGAGGGTTGCCCTGCATGATTATAAGCTGTGTCTGTGGAGGCATCAGAAGACATGGAGTGGAAGGGGCGGCTGATAGGTGGACGCCCGGAGAATAATCCAGGAAATCTAATCTTCCGGGCTGTAACAATACAATACAATACAATTTATTTCTTCCGGGCTGTAACAGACTTGCTCATAAACGCGGCTGGCTTTCAGTCTGCACAGTGAATCAACATTGGACAATTAACCTAGCTACAGAAAAGTATCACGTACAGACTGCACCGTTGTATAAGCCAGTCGAAATTTCATTTGCATCAAGATAGTTACGACCTCCTCACAATTTTACACATGAGCTAAAATTGCATCTTCATCCTTTCTTTTCATTTTCAAATCACTGTTTTGAATACCTTCTGCCTTGGGGAATACATCACTGGGGCTGGGTGTTCTGTGAAATTTTCCCGACGATATCAATTTGAAAGACCCCTCCCCTCGCATGTGTAATATCGATTACATTATATGGCCGTGTCAGTGTACCGCTCTAAGCCATGGTCTTTGCCTCAACACTCTTCTTTTTGTGTAGGCTCTTAATCCTTTTTGGGAACACGACCATTAGCTGCGGCAACAAAATGTCCCCAAGTAATCAGCTCTCTGCTACAATCGTCCTGGTGAATACTGCAATCAATAAGCGTTGGCCCATCTGTATGCGCCACTGCTCTCTCAAGGCCCTCAGAGAGCTCTCCAGAGGTTCGAGCTTCGAGTCCCAGCGCACGTGCTCCTCCGTTTTGACAACTAAATGCCTCAACCAGGCGGGAATAATCCCAATTCTGGACACGATTATACAGCCCATCGTGGATCTCCACCTCGATGGTGTAGCCTTTGTTGTTCATGAGAAGCAAGATGATAGGGACTCGGAATCGCACCATCTGTGATACTTCCTGGGCCGTCATCTGGAATGCGCCATCGCCAACCATGACAATTGTCTGTCGGTGAGGCTTTGCCAAGGCGTAGCCGAACGACGCGGGGACTGACCATCCAATATGACCCCATTGCATTTCAATCTCGAATTCAGCCCCAAAGGGAAGACTCAGCTGGAGTCCATTAAACCAAGAATCACCAGTGTCAGCAAAGACAATAGTCTGTGGGTTTAGGCTCAGTAAAGCCTGCGTCTGCCGACCAATCTCCTTCCTAGTTAACTTCTCGGGGCCGCGAGAAGGCTGCCCCAGAGGTGGATCAGGACGCAGTCGATTGTACTCGATCATGGTGTTGTCGTTCCAACAAACTGTTTCAGATAGCCTGGACAGAAAGTCACGCATCTGAACATGACAGCAGTAGAGCTTTGAAGCCACAGTCACGCTATTCATGTCGACAACGAGTTGAGGAACACTGGGCAAAGCCGTCCATCCAACAGTGCTGTAATCCGTGAAGACGGTGCCAACGCAGATGAGGAGGTCCGCCCAGTTGACGATGGCATCAGCTGCCAGGGTGCTGACCTGGCCCCAGAAGATTCCTGCAAACTGAGCATGGTCCTCGGGAAATGAACCCTTCGCCGCTGGTTGAAGAACTACAGCGCATCCAATGGCCTCGGCCAACTGAAGCAGAGCGTCTTGTGCCCTGGCCCTGCGAACTTTTGGTCCAACGAGAATGACGCACTTCTGCTTCGCGCTGATACACTCGGATGCCTTAGCTGCAGCAACATCAAGTGTGTGCTGGTCACTTGGGACTGATGCAACGACAGAGCTGACAGGTCCAGGACGGACACATGGTTCACCGGCCAGGTTAGTCGGCACTTCGATATATACCGGTTTCTTCTCCGAGAGAGCCGCCCGAATAGCACGGTCAATAAGCTCAGCAGCATGAGCGGCTTGACGAATACGCACCGCGCAACAGGTGATCTTTCTGGCCATCTCAAGCTGGTATGTCGTGTCCCCTTCACCGAGAGTGTGGTGTAGTATACGTTGGCCCACGTCGTTGGTATTGGGTGACCCACTGACGAGAATGACGGGAAGATTCTCGGCATAGGCACTTCCAATGCCATTAAAGGCAGAGAAGGCGCCTACGCTGTAGGTGACTACACAAACACCAACTCCATTGCCACGGGCATAGCCTTCGGCAGCTAGAGAGCAGTTCAGCTCATTAGTGCAGCCGACCTCGGTTAGCGACGGATGCGCCTCGAGCTTATCGAGGAGGATGAGATTGTAGTCCCCTGGGACAATGAAATGATGACGGATTCCGACCTGCACAAGCCTTTCGGCCAGGTAGTCACCGACCGTGAACGGCGACATGATAAAAGACGTGAAGACTTGTGAATTTCAGTTGCTGGAATGTATCTTCCTTCAATGAAAATGAGAAAGCTAGCCCATCGCAGTCACGCTTTGCCTGATGACTCCGACGACTTCCCCTCTTATCAATCTATTGTGGACGCCATTCCCCTATAGAGCCCACGAAATTACGAAAATTATCACAAAGCATCATAATAAGCTCATGCTTGCAGTCGTATCATCAACTAGCTGACTCTACTCAACCTATCAGCGCTATCAGCTGGGTGATCTGACCATCGACTGCTGTAACAAATATGTGCGTCTTATGGATGGCCCCGGGTGCTTACTGGCAGAGTAAAGCCACTTGAAATCCTTCCTGTGAATGTTTGCTTATTTTTCCGTTTCCGCTCATGGGCTTCAGAGCTGCAGTCACTTTATGCCACTTTAAAGTTTGAGCCACTGCGATAGTCAGATCATGGTAGTATGATACGCACTTGGCTGAATAGATGTGTTGCCATCAATTTTCGCACGGTATTGACCTGTGTATGACACAGATAATATACTTGACGTATCGCCGGAAGCCACATGCAATGCATGGTATCACAAGTTAGAGTTGCAACGACTTGACACGAAGTACTGCAACCCACCCGACGTGATTCAAAGTGATGTAGTGTTGAGCTGTTTCTCATGTATATTACTACAAACGGCTGCGACAGCATGTTAGCTAAAACTCAACCGTGTGGTGACGTGTGCGAAAGGTCATAGAACATAGATTCGGATGGACAATGGAGTCCCTAACATGCTAATGTCATCAGACAATGAGCACAAACCATGACAGTCACACAATGTACCTTCAAGTCAGATTATCAACGGAAACCTTCGCTCTTAGCCCTCGACTACTTGTCTTGAGCGATGATCGCGAGCGCTAACCTCGGGTGTCTCTTAAAAAGGCCACATATTCCAACGAACTGGAATCCCACACAAATCATGGCTTATGCATTTTCTCTGGTGACAAAGAATTCCATCATGAGTGACGATTGGACTCCTGAACCTCTGGTTCTTGAATTCGAGCATCTGGCTCGCAGCGATGTCGGCTTAGTAGGCGGCAAGAATTCTTCACTGGGTGAGATGATACGAGCCCTCGGCCCAAAAGGGATTCCAGTACCACCAGGTTTTGCCACATCCTCCTACGCATACTGGCATTATGTTGATACCAACAATATTCGGGGCAAGATTGACGAACTCGTCGTTGAGTGGCAGTCGGGTCATCAGACCCTTGCCGAGACAGGCCATGCAATCCGCAATCTGTTTCTTCGCGGCACCTGGCCAGCAGATACCGCAGAGGCTATCTTAACTGCCTATCGAGAGCTTTCCTCCAAGGCCAAAGTCGACAAGCTAAGCGTTGCTGTCCGCTCCAGTGCAACAGCTGAGGACCTACCTGACGCCAGCTTCGCCGGTCAGCAGGAGACGTACTTGAATGTCCAGGGTGAAAAAGCGCTCTTGGATGCCTGCCGACGATGCTATGCCTCTCTCTTCACCGACCGAGCCATTAGCTATCGCCAGATCAAGAAGTTTGACCATACAAGCGTCGCCCTGTCTATCGGTGTGCAGCAGATGGTCCGTTCCGACCTCGGAGGCTCAGGTGTAATGTTCTCCATTGACACTGAGAGCGGATTCGACAAGATCGTGCTCATAAATGGCGCATGGGGTCTTGGAGAGAACGTTGTACAGGGCACTGTCAACCCAGACGAGTATCAGGTTTTCAAGCCCCTCTTGTCTGATAAAAACCTATCGCCAATCCTGAGCAAGAAATGCGGTGACAAGTCGATCAAGATGGTGTATGGGGATCGACATACACCCACACGCAATGTTCCCACGTCCAAGGCAGAACGAGCTTCATATGTGCTCAAAGATGAAGAGATCCTCCAGCTTGCCCGATGGGCGTGTCTGATTGAAGAGCATTATGGATGCACCATGGACATGGAGTGGGCGAAAGACGGTGCGACTGGCAAGCTCTTCGTCGTCCAAGCCCGTCCAGAGACCGTCCAGTCGCGTCGTGACACTGCTGTCTTCAAGACCTACAAGGTCGGTGAAAGGGGCCACACACTCACTACTGGGCTTTCCATCGGCGATAAAGCCGTAGCAGGTCGTATCTGTCTCCTCACCTCTGTCACTGACATGGATAAGTTCGTCGATGGCTCTATTCTCGTGACCGAGGCGACCGATCCCGACTGGGTGCCCGTCATGAAGCGTGCTGCTGCTATCATCACCGACCAAGGCGGCCGTACCTCTCATGCCGCCATTGTCAGCCGCGAACTCGGTGTGCCAGCTGTAGTGGGCACTGGAAATGCCACCTACGTGCTGCACACTGGCCAGGACGTTACTGTGTCTTGCGCAGAGGGAGATACTGGCCTGGTGTATGAAGGCATCTCTGATATTACTACTGAGACGGTTCATGTATCTGAGCTACCCGCTGTCCGCACCAAGGTCATGCTCAACCTTGCCAACCCATCATCTGCATTTCGCTGGTGGCGTCTTCCAGCCGATGGCATTGGACTTGCTCGCATGGAGTTTGTCGTCAGCAACGCGATCCAGGTACATCCCATGGCTCTCATTCACTTTGACCATCTCAAAGATGAAGAAGCCAAGCGGACTATTGAACAACTGACAGCGGGATATGCCAAAAAGCCCGACTACTTCGTCGACAAATTAGCCAGCGGGCTGGCAACTCTCTGTGCCGCTGTATATCCCAAGCCGGCTATCATCCGCATGAGTGATTTCAAGACAAATGAGTATGCTCGTCTCATTGGCGGCGCCGAGTTTGAATTAAAAGAGGAAAATCCAATGATAGGCTTTCGTGGAGCCTCGCGTTACTACTCACCACATTACAAGGAGGGATTCGCACTCGAATGCCGAGCCATAAAAAGGGTGCGCGAGGAGATGGGCCTCACTAATGCCATCGTCATGATACCTTTCTGCCGAACAATCAAAGAAGCCAGAAAGGTCCTTGATGTTATGGCCGAGAACGGCCTCAAGCGAGGGGAGAAGGGTCTCAAAGTCTATGTCATGTGCGAGATCCCGTCGAATGTGATCCTGGCTACCAGCTTCACCAAGCACTTTGACGGCTTCTCCATCGGGTCCAACGACCTGGCCCAACTTACCCTCGGCGTAGATCGTGATTCGGGTGAGCTGGCTCATTTGTTCGATGAGCAGGACGAGGCTGTCAAATGGATGATTGCAAGGGCGATTGAAGTAGCCCGCAAAGAAAACTGCAAGATTGGTCTCTGCGGAGAAGCTCCCAGTAATCATCCACAGTTCGCCAAGTTTCTGGTTGATGCTCGCATAGATTCAATCTCTGTCAGCCCTGATAGCTTCGTTCAAGTGATGAGGCACGTTGTAGCTAGCGAACAGGCATGATAATTTGTTCCTTGGGTAGCTTGTTAATTGAAAGTATTATGCATTTGCTTATGAAGCATTGAATCGTCAGTCTTAGTTCATGGAATGTCATTGAACTGAATTACATTGGCACCGACCCTAACAAAATATTATGACGGCTCAAAACATAGAGTTATGTGCATGGGACCTAGATCTAATTTCACTAATTATGTCCCGCGCTTAGAACGAGATGTTAAAATGGAGCGTTATATAACAAGACTAATCGACTATGAGATTCCATCGAAATGATTTTAAAATAATTACTTGCAAGTGTGACAATTCCCCAGACACAATGTTCCACTACCACCAATCCTTTTGGATCCACTCAATCCTGTCCTTCAAGTGCTTCGCTGATGCTGCTATAGCTGCCTGCTCCTGATCGTCCAACGACAGGTGCATGGTGCTCAGAATTCCTTTCCTTCCAATGATAGCAGGCATGCTCAGACAGCAATCGAACTGAGGTTGGAAATGGCAGACAGGGTTGATTTCACTCTTGTCCAAGAGAATAGAACAGCATAGGTTTGCAGTTATAGAAGCAATTCCGAATGGGGCCGAGCCTTTACCTCGGATGATGACTTGGGATCGATGCTTGCAGATGCTGTCGATTCTTGTACGATCAAGAGAGCTAAACATCTGGACCTCAGAAATGGGGACTGCACCAACAGTTGCCATCGACCATGCAGTAACTTGCTCTTCTCCGTGAACACCAACCACAAAAACACCTATGGAAGAGGGGGAGACCTGAAAGATAGTTAATTAGCCACCAGAGGCGGGAACAAAGGGTGCTGCAGTGGTGAGTACTCACCGAACCTCGAGACGCAACCATTCCGCGTAGCCTGGAAGTGTCCAGAGAGGTTCCTGAACCTATGACTTGTGACTTGGGAAGCCCAGACATTTCCTGAGCGATGGAAGTGAGCAGATCAACAGGGTTTGCAACGACGAGCAAAATAGTGTCGGATCGGAAAGGCTTCATTGCATCCATGACTTCCCGGATCATGGAGGTGTTCCGAGATGTGTAGTCGGCAGTGGTTTGGCCTATAGGAAGCAAAGTGAGCATGAAAACCGAGAGATTAGAGATGAGTATGACTATTGTCCATCCCCTACCTAATGTGTGCTTGGATGCGGCGGTGATGACCACGATATCACTCTGGGCCGGCTCCCGGTACGTGGCAGGTCGCACTCGTGTGCTTCTGCCAGTGCTGTAGGCCACATCCGAGAGATCTTCGACTTGAGCGTTTCTCAAGGTCAAGTCAAGGTCAACGAGAAGCAACTCGCTGGCGATGGAGCCCAGTGTTAGATTGTAGGCGACGGCCCCGCCAACTTCGCCGACGCCGATGATTGCGATAGGAGAACTCGAGTCCATTGTGTGATTAGGTAAAAGAGGTTAGTTCTCTCGTTCAGCTACACATCCTCTTGGAGTTTGCCTGAGTTTGATGCTGTTCCTTATAAATAAGGCGAATGTCAGGCTCTTGGTAGTGAGATGAGTGGCGCAAATAGAGTCCAAGCACGTTACATGTTTTGTTGTGTGTTCTGATGTTTTACCTTCGTCACACCAGGATAATATGCAACTGTGGCGTTCGGGTGTACAAGGGACGGATGGACAGACACATTCTAGGGCTTGGGGGAAACTAAGGAGACTGCCATCGAATCCGTCCAAGATTTACTCTATGTGGGGTAATTGGTGTTTAGACAGAAAAGCAACAACATCAGATGATCATTCACGTTGGCTGCGGTGGTGAATACAGTTGTAGATATTTTAAGCACTGATCTGATCGATGCACAAGACCAACTTGTATGCCTCGTATTGCTGCATCGAGACTCAAGCCGACCGCACTTGAACGTTGGCGCAGCCTTTGGGTTGTCACACGATATACCCTCACATGATGATGATACCACTGTCAGTCTAATAACCAATGCACCATCATATCATATTAAATGATATAACGTCACATCCAATTCATCTAAGTTAGCCACTGCAATCCCACGGCCTCGTGTAAGAACATGTAACCTCAGTATTGGAACACTTCTGTACCCTATCTTTAGTATCAACAAGGGCACTGTTACATCATACAAGCTGAGTGTTGGTCTCCTATCACCAACATCACTAACTAGCCAGCCCGAGTACACGCAGTCTCAGCATCACGAAGAGCAAGTATAAATCAACCTCTTCATCTTCACATCTCGATTCCCTGTCTCATAATCACAAGTCAACAAAACAATTCTCTCGCTATCAAATCACTCTACCAATTGTTTCAAATCTTCCTCTTCCTAAACCGCTATTATCAATTTATCATGAAGGTCAATGCTGTTCTCGCCGCCGCCTTCGTTGCCCTTGGAGCTGCCACTCCCGCTCCTAAAGGCTGTACTCCGGGAACCTACTCATGCACACCCGACACCAAGGGCTGGCAGGTCTGTAACGTTGACCGCTCCTGGGTGGTAAGTCTTCCGTTGCCTTGTGGCCCCTTAAAGATATGTTAACGTTTTGCTTTAGTTCGCCGGCGTTTGCCCTCCCAAGACTGGCTGCCTTTTCAACAAGCAGAATGGCTCGCCATACTGCGTACCCCCAGGTTTCCACTTTTAACCTGTCTTGATGAAACTCACCTGGTGTTGATGAGTGTCACGTTTGAGGACAGCAATCAAGTTCTGTCGAGATTCATCGTTGCATCGTTCTTCAGGTTCACAAACACGCGTTTTATGTTTTGGTATCTCGTTTGATTATATTGAAGGAGTCGGTTCTTCTTTTGGAATGCAACTGTCGATAGGTGTTGTTCTTTTGTGACATGTTATGAAGGTCTGGGTTGGAAGCCAGTCGGCCAGTATACGAATCGGCTGATGAAGTTAGTTACAAGCATCTTGTGTTTTGAAGGCTATTCTAGCATCATTTCATTTTTTGTTTCTTGCAAAGTTTCTTGCAAATATTCTTAGTAATTATTTTGCTGCTTGATAGCTACTCACCTATGCAACCAAGACTTTGGTGCGATGAGAAGTTAGATGTATGGCATGATCGTGATCAAATTAGGTCTCTGTCTGAACTCAAGCGATGCATGAAGTGTGTAATTACGTCTACGAAGCTTTCCCTGTATTCACTCTGTATGCGCTTGTAGATACCCTCATTTTGTGCTTACTCAGTCTGGTGGCCCGTATCTGCGCATGATCAAGCTCGAAATTCTGAAAGATTCAAATTTGGGTCAATTGAGACTGTGCTGATGAAAAAGGTGGTAGTGGCTTGCATGATGTCTGCTTGACTGGCCTTGCCTCGCTACAAGCAATTGCGGGGGCATCATAGTATGGTGTCCGTTATTTGCGACGACCTTGGTTACGCCCAATCTAACTTGGCCCTTTTCACGATAGACTGTGCGATCAAAACTGCCAGACTTTCAGTGACACGACGGGCTCGAGCCAAAATTGGCAAGCAAGCTAAGAATTGGTGCTACGGAGCTCAGGCGCACCTTTGACCCGGTAGCCTCGGATACTGTACACCCAAGAAATAACCCGACCGAGTTCAGCTCATGCCACTCAAATGTCATTCGCAGACGTGAGATTGAACATGGCGGAAGGCCACCAAAACGGTCGCTGACGCTGATAGCGTGATGTTTAGTTCAAAATCTGCTCATGTTGTTAACGGATTGGTGAATGGAGCGTGAGATTCTTGATGACCCCAAAGCTACACATTGTTCACCATCTTATTCGTTGACTCTGAGTGCCCCTGACGACCCCCCCGGGGTCATCTTTCAAAGCTTAGCCAGAGCTTTGAGGGAATCTCTAGCTAATGTTACCTCGCCTCGGTTGCAGGATTATTCCCAGAGGACAGAAGGTGGCAGCGGAATCGCTTAGATTGTGTTGATAGTTGAGAAACTAGTGGTCAATTTTGAGGTATTTGAGTACAGACTTCCAGCTCTTCGCCATGGTGCAGGAAACGGGCTTGGTAGAGTCAATACCGGTACAAGACTGAGAAGCAAGGACTTGGCCATAGATAGTGTCAACCAACTGGACTGGCGGAGAAGGCTGGGCGATGATGGTGGCGGCAACGACAGTGTTGGGGCTTAGGTACTTGTAGCCGACGCAATAATCCGTAATAACGCAACCAGTCGTGGTCTCAGGAGCGTGAGAACCGGGCTTGGCAATGTCACGATGGTCTGGCCAGGGAAGAGCTGTAATTGCCAGATTAGATTGAAATTAAAGATACTGCAGATGAGAAACTTCAAGACAGCCTCAGGAAGATGGCGACCCGAATACCTCCATGCGAATTCGTTTCTCGCCAACACCTAGATCCCGAAGTGCCTTGCTCTGAGTATTCATAAACGGCGGTAGCCCACAGATATAGTAATCCGCTCCTGGCAGAACCACCTTATCCTTAACCTCCGCGAGGTTCACGCGCCCCTCGTGATCGTAATCAAGCCCCAGTATATCGCCTTCTTCAACTTGCTCATAATAAACAAGTCGGGTGACTTCGGGGTTGTCCCTGGCAATATCGATGAGGGTATTTTTCATTGCATGGACACGTGAGTTGCGTGCAGCATGGATGAATACTACTGTTCTTGACTTGCCCTCCTCAGTTATCTTCTTCAGCATTGCCATCATAGGTGTCAGTCCAACTCCTCCGCTGATAAGTACCACCGGCGTTGTAGCATTGACGTCCAAGATGAAATCACCAAAGGGCATACTGATATCCATTTCCGACCCCTCCGGCAGCGACTCGTGAAGGACATTAGATACTCGGCCAGCCGGCTTTCTGTCCGATGCAAATTCTCTTTTAACAGAGATTTGGAAAAACTTTCCATTTGGCACGTCAGACAGACTATATTGGCGGGGTTGATATGTCCCAAGCTCAGGCACAAAGCATCGGATGCTGACAAACTGGCCCGGCTTGTAGGAAGGTAAAGCACCCTTGTCGGCTGGCGTGAGATGGAAGGAGATGATCTCTTTGCTCTCTTGCACTTTATCAGAGATGAGAAATTTGCGGCACCCTTTCCAACCGCCGGGTGACGCCATGGCCTCATGATACAGTCCTTCCTCAAAAGTGATGAAATACTAGGCAAGCTGCCAGTATGCAGCGTTCCAAGTATCCATGACCTGTGAATTGACTCCGTCCCCGAGGACTTGCTTGATCGCCGAGAGTAACCCTTGGCCGACTATGGGATATTGGTCCGCAGTGACCCCCAAGCTCGCATGTTTATGTCCAATGCGGGAAATGGCTGTCTTCATGGCGTCGGGGTTCTCGATATTGACGGCATATGCCCACACGGCGTGCGCGAGGGTGGCTGGCTGCTCGCCTGTATCTTGATGGGCCGTGTTAAACATGTTCCTGAGCTCAGGGTGTTTGTCGAGCAATTGACGATAGAAGAGCGTCGTAATTTCGACGCCGTGCTTTTCTAGTGCGGGGATGGTTGATTGGACTATTTTGGTCTGCTTCGGAGTCAGTGTGCTCGAGGCGTACGCTCTTCGATGCAAGTGAAATAGCGCCCGACGTCCGGCATGCCAGATGATGGTCCGAGCCAGCATGTTGACTGATTTTGATCTGATTACAATGGCGATTAATTCGTTCCTTTCAAGGTCATCTGAAGCTGCTGCGGGGAGACGCTTTATAGGTGGCATAGCGTCCAGAGACGTCCAATGGACTGTCATATGATGGAAGCATAATTTTGGGCATTACACATGTATGACCTAACTACATTCATCCCGGAATGACTCGTGCCAGGGGCTCACTTTTCAATTACATTATTGAGCACAGCAGGTGGATGATAAGTTTTGTGGCAATGACTATCCGTACGTCGTCTCGCTGCCTGGGCAAGAAGAAACCCAAGAAACAGAGGGTCATGCGGCAGTACTAACCTTGTAATAAATTTCGAGCCTGACCCTAAATAATAGGATTTGTGGAGCAGGTTAAAGAGAAATTAATTTTGACCCTATGCTTGTCCTCTTCTGGTCGCGCAAACGGCCCTATTCTGCGCGGTGCGCAGTCCATACCTTTTCCTTATTGACACCTCATCAGAATATTCTACCTACTCGATTGCGTCTGGATCATACTTTATAATCACTTTCTCCCCTAGCGAAAGAAATGTCCTGATTATTTCCCAAACTACGCGGATGGTGAGCTTTATTGGTGAGATTATTCACCCCAGAAGCGAAGACCTCGGATCAACTTCAACTACTAAAGCCGTGTAACGTACACGATAAGCAAGTGGATCAGACAAGCGAGTGGATCAACCCACTTTTCACCTTAAAAGCTATTTTTTAAATAATTCTTAAAAATCGAAATTAAACTTAAAATGGCTACGATTTTAATAGCTTATATATAAGTCCTAAAATAAGCTATATTAATTTCCCTACATTTTTAAAAAAAATCCTATATAGCTATAAACCTTAAAGTCTACTTACACTGTAAAATACACTGTATTTTAAGGTTTTCTATATAAAAAGAAATATTTAAAAATATTTAAAAAGTACTTACTTATATAATTAACTATACTATTTTAGGAAATAATTTTATTAGATTTTTAGCTAATTTATTTAAGCTCTAGAATACTATAGGGTAAGCTATTATTAGCTGCACAGTATGCTGATCCACTCGCTTGTCTGATCCACTCGCTTATCGTGTACGTTATCTTTTTGCGATTGTGTTGAACAGGTGCTGGGGTCTCACGTGCAAGCAGGGATATTTTAAGATTACAACCGAAATGGTAAAACCTCTAAGGGGCAGAATTCAACAGAACACAACATGAATACACACCAATTCACATCAATGAACCGAATACACGTAATGTCTGACAGATTGGGTCACTCGTTAACTGCCTCTATGCCTACGTCACATACATTATAATCAAGACCCCCCTAATATGCACGTCACAGTGTAGACGCATTATGTCGGCTTGTGCAGGTATACATTGTGTCGTATCACCTATTATCCTTAGGTATACACTAAGGATTCTAGGCAGCTAGTTTAACGTTGCAATTAAAACTATAGGTCTGTCAACCACAATTATGCTCCACCGTGTTCAATTTAGAGATGTCTTTCAAGCTTCTACGCCGGTTCATAATGTTCTAGCTAAGAGAACCAGATTCTAGTGAGTCGACGTTCTTAGCCTCGGTATAACAACGTGGGAGTCGTTCCTCATCAGCGGAGTATGGACAATTGGCCTCTTCCCTCGCCATATCGTAAACCCATCTCTCATTAGGTTGCAAAGAGGCCTTGCCGTATTTTTGAGCTCCAAGATCGGCCAACTTGGAAGCTAGGTAGAACCAACACAAGGCATTACTGACTGTGCCAACTTCGTCAGATACGCCCGTCCTTGCAGCATGACTCATTCTTTCGTATAAATCATCATTAGTGAACAGATTCATAAGGTGATGAGCAACAGCCCTCCAATCACCAGGCTCAACAAGGAATCCGTTGATTGAATGCTTGACCTGAAGAGGAATACCGCCTGCCTTTGATGCGACGACTGGCCGGCCAGCATGTAATGCTTCTGAGACCTTCACCTCGAAGCCCTCACTAGTTGAGAGTTGGAGGACAACGTGGGCTTTAGAAATCAGTGTGTTGAGTAACTGATCATTTGGATCTAGACGCATCACACTGATGTCCTCCATGAGTTCAGGGCAAAGCGACATTATTTGATTGAGCGTTTGATCGTAGACAATGCTAGAGTCAGGATCATCAATAGATTGATTACCGCACAGGACAAGCTGAGGAGTATCCTTGATGTCGGCTACTTTGCATTGGCGGCGAAACTCGGCATATGAATCTATCACTGTTGGAATACCCTTTGAGGGATCGAACCGGGCGACTTGAATGATGTACTTGCGCGCCGGCCAGTGCAGTTCGGTCCTTTGCTATAGTTAGCAGTCTTGTTTCTCAATGTGCCCGGAAGAGCTTTGTATGTACATACATTCTTTGTGCGTGGCAATTAGCATTGTAGATGTTCCCATAGTACCCAATATCCCAATCCTTTAAAGGCTTGTTTAAACCATCGAGCCAGTCTGTGGTAGCCGGCATATAGGCTATTTTTGATCTGGGGACTGTATGAGGAACAAATAAAGGAATTGGGTGGCTGATATACATGTCCGCCAGTTGTATGTTGCTCCACAAGAATTCCCAAATATCAGCCTGGGCCGAGCCGTCTTTAGCAACTAGGTCACTCCTGATTTGGATGTGAGAGCGATACAGAACTGGCCGATCGGGAGTAAACCTTTTGATCAGAGGAATTAAACCTGGCATTTGTGGGTCATCGATCTGTTGTGCAAAGGTCAATGTGAGCTCTACCAACAAACTGATTGCAGAGAGTAGAGGGGGGAAGAAGTTGAACCCCTGAGCGTGAAACAAGGAAGATACTGACAATTATGACATGAGCACCACCTTCCTCCATTGGGCGTAGTGGGCCGGACTCCGAGAACCAGTATCGATATGCATTTTCGGTAATCCAATGGATGACGACCTCCTTTTCCTCAGCAGTGATGCGCTGGCTGGGAGGACTCACTCCCTGCAGGACATTGTGGATATTCTTGGTAATTCTGAGTGCACTAGGAAGCGGTTTTGGAACTATCGCAACCATCAGCAACGTTGACAATACATATATTGAGCCATATTCCAGGCTTTCAGGTAAAGCTTACCATACCAAGACATGTCAACCCCTATTCGACGAGCAAAGCGGATTAGTGCATGACGCATCAGCGCCACGCCGCCACCTTGTGGAGTAGAACTGAAAAATGCGACACGAGTCTTGTTGCAACGTAGTTTCTCTGCATAGGTCATCATTGTCTTCCAGGTGGGGGCGCCACATGTGTCTTTGTAGTTCTGAAGAGTCGTTAAAGTGGCCTGAAACCCAACATCAGTCTGGACAAAACCGCGAAAGCCAACTTGCAGAATAGGAGCTTGAGAAGGCCCAAAGTACCTAAGGTGAGGTCAGTGGCCCATTTCCATCATCTTCGATGTTGTCTACTCACATAACGCATTTTCGAACCATTGAATCAGCCTGTTCGTCAACACGTTTCACATTCCAGAAGTTCTTTTCGCCCTTCCTGTCCTCTTCATCCTCATCCTCATCCTCTCTCCCAGCAAGTACCGTAATCGGGACAATATCCAGATCTAGCCACAAGCGAGAGCATAGCGTTTTGCTTACACTCCTAAGCGTAGCTGGTAGACCGGCTCCGATGAACTTGGCAAAATTCTCGTGCTCATAATCCTCAACCTCTTTGAGGACGTAGTCTGCAATGACATCTCGACCAGTCGCTTGACTGTCGTTGAGGTCAAGGTGCTTGACGGAGAAGTCGGTGAGGTAGACACCATCGTTGATGGCTAAGGCAATGAGTGCAGTTTGGTCGTTTGAGAAAGCCGCTGATATACCAAGGTATAGCCTCTGACGCACCGGTCGAGATTAGTATAGAGAATGACTGGTCCAACAATGAGAAGTAGCTTACCGTGAGAGCCGGACTAAACTGACCTTCCTTCTCAGCAGCGCTACTTAATCGCCGTTTGCGATGTACCGAAGTAGTCATGGAGAACTTTCGACCATGTTTGAAGGCCATGATGGATTGAATGAAGGGGCGAAGGCTCTTAGGTCGACTCGACTGTCCAGCATGAAACTTGGAGGGAGATTCATCGTTGAGGCGAGAGGGCTCTTCAAAGAAAGGAGGGATTGGTAGGCCATTTTCTGTACCGGTCGAGGCTTTTGGAGCCAGAATATGACTAGGTTCAGCTGTTAACTGTCCGTACTGCGTTGCAGCATTAAGGGAAGCAGCTCGGTAGGGTTGAGCCTTGGGCTCTTCCCGTTGAAGAGGTTGATTTTGTCCCGACATTATCGAATTAGCTGTCCAGTATCACTTGGTTGAAAAATACTCGTACTCCCTATAACTTCTGCATAAAGGCTGTTTGTAAAGTGTTCTTTGAGATCTAATTGAGATGGATTAGAGATTGTGGACGGTAAGGTGAACAAAATAATCGGGTATGAATTTAGATGGTAGAGGCACACGATAAGCACATAAAGTCAGCATGGGCATATGAACAAACAAAATCATATGATTGCCATTAATAATGTGGCTAGCTAGTATAGAGAACACAGGGTTAGATACAGTTAACCAGTGTCGTGGCTGCCTGAGAGCGCCATTCACATGGCAGTATTCAGTCGGGATGATCTGACGTCGTAAAGTTAAATAAATAAAAAAAGCGCTTATCGGTATGGTGGTGACCGACATATCCACTCAACTGGTCCTGCTGTGTTTCTAGCACGTCATGCTACCAAGACTGATATCCCATTTTGTAACATGGCAGAGTGAAGGTAATCTCATTAGCGGAGATAAGAAGCGGGGTCATGCATATACCGCACGCCCGAGAATTCATCAAACAATGAAAACAGGTGACATATGACACTAGCAACATGGTGTGGACTCACTGGGCATAATGCAGATTACATTACTCGAAAGTGATTCATAGACTTGAAATTGAGTTTAGCGGGCGGCCATAGTGGCGTAAGCTGGCACGTGAGGCTTTCCTCTGCATACTGCTGATAACGTGAGTGTCAGCTCATGGCATGCATATGTCATTAATGTACTAATGCTTGGGAGTTTGGAGATTCTGAGCGGACCTTCAACCCATTGCTGACAGCTCCTGCTGATGTGCCAGAACGATTCTTCGGAGGCTGACCAGAGCGTCGAGGACAGCCGCCTAACCTCATATTGCTGCGGCTGTGATTACTGCCTAGTAATAGTAGATTGCAGCGACATCAATTAGATAGCGTTGATAGTTCCAGTCTCTGGAAAAGTTATTGATCAATTTGAAGATATTTGGATGTTGACTGCATCAACTTTAGCGTCAAGCCGGTGATGGACGGTGCAGAGAAAAGTAGTCCCCCATGCATCTTGATATGCACATCGGGTGTTGTTCGACATTTCAATGTTGAAAATAACTTGCATTTAAGCAGCTGAAGAATTGAATACTTGAATACAACTTAAGTGATTTACTTGACAATCAGTTCCCCAGCAGATACTTTCCTTGTTCGGTGAAAAGGACGGAAGCAAAATGAAGCTAAAAAAATAACGTACACGATAAGCAAGTGGATCAGACAAGCGAGTGGATCAGCATACTGTGCAGCTAATAATAGCTTACCCTATAGTATTCTAGAGCTTAAATAAATTAGCTAAAAATCTAATAAAATTATTTCCTAAAATGGTATAGTTAACTATATAAGTAAGTATTTTTTAAAGATTTTTAATTATTCTGTTTCATATAGAAAACCTTAAAATACAGTGCATTTTACAGTGTAATTAGACTTTAAGATTTATAGCTATATAGGATATTTTTAAAAATGTAGGGAAATTAATATAGCTTACTATAGGACTTGTATATAAGCTATTAAAATCCTAGCCATTTTAGGTTTAATTTCGATTTTTAAGAATTATTTAAAAAATAGCTTTTAAGGTGAAAAGTGGGTTGATCCACTCGCTTGTCTGATCCACTTGCTTATCGATGGTGCCCGCAATTACGTCGTAATTCGCTTAGACCACGTGACAACTTATCCACCGCAAAAGGCGGCCCGTGAAATCGTGTGCGCGACGCCTGATAAGTGCGTTTGATAAGTCCCCGCAACTTATCTAGCTCCGGACGGAAAAACGACACCACATAGAAAGGCCTCGATCGACCGAGATGGCCGCAGACGACTCGTACACGGCCGCAGACGAGCGCGCCCGCGCCGCCCGGAGGGCGGGCCTCCAGGCGAAGAAGGACGAACAGCCGGCGAACACGGCGCGGAGTTACGCTGCGAAGCAGCGGGAGTGGAAGGCGCGTCCTCCCCGGCCGCCCCCCTCTCTTCCCCCTTTCCCTTCCCTCTTTTTACGCAGGAGCCCCATGGACGGCTAACAGACGAAAACCTATAGGCCTGGTGCCGTACGCCCCGGCCTGCGGCAGACGGCTCACTCTATAGCTGGCCCGACGGCGAGCTCGTAACGCCGGACAAGCTAGCGGCGTGGCTCAAAGAGGATATCCTCTTACGACGCGTAGCGCCGCCGCAGAAGAAGCCACGGGCACGGGCACGGGCACGGGGTAAGGGTAAGGGTAAGGGCAAAGGCAAGGCGGTACAGTTACGGCAGCAGCTTGAACAGGAGCAGCTCGAGGCCGCGGCCCTGGCAGAGGCCGAAAGCCTAGCCGAAGCCCTTGAGGTCCCCCTGGTCGAGGCCGCCGAGCTGCTCGCGGACGACCGCGAGGGCTACGTGCCACCCACGGCCCTTGCGCCGGCTGCAGCAGACCTTTCCGAAGGATCTCTGCTTACGAAGGGCACTATCGACGCCTATATCGCGGCCGTTATCGAGCTCTGGCGGCTCCAGGTAGCCCACGGTAACGCGAACACGGAGAACCCCAGGGGCGCCGCCGTACGGGGCTTCCTTGAGCAACGGGGCCGACAGCGGGGGAAGCACGACCGCGCCTCCTTTAAAGACCGCGGAACCGACGGGATCCAGGCCGGCTATTCGCACGATGAATGGCTCCGGATCCAGGATCTCCTTCTCAGCGGGGCCGCATACATGCCGCAAAACCTCCGTACGCGAGTCGACCTCCTATTCGGCCACTACTACCTCCTACGAGGGGAGAACCGCCGTAAGATGGAGCTTGCGGACCTATCCCTACTCGACTATCCGTCTTCAGAAGGCCCGACCCCCTGTGGCTGCCTCGTGACCCTTCTGCGAGACGGTAAGCTGAACAAGACGGCAAAGAAAGAGTTCATGGGCGCCCTCCGGCATAAGGACCCCTTGCTCTGTACGCAAGGGGCTCTGGCACAGCTCTTCTTCTGGCGCTGGCACGTCGCCGGCGAGTCGCCCCCGTCCTTCCGGCGCCGCCAGGACTGGTATCGGATCAAGGCCCTTGTTGGACGGGACCGCGAGCAGGAGCTCTCGTACCCGACGCAGCTACAAGAGACCTGGCGTATCTTCGGCGCCGCTGGCCTTGTCGCGTCAAAGAAGACTCACCTCCCGCGCAGGGTAGGCGCCCAGGACGCTGAGACCTACGGCACGTCGCTCGCACAGATCTCGCAGGCCGGCCGCTGGAACCAGAGCGTGCTTTGCCAGGCCTATCTTACGCACCTACCGCGCCAGTTCATGCGCATCGTCGCCGGCTTCTCGGCGTCGCCGGGGGACTACTTCCTCGCGCGTGCGGCTAATGAACCCCCGTACGTCTTACAAAAGCAGCTCTGGCCGTGGATCGAGGAGTGGGAGCCTCGCTTTGAAGCGCGCGCGCGCCGGCAATGCTGGGCAGAAGGCGGCCTCGACGACGACGACCTAGCCGCTGACGGCTTCCTTAAGCTTATGCGGCGCCTGCGCATAGTACTCTTACAGGACCTGGCTGTCTTGCAGCCTCGCTACCCGTCGCTGCCCTTCTTCGCCTATGCCCCTTTCAACGGGTCTGAATGGGACGAGTTCGCCGTCGCCGTTCGCTCCGACGCGGCAGGGGCTACGGAGCCGTTAAGCCTGCTCGTACAACGCGCCCTGCCAGAGCTAAGCGGCGTGTTAGAGAGCACGCGCGAGGCCCTCTTACAGAATAACCAGCGACTCGCCATCCGATTAGAGGCCCGGCTAGAGGGAATCCAGGGCGGTCTCGATTCCCTGCTCCAGGGCAAGGTCCCAATCACCTTTACCGGCCACTTTGGAGCCGGGCCAGCAGTGTCGCTGGCGCCGGCGCCGTCGGCAGCCCCTACCTTGAACTTCAATACGGCTCCGGCTCCGGCTCCAGAGCCTCCAGTACCAGGTATGCCCGTCGTTGCAGCCCTGGCCAAGGTCTTTACAGTGCGGGATGTCTGGAAGGAGTGGGAGGAAGGGATTGCAGGTCAGCCGGCCGTACGGGTGCTAGAAGAGACGTGGGGAAGCCGCTGGCGCCCGGGGAACGGGATCAGGGTGCAGTTCTGTCGCCGGAAGGTGATCTGGGACGAGCTCTTGGCCCGCACGGCGTCCGGCAAGAGCGAGGAGGAGGCAGTTGCAGAGCTAGAGCTCTTACGCGCCGGCCGGAGCTTGAACCGGCTCGTCGACGAGCTCAAACAGCGCCGCCGGCGGGGCCAGGGCCAGGGCCGGATACGGGTACAGGTAGGGACCCCCGTGCCCGATGACCCAGACCCGGGACCAAGGCCGACTCGGGACCAGGGCCATCGGGGGCGCTGGGCTCGGCTAGGGAGGAGGCGGACCGCCCCTCGTCGACGGTAAGCTGGCCGTCAGGTAGGATCTTTATATATTTATAGCGGTAACTAGTCCGTATCTATCTATCTATCTAGAAGGCATATTTTTATTTTTTATATTTTTTATTTTTTTTGAAGATTAAGGAGCAGCAGGATCAGCGCATTGCTATGTCGTAGTCCTTGCAGCGAAGCCTGGCCCCCCAGCCGCTGCACACGCAAATATCTCAGCGCCCGCTCGCCTATACAGCGTCGCTCTTGAACCAAACGGACCGCCAGAGCGTAGCAGTCCTCCAGCCCTGGAATTGCATCGATTTGGCTCCTAACCGTCGAGATATTCGCGTGCGCGGCGCCGGGCACTTATCAGATGGTAGTTGTGTAATCACATACGATTTCCCGAAATTACTCCGCAAAACGACCCCACGATAAGTTCTGCTTATCGTGTACGTTACAAACTTTTCAGCCAATTTTGATCTCATACCCGCAGCAACGAAATTTCATCAAATTTTTATCTATAGCAGCTTCCTTTAATCGCCTTGAAAATGCCTCAACAGTCTTATACAGAGAATGATGTCATTGAAGCTATACTGGATGTTACAGATAATGACCTCTCGCAGCACCAGGCCGCCCAGAAGCATGGAATGCCCCAAACCACTCTGTCTGACCGATTAAGAGGCCTACCGTCAAAGTCCGAGGTCACCCAACCTGCCCAGTTGTTATACAAATCCCAAGAGGCTAGATTAGTTACATGGATACTTCGACAAGAGGCCTTGGGCTATGCTCCTTCCCACAGTCAAGTTCGCGCCACGGTAGCTGCCCTGTTGAGACAGCAGGGCCGGGAAAGGCCTATCGGTGTACACTGGCTAGCCAGGTTTATTAAACGCCATCCAGAGATCGATACGAAGGTGGGAAAACGCCAGGAAGCTGCAAGGTTCAATTCTTTTACCCCAATGGCCGTCAATTGGTACTTTGATATCCGGGAGAGCGAATATGGCTGGATCAAGCCTGAGAACACGGTTAATGTTGACGAGGGCGGCATCATGGCTGGATTTGGTGAGTACTGACCACTTCTGATACAAGAATTACCAATAAATTGCAAATCTAGGTTTGGATTCCTTGGTAATTGGCAGTAGCGATCCCAGGAGGAAGGCCTTCCTCAAAGGTTCACAGTCCCGCACTTGGACTAGTTTTATCGAAGCCGTCACTGCAGATGGCCGTCTTCTAAAGCCTGGTATTATCTTTAAAGGCAAGGAGCTTCAGCAGCAGTGGTTTATGGACGAGTTCAGAAAGATCGCCGACTGGTATTATATCACGTCCGACAACGGCTGGACGGACAACCATATCGCAGTCGAGTGGCTCCAGGAGGTCTATCTTCCCCAAACCCAGCCAGCAGATGAGTCTGATGCAAGGCTCATCATATTAGATGGCCATGGGAGCCATGTATCTGTGGGTGTCTACCTGTTCTCGATCAGAAATACCGCTGACTGAAAATCCAGGATGAGTGGATGGCCAAGTGTTTTTTGAACAACGTGTATTGCTGTTACCTGCCTGCACATTGCTCTTATGGCCTACAGCCACTGGATAATGGTGTTTTCAACACATCCAAGGCTGCATATCGAAAAGAACTCCAAAAACTGGCAAGCCTGACGGATTCTGCGCCCGTGAACAAGGTCAACTTCATCAAGGCTTATGCCAAAGCCAGGGAAGAGGGTATGGCGAAGAAAAACATCCTTTCAGGCTGGAGAGTAACTGGGAACTGGCCGATTTCACGACGGAAAGCGCTCATACATGCCGAAATTCAACCAGACAAGAAGGAAACGACGCCTGGATCAGACGGCCACAGAGACGGGCAAGTCGACTCTGATAATACGCCAAAGACCAGCCGTCACATCAGAGACCTGGGGAAGGACAAGAGCCCTTCTACCAGAAGGCGGTATTCTGTGATATCAAAAGGGTTTGAAGCCCAAGAGTCCAAGATCGCCTCTTTGAGCACCAGAATAGCCAGCCTGGAGGAGGAAGTTGGCCGGTTGAGTAGAGGCAAGAAGAGGAAGGCGATACCGAACCCCAATAAGAAATTTATGACGCTGGCAGAGGCTTTAGCGGCTGGTGACACTATTTCAGAGCCAAACGAAGCAATTGAAGGGGCGGGTGTTGTTGAGGATGTGATCGAGGTGGGAGGGATGGAAGAGGATGAGAGGTTATATTCAGGGAAGGAAGAATTAGGTGTCGTACGCACCCGCACAGGGCGTGAGGTTAAAAGACCTAAAAAATATTAAAATAGATCCAATTTTGATCTGAATTCCAGAGATAAACTTATTTTTACTATTTTTATTAAATTTTTCCCATGAGGTTACAAAAGTGCATTATGTATGGGGGAATTTTTTTTTCGCTGACCGGTAGGTGGGTATGACCGGCAGGTGGGTACTGCATGGTTGTGTTCATGATAATATGTAGGTGTTTGCGCTATCGCATGCACGGATGGACAGCCAAGATCAAATGAGCACTTGATTTTCTATCTAAAGGAGCGACGAGAGTCGGTCTCTTATACTCATGTTCAATCTGCCGATCGTCTAGGCAGCAGGATGCTGCCTGTGATTTAGAGTTCATGGCAACCGTGAAGTTATTCACGATGGTCGTGATCCTTGCCCTTGACACCTAGGCCTGCGTTCGGTTTCCTTTTTCCACAGCCGCATCCTCTCGGTTACTGACTACTCGCTCAACAGCAGTTCCAATATCTTCAGCGCCATCGAGCATATCCAGCCAGGCTGTCTGCACCGTCTCATGCTCAAGCAGCAACACAATAACCTCAGCTACAGATTCCCGGCTAACATTGCCCCTCGACGTTTTAGTTTTTCCAAGTTCAATCGGCCCTGCTGGTTCGTCCGACAGTATCCCCAGGCGAAGACTTATCCCCGAGAAGTCAGCTCGGCTAGATGCCTCCTGAAGAAGTATTTCGTCTGCTGCTAATTTCGCTTGACAGTAGCTCAAGAGACCGCTTCTCTGCATCTCTTGCGCGTATATCCAGGCGTCCTGATCCCACCAACTAGGTCGCTTTTGACGACAGTTAATATACGAGATAAGAAGTAATTTTTTAACAGTCGGCGTTTGGACTGCAGCCTTAATAAAGTTAATAGCAGCATCTTGATCGATGGCAAATGTCTGGCAAGGTTATCAGTAGCCATTTTCGCTTGAGTTGACATATTTCTTACTTGGTCGGGTCTTGCTTGTCCGCCTGCCCCAGCGCACCAAACAACGGTATCTGATTTGACTTCATCGAGGATCGATCTTGCCTGGGAAGTATCGTCGACATGTTCCAAATTACGGACCAGCACGTTCAAATTTCCCTGGTTAGCAGCGGCCAGGCTGTTGATCTGGGAGACTTGATCCTGACTCCGAATGAGGCTAGTGACGGTCCACGACTTCTTCAGTAGTTTCTGCGTAAGGATCTGAGCAATCCTTCCGTGGCCGCCGACGATCAGAACGTGTCGACTCATTGTAGAAGTTGTCAACTTCTCTGGGGGCGTGCTTGCGCGATTGCTTGAGAGTGGTTGATTGCTGGTACAGGCAAGACTGTGATAAGGCAAATCTGATGGTCCCAGTAGCATAGAGTTGACCGCGCAAATAATTTATACATCAAATCTTCGCGCCAGCCAGGAAGGCACCAGAACAGCTGATAACCAATCGTGGAACGATGCTAACTTGACAATGTCATGTCGAATAGTGATGTAATAATGGAAGCTTTACTTCGTCATTGTGCAGGAATGATCCATAGCATGTATGTAAGGCGTAGCGGCATATTATGCTTCGTCGGGCACGTTACTCTCCGTTTGCGGAGTCAGAATTCCCAGGTGCTCATTTGTCAGACTTGACCAATGAAGAAGCAGTCTTACAGAGCTCACTAGTTCTCATCAGGAATCCACCATGGCTGTCAGCCATCATTACGGGTACCACCTGTCAGTCTACGCTGTGCTAATTCAGTGTACATAACCCAGGTATCCACTCCTTTTAACAACTTTGGGTGATAAGTATTCTCGTTCGAGAAGTTGTGGAAGGATTGTGTAGCAGTACATAGCAAGTCCAAAGGATGGAGCACTATTATAACAAGGGCTTCATGTAATTTGATCGAAGATAGGTACAAGGAATTTGGCCCCGGTACCCGCCGAGGCCTCCCATCCGACTCGTGCACAAGTTGTCCAGCCTGGAAGATCTAGAACCATCTATCCCGGTAAAGCTGGAATCGTACCCTGACCGAGTTTAAAAGCAATATTTGGCTGATAGGTCCCACTTAGGTAGCTTCTCCGGGGCGCTTCCCCACTTTCAACAACCCTGGTAACTTGAAGTCCGGCTATGATCAGGATTAAGCTATATTATGATAAGTTTACGCGAAGAACTACGATAATTCTTAACTTAGCAATGTGAAAATAATCTATTTAGTCATATACTTGGTCTAGCTAACCTGTCTAGCGCTTTCCCAAATTATTCTTTTCCTTCAAACCGTGTGGCCCAGGAACTCTTGTCTGGCAACAGCGATAAGCTCCGCCTATCTCTTCAAGCGGCACAAGACTCCAGCGAGGTACCGACAAGGGGGTAAGACCAATCAAAATGATCAGAACAATAGGTACTTTCTCATATCTCTTTGTATGTGAATTCGGTGTGTTTCTTCATCATTGTTTCAATTGAGACTGATTTGGCTGATTTACCATGATGTTTTGCGAAAAATGCGTCTCTGAGCTAACTTTTCGTACCCCGCAATGTACCGGCGCCGTCTAGGCGCACAGGACCTGTGTGCTCGGGGCACAGTCCCCCTGTCAGCGGGCTAGGGGCACAGTCCCCTGGCTAAGCATTTCCCGTTGAATTAGAAATTGACTGAATGTACTACTTTGGGTAGGGCCTAGAGACCGGCCCTACCCAAGTACTGTTGGCCCTAATCGCCAAGAGACCTGAAGAAATATTCACTAGTGTCGATCCCAACGAAATCAGTTTATTATGGTATTTATTTTATCGATGCGAGATCACTTTTATTGGTATTGTACACGATTATAAGCATGGGAACTTTTCCAGGTCTAGTTGTTTGGTACGGATGCGTCTTGCGTCTTGAAGTCCAGTTTAGACCTGAACATACCGTCAGGGGCATGGTTTTTTCAAGTAGGAATTCACTGTAACTTCTTTAGTATTCATTTTGACTGATGACTTCATCTTAGCTATCAACTGTCCGGCATGATCAGTATTGGTCGAATCTTTTGCAGCTACTCGTCAAATCCTCGGCTGAGTTCTGCTTGATAGAGTAAGTTAATTGATTAAATGTAAAAGGAGGAAGTTGAGTGATTTTTGTCCGACTCGCTTGTACGTCCGACTCGCTTGTACGTCCGACTCGCTTGTACGTCCGACTCGCTTGTACGTCCGACTCGCTTGTACGTCCGACTCGCTTGTGGAGTACGTTATGTGTTTGCAAATCGGGTCTACTAAACTCGATTTCGCCCATTATGGGTAGAACCCTTGGCACATCTAGGTAATCTCGATTCATTGCACCATCTCCCTCGTTCGTGTAACCAAGAAGACACCGTTGATCTCACAGCACCTTGCCATCCCGTATCGTATTCAAGGCTGACACTTCGTAGTCGGTATTCGATAACATCCTGAACCAATTTGAGCAGAGTAAGAAACCCTTGATCTTATCGAATACAGATACTCATCCTCTCCAGACCCTGTTTTTGTCGACCCTTTATACGAAATACCTGATTATCACCTGTCGGCAATCTCACCAATTCCCAACATACCCCTCACTCAACCACCATCAGACCCCTCTTCTAGTGAGCCATATGAGATAGGAAAATTTCCCTCTTGCCTCACAAACCTCATTGGGGATGACGATCTGCTTCTGCGGAGCGGGCAAATACCACAGCCAAGAAATTCCAAACAGAAACTCGATTCAGCTTGTTCCGATATGAACCAGACAACAGTCCCGCCGCAGTCACTTACTGCGGGAATTTCGGAAGTGAAAATGTGCTCATCATCCCATAAACCAAAGAAAGCCCACAAGAAAGCCCGACTTCCTGCACATGTCCTTCAAGAACGGGAGTGCCATAACAACATAGAGAAGTAGTATCGCACACGCCTGAAACTGAGGTTTGAGCGATTACTCGCTGTGCTCGAGGCTTCCAAGGTGAGGAACGAGGCTGTGGGCGACGGGGACTCGGAAGCACCGGATTTTTGTTACAGTCGAGGCGAAGTGTTGGATGCCGCAAGGCATCGCATCCTTACTCTCGAGGAAGAGAACAGATATCTGTCTACTCAAATAAGGGATCTAAATAAAAGGTTCATGAGTCAGTGACAGAGGGGATACTTTTAACGAAGGCCTGAGAAGGAAAGATAAGAAACGCTGGAGGTTGGCGACAACCATGTGGAGATAAATAGTTAAGGTTATTGCGCATGTTTGTGAGGGGAACCACTCAACTAATATATGCATGTGTCTTTCGTGAAGTACGTTCAGACCCATGTCCACCACCCACATAGAATAGCAGACCAACTGCTCCGTAACTCGAAGATAGTCCCAGTGGCTGCATATCTTTCATGCTTAAGACCAAGGTATAATATCATCTGCCGGACTCAAACTAACGCCCGGTGAGAGGATGAACCTTCCTCTTTGTTTTAACCCCACGATTCAAGAACACTAGATTTGACTCATAGATCGGCACATCATGACTGGGTCAGCTGGCATATTCGGCAGACGATAAAGGATGTGTAATTAGTCGATACAACTCAGGATAGATCCAGGTGTGACATCTAAATATTATCTACGTAGTCTTTCTAGACATGGGCCTGCCGTGGCCTTGATATTGTACAATAATTGATGACAAAGTTATGCATACATATAGGGCATGTGTCGTGTTCCGCCAGGTACCAGGCCGCGATACAATAGGAGTGAAAGGTATGCTGACAGTCCAATTGGCGAACCATGTCCGTATCCATAACATCACACAAACAAATAGCACTGAATATAGAGCATGGTGGTTAGTAGGTGCCTTCGAATAGTGGCATGTTCAGAGATATACCATGTCATGTTTGAGGCCGGTACAGCCCAGGAGGCGTGTACATGGTGCATGATGTCCCACCTCATATCTTTGCTCGTTCTAGAAGGAGCAAGGGCATCGAGGTGCGGCAGGTCTCGATGTCGAGAAGAACCTGACGACCTAGAAGTCGGTGATGTTTCCTCCGAGGACACAGAAGTTCCCGGCCTCGACCATCTAAAGACTCTTCACAATCGTTAGTCTCGTAGCTCTTTGCAAAAGACAAGACATACTTCGGTATTCCAACCAGGAATAGAATTGTCAAAGCCATAAGCGGCAGCAGAATTGGAGCCAACCACCCCAGCATCGCATGGCTTGGGGTCGGGGTCGGGGTCGGGGTCTCAGGGCTCCCCAAGTGGGTGATGCTAGGGCTAGACATGACTGCTATGGAGTGAAAGGATGGTCCCCCACCAAGATTCCCCACAGAGGCAAGTGACTGGGATGTTGCGTTTGATATGAATTTTACTTTATGAACCCTCATCTGCAATTGATCGAAGATTCGGATTTGAACAGGTTTCTGAGGCTCTAGGTTATGATATGATGGACACCACCGTCACTTACCATTTGTAGCGTTAGCATCACGCCACAACGGCGCGCAGCATGATGTGACGAGGCACTCCCATTCAGCCATTCAGAGGCCACAGATGTTCATGTGAGTAAATCCTATTAATCCAATTCGCTGAATACCCGGGTTGAACAATTGATAACACGATTTGCTCTTATGACTGACATATGACAGCTCTGAATGCGATGAAAAAGGCGGCCTCTACACAACAAGGATCAGGTGCGAATCTTCTGACAGGGATTAATAAACATTGGGCAGTTTCAATTGAGTTTGAGGGCGTCGCCTTTATCGCATGACCAATGAAGACATGTCGAGACAGCCCCGCAGCGTCGTTCATTTGACTACTATGACGATACGCGTTCTCTGATTTCAAAATGCACATCAGACAATATGGATATATTTTCACGTAGTCCCTTCAGTCGCTTCGAGCACTCTTGGGTCATCAAACCTGACTTATTCATTAAACCACCATCTTCTGTGTTTAAATACCTAATATCTACTTGAAAGTTCATCATGTCGAACAGTTCCGAACTCCTCTACCATGTCATCCTAACAGTCATCGACTTCCATCTAGACCCGTCGGGGGCCAAACGATCCATCTACATTCTCGGCACACGTACGACACTCGAAGCCGCCAAAGACTCGGCTTTCAGAGTCCTCCATACGCTGAGATACGAACCGGACGACTTCATCGAGTATGCCGCCCATTCAAGCCACACTGGAGACTGGGCTTATGGCAATGGAGTTCTGGTCTACGCTAAGGCTCCTGCGGGCCAGGTATTCCAGATCTCTATCCAGGCTACACCCAACACCGAACAGCTTCTGGGAGACAGCGATGGATCTATCATACTACCCCAAGGAGCACCTTCGCTTTACTACGTGACGCAGACCGTCATCGACTACAATAAAGATCGAACTGGCTGCGTGCAGGAGATGCAGATAGAGGGGACTTTTGTTCACCGGACTGATGCAAGCAACGCAGCGCGCAAGCTACTTGATCCTCTTGACTATGCAGAGTATGACACGCCGGAGAAGATGAAAGAGGAATGGCCATATGGGGATGACGTGGTTGCCCATGCAGTCGCAGAGACTGGCGAGAACACAACTGTTGAAGTAAAGACTGTTGTTGATACACATTACAAATACGAGAAGGTTGTCTAAACGGATTCTTTTGGTGATCTGGAGTTGGTTTTAGCCGATGGGGAATGTGCATCTTCTTTCCTGGAGGCTTGCAAATTTTGGTTGAGAAATTGTATCATTAGTTGTTAAGGCTGGCAACTTGGGGATTCAACTTATTAGCATGTTTGCTTTTACTCAGATACTAGGCTATTAATAGGTATCTCTTTCACTGCATATACTAGACATTAGAATCCAGGGCATTGTTATGTGATAAAGCAAAAGTAAAGATACATTAAAGAACGAGCCTATCTACAAAGAGCTGGCACTATATCCACATTGTCGCTAGCAAAGGATTGACATCAAGATGCACTAATCAGCGCCCTCGTATACCGCACTGAGTAAGCACCAAGAGTTGAGTAAAGAACAGAATCAACAAAAGCAGTAGAAAACGACACTTCCCAACGACGCGGCAATGCAGCCGAATCAGAAATGGAAGCCAGGGGGAACGCAATACGGCGAGCCGTTCTGCTTGTTAAACAGGCAACCCGTCTTCGGGGGACAGACACCGGCGAACTAAAAACCGGATAAGCTTTTCCTGTCATCCACCGCCATGGAACGGAGAGACTTACTACCCAGGTGCGGCCGACATTGCAGACCTGCCAGCCCTTGAGGTCGGGCGTGCACGAGTAGGTTCCAGGCGTACAGCCTTTAGGAGCTGGGGTAGCAGCTGCGAGGGCAGTCATAGTGGTGAGAAGAGGGATAACCTTCATGATGACAATGGCGTTGATGTGTAACGATTGATTGAATTTTATGGTAGCGAGTGGATGCTATTGATGATGAAGAAGTCAGCGCATGGCTGCTTGAGATGGCATTTTATACTTGACTGGAGTGCTTCCAATCTCCAGATCTCGTACTACAATTGCATTGCCTCCTCTGAATTATATTTAGAATAGAGGTCAGTTCTGGTCATTGTGCAGGCCATTACGAGGTGACTCGCATGTGAAGTGATCCAGTTATGCGCCAAAGATAAGCTTACACTGGCGTCGTTATAATGGTTGGGTCATTTGACTATTGGAAGACCGTAATATAATGTTCCGATACGAGAAACTCAAGGTGACGGTGCAAGGGGCCACATCCCTTCAATTGTCGAGGAGCTCCGGCGAGTACCTGTTAGATTGGCGGCTGGGAATGGGCTCCACTTCCCTTATTGCAATATTATTCTTGTATCCAAAAGAGGGGTGAAACCCCTCTCGGACAGACTGATCAAAGAATCAGGTCGACGATCAATAACATCACAACATTCTGCTCCACTTGGATACACTCACCCCGTCGTATTCGTGCGTATCTAACAGTACCCCGCCCCACACCACCCCTGTCAACGAGGAGGTACATGAGGGGATGTGAGCAGTATGATGTAGCGATTTGTAACTCGAGAGATTGCTGGTACTTCTACCATAGGCTAAAATAGGTGAAAGGCTAGGTACCTTCAATCCGATGCATTTTTATTGGCTGCCCACCCCTGCTGTGACCCGACCGGAGCTCCTCGACAATTGAAGGGATAGGGACACGGGTCCGTACACACACGGGTCATATAATTAGTCAGCACAGCCCACTGTAAGGCTCCCACTGGAACGGCGCCCGGGCGTCGCGATAAGATTTTAGCGGGTCCCAGAGTAATTTGATTGGCCAGCAACTGCATCTCTATCACCCGTAGATTTTTTTTTGTTTACTTCGGATCAAGATCTGGTTCGATTACTACAACAGTACGAGGTACAACTCCGCAATCACTGGAGACTACCGAGGAATCAGACCTACCTACACGATCACAGCCAGCGCTGTCACCGTCACCGTCACCGCCATTGACGCAATCAGTTCCAGAGTTGCCGTATTACGCACCTGAGGCTATATATCGACGTTATGTCGCCGCGAGAGCAGCATGGTATGAAAGCCAACCTGCTGGCAGCCTCAAGACCAATCAACAATACCGCAGGGCAATAGGTCTTCCGCAGCGATATGGTAGAGAAATGTATACCTGGTGCCAAGACCACAAACAAGTGGGCCAGTACTGCCATTTGCCGCAAGGAGGACGAAGAAAATGGACAAAGGAAGAAATGATGGCCTATATTGACTGGGATTTTGAAGAGGTTAGACGCACCGATGCTCAGGTCAAAAGGCAGCTAGAAAACGACGGTAAGGAAGCTACTAGACGCGGCATGGGGGACATTTTGAGGCAAGCCGAAGAGGACATGAGGGCTGAAGAAGCTTTATTCTTCAATGTAATTAACTTAGTTACCTTTATCGTAGACTCATGACTTCACCTAAAGGTCTCGTGCCGTCAGCATAATTGGTATGAGTTGATGTGCTGGCCAGCCAATCAAATTACTCTGGGACCCGCTAAAATCTTATCGCGACGCCCGGGCGCCGATCTTGTTGCGGCGCCTGGGCGTCGTTCCAGTGGGAGCCCCACTGTAATTTCCGGCAACACTCACTAACTTTTCTGCCTGTCTCACCACTGGGAACTACCACTACAACCATCAATGGATTCCAACACAGCAGCTTCTTTCCCTCTTCAGCAGTGGTATAGATCACACGAGGATCTGTCCCTTGATCTCCATATATGGGCAGCAACTAATGGCTTCAAACTTATCATAGGAAGATCATCCACTAATGCCTCCAGTCAAACTACTGTTACGTATTCATGTAATAAGTTTCGTTCCGGTTGTCAATTTTCTGTTTTTGCTTTGCAAAAACGGAGCGGCAATTGGCTTCTCGAATTTCGTACTGAAGCCCGGTTTTCTGAACACAATCACGAGCTTCATCAATCTCGAGATGAGCCGCGAGACGAACTGCAAGATGAGTCACAAGACGAGCAACCCCCAGAGCAAGATGAGCGACAAAACAAAAAGCAACCTACCTGTAGCAAATGTCACAGAGAAGGCCATAGAAGGCGTGCCAAAGCTTGCCCATTGAGATACCAAAGTAGTCCTTAGTGGCAGAAAAGTTACAGTGAGTGTTGCTGGAAATTACAGTGGGCTGTGCTGACTAATTATAGATAGATAGAGTTTATTACGCCCGGGAGAACGAATCCCATAGGGCCAGCAGGTACGCTAAGCTATTTACGATTCCTCCGCATTGATCCGGTCTACACAAAGGAAAGCCCCACTTCTCTTCTTATGTCTTTTCCGTTCAAGCCTCGCTTGACTCTGCTTGACAGGCCTGCTTGAAGGCCGACTTCTCCAAGTGTTCAGCATCCTACCTTCAGCAGCTGAAGCATGGTCTGCCAACTTGAGGCTGTTTGTTGTTAGTGATTGACTGCTGTGTTAATATTTAGTAATTTTCTGTTTCTCCCCTTCTTAACTTCCCTCTCGGCTCAATCGTCCCGTCGTCATCGCAAATTTGACTGTCGCTCGCACCGCCTCTGGGTTAGGTGTCCACTTTAGTCTATCCGAGGCCGACTTTCCGCCCAGAAAGAAGGAAAGGTTGCCCATCATGCCTTGTCCAACTTGTCGCATGGCTTCACGTTCTATCTCCCATCTTGTGCACCGGAATAGAAAATGCTCCATCGTCTCTGGTGCGTGTCCACACTCGCACATATCTGATTCTGCGGCTCCTATCTTGCTTAGGTAGCTGTTGATCCTCGCCATTCCCGTGCGGAGCTGCGAGAGCACGTCAGCTTCTCGCCTCTTGAGTCCATCGTATAGTGCTTGCGTATGTTTGCCTGGTAGAGCCCGGTCGATCCTTTTAGAGTAACCGCCTACTCTGTCGCAGCGCTGCCCTCAAATCAAACAAATCAAATCCGGGGTCATATTTGAGATATTTGACAACCTTCAACGTTGGATTTGTTGTTTGGAATATTTATTCAAATATTTCAAATATTTCAAATCTCACCCTCTATTCTCTCCTGCTACTATGTCCCAATCTTCCACTAGACCTCGTCTCCCCCACTTGCTATCGCCCCCAGCTTCACCGCACCATGTCTGACCCAATTCTTCAGGCATTGCAACTTCTCCAATGTTTCCGTCGTCATCGAAAGCCTCTGCGACGTCATCGTCAACTTGGCGAGGCTGAACGACCTCTCGCAATCAGTTGCCATCGCCGGTATCGCGAGTATATCGAGAGCTAACTGGCTGACCGTCGGAAATTGTCCCTGGTGAGCCATCCACCACTCAATTGGATCCTCAGTCTCTTGCGGCTCTAGCCGCAGATACCGCTCAAGCTCACTTCCCGTCACCGTAGTCTTTGCTGTCCTGCTCTTCACCCACTGCTTGAATTGATAAAACAAATAGGTTCATTGTATTGTTGTATGTTCTAAGTTACATGTGCCTGAGAGGAGCACAGCTCCTTAAATAGTATCCACATCCCAGCCACCAGTAGGTCGGACCACCTTAGCCACACTGTCTCAACACTCCCACTCGAGCTGCTGTTGGGCTTGATGTGCACGCCTGTCGAGCCTCGTTAAAACCCCAAAAACACCTTCGTGGGTGAAAACTGCAGGGAAAGAGCTATCTCGACATGGGCGCTCAGGATCTCTTAATGGTCTCGTGCAATCTTGGGGCAATGGGTCTTCTTCTGTCCGCAGAAGATCTCCTTCCAAGTTCATTTTTGCACCTTTCCTTTCAGTCCGATGCAATCCTGAACTTGTTGGTCTTCTTCTTGTCCGCGGAAGATCTCCCACTGAAGCCCATCTTTGCACGGTCTTGCAAGCTTTCTTGGGACCGCAGGCCTTCTTCTGTCCACAGAAGATCTCCTGCCTATGCCCGTCTCTGCAGGTCTTGCAATCTTTCTTTGGGATCGTAGGTCTTCTTCTATACACAGAAGATCTCCCACTGAAGCCCATCTCTGCAGGTCTCGCAAGCTCTCTTGGGACTGCAGGTCTTCTTCTGCCCACAGAAGATCTCCTGCCTATGCCCATCTCTGCAGGTCTTGCGATCTTGTGATTGCAGGTCTTCTATCCGCAGAAGATCCCCTGCCTACATCCGTCTCTGCAGGTCTTGAAATCTTTCTTGAAATCGCCGGTCTCCTGTCCATGATAGGTCTCCCACTTCAATCCATATTTGCACGCTCCTCACGCTCGGCACAACCTTGAGATCGTGGCTTTCCTTCTAGTTGCTTAGAAGCTCTCCCACTCTAACTCACCTTTGCGCCTTCTTCACGTTTCCGTGCAATCTTGGATCCGTGGGTCTCCTGTCTGTCCATGGCAGGTCTCCTGTTTTGGTTCATCTCTGCACCTTCTCATGGTCGTCGTTCTTTGAGACCTAGTGCGTTTCTAAATAGAAGGAAACGATCCTTTGGTAAGGCCTTTGTTAGGCCGTCGGCCACTTGTTTGCCTGTTGAAATGTACTGGAACTCAACAGTTCTATCATTGACTTTCTCTCTGCAGTAATGATGCTGAATATCAATGTGCTTGGTTCTTGTATGGAACTGCGGATTCTTCGACATCGCGATCGCTCCTTGGTTGTCCCCGAAGATTACAGTTGTCTTTAGTTCTGGAACTTCCTTGTATTCTTTCAACAGTTCTTGGAGCAGACCTCGCAGCCAGACTGCTTCTTTTACGGCTGCGGTTTGCCCCATGTATTCTGCTTCACATGACGACAGGGCCACAGTTCTTTGTCTCTTCGAGCTCCAGCTGATAGCGCCCGTACCGAGGTTGAACACATATCCAGACGTTGATCTTCGAGTCTCCAGGTCTCCCGCCCAATCCGAGTCGGTGTAGCCGAGGAGAGGTTGCAGTCCTCCTTGGTACACTAGTTCCAGATTTTGTGATCCCTTGAGGTATCGAAAGATACGCTTGACAGCTGTCTGATGCTCGTTGGTTGGGTTCGCTAGGTGTCGACTGCATAAGGAGACGGCAAAAGCGATGTCGGGTCTCGTCCCCAGCATGAGATACATCAAGGATCCAATCGCCTTGGCATACCACTCTTTGAGTTCGTCCGCTGCCTTATAGCCCGAGTCTGGTTCTCCGAACTTGCTTGTCGAAACTGGTGTGGCATTGGGAGCGCACTGGTCCATTCCAAAGTCTCTAAGTACTTTCTCAAGGTAGGTCGTCTGCGACAAGAAAATCGATCGGGTTGCTCTGTCTCTTCTTAGCGACATGCCTAGGTAGTATTTGCATGGACCCAGGTCTGTCATCTTGAACTTGTTGCACAGAGCTTGTTTGACCGCCACGATCTCCTCCTTGGAGGGCCCGGCAATAAGTAGATCGTCCACATAGACCGCAATGAACGTGTGACCTTTCACAAAGATTCCCATATCTGAAAGTAAAGGCTTGAAACCGAGCGTCTCAAGGAAGGTTGACAGAGTCTCGTACTACACCCTTGGTGCTTGCTTCAGTCCATACAATGCTCTCAAGAGCTTGCATACTCTGCCACTACCATCGTCGAATCCTTCGGGTTGCTCCACGTATATCTCCTCAGCTACGAGGCCATAGAGGAAGGCCGTCTTGACATCCATTTGTTCCAGTTCCAAATCTAGTGCTGCCGCGATGGCAAATATCATCTTGTAGCTCATCGGCTTGACAACAGAGGTGAAGGTTTCGTTGAAGTCAATTCCTTCCTTTTGCTCGAATCCTCTCACGACAAAGCGGGCTTTGTGCCGCAGAACTTGCCCATTTTCTCCTCTTTTGAGCTTGAACACCCATTTGCCTCGAAGGACCTTTCGTCCTGGTGGAAGCGTGACTAAGGTCCAGACACCATTCTCGACCAGAGACTTGTGTTCATCCTTCAATCCTCCCCACCAGAGTTTTCCATGTACACCCTGCGTGGCTTCCCTGAAGGTTCTTGGTTCGGACTGATCGATGTCGCGAGCGACTAGGTACAGTTGTTCTGCAACTGTTGCTAGGAAGGCGAAGTTTGTGCTGGCCAGTATGTACCTCGATGGCAGCTGTCCCCTGGTCGATCTTTCCGGCAGCCGAGACTCTGCATGCTCCTCTGTTTCTTCCGACGACACTTCGCGCTCGTTTGTGGCAACATGGATACTCGATCTGGTTGACTCTTGGTCTGGATCCCATCCTGTATCTCCCACCAGGAGCTCATCCGGCGTCGTCTCTCCACGGCCTGTTTCCCCGCTTCTGTTCGCCTCTCTCGACGCGATCGGAAGGGGCGACGGCTCTAGAACGATGGCATTCTTCACATCGCTATCCCCTTCTCTGACTACTCGTCGTCGTTGCGATGGCCTCCGGTCACTCGTTTGATGCGTGAGATTGTCAAGTGTTGGTTCGATGTTTTTGATGTTTTCAGAGAAGACAACATTATTAGACACAAAGACTCGTCCCCTTTCGTCAAGAAGTATATAGTTCGTACTGCCCTGATAGCCGAGAAGCTGGCAGGGAATGCTCTTTGACTGCATCTTTTTTCGTTTAGAGGATGGAAGCAGAGCCCATCCTCGTGAGCCAAGAACTCGCAGATGGCTGAGGTCGGGAACATCTCCATACCAGGCTTGGTAAGGAGTAGTGGAAATGCTCGCCGTAGGACAGAGATTTCGGATGCGGTTTACTGCCTTGAGAAAGTACGGCCACCATTTCAAAGCGAGTCCGGATTTGATCAGTGTCGGTGTGAGTTTTTCCAGGATGATTCGATTGAGAACTTCAGCAAATCCATTTTGTTCGTGTTGTTCAGTTGCTGTATAGGAAAGTTTAATTCCTCTGTCCCGGCAGAACCTGGTCAGGACGTGGCTTCGATTTTCTCCCCCTCGATCAAGATGCAGGAAGTGGCATCGTCTTTCCGGTCTTTCGAACTGTTCCAATAGATGTTGGAAACATTCTTCAAAATCTGACCTTTCTTTGACTGGATACACCCAGGACATTTGCGTAAAGTCATCAATAAAGCAGGCCCAATACCGGCTCCCGTCTACTCCCACTTCTGGGAATGGTCCGGCAATATCCGCATGAATACACTCCAGAGGGTAAGTGCCTTTCTTGATCGGTCGAATGTGAGGACATTCCCTGAGTTTGCCTTGCACACAGGCCCCACATGGGTTTGATGTAGAATTATCCGGTCGAATTCCAGTAGACATATTCATCAGTCTCTTGATATTCCTCTCTCCTAAATGTGCGAGTCGCTCGTGCCAAAGGTGAAGTCGAGGATCTCCCACCGAAAAGGAGGCCAAAGCGGTTTGAAAATGATCTTCCTCAGCTTCGTCAACCACGTAGACACCTGAGATTCTTGTCGCAGTGAGGACGACTTTTCCCTTGTTTGTGACCACTGCCTTTCCATTTCGGAAGACAACCTCTGCCCCCTTCTTCTCTAGTGCTGACACGGACAAGAGGTTAGAGTGTCCTTCTGGAACATATAGAGCGCTATCAAGAGTAACGTTCTGCGACCCCTTGGGCCCTTGCACACGGAGGCAGTACGTTCCACATCCTCCTGGCATGACCTTTACATCCGCAATACCATTGATCGGGAGACCGTGGTACTTGTGAAGTGATGTAAAGTTCTCCTGTCGACAAAAGATATGCGATGAGGCCCCACTGTCCAAAACGTGGATACGTTCGAGGGCCTGAGTTCGGAGAGATGCGTGAAGACTAGAAGGTCCGATTGATGAGCCAATCAATCCAAGGTGGCCTTGGAAGTCATTTTGCCAGAGAGCCAGTCGAGCTTGATCAGGTTGAAGGTATGCAGGAGTCGCCTGCGTGGCAGATTCCAGTTCATCAGTCGTCTTCTCCCTTTCCTTCTCCCGACTCTGCATTTTCCGTTGTCGTCTGTCGTAACCAGCTTTACTACGATCTCTTCTGAGTTCGGGGTGAAGCTTCCAGCAAGTTGACTTGTCATGCCCTTTTCTTCCACAGTATCCGCAGCATGACACATCTTGAGCCATCATGGCTCTATGTGGAATCTTGGCCGTAGCGCTTCTTTGTCTGTCCTCCTCCTGAGATACAGCAAAGATGGCGGTTTCGAACGTGACGGCCTCTTTGAGAACAACGTCGCGATTGTTTGGATCTCGGATAGGAAGAATATTATGGTTCTGATTGAAGGCAGTGAGAAACACTTCATAGTCCGGACCAAGTCCACAAAGGAACTTATTGACAAAATGCGGTTCCCCGATCTGGCAGGTTTCGTCCATCTCCAAGAGTTCAGCCCTGACTTGACGAAGCTTATTTGCGTATTCCATGACTGAATCGCAAGACTCAAGGGTGAGTTCTTGATACCTGCGGTCGAGCTCTTGGAAGATGGCGCTTCCGACGGGCCGATATCGGGTTTCAAGGTGGTTGATCATTCCCTGAACCGTCGAGATCCCCGTGGTAAACACTCGGGCGTTATAACCGAGACGACTTCGAATGGCACCGCATGCTCGATCTTGGCGGCTCCTCCAGGCCTCAATCTGGGTTGCAAGGTCGTTACCTTCTGTTGGTGGTTGAGAATTCCTGGTCAGAAGGTCTCCATATCCACACATGTCCAGAAGGTCGAGCATTTCTCTCTTCCAGGTTAGCCACTGGCTGGTTTGCTCCAGCTTTGGAATGGTGCCGGGACTGCCCACGAGGTTGAGCGGTTCCTTGGGGAGTGACATTGTGGGGTTCTCGAGAAGCCGGTGGTAGGAGAGTATAGCAAACGGCCGATTTTGCCTAGTTTTGCATTGGGATCTGGGAAGCCCTCTTGCTTTCGTCAAGAGATCATAGCTATGTCTGCTGCAATGGCATTTATTGTAGAGGTTGTCTGCTTCGTCTTCCAAGGGGAACGAAATTGACTGCAACTCTCCCGCCGACCCAGAAAAGGGGTGGTGGTCTGATTCCGACTCTCTAACAGACCACTTTCAGGCGATCTTGGCCTATGTCGGCCTGAGTAGGCTGACATTCGTCTCTGCAATCTCGAAGTCAGGCCACTACTCCTATCGTGGCCTGTTTGACAATTCGTAAGCCAGGCTGCAGTCTGAGAATCTATCAATGGCTTGAAGTCAATGATTAGAATTCAGTAACTTGAATGGAGGGATCAAAGGCTCCTTCTGGCGATATTTCTAGACATGTCTTGTCAGCTGATTCATAAACTCTGCAAAATATGCGAAGAAGATAGCTCCAGGTTATGCTGAATGTGCATGCGCAGTGGAAGGAAGTCTTTCGACTTCTTGTGCCAGCAATGAGAGGTTGAAAGGAGACAGGAAACACTCAGCTTTAGAATTAGAGAAAACAGTGCCCTCCGGGCTCATAACCTGATAAAACAAATAGGTTCATTGTATTGTTGTATGTTCTAAGTTACATGTGCCTGAGAGGAGCACAGCTCCTTAAATAGTATCCACATCCCAGCCACCAGTAGGTCGGACCACCTTAGCCACACTGTCTCAACATGAATATACTGTCTACCGGTGTTCTCTGCAGCACGCTTGGGGATGCCGGAGTCTCAATAATTGCCCCTCGCTGCTCGTCCACCGGCCGGTTACAGCGGTACCAGCGGTCCAGGTAGTCAGATAGTCCAATTTTGGCGTCCCTCACCCACACAAGCTGCTCTTCTGACGCCCAATTCACCTCCAGATAGCTCATGCCTAGTGATGGGTTGAGAATGATGGATGCGGCAAACAACGGTGACTCTCCAAGTTTGGTATAGTATTCATTGAGTTTCTGCCAGGCGGTGATGATGGAGAGTCTCAGATAGCGTCGGTGATCCTTTCCCATGTCATCAACTGCCGATGATCCTGATGGCTTGCCTGATCCATCATCACATTGTCCCGAGCCACGACTTGGCAAGGAGTTTTGCATTGACTTTCGCGGGTGTATGTCCATCTCGCAATCCCTAAATCTGGCAGGAATCTGCCGATTTCGGTCTGGTCGCCCCCGGGCTAGCTCGACCTGCGAGTTGGTATTCTCTCCAGCTGCCTCGTCTGGAACAGCTTGATAGAACAGCTTCCGATCCTCAAGGTGTTCCAGTAAGCATTCCATGCCTGTCATTACCTCCCAAAGCCGTCCATTACCTCCCTCGCTGCCCCAACCCTGCGTTCTCATAGTTTGCAGATAGAATGGCTCAAGAATATGTTTAATTTCTGCCAAAAGTCTCCAGTCATCCCCCTTCAACATGTCGGCCTCTGGTAACCATTTTTCCACCTCTGGATGGACCAAGAACGCCCTGATGTCTCCCTGCTTGACGAGCGCTCGAGAGATCATGAGATAAGTGGAGTTCCATCTCGTGTCGTTGTTCATGACGACCTCTAGCTCTGCCGTCGACTCACTCGCCAGGAGATATTCTTGTGCTTCGTCGTTCTCGCGTGAGATCCTCTTAAAGAGCTCACACCTCTGAGGGGAAGATCTGATGAACTTGACAACATTGTGGAGCTTTCCCACCGGCCCTTTCTTTCTCCAGTGTCGTAGGTCATCCTCGCGCCGGCCGAGAAGGTCAAAGACCTGCGATTCGGCCTCGAAAGCCTCGAAATCTTCGCCGTAGAGGAAAGCACGAGCGACCAGATTCAAGATATGCCCATAGCAGCGCATACGTCTGGCCCGAACGTCTGCCGGGCCCATCTCTGCGTCGAGATCTCCGTAGAAGTTCAGAAGACAGCTATCGTTCGAAGATGCGTTATCCGAGATCACGGTTCCGACTCGGTCCTCTATCTTCCATTCTCGCACAACTTGCCCGAGCGTCACCGCGAGATTTTCCCCGCTGTGACATCCGAGTTGGCGACGGAGTGCCAGAAGGCGCGACTGGTGCTTGCCCTGGCGGTCAAGAAAATGAGCTGTGACTGCCATAACAGCATGCCGATTAGGCGATGCCCACAGGTCGAACCCCAGATGGATTTTAGTAAGGGCATCTGAGAGCTCCTGCTTGATCTCATCTTTCTTAGACTTGTACATGTCATCCAGCAAACGGCCCATCGATTGCCGGCTCCATGGTATCTGGTCAGATAGGTGAGGGTCAAGCTGCCAAGCGAGCTGCTGAAAGAATGTATCGCTGAAGAAGGAAAAAGGAACATTGGTGTTAATCAGAAGTCCCAGGCTCAATTCTCGGATCGTCTTGACTCTGGCGCGCGGCACAGTACTGTACTGCAAGCGTCGTCGCTTAGGCCCTTCAGATTCATCGGTTGACAGATCTGGATCAGCTGCTTGACTGCTCTCGAAAATCCTGTGAGACCTGGCGTTGGTCAATAGTGCTCAAGCTCGCGACGTCACATTCACATTCACATACTTGCGGAGATGGTCCGCTGCCGAACTCGTAGCAGCAGCGGCAAAGAACTCAGGCTGACCCTTCGCGTCGCACAGACGACAGGCCCAGTAAGGACTCAGCGGACTGTCGTTAGTGTCAATCTCAACAAGAAAAATTCCATGGCGCTTGATCCAGCTCTTCCGACCCTTTGAGCCCTTCCGGGACAAGGACTCTTCCAAAACATATCGTTTTGTTCCTCCACACTGCTCACGGAAGATCTGCAACAGTAGGGTGGTCTGGCAATGCCGACTGCGTCGTCAGCTCGAATTGACTCGCCAAATTCCTCGGTGGTCGAAGAAAAGAAAAGGCAGAGGGTGGAGGCGAAGGAAGCATGATGTCGTCGGATTCCATCGGGTTAGGCGTCGACTCGTGGGAGGAATAGTACGCGTTAAAAGGTAAACAAACTAGCACTGACGCGACTTGATGTCGCTAGGACGGGACGTAAAAGTTAAGGAGCTACTTTCTTCCCCACCAGCCTGACGGTGGTATTGGGGTAGCTCACTAATGGAGGGCTTGATGGATGACTTTGATTGGCTGGGGTTGCTCACCAGCCAGGTTCCGGGTAAGCTGTGAAAGCGCGGTCGACGGTTTGGCAGCATGGAGGCTAGATGGCATGTTGTGTATCAAATCTATCAAATGTTATTTCAAATCGAGGATCTTGTATTTGTTTGATTAAAATAAAATTTTGGCATATTTGATTGATTTGTTTGGCAATTTGTTTGATTGGATTTGATTTGGGGGCTGCGCTGGGATTGGCTTTGCCTTCTGCCCACGTTTCTTGGGTTTAGGCGGTCGGCCGGCCCCAGAACTTTGGGGACTGATAGAGCTCGCTACAGGGGACATTTTGATATATAATAAATGTGGTGATAGCTTCAATTGCGATGTAAATTGTGGTGTGCGATTAATTAGATGCCAGGTCTGAGTATTTTCGGCCTGATCGTCTGATATGTGCGGGGAAGAGCCGCATGTAATGACCTTCCTATTTGGGCTAGGCTGACGCTAATAGGATCCACAGGCCCTAACGAATTTACTCAGTTGATGCGATAGTGCTTGCCCAGTGCTTGTTATCTTCTTGTTATCGAATGATGGCCTCGGCTGAAACGCGGAGCTGGCTGTGCGAAAAAGCATAGCTCAGAGCCTCTTGCTGCAGAACGGAAGGAATGATAGTCTCCTCTTGGCTCTTTAAAATACGTTGGTGGGCCTGAATACGGTCATCAAGAAGACTACATGTCGCAGGCCGGGCATGGTCTCAATGATCCTCAGGAACAACAGCCCTTAGTAATCAAGCTGGGTGATTTAAAGTAAAACCTGTGGGATGGAATACCCCACACAGAAGATAGAACCAATCAACTCACTACTGCTGCTCATTATGAATGACCCGACCTTCAATCCATTTTAAGCACATCCAGTGCGACACTACACGACGTTGCACCACAGCAAGACAAAAATCGACCTGTCGCGTTAGCAAAAAAAAAAAAAAAAAAAAAAAAAAAAAAAAAACCCCCTCCAGAACCAAGTTCATCCGCAGTGGATAACAAGTCGCTGAAGCAAATACATAACTGTAAGCCAAGAAATCAGCAGTTGAATCGCATAGCATAAAACAAGATGAGGAGCATAATTACGGTGATCCGCCGAAGAAGGCCCTGGTTAGAAATCCTTGAATGTAACCGGCGCGCTTTTATGCGAGCATTGAATTAGACAAGAGCACAAATCAAGGTATCGTAACGCCCTGGCCCTCGAAGTGCAGAAGTTAAATAGGGAAGCATTGCGGCATAGACTTCAACTGCATCTCAATCGAAGAATATCTTATTAAGGATATTGAATAGCGGTACCTAATGAAGATTCCCAACAAGGACCGCGTTGTCGCCGGTAGTATCGATTCCGGTTTTTAGTTAGATTTGTATTTTTCGATGAGTAGTCAAGGTCATATGGTTGATCTGTTGGGCGCCCGCTACAGAGGCGCCCGGGCGCGCTTTTAGATTTTTTACGTTTTAAATTCTACAAAATTAGTAGAATTTATTTAAAAATTAGGGAAAAATATCTATGATATCTATTACATTATATCTATATATATATCTTACTTTAATCACTATATCTTTAACATTCAATTAGTTATAAGGTATTTCAACCTGCGCTTAGTCATCATTCATGAAATTCGCGCGCCCGGGCGCGCGATTAGTCTCATTCAACTTTTAATAATTATAATAAAATTAAAGAAAATTATAATAAGAAAATTAAGATCATAAGCATATTTATGGTGCTATTACATATTACATACAGAGTTTTTATAATTTAATATGAATGAAATGTTAGGTTATTATAGAAAACGTAAAAAAATCTAAATGCGCATCCGGGCGCGCGTGTAGCGGGCGCCGATCTGTTGTTTTCGCTTACATAAGCCCCATTCCTGGGTTTTTGCCATGTGAAGTGTTTGATTGACAGATCAATTTCCTTGTCCTTATGTATCTATAGATCAGACAGTTTGTTTAGGCCGCTTCCTGGGCCTGAACCTTCCGCCTGAGCCGACTAAACTTTGGTGGGCTAGGGCGTGGATCATTGTGCGCTCGCAAAAGGTGGAAGGTTGCTTTTGTCTTTATTAGTGGAGCCGCAGCGCCGACTACCACTATCAGGACTGTGGATATCGCACCTATTGGCTTGATGGCTTGAGTGGGTAGCGGAGGGCAATCCCCGAGCGACCTTTTAGCTTTGCAGTGACAACTCTTCTGGCGGCGACTGGCGGCTGGTTGTGTATGGGTAAGGCTGTTGCAGTTGGGGGCCTGATTGACCTGGAAGGAAGGGGGATAAGATCACATGCGAAAATAAGGAGTCTGCGTGGAGCCTTCGACATAAACTTTCCAGATCAGACCACAACAGGCCAAAGCCAATAGCGGACCATGGTCCCGGCGTAGGAATGCCAACGAAAAGTTCAAGCTACGTGAGCCTGATATAGGCTCGAAGCTGAACATTATAATATAAATCCGGCGGTTACGCGCTTCGTGCATTTTGGAATGATAGACTAAGTGGTCTGATTAAGAAACCATCAAGCAATCATGACGATATTAAATAGTACCCCACCGAGCCAAGACGACCAAACCCCAGCGCATCCAATCCCCATAATCATCATTATCGTGGTTTTTCTTATCTTATATATCCTTCTCATATACGAGTATGTCGTGCCCTGGTCGACAAATAAGAGCATATGTACTAGAGCTAACAATAAGGAAGCATTAAATTCAGAACCCCTAGTAACAACCCGCTCGCAAGCTCAGAGTCAGAGAGCGTCCAATCGTCGAGAAGCACAAACTCCGAGGTTAGCAACCTGCAACAGCTAGACTCAATAGCTCCGCTGCGGGTGTATAAGCAAGTAACAACAGAGATGGAAATCGAGGGCCCAGGAGAACATTCGGCCTGGCCCGACGCGCTCGTAATCTGGTAAGCCATTTAAATCAACAGAGAGTTTCATTCTTAAATTGACTGTTCTTGTTATATAGCGCTATATGCTTGGAAACGATGGCGGATAGTGATATCGTCCGTCGGTTACCGTGTGGGCATACATTCCATTCGGGTTGCATTACTCCATGGTACCTGGGGCAACATTATACTTGTCCCTTGTGCGTATCACACTTCATGCCATCGGGGTGTGCACATGTCAGAACCGGCACATGAAAAGCACAATGCGTAGGGGTTCACCAATACCGAGTAATCATGACCTCACGAACTTTGTCCCCCGAGATTTGCAACTATTCGTGCCGAGTGGGGACCTTGTGTGAGGCGTCATACTGAGACATTCTGTCACCTGTGCTGCCAGTACAAGCTTTCGTGGCTGAACTTAAATTCAGCAAGGAGAGTTTGTATCGCATGGTCGAAGTCGAACTACTGCACTTTTGACTTCGTGGCTAGCCATCAATCATATGATAGCTTGCGTTTTCATTTATCCTGCACAGCTCCATGGAACATGTTGGTGAGTTCGGGGGGACCTATTATGTTTGTTAACTACTATTAAAATTGACAAGTCGTCTCGATTTCTCCCCGGTTACTGGCAGATGGATACTGAGCCGGTTCACCTCTGCCGAGCTTTTATTCCCGGATACACTACCAACTATGCCTGTTATTGAAATCCCAAAGGAGCAATGGGCGCAAGTACTCGAAAAGCCCGGCGGCCGTATGTGTCTCCCTTTTCTATCTCTAACTTGGTACGCTAATAGCTAATATCAATTAACAGTGGTAGTTCATAAGAAAATCCCCGTGCATATGCCAGGCCCTGATGAGGTCTTGGTTAATGTGAAGTATTCAGGCGTCTGTCATACCGATTTACATGCTATGATGGGCGATTGGCCACTGACGAGGAAGATACCTCTAGTTGGTGGTCACGAAGGCGCTGGTGTCGTGGTCGCCAAGGGTGAGCTTGTCACGAACATAGAGATTGGTGACCACGCTGGGGTTAAGTGGTTAAATGGCTCTTGTTTAAACTGCACTTTCTGCTTGCAAGGCGATGAGCAGCTCTGTCCTCAAGCTCTTCTCTCCGGCTATACCGTCGACGGCACTTTCCAGCAATATGCTGTTGCCAAGGCGGCACATATCACCCGCATCCCTAGCGAGTGTAGCTTGGAAGACGTTTCCCCTATCCTTTGCGCAGGACTCACCGTCTACAAGGGGCTTAAGGAATCTGGTGTTCGTCCGGGGCAATATGTCGCTATAGTTGGTGCAGGTGGTGGCCTCGGGTGCTTCGCTCTACAGTACGCTAAGGCCATGGGTGTCCACAGCATCGCAATCGACGCAGGGAACGATAAATCCAAAGCTTGCAAAGATCTGGGCGCAGCAGCGTTTATCGACTTCCAAGAGTCCTCAGATATTGCCGCTGATGTTAGGGCCGCGGTCCCAGACGGGTTCGGGCCCCACGCTGTCCTCGTGCTCGCAACCCATGAGGAGCCATTCCAGCAGGCATACAACTATGTTCGATCGCACGGAAGCATTGTGTGTATTGGTATGCCGGGCCATGCATACCTTAAAGCACCAATCTTTGCCACTGTCGTTCGCATGATCAACGTCAAAGGCAGTTATGTGGGTAACCGCCAGGATGCGGCCGAGGCTATTGAATTCTTCCGACTTGGCCTGATTAAAGCGCCACACAAGCTTACTGGTTTGAGTCAGCTACAGGATGTCTATGATATGATGCTCAAGGATGAGGTTGTGGGTCGGTATGTGGTTGATACAAGCAAGTGATATCGGTTTCAAAGTTGTGCGATGGCAGTATGGCTGGTCAGGTTGAGAGAGATTGCATTAAATCACCATTCTGGCTACAGTTTTAGCTGGAAGATTGTTCTATTTTATGTAGTACTGATATGAATGTTACCAATTCTCATTCCTGCTAGAACCTGGCTGCCTCCAAGCCGTGGCTTGTCTTACCTAGTGAGGTTGTTGCCTTCTGCGTGATTGGAGACATCTAGTCCGAATAAAATTATATCTGGTTGGCTTGCGTCCATGCTTCGATTTACTTCTGGATAGGGATCTGTTGTAACTCGAGAACTCAGCTAAAGAGCCGCCCTCTACGGTTTTCGTCTTCGCTTTTCCATGTTCCCCTTTGCTTTAAGATACTCTGATGAGTCGTTCAGTCAGAGTGTCAATATGGTCATTGCGATTTTCAGACAGAGCAGGTAAAGATAAAGGTGTGCGGAGGAAAGGCAGCACGATGCATGCTATCTACTGGTAAGATGATTGATTCTCCATCCTATCTTTGTCTCCATCTTGTTAATACCACCAGACAGCCCGTTTTCAACGGTCTCCAGCTTCGGATATGAGGCCCCATTTCATCACTCCAGTATTTGCTGGAGCATACGATTTATACTTATGCCGCAGATTCTGTATTATTCACGGTAATTATCGTAGAATCCAAATGTCCAGACAGAGTTGCAATATTGAATTCCAAGGCATACGCGGGATATTGTGATCCAGGAAAGCTCAAGAGTAGCTTTATGAAAATTAGCTGCGGGTACCCGGGAATGCTTGAACAGGACCTCCTGACAAGTTACCAGAGAACAAAAAATGGGCGAATGAGATCGGGCAGAGATGATAGTATTACTCCCCAACTTAGAGTTTAGCCACTGGAAGAATGTTGCCAAGCCGCCCAAATGATTAACTGTCGCGCCATATTCTCAGTATGAAATAACGATGATGTAAAATCCTCGAAGCGGTGTAGTGGCCCACGTAATGGCAAAATAAGTGATAGTAGATATAGTTTTACGGAAGAACCCTGTCTTGTAGTAATTCTCTCTCCTCTCGTTATCTCTTTGAGCGGCATAAGGCTCCGGCAGGTCACTCGCCCCACATTGCTTACTAACAACACTAGTACCTGCGGGGTACGTGAAGTTCTCGTCAGACAGCTTCTTCATTCAACACAGCCAAAATCATCAAAATCCTCATACAAATTGACCCTAACGCGTCTTAATTAAAACGATGAGCTCCCAAGAGATACCTGATTATATAGATGATCACAGCTTTGATACCCCGCCTTTGAGGGCGGCTGATGACCCCACCGGCGTGCCTAATTTTCCGCCCGAAGAGGGCTGCGGTGATGATTTTCAACCTTTTAACCTAGAATATCGTGATTTCAAGATCAACCCTCTACCCAAGGAACCACTTGAATTATTCCAGCTTTTCGTACCTATTTCCCTTGTACAGTCATGGATTAAATACACCAACAGCTGGGTCACTCACTTACTTGAAAATGGCATTATTGACAACTGGAATACCCCCCTTTCCAAACAGTCCCGCATTCTCAAGTGGGAAGGCATCTCTACTGCAACAGCTTATGTATGGCTTGGGGTCCTTATTTACCTAGGAATTCATAGGGAAATATCGATCAAAGACCATTGGAAGTCCCCTAGCCTAGGAGATCAGCGCCCTCTTCACTCAATCATCAAGTTCATGCCGTTACGGAAGTTCGAGCTGATCACGAGGTATTTCCGCACTTTTGACTACACCAAGCTCGATGTGAGGGATGAGAGCGACCTTCCAAAGACCTTCCAAGCGGCTGAAGAGTGGTCTAATCACATACAAAGCGTGTCTATCGAGCTCTATTCTCCAGGGACTAACTTCACTGTAGATGAGTGTATGATCCCTTTTACAGGCAGATCAAAAGAGACAACAGTCGTCAAGAATAAACCCACGCCCGTGGGGTTCAAAGTCTGGGTTATCGCCCAACAGGGCTTCTTTCTGCAGTGGCTTTGGCACGTGAAGGCATCACCATATAAGGCTGTTATAGTCGAGCTACCTACACCAACGCCGTATGGCAAGAAGGGAAAGCTACGGACCGAGATTCCTCTCAACAATACACAAAGCGTCGTGGTTCACCTACTAAAAAGGCTGTCAACGCAGACACATCACGTCTTCACGGATAACCTCTTCTCGTCGCCGCAGCTCTTCCGCCTTCTTCGGCAGCTTGGCCACGGTGCCACAGGCACGGCACGCCCTAACTGCGGCATCACCACCGAGATGAAGCATATAAAAGAGACCGGAAAAGCTCCTGACGGCATAGCTTTGCAATATAATAAGGTATATTTGATCCCGACACAAGATAAACAGGTATGGACAGCTTTACCTGTATTTCCCTTACTAATTTGTCCTTTTCCTTTCTCCTTAGGTCATCCAAATCGCTTGGAAAGATAGCAGCATCGTGCTCTTCCTTTCAACTGTGCTTAGCGGAGCCCCTCACGAGCGCACACCAAAAAAGAGGAAAAAGCCCGCCAAAAGAGGCACAAAGGCAGAGTCACAGCGCCTGCAGCAGGTCTTCAATGGTGATAGCTTCAAGATAATCCCTATTCCTACTGTTGCCGCTCAGTATAACGATGAAATGAATCACGTTGACCGCGGCGATCAGATACGGTCTTATACAACATATCAGCACCGATTCCGGCGCGGTCCTTGGCAAGCGTTGCTTTGGTCTTTCCTCCTTGAAGTCGCACTTGCGAATAGCTTCATTTTACAGAAGAAAACACGGCAGCCTCGTTGGAAGCCCTATAGCACGCTTAAAGCTTGGAAGGAGTGCATTTATAATGCCATTTTCAACAGATACGCAACTGAAAGTCACATAAGGAAGAGAGGCCGTACAGGAATGGAAGAAGACATCGAGGATACAGAAGCACGGCAAATTCACCTACAAAGAGATATCAATCATGTCCATCGGGGCATACATTCAAGCTGCCTAGCTTGCAAAGGCTTCCGGCAGGGTCAGGCCCGACCCTTTAAAAGGAAGAAGGAAAAAGGAGGTTATCTACAGCCGATATCAGGAAATGAACGAAGGGTGCAGACCGTGTACGGCTGCAAAGTATGTGATGTAGCTATTTGTAACACGGCTGACTGCTGGTACTTCTATCACACGCAAATTTAGGTGTGTGAGAATGTACTTCAAGTAGCGCTCATTTTGATAGGTCCTACACCCCTGTCGTGACCCCGCCGGAGCTTTATGCCGCCTGAAGAGATACCACGGACGGAAAATCATAAGCGGCTATTTATGGCCAATGGCAGCGAGTTAGTAGAGACTGACCCAATGTCTAATTCCGGTGAACTCGAAACGTCAGGGTTGTTGGATGAAGTTGCGTCAGAAAGGCTCGAAAGGCATACAACACAGAGCGGCTTCATTCGCGACGCCGTCATCGGTCTTGCCGATGGCCTAACAGTACCCTTCGCGGTGACTGCTGGCTTGACTTCGTGGGTTCATTTTCTACCTGATATGATTTAGAGCTAACGAAGACCAGGATTGGGTCCACAAAGTTGGTCATTCTTGGCGGAATGGCAGAATTATTTGCCGGGTCTACCGCATCAACTCATGAAATTCGGTAGCGCCTGTGGATACACGCTAGGCACAGCCATTTCACCCATTTGACCAATAGTAATATTTAGCAAGCCATCAGATCTTTATTTACAGCTAGGCCAATTAAGAAGCTAGAAACAGGCTAGCGCGTACCCACAGGCGCTACCGAATTTCATGAGTTATAGCGGTATAAGTATGGGTTTGGGAGCTTATCTTGCCACGATTACGGATGCACATCACTTTCGAGTAGAGGAAGCACGTGAGCAGCGTCAGGTCACAGGGACTCCGCAACTTGAAGGAGAAATTTTGGTAGAAATTTTCACAAACTATGGCCTCAGCAGAGAAGAAATATTACCTATCCTCCAGAGTTTCAGGCAGAATCCAGAATCATGGGTCAATGTGAGTACTCCGATCTCTCGATACAGCGCCAACCTGAAAGTATATAGTTTATGATGGACTTTGAGCTGAAGCTTGAGCGGCCCAGCTGGTCTCGACCATGGCTCTCCGCCTTTACAATGGGATTAGCATATTTCGTAGGTTAGTACATCAAGTTGCTGATTCCAATTGATGTTAATGAAATATTGAAAGGCGGGCTGATCCCCATGCTGCCCTACTTCGTGAGCAAGCATATCAATACTGCACTAACCACCTCAATTGCAATTACAGCTGTTATGCTGTCCATATTCGGATATGTCAAATCCGTGGTTACTGGACTCGGCTATTATTCTGCCCTCTACGGATCTCTAGAGACCTTGTTTGTTGGAGGCGTTGCCGCCGGGGTTAGTTATGGTATTGTATGGGCTGTAAATGAAGGTTTTGAAATAACATGAATAAGAGGGACAAGCTGTGACTGGGTTTAAGACGATTATTGAGTTACGCGTCACTTTAAGGACATGATCCAATCCATATCTTGCATGGCTAGCACGCTACGAGTGATATAACAGGAAGTGAATATGGTAATTCTTCCACCCATTACATCTATCATTGGCACCACAAGGCCCGCCGGACCCAAGACCCTCCCCTCCTCGACCCTCTAATGACGCTGTCGGCACTTCATCCTCTTCATTGCTATCCTTTCGACCGTGCGAAGGTTCCTTAATTTAACTTGCTCCATTGTTAGAACACTATCAGAGACTTATTCTTCGGACTGAGATAGTCGCCAGTGCAGATCCGTACTGATACAGATATAGCCTTTAAGGTCAGTGCGTATTTGATTAGACCTCTACGAGTGACCGCTGCTGAGTCTTCGCACAGCCAAAAGAATGAATTCCCGGGTAGTATCGGCTGTTAGAATGCTTATTCCTAGTTGCTGTTGGATTGACGACTTAGATGCGAATGTGTTATCTAGTCATTATCTGAGTGGTCTTCCATTCCCACTAGATCACATGTGTGTAGTGGCGCCGATATATAACACCATGGCCAGCAACAACGGCCTTAGGCCATTCAAGCTCGTGGTAGTGTTGACGACAATGTGGCCTTCTCTACTTGTTGAAATTTTAGTTGACAGTATTAGTTGCCTCAGCCTTCTTCGGGTGCAAGAAGCAGCTGAGCCAAGAGAGGGCCTCATTGCTGACGTCGAGGACGGTGGTAGCAGCAGCCTTTCCGTGGGCGACAAGACCTGCTTGCTCGTTCTCATACATAGGCAAACCGTTTAAACGGTCGAATATTTCCTCAAACGTTTGAACGGTTCAAAAATATTGCAAACGGTTAAACGAACGAATAAACGATTTAAACGAACGAATGAACGATTTATGACGGTGAGAAATATCCACCGCGCCTGCTCTAATACCAATCGAAATAATGCCCACTATCGTCAACGTCCTGAGAGTCACCCTCCGGCCGTGGGATTCCGATTAAACCCATCCCGTTCTCATGCAGAGGCTGTATGAGTCCTTGACGCAACCAATTGCCCGTACATTCAATCATCTCGATAGTTTTGCATGTGATTCGTAATCTATCCCATGAACATGTTCTTCTTGCCCCAGAAAACGTCCTCTCCGGCTCCGATGACTCTGCTGGGATAGAAAGAATGCAAATAGCCATGCGGCTAAGTTTCGGATACTGCTTTCTCTGCTGTGGTTGACACCACTCCAGAGGCGTACAATCCGGAGGGATATCTGTTGCATCAACGTTGATGAAGCTAGTGAAATCATCCATAACACTCGCGTTAATAGTCCTAACCTCCAGCTTCTTTGATAGTATCGCGAGTTGATTTGGCTTCTTTGCCAGCGGTGGTGGCATCGACGTCGGGGTGGAGGGATGGTCGCTGGGTTGCTCGTAATTAAATTCCTTTTGCCAGAATGCTGTGGCCGAGGCAATAGTATCTTCATGCCATTCCTTTGGCCAGTTCTGCTTGATATACGCGATGCGTTTACGGGGATCAAGGAGGAGAGCGGCGGCGTATACGGGAACCTGGTCAGTTAGGCGGTAGTATTTAGAGAGGATAAACCATCCCATATCGATGGCTCGAACCATCCGTTCGTCGGAGTGTTCATCCGACTGATATATCTTCTGATACAATGTTAGTAATCGACTTGATGTGGATAGATTGAATGGTACCTGTTGTTCTTCGTAATGGAGTAACAACATATCCATCAGCATCAACGATTGTGAGATAGACGAGTCATCTCCCTCTGCATACAATGTTGCTGAAGCAAATGGCTGAAGAAACGTATGTACTTTGCCTAGCAACTCCCAATCTCCAACTAATAGCCGATTGTCTCCGATGACCTCTTCGTGATCAGACATGAAGGACTGGATTCTGTCCTTCTTCCTAATCACACGATCAATGACCTGATACCAGGACGACCAGCGGGTACGATTATCCATCCCTAAACGCAGTCCCACTGCCTTATCCCACGCATTCTGGTGGAGGCTTGATGAACTTAGCCACACAGCTAAGCCATGAAGCTTGCGTAATGCAGTGACGTTCTCAACGCCGCTAAAGTCGTCAGCCGATATCACGGACGTATTGCTAGCCGTGCTGCCCTTGCGCTTGTGCTTTCTGGCCGGCTCTCCGTTCTTTCTCTTTGTTGTATTTCGTTCGGCGGCAGCCTTCTTTCGATGAGAGGTTAGGACCTCGGAAAACTGGGAGAGAAGCTCCTCTCCAGTGACACCGGATGCTGACTCGAGTGCTGCGACTAGAGCCTCTTTAGAAGATGCGAGAAGGAAGGCTTGAAGGGATAGATTAATGATATGCGCGATACAGCGTATACGACGTCCTTTTGCGTTGAATTTAATCCACTCAATGTCAGCCTATAGCCTAAACTGCGTAGTTAACTAACCTTATGTCTACTCATTAGCTTGCGTTGTATAGACTCAAGACATGTGTCGTTTGAAGTCGCGTTGTCACCCGTGTGCCAACCAAGTTTTGACTGTATCCCTTACTTCTCTAAAGTATCGATAACAGCCTGCGCTTGAGCTTCTCCAGAATGACTCTCTGCACATTCTGGTAGAGATAGTAGTGCCTTACGAAGCTTGTAGTCTTTATCTACCCATTGTGCACACACAGCAAGTAGAGAATGTCTATGCGGTGATGTCCAGAGGTCTGTTGAGATATGAATCGGACTTGACGCGGTGGTGAGACTGTCCTTGACCTCGCTGCTGTAAAAATCATAGTTTGCTGCAATATATCGGACCATCGTACGCCGTGAGGTAATGAGGGAGTCTTTGATGTATGGGTTACAAGCGAGAGCGAGTTGATTAAACTCGTCCCATTCAATAGCCGAAAAGGGCACTCTCCGACGCGTGAGTATGCTGATCAATGCTTCCTGATATGCTTGCGGGTTGAAGGCATTTCGAAGTGCGTCCTCGCTTGCTACAGGGCGAAAATGTGCGGAGATTGAGCGCTGGGTGCCCGATACAGACCTGGTGGATCTGGATGCGACGGGGTGGTTGTTTCTGACGTGATTGGCAGCATTTGCCTTATGGTCGTATCGTTTATCTCCACACGCAGTGCAAGTATAGATGGTTTTACCTCCAGTCTTGCGTCCGCGTATATTTGAACGGTCCTTCGTGATGTCCATAATTGAGAGGAAGTTTGACGGCAATCCATTGACATCTGGGGGGTTTTCTGTAGCACCAATAATAGACGATGTGTCAGATGACATATTGATAGGTAAAAGGCGAGATTTTGAACTTGGTATCATGGATTGAGACCCAATATCAATGGGTTTTGTGTCGGCCTAGCACCGATACACGAATGCAGACATTGAACAAAAGATCAGTGTAGATTGAGGACCGTCTCTTCTATCTAAAGAGCGACGAGAGTCGGTCTCTTATACCTGTGTTCAGTCTGCCGATCTCATAGGCAGCAGGCTGTTACCTGACGCTAGGTATGGTGTAGCGTTCACGCTGACCGTGAAGCTATTCACAATGGTCGTGATCCTTGCCCTGGACCTAAGCGAAGGTCTCCGGAGCTTGACATTTTGAAAGATTTTTCGAGTGCCAGGGCTGAAAAATCGTTTAACCGTTCAAACGGTTTTAGGATGCCCTTAAACGGTTAAACGATTTAACATGCATAAACGTTTTAAACGGAACGAACGAATGAACGAACGAACGAAAGTGCCCATGTATGGCGGCCGCCATATTCCTGCGAGGCACACCGTCCGACTCCTCTCAGGACGTCTTTCTCGAGTTACAGGCACTAGCGGCATCGCATGGAGCCACACAGGTACGCTGGGCGCCAGGACACACCGACATCCCTGGTAACGAACAGGCCGACAAACTGGCCAAAGCAGCATCATCAGCCCCCGAGCCTGAAGGGGCTCAGCCAACACTAGCATACTTGCGAAGGATCGCAAGACAGAAACCGAAAGAAGCATTCGAGACGTGGTGGTCCACCTCTGCCCCTGAGCAGTATAAGAGACTCAATCTCAAGGCGACCACAGGTTGCCCGCCGGAACTCTCGGTCCCACGTGCAGCCTTGCAACGTCTGCTGGCAGCAAGATCCCTCCACGGGGACTTTGCAGCATATCACGAGAGATTCGACCACAGTGAAGCACGACTGGTCTGCTCGTGCAACCGACGCAAGGCACCCGATCATATCTTCTATTGCAGAAAGGTACCGCCGCGCCATCGGATGAGGTTCGCACCCTCACCGAATGGAGCAGTCAACCTCGCAGTAGGAAAAGACTTCACCAAGTTCATTGAACTATCCAAAGCGAGCGCCTTCTTTGGGAAGATATGCCCTCGCTATTAGACGAGAATGACCCGAGACGCACTCACGCCCTTCCTTCCCTCTTTATCTCCTATGCATCTCTTTTGTTGCCTCCCTTTCTTACCTGGCCTCGGTCAGATGAAGAGCGCTGGTATGATCTTCATTTGGCCGTGACTACCTGAGGCAACCTCGAGCTGCCGCAGCCATGGCTTTACCATAATCTACCTGGTCACAGGCTTATCTTGCGGCTACTGTTTATCAGCTGCCCCTGCTCATCCCGCTGACGGGTAATAGGCTCGATACGATGCGCCGTTCGTGCCGATGATATGCTGGATAGTGTGGTCTGTTATTGTGTCTTGCAGAAAATGCGCGCACTGTGTAATTAGATCATAGATAGCGACCCCTAGCTCAGCACGTCCTGTGCCCCAGTAGGGGACTTTTCGGGGCTGATGGCCCCCCGGACGAAAATTATACATATATACATACATTACATACTTGTTCAGTTGTCCAGCAATGAGCGCTGAGTGTGAGCATGTCTTTCCCCAGACGAAGAAGGTGATTACGGATGAACGGAACCGGCTTGGCTCGGACACCGTAGCAGCGATTGAATGCCAGAAACACCTGCTTCGAACGGGTATGTTAACGCAGGTCTATGAATAGGGGTAGAGAAGGGAAATGAACATCGTTAGTGATCGGTCGATTAATGGCGGCCAACCAAGTAAAGTAAGGCACCCTCATCGAGTAAACCAAGTCAAGCAAGGGGGTACCATCAACCAAGTCAAGTAAGGAGTCCAACTTTTGCTTTACTTGGCTGTTGGACACACTGACTCCCACACATATAACAGATCGAGGTAATGCCTTAGTTCAATCTAGCTCGGGCCATTCATCCAGCAATGCTAAATTCAAGTCGCGGCCAACACCACAGGTCTACGCCGAATGGGGTATCAGGGATGACGAGATTGAGCTGGTTTCTGATGCTCACGAGTCATATACACCAGATCCCAGAGATGCTGAATAGCCAGGGCACCATGAGATGATTAGAACTATCGACCTGTTGTTGATTTTTTTTCTCGTGATTTGATCGGAAGCGAATGAGATCTGTGACTGCTATATCCCTTAGCCTAGCGTCTACTGTACCAAGGACTGCTTGTAATTTTGTAAATTACACACTTTTCGCCTCTGAGCACCCCTGTTTCTCGATTATCTTCGTGAATTAGATCTTGCTTATCCGTGCACGTTGGTGGAGGTTTGAACGCCTATTCCTGTATTCTCTTTGCAGTCTGTCCAACCGATGTTCTAATCTAAACCTCCAGTACGAACAAAAGTTGGAGGATCCGTTCTAGAACTCTATTCTTTTACTATTAATTGTGGTGTAGTTCAAATTGTCGTATAACCCCCAATTTGTTTCCATGGACGTGTCTATCTCCGCTCTATTTCCATCCATCCCATCCCATAAGGACTATTTAGGACATGCGAATCGGGCTCGTGCCAGACTTGAGTTCGTGGGGACTTGGTGATATCCACTGTTCAGTAACACAAATGCTTATGACCGGTACCCCTGCGATCGGAAATATTGACTACCAGAATCCCCCTGTTGCCCATTCTATGCCATAAGCCTCATGGCTCCAATACAACGCCCCATTCTCTTTACTCAGAAGTAACCCGCCGATGCAAGTAAGCACAGGGTCGCGAACGTCTTGAAAGCACAACAGTTTCCCCCTCCATTTAAACGGGGACTTGACCATATTGTCGGCAAACGTAGTGTCTTTCGCTGTTCGTGGCAGGCAAATGGTTCACAGTATTGGCCAGCAATTGAAATCAAGTATATGTTTCGTGATCTGAGGAGAACCCCAGTCACGGCGGCTATGTTATATCCATCCCCTTTGTATCAAGTGAAGCATCCATAAACCGTGCATCAATTCTTCTACGTTCCCCGGTGTCTCAAGCTTACTAGCCTCGCGCCAGACCAATACTATCAGTAGAGAAGCGAGTCCGACATTCGCCCAGAAGATATAATCTCGAGATATAATCTCGACATTATAGCCATTATGAGGCATATCCCAACGCTCACATTTGCTTGGAATACACGAGATTATTTCGTGAAAGCAGCCGAGTGGTGTGCCAAGTGGCTCGAGAAAGGACCGTGGCGTGTGTAGGGCTTTCTCTTCGACTCGCTACAGAAAGGACATACGTAATGCCCCGATTGTATCCGAAGCCCATTCATACCAATACGAAGATTGTTGTCTCGTTAATCCTTCTCCAGATAATTAGTCAAATCACAAGGAAGCTGCTTATACCAATCAGCCTTTGGGTAAGCTACAATGAAGTCACAAGGAAAGTGTGTGTTATTCCCATCACTGATGTGTGTTGTAGGTAATCCAGGACTGGCAAAGTGATGCTGGTTAGTGTTGGAAGAATTGATGGTTCCCCCTCAACTTCAGGATCAAGGATCAAGATTAAAGCTAAAGTTTGATTTCCTAAAACTCAAATCGTAGGACTGTCATCAAGGACTAGGACTCAAGTCCTAGGAAGAATCAGTTGAAGATATAAGGCCTCAAAGGTCCTTCGACTGCAAGGAGAAAATAATAACAAATCAGTTGTTAACTGCACTCAGCATCCCTGCGTGATCTAATAACATAACGTCGAAAAATGACTTTTGCCAACATGATCATTCAGATTAATTGTAATCTTCAACAGGGGTAACGTCGGGGCCTGGGGCTCCCTCTTCAGCTTCTTTCTCATTGTCGACGGTCAAACGGATCGAGTTCCATCACAAGTTAGCAAAAGCGGTGGCCGCCTTCGTCTCGACTCCGACCCTTCAACAGCAACAGTTTACCGATCACCGTTCACCGATAAACACCGGTAACACTCAACCCGTCACTAGGAATGTTTAGGTTTAGGTTTCGGTGAGCTCTATCACAAAAGGCCGGAATTCCTTGCTAATGCAATTTCAAGCCTAAAAATATACTTTGTGATTTGCAGCCGGTCATGTGCGAATACAAGATTAGTGGATAGGGGGTTGCATGGCGTCTCGGGTGTCATGCGCAAGGATGGCGCTCCGTGCGACGCGTTCTACCCCACAGCGGCCAAAAGATTGTGTCAAACCTGTGGCGAGCATGTAATTTGTCCCTGGCCGTCTTTATCTCGAAACAGAGACTGCACGTCTAGCTTAGAATGTAGCAGATCTTGGCCTGGGTCTGCCGACGACAGTTATGGACGAAGCTGACCAAAACTCATCGAGGCAGCACGTCAGCGGCATAATCAGGGGGTACACAGGTTGAGCCGCCGTGACAAGAGTTTCAGTGAACCGACGACTGCGCCTGAGGGTAATACATGGGCTATATCTTCCAGGAGGAGTGCTGGTGGTAGTGGTGCGATATGTAGCGGTGAGAATGGGGAGTGCCGGACTACAGTAGAGGATTATTGAGCTGGAATCCGGCGTCTAGGCTCTGAGTGCTACTACTTTCCTCGCTAACGTCGGGTAGAGGAAGCCCTTGGGGGATTATACTGTGACGGCCCACGTTGTTATACTCCATCTCGACAACGTCCTTGTGAAACATGACACTGCTGCTTGAGGAGTTGGTGTTGGAGGGCAGGATCGAGGAGAGCACGCTGATTGAGATATAGCCAGCGTTGTAGTCAGCTGATGATGATGGGGTCAAGACGTTGGAGGGGCTGGGGCAGGAGACGGTGCTCGCCAAGGATTCGCAGTTGTTGGATAAGGGGACGTGTTGTTGGCTGTAGTCGGGGAGGAAGTTGTAGTAATCGCTAGGAAATGGTGATCCACGAGGGCTAGGAATGGCATCGCTACTAGTGCCGAGGTTGTCGTTGAATGTCGACGTTGATGAGAAACTCTCGAGCAACGAGAGCTGGGGTGAATTCAGACCTGGAGCCGAGTAAAGTGATGAGGTTATTTGCACTCTCATATTCTCCTTGAGTCGCATCAGCTCTTCCTCGAGCGCCCTATTGCGGTTCAATAGCTCTTGGACGGTCTGGTCGCAGCTTTGGCTCAGCTTGAGCGCCGTTAACTCGCGGTCCAACCGCTCTATGTGCTCCCTGGTGCGGGCACGGATGGCCCTCTTGGCTTCTCGATCAGACCTGCGTATTTGGATATGATATATCGATATCAACTGTGCTATCTGGATATATCGATACTGATATATATCGATATCGATATAACTCTCTGCCTCTTAAATGGATATCCAGATTGATATCCACCTAAATACCGCTCTCTGATTGGCTGAAAAGATCTTATCAACTGATTAGATGATGAAAAGGTTTCTCTCAATTTCATCAGCACCACCATCTCAGTACTCGTTCAAACGGCCCTAGGTTTTCTAGCACAATTAGCTTATCCAGGTGATTTATCGACCATGACATCATCTCAGACCACCGCCGCCTCTACGCCCTCGATTTCGGACCAGCCCATTACTGGGACGTCTCTGGACTTTTTGTTGGAGATCACAAATGTGAGACGACCAAGTCGGTGGCAAGGTGTGAAACAAGGTGGAACATTCCACGGAGGTGGTGCCTGTACATAAACAGTAGTTCTCCTACTGCATATTTTGAATGAATTAAGAAACCTGAATCTTCCCATTTCAACACTCTCACCGTGAGAGAAGCTGCGGATAGATTCAGCGCCTCCAAGAGCGCTGTTGGTCGTCATCTGAAGTCAATGAAGCTATACGGAAAACCTGACTTCAGTGATAACAGCCGCGGCCGGCCGAGGAATCTCGATGAGGCTGAGGAGCGTGCCGTGATCGCGTATATCGTTTGGCTCGAGAGAGCAGGTTTTCCCTGTAATCAGCTACTTATTGAAGAGGCAGCGAATGATTTGAGGGCATCACGAACGCCTCCAGCAGGGCCTGTTGGCGATGGATGGTACAGGCGGTTTCTTCGCGATAATCCGCAGCTGCAGAAGAAGAAGTTAGTTCGAGCTTTCGACCGAGAAAGGGCAGGATTTGAAGCTGGAGATATTGAAGATCTTCAGCAATTCTATACTGACCTTGGTGTAGCTGTTAAAAACCGAGATATCGAGGCCTCACAGATGTTCAACGCCGATGAATGCGGCATACGGATTGGCGCCCTTCGCGAGAGGCTTGAGGTGATTATCGTGAAGAAGATGCTTAACGCTAAACACGATGTTGTTTCTTTCACCAACAGAGAATCAACCACGATGCTTGGATGCGCGAATGCAGCTGGATGTAAGTATTCTCTGGACTTCTGCGCATATTCTGATATATTTTTAGTCATGATACCTCCATTAATGGTATTTAAGACTTGGCCAACGGAATCTTGGGATGTTGATGATCTGGATGAGGGTATTCGCTTCGCTCGCTCTGAGAGCGGCTTTTCCAACGCAGAGATCTCGATGGATTGGATCCGTCATTTTAATCGCAATTCCTTCGAATGCACAGCAAAGGCACAGTCTAGAGGCATTACTTTTACTGACTGGTTTGGCTGTGATGAGTATATGAGAGATATCGATATGCCTGACTTCATTTGGCATCAGCCGTATTTTGAGCGGCCTGAAAAGGAGCGGATTTGGCGATTCCTTGTTATCGACGGCTTCACCGGCAAGACCTCCTTGGAGCTTATGGATTATTGTATTCGCTTCGATATCGAGATCTTCATTCTTCCTCCCCATTCAACACATCATACACAACCTCTAGATGTTGGAGTATTTCAGCTGCTGAAAAATTCTCACCAAAAACGTCTGCGGCGTCACATCCGCGAAGGTTATCTCAATTTCAAGCGCTCCGACTTCGTCAACAAGCTAAGCGAGATAATTAAAGAAGGCTTCTCAGTTCACAACATCATGAACGGCTTTGAGAAGAGCGGAATTTTCCCTGTAAACGGGACAGAAGTTATTCATAAAGTCAGGGAGAAGAAGAAGTCTCTTCTTGCTATTACAAATCCTGCTCTGCCGTCACTTCTTCCAAAAGAAGCGCGCTTTAAAGATGCTCGCGAAGTTGCTCGTCATCTTAAACGCAACTATCGCGATGGCTTCAGTTCACCTACTCGTCATTCCTTCGGCGTTTTGGAAGATGTTGTATGTGAGGCTGTAGTTCTGAATAGCTTCGCAGAAGAGCACATAAAGACCCGACTCGATCGTATTGCCTCTGTAAACAACAAGAGGAAGAAGAGGAAGAAGGTAATGCCATCAGGATTATATATTAATAGCGTTACAGTTAAGCAGGTGCGAGAAAGTCTCATTGCTTCAACGAAGAAAGAGCAAGAAGAGGAGCTTTGCCGCCAACGCCGCAGCTTGAAGCAATTACAAAAAGAAGAAGATAACCGCCTACGAGAGGAATATGAGAAGAGTTACAAGTATGATATAAACAATAATGGGAAGCCTATTCATATTAGCTTTCCGCGTTGGAAGAAGTGGAAGCAATTAGATATAGTTGACGAGATTCTCGTTATTCCTCCTCCATCGCGGGAAGCTTCACCAACTCCCCAAGAAGGCTTCTTTTATGATACGAGGGGTTCAGCACAGCAGAAACGCTTCCACGAGCGACTTCGTGATGCTAGCGCTGCTGGCTTTTACCGAAGTCCTCTTCAGGATATGCCTGCCCTTCCTTCGAGCGATAGTGTTGAGGTTATGCTCGGCAACTCACAGAGAGATCCTGCTCGTGATAGCCTTACTTTTGGAGATTCTGATGACTCGGAAATCGATGAAGAAAGCCCTGATTTTGTTGATCTGTCACAGGATATCGAGGAGCCCGAGCTACCGCCCCTTCCTGCTCCTTTGCCCAGCTTCGAGACCGATTTTTCATCCACTTATCACAGAATCATGAATACATTACACCCGCAAAGGCACACACAGTAACATATCGTCATCCCTTGTGCCGTTGGCGGCCAGATCAGAGGCAGAGGTGAAGGCATCATGGGGCTGGACTGGCCTGCAATCAAGGTTCACAATTTCGGCCGCAACACCACCACAAATATGCCTCGCATAATAAAATAATTTTGGAGATAGCTTTAATACACTTTAATTGAGTCATAGCGGAAATTTCGAATTTATTGCAATAAAATTAGAAGTGTAAGCCAGAGATTTCCTGATTTTCCCACCTATTTCTAACCCATCAGCTGTCCCAGATTTTTGCCCTTGTCCCAGATTTTTGCCGCCCACTCTATGAGTGGGGTTCCTTTTTAGTCAAACCCACGAGTACCCTATGTCAAAAAAAACACCATAAAGCTTCTGAACAGCGCAATTTTAGAATACATATAATATCTCCTGAGTGCGTGAAGCCCTCCAAGGCGTACCCCGCCCCAGTGTTGTGCATTTAACAGCTAGCGCCCTTTATACGGGACCTTAGGGAGCGTAACTGTTAAGGTCTTATCATACGTCTACTTAAGCCTTGGGCGAAAGATAGGCGAGAGTGAGGTATCGCTTTTAACGAGAACTCTGATTGGCCTGACGTCCTTGTCGTGACCACATTGGAGGGCTTCACGCACTCAGGAGATAGGAAACGCTATTCGAATGTCCCATGCTTTCTCATTGGGATGACGTAAGTCTCAATGGATATACGTAAGATCGGCTCCGTGAGTGCCATATCGTCATGAGGGCCATCAATAGATGTACATTTTCATCAGCAACATTTCCAGCAAATATCAATTTCGACTTTCCTTACTTTGCATTTATCCCATCGAGTGCTAACTGGCGCCAGGTACAACTACCCCGCTTTTATCTCCATCTTATGGATAAGGTACGGTTTCTGGTTGGGTCAAAACTTTCTGGGCAGAGCGCTGATTGGCTGTAACTCTTTATCTCCATGTACCTGGCGTCAGTTAGCACTCGATGGGATAATACAACGATTATACCATTAAATAACTTCCGGCAAGCTGATTGCAAAAACGCGTCCAGATCTCTCAATATCTCAATACTGCGCGAAAAATTGCAATCGATACTAATCGTGTCAAGCTCGTGATATGAAGGATGTTAGGGACTTATCTAATACCTGACCCCAATACGGCACTCGCTACATGCTTGTCCACATCAAATTAGCTCGAAAGGCATCTGAAATATCTGCAGGACAAGGGCATATTGTGCCAACTGGCCGCGTTGGACACGTCATTCGCGCTGACCTGACGACCTGTTGTTGACCCATCACCTGCACCATGTTTTGCAATTTCGACATGACAAAGATATTATTTTACCATGACCTCGCCTGATTCCTGCTTCGACATTTCCGACAGCGGCTTCGGGTCCGCTGCCGAATCAGAACCCTGCCCGACGCCGTATCCTACCCTTTCAACCTTGACCCCTGTCTCGACTCTAAGGACCTCTTCCGCAAGCGATGAACAGTACGAACGTACGCTCTGGAGGCATTTCCCAGGCTGGGCATTCTCTGAGCGAGCCAGGGAGACGTGTTGCTGGGCCTGGCAATTTGGATATGACATCCAAAAGGAAGACGACCGCAGATGGATATGCCGAGCGTGCATTCGCAATAATAGTCCACGTCCACGTCATTTCGAAGCTGATGGCATTCATACGCGTACAATCATCTGTTCAACGACCACGGGACCCGCGCTCCGCCTGGAATGACCCAAAGAACTGCTGAAAAGAAGGCGAATTCTAAGGGCAGAAAGCCTCCGGGGCAGCAGACTCTCGCTGAATCCATGAAGCTCGATCTACACGACCCCCTAGAACAAGCAATTGCGAATGACTTCATCAAAAGCTTCGACAAGGAACACTTCCGGAGGCTTCTGATCGACTGGATCGTGGCCAAGAATCACTCCTTTTCGATTGCCGAGGAGGCAGAACTCCATGCTATCTTCGATTACTTGAACCCGTCAGCTTCGGCGCGTAAAGCAAATATTATCCACACAACTGTTCGAGAAAAGGTCGTCGTCGTGTTCGAATAACACAAGCAGAAGGTGATAGAGGTTTTGGGCAAAGCGCCTGGCCTTATCCACATCTCCTTCGACGGCTGGCGGTCTGGAAACCGATACGCCTTATCCCTTGAGTTGTGTTGAACCTCCCGGCCGTACCGGGCCCCACCTCCCCACATTTGTCAGGAGGTATATTAGGGGAACGTAGTACTGCGTCGTCAATTGATTCCACCTTTACCATTATACAAGTTATTTCGAATTGATTAATGGCATCTCGATCAATACCTATAGATTCCTGTGCAGAGACTCTCAACGCGTACGATGATAGTAGCTTCATCAACGAAGATAATAGCCGTCAAGAGCATCAGGGTGATAGCACCCGGAGACCAGCTTTCCCAACTGCTGAGGACCGAGGCTTCAATTTTCAACCATTCGAGGTGCCGCGACGAGAGCTTCTGGTTAAGGAGCTACCCCAGAACCCGCTGATATTTTTCCAACACTTCGTGCCTGTTTCAATAGTCAACAACTGGGTCAAATACCGGTATACCAATGACTGGGTTAACAGCCTACTTCAGAGTGGCGTTACTGATAGTTAAGAACACGAAATAACAGAGAGATCACGCCTTTGCACCTGGAAGCCAACTACCGCCGCAGAGGTTTATGTCTGGCTTGGGATCCTTATTTATATAGGAGTCCACAGTGAAACAACGGTCCAAGATCATTGGAAGACCCCTCAGCTAGAGGACCAGCGACCTGAACATTCAATAATAAAGTTCATGACTTATGACCGATTCCAACTCCTTCATCGTCACCTCCGGCTTTTTGACCACACCAAATTCACTGACGATGATGACTTTCCTATCGTCTTCCAATGCGTTGAGCGGTGGTCTCAACATATTCAACTTGCAACAACAGAGCTTTGTGATCCAGGCTCACATCTTATCGTGGATGAGGGCATGATCCGATATACCGGGAGGAATAAGCAAGTTACGTACGTCTCCAATAAGCCTATCGACACAGGCCTCAAAGTATGGATAGCTGCCCAGCGGGGCCTCTTTATGAGGTGGATTTGGCACCAGCCCGGAGCAAAATATGGTCCAGTTGGTGTTTCGGCGAAGAAGCCGGCATCGCAGAAAGGGAGGAGGAAAGGCAAGGGACGAGACAGCCGACGGAGGACATCATACGAGGCTGATGAGGATGACGAGATCAAGGAAGTTATCCACGTCATCACAGAAGCCGGGAATAAGATGATGGCGCTGAACTCGACTCAAAGCGTTGTTATTGCCCTCATCAACCTGCTGCTGGAGTTGACATATCACGTCTTTGTGGATAACCTATTTTCATCGCCAGACCTCTTCCGCTCCCTTCGCCAGCATGGCCATGGCCCGACCGGCACAGCACGGCCTAATTGTGGTATCTATAAAGGTCTTGCAGACGCCAAAAAGGCCGGCAAGGCAGGCAAGTCAGGTTTCCAACTTAATGAGATCAAGGTCATTCCAACTGCCGACAATCAAGTAAGAAGACTCAATATTCTCCTTTACAATTTAGCTAATAATTCATCTTCTTCTACTTCCCTAGGTCAATCAGATAGCTTGGAAGGATAATGCCCTCGTATTGCTCCTTTCAACTGTCTTTACTGGCAAAGAGAGATGTGATCGTTGGAGGAAGAGGCCGTCAACAAAGACCCTAATGGCACGGCCGATACAACGCTTTTTTAGTGGCGAGCCGGTCAAGCTTATATCTATCCCTACCATTGCTGCTTCCTATAACGACGAAATGAATCATGTTGACCGAGGCGACAAAAGGAGGTCATATCTAGGCTATGATCACCCTATCCGCCGAGGCGCTTGGCAGGCAGACATCCCAGTAATGAATATATATCCATTCTTAAGAGCATATTCATTCTTAAGCTTATGCATAAGGATAAGAATATAGAGGCTGCCAATAAATACATAATTCTTATATTCTTAAGAATATGGATCCGCCACGTCCCTCCCCACAGGGATGCCGCCACCACGCTTGCTTACACGAGCGTGTTTCATTTTGATTGCAGCCGTGCACCGCAAGGACCGACCACTGCCGTCGGGGTCCGCGGCGCGGCTGGATGATAACGAGCGACGAGAAGTAACCCCGTACGACCGCATCAAGCAGTCAATGAGTGTCTCGGATGAACGTGGAAATGAGGATGAATTCGAAAAATTCATCAATTCTCCGCCAAGACCTATGACGACAAGCACGCCTCTTGAATGGTGGTGCCGAGAAGAACAGAGGATTGAGTATCCACGTTTACATCCGTTGGCCATTGACGTACTCAGTGTACTAGCGATGTCAGACGACCCGGAACGGGTATTCTCTTGCGCACGACGGACAATTTCATGAGACAGGACACGGCTCTCGGCTGATACTGTCGAGGAAATTCAACGCCTGAGATATTGGGTGAAGAAAGGCTTGATCTGCAAAGTCTATGTGGCAGTAGATAACGGGGTCATGGAAGTCCCAGCGACGACGACGATATAAGTGGGCCCTCAAGCTTATATTACGAATAATCCATAAGCTTAAGAATAGATAAGAATGTCAGGGTATGACTATGAATACATAAGAATATGGCAATATTATGTATTTATTCATTATTGGGATGTCTGGTCCTTGTAAATAACTTCCTCCTGCAGCTACACGGAGAGCCAGCTTGGAGCCGTTACACGAGTCAGAGGAAGTGGAGGGAATGCATCTACAACGCAGTCTTTCAGGCCTTCCATCCACAGAGCCGGTCAAGGCAGGCATTTCGAGCCGGAGACGAATTTACGCCCGTGGCACAACATAAACACATCCGAAGAGGGAAAAAGTCGGATTGCCTTGCCTGTAAAGGACTTCAATCAGGGCAGTCAAGATCAAAAAGTACAAGGAGGCCTTTGGCGCCGGTGAGCAATAACAAAAGAAGGCGTCAGTCAATTTGGGGATGTGAGCAGTGTGATGTAGCGATTTGTAACTCGAGAGATTGCTGATACTTTTATCATAGGCTAAATTAAGTGGAGGAGTAGGTATTTCCAATATGGTGCATTTTAATTGGCTATACCCCCTGTCGTAACCTGGTGGGTGGGAGGTTCAACACAACTAGAGGGATAGCTCTCATGGACTGGTTCATGGCCATGGTCATTCTCTGTATGAGATGCTGGTTGCTTGACGATAGGTCTTTGGTAGGCTGACTCCGCCCCACAAATGTCTCTGCAGATCCACAAGTTATCAAAGGTAAGTTGCCACTTCTCTGCCCTGTATGTGGAGCTACAAGACCTCCCCGCGCCGAGGCAGTCGAGTCCCATTTTCGGAGGCAGCACAAGCTTGCGGGGCTGCAGAGAAACAGGTGCTATTATTTTGCGACATTAGCAGCGTCTCCCGCACCATTTACGTCGTCCTTGGCAAACTCCTTGGCTATCAGCCTGATCAAGCCACCTGATACTAAAGCCGTCCGCCTTTCGTACGGCGACCTCTATGTTGTGAAAGGTCAGACTACTTTGGCCATCAGCTAGGTTGCCTGCATGTGACTGGTTATTCTAGGTGACATACCAATCGCTCATAATGCTGGCTGAAAGGGTGGCAGTTTCCAAGACTGTGGCGACTGTTTTGACGATACGCTCAGACGCTTGGTGGCAACTACCAACCCTTCAAGGACTTGGCACATTCTTGGTATGAAGCCATGATTCCATCGTGATGCCGTCGTGATATTTGATCTGACCTCGATATGCCTCAGCACGATATGTCATCGGGGACCACTGTTGCAAACACCTGATATATCAGTGAGACTAGATCTGATGAAACAATACTGCTGGAGTAATAGGTGCTGTTGTTGAAAGGTCTAAGTTACATGTGTCTGTGAGGAGCACGGCTCACTACATAATATCCACAACCCAGCCACCAGCAGATCGGACCAATTTAGTCATACGGTCTCAACAAGATCAATCATGTCTCAACATATCCATTGAACGCGGCCAGAATTTAAGCACGAGGATATAAGCGAACAGCAATAGCTCATGAGGTTCATCGCAGGCTTTCTAACCATACTTGGGTAGGGCCTAGAGACCGGTCCCCCTTAGCCTTCCCTTTCCATTGCATGGTGCCTTGGTCAGGCACGGGGGGTACGCTGACCCGGAAAAGGGTCTGCTGACATGGAAAATTGGGGTACTTTATTTCTCCACCTATTGCCCGCAAAATCAGGAGTCACTTATTTCACCCACATGATTTGGCCGGACCTGCCCCTCCATTTGCACGAAATGCATAACAACACTAAAACACCAAGGAATTATCACCACAATTACAGTATATTATTCATCCTTCGGCACAACGAATTCGCCCTAACTAACAGTAATACGTTACCTAATAGTAATTTTATCATTTTCTAATGATTCTGCAGTATCAGAATCACTTTCTTCCAAGTCCTCATCGATTTCCACGCCGTCAACTTCAAGTGACAGTTTTTTCCGTGAGGCACGCCGTTTTTCATCGTCAGCGACAACAAATTCTAATGCTTCGTTAACGATTTTAACGTCGTAGTCATAAGGAAGAAGGAATGGAGGATTCCAATAGAAATTGAACAGTCTGGGGACTTCTGTTTCCCCTGCTTCCTTTGCTTCCTTCCTCCTGACTTTCGACTCCCTCATCTTCGCGTGTAGTTCGCGATAGAGGCAGTATTTCGTCCCCAATAGCCCGGCCGACGAGATACAGTCTTGGTGTTGAGTTTTTATATGAAATTGGCCAGCTGTAAATGGCCTCACTCCTTGTGAGTATGTAGGTTGACTACTGTATAAGTCATTGACCCGTAACTGCTGAAGACTGGCCCTGAGAAGTCTCCTGACTTCCGTCATCCACCTTCGTAGACAAGCAACTTCGTCCCTGACCTCCTTCTTATGCATCCGTTGTGCCTCTGCAGCCTGATTTGCCCGTCGGTTGTGTAAGTCCTTGGCGACGCGAAGTCTGGCATCGTATACTGTAATTGGCCCGTAATTAGCCAAGATTGTAGTCCCTTGGTCACGATTCGAACGCTTGAGGCTCTTCTCCTTGAGGCGGCGCATCTCCTGAGTCGCTGTAATGCCGTTTAATGCGAGAGTTGTGTGTGCTTTCCGTAGCTTTTCATTGACGTGTGCCACGGTGGGAGTCAGAGGCGTGCCCGAGGCCACTGATACCTCGATTCGGAGGGCCACGTACTGCTCATACTGTCGGATTTGCCGCATCTTCAGCTCGGGGGTGATGACTTCGTTCCAGTTGACCAATGGAGGCGTGGATGACACCAATCGATTCTCCTCGTTCACGCGGTTCGAATGATGTAGGTCTCGAGAGAATTGGCCGAAGTCTTCCTCGTCGGATTCGGAGTCTTCGTCACTGGGGTGTGCCGAAGAGTCACCTGCAGAGATATAGCCGGGAAGATCGGCCTCAGCCGCCTCCAAAGATAGTGATGATAACGGATCGACCATACGGTCTAATACGGCCGAGGGATTGAAAGGATAGATGCCGGTCTTCTTCCACGATGAGATAATAGTACTTCTCTTAGTAGCTTTGCGGCGAATCTCCTGTAAATGAAACAGGAAGTCAGCTTTATTGAAGTCCGTAGCCCCATCGGTGATTTCCCGTTGTAAGACCTCTTGATGCCAGTGCTTATACGAGCTGAACATCCCTACATCTAACGGCTGAAGTATATGCGTCAGATGAGGCGGGAAGGGATACAACACCACGCCTGCGACTTGGGCTTTATGGTGTAGTTCTTTTGTAAAGTGATTCTCGCAACCGTCTAGTAATAGGACTCTTTTTCCCCGTCCATTTTGAGGACGTGTATGTCGTTCAAAGTGGTCGAAGTAATCCTGCGCGGTGACATCGTCAATATAGCCTTTTGGTGTTGTGGCGATCGTTGCCTCTCCTTCGAGGCCGTTGTCAACCCACCGGGACGGAATCTGTACACCGGGCATGATGATAAACGGTGGAATAACCTGTCCTTTTGCAGATATTGACTCGACGGTTGTGACACTTATTGTCTCGTGTGCGTCGGTCAAAACGGGCTCCTCAACTTCCCCAAAAGTCCATAGGAAGATACCGTTCTTAAGATAACCGATCTGGAAGCCTGTCTCATCGCCATTCCATACATTTTCAAAGTCTACGTCATTTTCTTCGTTCTCAGTAAAGATATTCCACTTCCTGAACCATCCTTGGATATTTCCTCGGTCTGACATAGCTTTACGTTGTGCTGAGAGAGTCTGAGACTTTCTTTTATGAAAGAACTGTGAATAACGTCGTAGAAAACGTCGTGCCCAGTATCGTGAAGCTGTGGCATCACGATCTGTAGCCTTGAGTACGGAATTGGCATACTGACGAAGCGTACGTTGTTGTATATGATGTCCCTGAGTGACGCGGCGCCAGCACCAAGTAAGAATAGCTTATTCTTCTTCCTTAGAGAATAAGGTATAATTCCCACCATTCTGAGTAACTGGATGGCTTCCTCTATGTCGTGACCATAGTCTTTTATATGGAACTCTCCATTCTCTGCTTGCTTTGGCGAGAGAAGTGTAAAATCCTTCCCTAAAGAGCTCAACAGCCGCAACAGTGCGTTGTTCAAGGTTGTACGAGGTAAACCGTGAAATGTTAGGTTTTCTAGTCACCGAATTAATCCATCTTTGTAATGCAGTAAGAGTAGGTTCTGTGCTTTCGAATGATGTATTCATCGTGAGATTTGGTTCATAATTGATGCCTCTGTGACTGAGTGTTGTGATATTATTCTTGGTGTTGTGGTGGTTGACCCGTCGTTGCGCTATGACGTTGGTGGGGGTAATAACATATCACGGGCGTCATCGGTGCAGAAAACGGGGACTATGCCAATGGCCGAGTGATTTAATTATCTCATACTAACCCCGCAAAAATTGAGGTACCTAAAGGTTTTCCCTGTCGGCCGACCCTTTTCCCTGTCACCCTACCTCCCGTGCTTGACGCACGGGCACCTACGGTGGAAAGGAAAGCACGGGAGGCCGATCTCTAGGCCTTACCAAGTACTTCAAAGGTATGCTTACCCCGCGGCCAAAAAGCTACTTACGGGCAAATTACGGGCAAAATTGGCAGCCTAAACTAAACGTCATACTTACGTGCGGGGTGCATGTCTGTACCAGAGGATTCCCACCTTGGACAGAACAAAAAGAATGCTATTGCGAAGAGGAGGCTGTAAGTGCTCCATATTGTATAAACGACTTCTTAAACAAACATTTAGTCTAACCTTTCGCCTTGCCGGCCTTGGTTCGCATGCCTCAACTGCGTATTAGCGCAATCGACCGCAGCAGCAGATGTGTCTCTCGTGCCGAGAGGCATGGCCACCTTGACGCGACCGCGGGCCGTGAGGTTGTCTATTGCCACGCCTGCGTTGCTGAATGGTATCGAGACGAGAATGGACTAACATGCCCCGAATGCCATGGCGAGATTACAGAGATTGTAGGTTTTCCGCTGCTGCCACTTGATATCCAGAATGTTAACCGTGATATCCAGATTGATCCTGCAAACGATCCCCGCGACTTCGATCACCACTCCTCTGCCTCCGCTTCACCCGAGCATCACCCATACGATTCAGATCCTGAAGAAGTCGACATAGATGAGCATACCCAGCATGGATTTGCCTTCAGACGGAGCGTCCGAGACAGTCCCGCTATTGCACCGACTTTTGAGCGCTTCTTTGATATGCTTAACGGATTTGGACCTCGCGCGCCTGGTAGAAACGGATCTTTCCCATCGAGCCCCGGAGAACGTGAACAACCCCCAGAACCAAACTTTGGACCACGCATTTACCGGACAATTTTTACGTCGGGAACGCTTGGAGGTGGAACGACTTCTGTGACAATAGTTTCTGGACCTATCCATGCAACACGAAGCGGTCCTGCTGGCCCCCCAGGAGGCGAGACATTTCAAGAGTATGCATAACCCCCATTTCAACTCCCTGAACGACCTGGTGGTTTACGGGTCACGGCCATTTCCATGACTATTGAAGCTAATCAACGTACCAGTTTCTTTCAGAACATATTACGAGATATTGGACCACCACCCGGTCATAACCAGGGAGGCGAAGAAGGTGCTGGGGGCTCTCCATCTGGCCTGGCTCGAAGTCTACAGGATACTTTGAACCTTCTCAACCCGGCAAATGCCATGTATGGTGATGCATTGTACTCCCAGGAGGCCCTGGATCGGATCATCACTGGACTCATGGAGGCCAACCCCCAGTCCAACGCCGCCCCTCCAGCTACAGAGGAAGCCCTTAGAAATCTGGAACGAAAACCAGTCGATAAACAAATGTTGGGCTCGGGGGGCAAGGCAGAGTGTACGATTTGTATTGATGAAATGAAGGAGGGAGACATGGCCACATTTTTACCTTGCAACCATTGGTTCCATGAGGAGTGCGTTACTCTCTGGCTGAAGGAGCACAACACATGCCCCATCTGCCGAACGTCGATCGAAAAGAACAATCGCAGTGGTAACAGTAGTGGCAATGGCAGTAACAATAGCGGTGACAGCAACCAAACTCAAGGCTCAAACTCTGGGTCTAGCTCTAACCAACCTGGTTCGTCCACGTTCAATCCTAATTAGTGGGGAGCATTTGCCACCGCTCCTTCTTCACGTTTAGGCCTGCGATACTCCCGACCTCCAAACCAGCGCCTGAGTCCCCTAATTGAGGCTTTGCGGAACACCTCGAATCAGCAACAAGAGAGAGAACGTGGTAATGAACGTGATCGAGGTGCAGCATCTGGGCTCGGTTATGACATATCGCGACTACAGCGACGCAGCTCTCACTCTCCAACAAGCCCAAGAGCGACTGCCCCGAGCGAACACGGTGCGCGAATGAGACAGAGAAGTCCTTCTCAGAGTAGTCGACGCTCAACGGCAGACTCAGACCAACAACGTCGACAGAGCAATCATGGCCCCATGAGCTGTCTCCGCGATCGATTCGGTGGTGGAGGGCCTGGAAACGGATCGACGTGGAACGGAAGACCGCAGTAGGATCACAACTCATCACACTCCAGAGTTGATGCGGGAGGTTGCGCATCCGGTCCTTGCTCCTTGGTACTGTACAGGTCTTTCTTCGGGAAAATCTGCAGTCAGATCATTAACATTCGCTTAGACCACCGAATGTACCATCGGCTGGCGATAGCTGAGGGGGATGATGTGCGCTGAAAATTTGTTCTTCGCGGGTTCCGTGCTGTTTCTGTAGTTGGGATCTCAAGTCGTGCTTGAGCCAAGTTGGACGTTTAACGGACCCACTTCATGCTATATCACGACAGAATCGCCGCTAATTTCTGTCCTATCAGCCAGATGGAGGAGGAGAAAGTCTACAGGGCGAAGGTATCGAGGTGCGTGCAGCTTTAGACGTGGATTGGGATGAATGGTTCAGCATGTCGTGTTTGCGGAGCATTCCACAGTCATTCAATGAGTTCTCAGGAACACCAGGCAATCGTGAATCAAGCAGTGAATGATCCCTTGTAACTCCAGCAGATCGCTCAAAGGTGCTTCTCAAGCACCACCAAGGTCCTCCGGTCTTCCTCACAAGCCTCGTGAGCAGAAGGACGATTTCGACCAAATGGTGGAGCCGATGATCGCCAGTAACTGGGATGCGTATGCCTCTCGGAATAAAACCCCTCAGGCCAGGCATAAGGTACCCTATTCTTCCTTGTGGACCTTTGCAACGATGTGTACTTACCAAGGATACCTCTCACTGATAGACTTGGTGATCATCGTGAGTTTTGGTGGAATATCTACCTCACTGTTAATCCATTTCCAGTTGCTTTTGAGCATTTCATACAGTGCAGGAACGCTCGGGGGGATCATTGGCATCTTAATTCTGTATTAGAGTAATATGCAGTAGACCTTAGCAACGACGGAACCAGCCTGCCGCTTGGATGAAAATATGGTCTCTGCTGGTTTCTGCCTCTGAGTTGACGACTGGATCCTCAGATATTACAACCTGCTGCCAAGGGACGCTTCTTTTCTTCAACAAAACTTCATGAGTTCGTACAACGTCAAATTGGGTATACCATGCCCGCCGAGTATACATAGGTCCGTCTTCTTCCTGGGCTTGCTTGCTACTAGGTCTGAACACAAGGCTGTTTGAACGAATTGGTTCGAACAAATAGTCTGAACACCAGTTCGTAGTGTACGTGCAAGAAAAGAGACGCAATCGTAATCCATGGCAGTCTTTTTTTTTTTCTTTTTTTTTTTTTTTGTGTGTCAAGAATGTAACCGACATCGTCAGAAAAGCAACAAAACCACAAGAGGAAACACAGCAGTATCGTCTTTATCAGTAATGCGGAAGCAATTGAGTCCTTCACTAATACTGAATCCGCCTGCACCCTGCCTAGGCTGAAGGACACCTCTAAAGCTTTGTTGATCAGTACAGTCGGGAAACATAAGGCGCACGCCATGTGATATCCCCATTGAGAATGGACATTGCGTTCTCACAGCCTGCTTCATGTTTCACGGGGAAGGTGCGCTCGTCGACGACGTAAAAAGGGCCCATGGATCTCCACGGTGAAAGCGTAATCGACGTGTTCGACAGGAGAACACCGGAGGAGTATCAGCGAGACTACCAAATACCCTTTTCTTCGCCACAATGCAACAGATTGTGGTCCCTAGGCCCAGATCACTCATTCCCCAGGTCCATGATAAACAACCTGTAGCTCCAGAGCATTACCGTTATATCAGTCTGAAAAGGTACCACCAAGCCCAAAGAATCGACGGTGGCAATCGATACCCCAGCCAACTGCTGATCACTTCTCAGCCTCGTCGTAACAGCCGTGGCACGGCGGCCGCAGGGGGTTTGAAAGGTGACTAGGCCTGGGCCTTGAACTAACGCGCACAGACGCTCGATTGACATGTTATTCTTCTAGCTCATCTTGCACGGGATCTGTACCCCTGAATCCCCGTTTCAGCCGCTGGTTGCGGGGAGGGTGCCATCTTCAGCCGCCTGATTATGCAACGGCCTGACTAATCTACGATCACATAAACTGTCGTTTCATAAAGGCCTGGTGAGGTAGATCTAAGAGAGAGGTCAACTTGAGCTAGCTGTTTCCATATAACTATTGCTGTGCTGGCTGTCCCAGAGTCTAGAGGTGATGGTGTAACAAAGGACCAAGTAGCAATGCGATGAGCTCTGATTTCCCCTGAACAGACGGCCAAGTGCAGAGCGACAGATCCCGGAGCTTGTTGAGAGGAACGATCGCCGTTTGGCCGTACCCAGACTGTCCCAATCGCGCTCTCAAACAGCCAGATATTATGAAGCAGGCTTGTCAATAAATAAATCCAAATCAAATTAACCCTACGTGGATTTGATTTGGATACGGACGACTCGATTTGAATTTGATTTGAATTCGTTTGGGCACATTTGGATTTATTTGGATCTATTTGGATATCTCAATGGCCCCACTTTTCTCCCACGATGAGATGCACCGCGCTGCTCCGACAATATCTGCTTGCAGCCGTCTTCTCGGAGGCGTGACCATCTGCCCTGCAAGACTGAATATCCGTTCTGGCTCAGAAGACATCGCGGGAACTGAAAACAGGTCAATTGTCATTCGTGACAAGCGTGGATACTGTCGTCGTCGGAGAAGCCAGTATTGTATCGGATTATCCACCAGGCAATCGCCGGGGTCGGAAGTGGACAACCACTCGGCGTACTCATCCCGTGTAGGTGGTGCTGAGGGCGCACGCTGAGTGCTGAGCTTCCTTACCGACGCCATAAAATCATCCAGGTCTGTTGTTTTTCTCGCAGCAGTCGGTTGTTCCGGTATCGTATCCTGCTCGACGGGCAATTTTCGATACTCTTCCCACAGCTCGCGTACAGCAATCTTTCCTCTCTCTAACCAATCGGGATGATCGGCCCACTGAGACTCGACGCTGGGCCAACGAAAAGCAGGATGGAGGACAAGGACCGCCAGATAAACCGGACTATTTTCAGTGAGGGTGTGATACTGATCCAATTTCATCCAGCCGAGGTTGCATCCAATCCGTAGGTAGGGCTCTTCATCGTGTTCATGCTGCAGTTTTGAGTCTTCCAAATGCTGCAGAAGCCATTCCATGGTTAGTAGGACTCCCCAGATCGCCCTATATTTCCCTATCTCTTCAGTGCGCAAGGACCTCCGCACAGGTCTCGACGAGGGGTTCGGTCCAATTAAAATACGCCAAATCAAGGGTACATAATTCTTCACCTAAAGTATGATGATAGAAGTCCCAGCAATTTTGATTGTTTCAAATCGCAACATCGCATAACCTGCACCCGTACACAGTCTGCCCGCCTCGCTCGTGATGCCTTCTCTTGTTGCCGCTGGCCTCTCCTAGAGGGTCTCTTTTCAGGCGTTTTGCCCTTGACTGCCCCTGCCGAAGGCCCTTACAAGCTAGGCAATCTGATTTTACCTTCCGGTTGATATGATTGACCTGGCGATTGGCGTGTTTACGCTGTAATCCAGGGTCTTTTAAGTCACGCTCGTCTCCGACCCGGTAGAGCTTCTTTGCCTGACTTTCTTGGCCGTAGGCGTTGAATAACTCGTTATAAATGCATTCTCGCCACTCCCTATGATTTGTATACCTCTTCCAATTTGGCTATGGCCCCTGTAGTTGAGCAAGGTAGCTATTCACAAAGGCCACATCAAGAAGGAAGGTCCAACAGAGTGCCTGCCAAGGCCGCGGCGGAGGGGATGATCATACGTATAATATGATCTCAATTGGTCACCTCGATCAACATGGTTCATCTCGTCGTTATAAGCAGCAGCAACTGCCGGGATTTTTATGACTTTGACGGCTTCGTCACCAAAAAACCGGCGTAATGGCTTGGCCTCTGGCTTCCGTGAGGACGGCCTCTTCCTCTTCCGCTCGACTCGCTCATCGTCGGCGCCGGTGAATACAGTAACGTACATGATAAGCGAGTGTCTCAGACAAGTGAGTGTCTCACTATACTGTGCTACCTAAAAACAGCTTACCCTATAGCACTTTTTTAGCTAAAATAAAATAATAGAAAATATTAAAAACTATAGTTTTAAGTAGTATAGCTTTTAAAGCTAAGATACTATTTTTTAGATTTTTTTAAATATTATATTATATAAAAAACCTGCTAAAATACAGTATAAATAGATTTTCTTTAATAACTCTATACATAATTTAGCTATAATTCTCTTATGAAGTATATAGCTTTCTGATATAGTTAAAAGTAAGTTATACAGCTTTTAGCTTTTTTAGACTTAGCCTGAATTCTATATAAGCTTTGAAAAGTCAGCTTTTTAGGTGTAAAGTGAGGTGAGACACTCGCTTATTATGTACGTTAGTCAAGAATAATACAAGCCGGTTGTCTTTCCAAGCTATTTGTGTTACGATTCGTGCCCGTAACAGCGCTGTAAGGCTTCTATAAGGCAGCTGTAGCACACCCATAATTGCTTGCATAGCGATTATGGCCCGATCTTTTGCCCTGTGGCTTAACGGCTTGTGCAACCGTTACAATTTGGTTAACCTAGAAGTACGGCACATAGATAAATTAGTAAGGATTTCATATATAAGAAGTGTCTTAAGCTGGTACCTGATTATCAGGGGTCGGGATTATCTTGACCTGGTTGAATTCGTAGCTGGTCTTGACCCCCCCATCAGCCTTTTTATCCTGCTGTAGCTCCTTGTGGATGTCGCAGTCAGGGCGAGCGGTGCCTGTAGCTCCGTGGCCATGCTTGCGGAGGCTGCGGAAGAGATCGGACGACGAGAAGAGGTTATCCACAAAGACCTGATATGTCGCTTTTGGCAGTAGATTTGCTAAGGCAACAACGACGCTCTGGGTCGAGTTCAAGGCGATAGGCTTGTCTTCTGTGGTAGCCTCGTTGGCAGGCTTCTTCCCTGCGGCCTTGGCTGCGCCCCTGCCTCGGCCGTCTCTTCGCCCTCCCTGACCTCGTGTGGATGACTTCGGTGGAGGAAGTTCAACGCCAACGGTACCGTATTTTGCATCCTTGATGTGCCATAGCCAGCGGATAAAGAAGCCTTGTTGAGCGATAACCCAGATCTTGAACCCTAGGGGGGCCGGCTTACCCTTGACAACCGTTGTCTCCTTCGATCTGCTGGTATAGCGGATCATACACTCATCCACAGCCAAATGAGAGCCCGGAAGGAAGATCTCTGCAGACACAGCCTGTATATGATCAGACCACTCTTCAGCAGCTTGGAATACCTTCAGCAAAGGGGCAGTCTCATCGATCTTAATGTAGTCAAAGGGACGAGAGTGCCGGTGGATAAGCTGAAACTTCCACTGTGACATGAACTTGACTAACTCACCGCCACCCCACACACCCCCCGTCCCCGCACACTTCAACACCATCAACGCGTCATCAACACAGGATTCTTCATTTTATTCTATATCATCAAATAAAATCCGTTTTTTTTTATTTCAATGGCAATAGAATCGCAGCTATCAGATTATGAAAAGAGGATATTATTGGCCATTGAGGACGTAGAAATCATTGGTTTGCGGCCCTCGGCAGTAAAACACTCAGTCAAGCTCTCGACATTGCATGATCGATGCGCCGGAGGCCAGGATATCCGCACAGCACATCAGAAAGATCAGTCGCTTACTGTAGAGCAGGAAGATGACCTAGTCAACTATATTATCGACCGAGAGCGCGCTTTTCAGCCTCTCACGAAGAAGGATATCCATGACTTCGCACAGGCGTTATCATCAGTCAACGGGCAAGTCTCTTATGTCAGCAAGAACTGGGTTGACAGATTCTTTACCCGCCATTCGAGTATAGAATTGAAGCCATCGCGAGTCATAGAATCCGTGAGGAAGCGTTGTGTGACGAAGGAGTCACTTTCCGAGTACTACGATGGTCTTAATTGGGTAGTCAACACGAAGAAGATAACTAGGCCTTATATGTACAACGTTGACGAGACCGGCGTTCAAATCGGTGAGACCAACAGTGGCATAGTAGCCGGAACAGCGATGACTTCTTCCTCAGAGAGGATAAAGTCTGACAATACGACTTGGAGCTCGATAATCGAGTCTGTATCAGCAGACGGTCGGCGTCTCACGCCTTGTGTCGTTTTTACCGGCGAGAACCTCCAAGGACAGTGGTTTCCAGCCGTTTTTCCTGATTGGAAGTATACTTGCAGTCCAACCGGTTGATCTAACAGCGACATCTTCATCCGTTGGTTCATGGGGTATTCATACCGCAGACTAAGCCGAAGGATCCTAAGCAATGGAGACTATTGGTCTTAGACCAGCATAAGTCACATATTACAGCGGAATTGATGAAAAAGGCGTGGCTGCATAAGATTTGGCTCTCTTGGTTACCCTCACACTCATCACATATCACTCAGCCGCTCGATGTTGCCGTATTTGGGCCATTAAAAACATACTATCGCCAGTTTACCCGCTCTTGGGCCTCATACGAAGCAACCTCACCACACCAACAACAACTCTTCCTAAAAGCTTATGAGAGGGCTTCATTAAAAGCCCTGAGCCGTAGGAACATAATAAGTGGTTTCTCGGCCTCTGGGCTTTTCCCGATCAATCTACAGAAGGCATTGGCGGCATTGAAGCCAAGGGAGAAGAAACGCAAGCGCTTCAACGGGCCTATAACACCAAGGAAGGCCCAAGTAATCACTGATACGATCTGGAGTACGCCCCAAGGAAATGCTGATATTCAAAAACAACTGGAATCTATACAAAGTCAAGGAAATACCTTTATTCGCGACTTCAATTATATCATAAAGAAGGCAATGAAATGTATTGATCAGAAGAACAGTCAAATTCAACGCCTAGAGGAGGAAAAAGCAGTACTGAGGGCATCAGTAGCAGCAAGAGAGCCCACTGGCCGAGTTGCCGTTCAATTTGACCCCAACAAGGCTTTCCCTGAAATTGAACAGATTATCTCGGCTCGTGATCAGGCTGAAAAGAACGTACTACATCAGATCGAGGGAAATAAGAGAAAACAACATAAAAAGAATCCACCAAAAACACAGACTGCAGATACAATATTTGTGAATTAGTTTCCAAATTCTCAGTTAAATTGAATAAATACTCATTATTGTAGAATTAATTGAAGTCATCTATGGATTCAGTTGTGATGCTATCACGGGTGTGCGGGGACCGGGGGTGTGTGGGGTGGCGGTGAGTTAGTCTTGATGATTGAGTGCTGAGGGCGTTGAACACCGGGCTTTGGGGTACTCCAGTGGCTTCTAATCGTTCTTTCCTTATGTTTACCCATATAAATCAGTATTCCAAGCCATACATATACTTCTGCGACCAAGGGTCCCACCCAATTTCGTAGCTTTGAAGATGGACTCATCGGGTGATTCCAGCTATCAATGACCTTATTCTCTTTGAGCCACGCCAGCCAGATCTTAGTGAAATAAACCCCTTTCTCAACGAGGGAAATAGGAAGAAAAAGCTGGAATAGCTGTAGTGGCGTTGGGGGCAGTGTATTAATGTAAAGATTGCGAGTTTCAACGTGGAAAGGTTCGAATTTGGTGCCGCGGTCTGTTTCGGCCGGAACGATAGCTACCCGGGTGGGGTCATTTGGGTGTATACGGCGGCTGTGATCTTCTTTGGTAAAGCTACTGTCATCATAGGCGCTGACAACATGTATCTCATCTAGAATTAACGGGGAATTCATTGATGACTTTAAAATAATTTGTATGGTGTTTTGGCTGTAATTGCTATAACAAATAAACTTTTCGTACCCCGCTCGTACCCCTAGGATGACTGGGGTCATGTGGGGCGAGGTACGGAGCGGAAGTCCTTGCGCACTGAAGAGATAAGACAGGCCATGGTAAACCTAAGGTTCTAAGGCCATTATCATACATGGGTCGAAGGTGTTTAAACAAATACCTTTAGTTGCTGATTATGAAGCTCTCAAGGGCATCGACTACATTGTTAGGCCTGCTGCCACTGGCATTGTGCCTTGGCCAGCAGCCTATTGTCGCCTTCAACAAATCAGATAAGGCTTTCCAAATCGTCGGTGCAGATATCGGTACGGGACAGATTCGCGTCTCCAAGGATGACTATTGGGGCGTAATTCGCGCTGCGGGTGACCTTGCCGTCGACTTTGGCCGTGTCACTGGCACGAACTTCACGCTTAGCAATGGAGAGAAAGATGCATCACCAGCAAAGTACACCTTTGACCCTGTAGACGTCAAGAACAACACATATGTGAGTATCTTGTTCCATGAGTGGGCATCCACTAAAACCTTGCAGTACCGCACTCTCAAGGAGAAAAGCTTCACTGGCCCAACCTACTCGGATCCTGATGCTGCCAACACAGTTATCATAGTAGGCACAGTTGGCCACTCTGAACTCATTGATACACTTATCGAAGATGGCGTCATCGACGTAAGTGGAATCTTGTCATAGGCTGGACCTCAATCCACAGAAGGAGTGATACAGTCTCTAGAGGGCAGCTGCTCAGTAGCGGCTAGGTCTCCAATTGATAGGTAGGGTCTGTAGTATATGACAATTAATTCCAAACTTCTTCCTTTTTCGCCCGTAGCTGCCTTCTTATACCTTCGTCTTCCCAGGTGGTTCGAAGCGGGGTAGCCATAGGCTACTGAACCTTAAGTGCGCCCAGCCGAGCCAATTGGCAATTTCCGTCAAATGGAGCATGACAAATCGATGGCAAGTGGGAGTCCTTTGTCAGTCAACTTATGCAAGATCCTATCAACGGCACTGCTCAAGCCCTTGTAATTGCGGGCAGTGACCCTAGAGGAACTATCTACGGCATCTATGATGTCAGCGAGCAGATCGGTGTGAGTCCATGGTACAGGTGGGCTGATGTGCCAGTACGGAAGCGGAACGAAATCTTTGTGCTTTCAAAGCCCAAACTGCAACAATCGCCTTCTGTTAAATATCGCGGCATCTTCCTTAACGATAAGCAGCCGGGTCTTTCTAGCTGGGTCGGGTAAGTAATTAACCTTGTTCCATATCAGAGACTAACCGAGCCAGTTCCCGCTGGGAGGCAACTTGGAACGATGCCGCTCCTTATAACCACGAGTTCTACGCCCTCGTCTCGGAACTGCTGTTGCGTCTACGTGCCAACTACATATGGCCGGCTCTCTGGGGTAGCATGGTCTACGTTGATGACCCTCTCAACCAACCACTACTCGATGCTTACGAGATAGTCCTTGGCGGATCTCACACCGAGCCCATGATGCGAGCACAGAATGAGTTTCGAACCTTCTACGAGGGAGAGTGGCAGTATAACACCAACAACGAGACTATCGACGAGTACTTTCGCTATGGCGTTGAAAGAGCCAAGCCCTATGCCCGAAATAGCCTTTGGACTATGGCAATGCGAGGAACAGGTGATACAGCTATCGAAGGTGACCTCGGTGTCGATGCAATTGTTAACATGCTTGAAACTCTTGTTGGCAATCAACGAGAAATCCTCCGAGAGGGCCTTGAGGTTGACATACATGGCTATATGAATATTCACACCGATTGTCTTATATTCATATTATATTCAACTTATCTACCAAAACAAATATTCATATAACATATTCATGCATATTCATATAAGGGTTCACGTGATGCCAAGCTAATTACTGCATTGAAGTGAGAGGAATCTATTGGTGTAGCTATATAGCCTGAAAACTTCTCAAACGCTCCCGTTTGGCCTGTTTGTTATTAGATATCACCCTCTATAGCATCTGGATCACACGGGAGGCCTATCCCACCCTCAGCTGACGGTCTAATATGTCCCTCTCGCAGCCAGTTGCCGATACACTCAATCTTCTCAATGCTCTCAATCAACAATCGTAGCCTATCCCACCTAGCTGTGCGCCTAGCCCCTGAAAAGGTCCGCTCTGGCTCTGCTGATTCTGCTGGTACAGACAGGATGTCGATAGCCATGCGGCTAAGCCGTGGATACGCTGTACGAACGTCCTCACTACACCACCATTGAAGGGGCGTAGTATCCTCTGCAAGTGCGATAGGAGCCTCGGAGATAAAGCTATCGAAATCATCCTTGCCCCGTGCTCTCGCCATCGTGTTATTTCGCACCTCTAAGCGCATCTTTGAGAGCATCGTATCCTTCTTTCGCTTTAATAATGCAGGCACAGCCAAGGACTGCTCTGAGAGATGTATCTCGACATCGTAATTGTATTCTTCCTTCCAGAGACTACGGGCGGCGGCAAACGCGCCCTCGTGCCATTCCTCGGGCCAACATTCTTCGATATAGCTCTTGCGTTTAGAAGGATCGAGAAGGAGGGCGGCGGCATATACGGGGACATCCTCGGTCATAGTGTAATACTTATCGAGTATGAACCAGCACATATCGATAGAGTGAATTATACGATCATCGCGATTGCTCGGCTGCGAGTAGTGGGCCTAGTTAGCTGATTAGCATGCCGTATACGCTATGGATAGAGCAGGAAGATGTAAAACTTAGCCATGTACCTTCCACTTTTCGCAGTGTCCTAGGAGAAGGTCCAGCAGCTCAAGTGACTGTGAGATTGATGCCATAGCGCCTTCAGCTTCCAACGTGGCCTCATAGAAAGGTTGAAGGAACTCTAGCGTTCTTTCTAGCATTTCCCAATCCCTACTGCTAAGAGTATTACCTTCGAGATCATTATCATGTTCAGCAGTAAACTGGATGATCTGTGGCTTTTTCTTTAACGCAACAGTGATCACTCTATGCCATGAGGACCACCTCGTGATATTATCGATGCCTAGTTGCTTACCTACAGCATCGTACCACTGATCGTTGTGTAGAGCCGAGCTCCGTATATAGACTGCAAGAGCATGAAGCTTTGCTAGCGCTGGAATGCCTTGCCAGCCAGCGAAGCGCTCATCGGCGTTGCTGGCTTGCTGACGCGTAGTTGCGGCTCGCTTGCCTCTCGCGTGTGTAGGTTTTCTCGTGGGCTGCTCCTGCCGCTCCTCCTGCCGTTGTTCTTGATGCGTCGTGGTGTCCGAATGTGCCGCAATCTCCGCCGTCAAAGGCATGCCCTCAACGGTACGAGGGGATTTTGTATTTGTCATCATCGTCAGCACAGGTAGAAGCAATGCCAGTGGCACTCTCGCCAGCATTATCCGGGGAAGCACGACCAGCAGCAGCAGTATCTGCATCTGTATCATCTTTGCAGGAAGGGGAACCACTGGAAGACCCGTCATCAGGATTATCCGGACATGCTGGGTCTGGCAGGGATGATACTAGCTGCATTGTCGTTAGTATAGAGACAGCAGCATCATCGGCAGTGTCATCAGCAAAACCATCGACACAGGGAGGGACGTCGCCAGTAGCATCATCTTCAACAGCATCGGTGGCGCCGACACTAAGATATGATGACCCACAAGCTATCTATCGGAGATATGTTGCTGCTCGAGATGCTTGGTATAAGGCGCAGCCTCGTGGTAGCGTCAAAACTAACCAGCAGTATCGGAGGGCGTTAGGTCTACCTTTGCGGTATGACAAAGCAAGCTACCAGTGGTGTCTTGACTGGGAGCAGATGGGCAAACTCTGTACGACACCGACCGGATCTAGAGATTGGAGTAAGGAAGAGATGATGGCGTACCTGGATTGGAGTAAAGCAGAAGATGATCGGGTGGAGGCTCAGGTAGCGGCAGAGATGGAAAGTAATCCATTTTCTAGCAGAAGAGGCATGCGCGACATCTGGGAGGCGGCTGAGAATGATGTAAAAGAGCAGCAGGAATTGTATTCAGCTTGATAATTAGGAATTCATTGCAGTTCTGAATCTCGGGATTCTGAAACCCGCCAGCCTCAAAACTCGAAATGCAGTTGTGGAGATGTGCCAAATTGGGGGCTGACATAATCCGCACGCCTACGCGTGCAGAAGTGGAGAGGCGCCTAGGCGTGTCCCTATGGGGCCCCGTTTCCTGAGGCCGTCAAGATCATGCCTACCCTGTGACATTTACAGACTAGACTCCGTCGCCTTTGATTCGTAGGATGCATCCGATGGCTGCGGTAAGATTGACCAACGGCAAGTTCGATATCGGATTATTCAGTGGAGCAGTCAGATGCATTTGGAAAAAGGACTAGCAGAACACATCAGTGAGGCAATCAGTATGCTGTTCCCAGGGTAAGACCAGAGAGCCGCCTCTTGCCCGAAGTACCGTTGTAACCTTAACCTTACGTGACGCACTGAGCGTGCTTTAAGGGTTAAAGTAAATGTGTTGAGCAGCAGCAAATGTGTTAATTGATTGTTCTTTAGTTGTCTCTTGTGCGGGGTATTCCATCCCGCAGAGTTACTTAAAGCATATGTCTCCCACTGGAACGGCGCCCAGGCGCCGCAATAAGATTTTAGCGGGTCCCAGAGTAATTTGATTGGCTAGCCAACACATCAACTGATACCAATTATGCTGACGGCACGAAACCTTTAGGTGAAGTCATGAGTTAACTACAGTAAAGGCAATTAAGTTAACTATATTGAGGAATTAAATGCTTCTTTGGCCCTCATGTCATCTTCGGCTTGCCTCAAAATATCCCCCATGCCGCGTCTAGTAGCTTCTTTGCCGTTGTTTTCTAGCTGCCTTTTGACCTGAGCATCGGTGCGTCTAACCTCTTCAAAATCCCAGTCAATATAGGCCATCATTTCTTCCTTTGTCCATTTTCTTCGTCCTCCTTGCGGCAAATGGCAGTACTGGCCCATTTGTTTGTGGTCTTGGCACCAGGTATACATTTCTCTACCATATCGCTGCGGAAGACCTATTGCCCTGCGATATTCTTGATTGGTCTTGAGGCTGCCAGCAGGTTGGCTTTCATACCATGCTGCTCTCGCGGCGAGATAACGTCGATATATAGCCTCAGGTGCGTAATACAGCAACTCTGGAACTGGTTGCCTCAATGGCGGCGACGGTGATATTGCTGGCTGTGATCGCGTAGGTAGGTCTGATTCCTCGGTAGTCTGCAGTGATTGCGGAGTTGTACCTCGTACTACTATAGTATCCTGTCCCTGGTCCTGTTCCTGGTCCTGGCCCTGGGCCTGTACATCATCGAAATGACTGCTTGAGGAAGGCTGGGCCCTGATCTGACTTGCTGATGCATCTTCGGCTTCTTTGGACCAGCCAGCTAGCACATGCATTGGTGTGGTGAATGGCTCAGCTAGGTGTGAGGCGGATGATTCTAGCAAGATCTCTTGTTGTCGAAAGGACATGACCTCGATGTCCTTGAATGGCCTATTATGTGGCATCTTGAACATGTCCGCGGTGCCCGCCTTGTCAACTGTTCAAACATGCTCGGTTCTCTTTGGGTACTTGACTGTGCATTTCTTGTTGTCTTGCTTCCTAGCTTAACTTTATGGGGTTCAAGGATTGGCCGAGGCTGTGTTCCACTGCGTTTGAGATGCCACTGGTGGTGGAAGTCACCTATTTGAAGACCTTGGTTTCGGTCTTGTAGCGTCTTGATCTTATGAGCGCAAGGGAGGCTGTATGATCTTGTGAAAGCTCCTGTGCAGACGGAGGGTGCAAGTGGATCTTTCTTGTCTAGCAGCTTCCGCTGTTCTTCGACTTCTTCATCGCCTCGTGGGAAATCCAGCCAGCAGAGCGCTAAATAAGCCCCCGCCCAAGTGCTGCGTTGGCTTTCGAGTTTGTTGTCTGGCTTGTGTTGATTGCAGCTCCGATAACTGATTCTCGACTGCATGCTTGATGGTCCTCCAAACATCAAAAAGGTCAAAATTGCTTCTCTTCAGGTAAGACTTCAACAGTGCATGGATATCTTCAGCACGTGAAGTAACTGCATTGCCAAAGTGCATATGCTGATCGACCCAGGCCTTGACGAGTTTTTCCTTGTAAGGCTCAAGCCAAGTCTTCTTTATATATGCAACCTCTTCAGAATGATTCGGAAGATACTTTTTCTCAAATGCTGCCACGCGCTCATTAAAAATCGCCTCGGTAGGTGACTGCATGATAGAATGCCAAAAGTTATAGAAATCTGCCCAACCATCCGGTTTGGACCCCGTTTTCATGGCTCCCGATGCATTAGACGCCGTGCCAGCAGCTAGTTTCTCCTGTAGCGCGAAAATTGGAAGGCAATGTGCAAGCACTGCTTTGTTTGCATGCCATCGGCAAAGCAGCAACTGTGCTGATGGGAGCACTGTGTCGATGGCGTTGAGGCATGCAAGACAGCGATCAGACAGCGATCAGACAGAGCCACCGACGGAAGCCTAGCTCCAACCATTTCGTAGAGTGATCGAAGTCTCTCTAGAGCCCATACGTAATCTTCCTCCTGCTCACCGCTGAGAAAGGCAAATGCAATGCAAAATGATCGCCGGCAAGCATCCACCCCAATCATGTCAAGAAGTGGCATCTGGTATTTATTTGTCTTGTATGTGCAGTCAAGCAGCAAGAGATCAGAGTAGGCTTGAAGATATTGTAGGGAACCTGGGTGAGCAAACAAAATTGCAGTAACTCGTTGATTGCCGTCGACCCGCAAACGGCTCCAAAATCCTTCTCGATCTAGTTTGTTAATCAGAGCATGAATTGAACTTTGTCCTTCGTGTATGTTATCTTTCAACTTAGCAATGTAGTTGTAAATATCTTGCCTAGTTGCTAGAGAGTTACCGTCTTGCTGATGCAAATATGTCTGGATATCCCTCGGAGAGATGCCGGCGGATACAAGCTCTGATAGAGTTGCTTTTCCGGTAGAATTGAGTTTGCAATGGACGGGATGAGCTGATGGGTGCTGACTTGGAGGGTGGTTGTGCTTTGAACATTCCTTGTCTGGTCGATGTTGTAAAGACCAGGTTGTCTTGTCTAATGATTCTTTGGCTAGGACTGAGAATGGGCAACCCGTGCCTCGAGTTGTTGTTTTGCGCATGTGTTTCTTCTTTGCTGAAGGCTTGTGCTGCCAAGATCTATCACATGCATATGTAACAATTTTTCTACCACTTGTTTTGGTAGTTGATTTTCGCGTAATAAATGCATAGCCTCGCGTGGCGGCCCATGTGTTGATTGCGGTCACTACGGTAGCTCATCGCGAGAGTTGTACCCGGCTTCGGGGGGCAAACAATCATCGGGGAATGAAGCAAGCTCCTGCGAAGGGGAAGAACGGGCGATGAACCAATTGAGGCACTCACTCTGCCGCGTTGAATGACTCGTTGTAGTAATCGAACCAGGTCTTGGTCCGAAGTAAACAAAAAAAAAAAAAAAAAAAAAAAAAAAACCTACAGGTGATAGTGATGCAGTTGCTGGCCAATCAAATTACTCTAGGACCCGCTAAAATCTGATCGCGACGCCCGGGCGCCGTTCCAGTGGGAGCCCGCGTATATGACAATGCAGGCCGCCCGTGGCTTATTTCTCAAAGACAACTGGGGCTATGCTCAACTAATGCGAAATCGCAGATTCACTACACTAATCATCACAACAATCTCTTCGTCCTTCCCTCATCTGTCATACTTTTTCTTCGCCCTTTCATTGCGCGACTCATTGTTTGCATCTTCAAACCCCTCCTTCTCTCAGCTCTCGACGCGTGCATACCTAACCGCGTAAAAACGCCACAATGAGCAATCGCAAGAGATCGCGATCTGTCGGAGAGGAGAACCGCGCTGAGTGCCCTTTTACGATTTCTTACGCGACAGGTCCTTCGCGCGCCGAACAGGAATGTCATAAGAACAAGAAGCAGAAGCGCGACGGCCAAGATGACGATCAACGGGTTCAGCTTCAAATCTCTCCCTTCTCCCCAACCGGCAGCTTCAAGACCCACGACACCATGGATCTACATTACATAGTCGAACCCAGGAAACAATGGCAATCTATGACGCGCTACAACAGCTTTGTCCGTAAGTATCCGATGAAATCTCGCCTTCGTGCGTACCGTGAGGGGCTTATGGCTGATTCTTGGCAGTCAACAACGTCAAGTACTACAGCGAAGGGTTCGTTCAGGTTGCCAACGAGCTTACCATTGAGCAACAAAAGGCTCAAAGTGATGGCAAAGGTAGTTTTGAGGAGAACAATGATGACTGGGTCGCGCGCATCCTCGAGATTCGTGCTTCCGATGAGCATCACGTTTACGCCCGCGTCTACTGGATGTACTGGCCCTATGAGCTGCCTCCCGGAACCCTCGACGGCAAGAAGACTGTTCAAGGTCGCCAGCCGTACCACGGCGCTAAGGAACTGATCGCCTCCAACCACAGTATGTTCTAGAATACTGACCGATATTATGCTGTGCTGCAGCGCGTCTAACCGACTTTTCTAGTGGATATTATTAATGTTGTCAGTGTTACAGGACCCGTCACCGTCAATCAATGGATTGAGTCCGATGACGAGGAGATTACAGACGAGCTTTATTGGCGTCAAGCATACGACTGCCGTAACTCGCAGCTTTCCGTATGTTGCGTGGTACCTCATCTTGTCTCCGCAAGCGCTAATATGCATATAGTCGGTTGAACTTATATGTAAATGCCAAACTCCCGCCAACCCCGATAAGACCCTTATAGGATGCACGAGCTCGGAGTGCGAGAAATGGATGCATCTCGAGTGTATGGCCCACGACATTCTTATGCAAGTCTACGAACGACTAGGAACAGACAAACCCCAACAAATCGAGGGATCGAGTGTGAAGGAAGAGAAGCCCGAGGAGGCAACGCGTCCTCTATCGCCCATCGATGCCGAGGAGCAGAAGGCCCAGTCTACGGTCAATGTCCGGGATGGGTCAACTCAAGATAATGTCCACGTCAAGAAGGCTGTTCGCGAAACGCCTCGTGAGACAGAAACCCTAACACCTGGGCCAACGCCCTCTAGGTCTATCGCCACCGCATCGGTTAAGGGATCAGCCAAGAGAGGCCGCAAGAAGAAGATCGCAGACTCCAAGCCATACCTAGGACTCTTTGAGGCCAGCCTCAAGATGCAAGACGGCCCCACAGCGTGGGAGATCCGCGACCTGCGTGAAAACGTCACAGGTGGTGATAGGACTTGGACTGAGAAGGCCTCGTGTTTGGAATGCGGCGCTAATATCGACTAACTACTTAAGAAACGGACTATATGACTACACCGGATTTGCTTATGTGAGTAGACTTATCGAGCTTTTCGCGGCGGCGAAATTCAAGATTGCTTAGGCTAGTTATTTGACTCCATACCTGGCTCGTGGGAAATCCACGCTTGTAACATCATCATCTCGACGTCGTTGACTACCCGATAAGGCTTACACAGCGATGAACAGAGACCAATAGCCCCGAGTAGCCAAAAATAAAATAAAATAAAATAAGGTGCATTATAAGCGAGTGAAACAGACAAGCGAGCGGAACACTTTTCTTCAGCTATCAAAATAGAATCACCAGAAAAACACAACAAACCCTCTAATCAATTAAATCTAATCGCTATACTATTCTTTACATACTGCAACAACTATCTGACATGTTCTTGCGTTATGCCCAGCCTTGCCGCATGATCCACAGCGCCGTTCCTTCGCTTGCGCCGACCTTCCTTGACCACCAATTCTCGACGATTCGCCCCCTACCTGCGCATCAACACCCATCTGATCAATTGCTTCCCTTCCTTCATCTACTGTTATTACCCCTCTTTTCTGTAGCCGACTTCTCTTTGCCCTCCGCCGCCGGCTTAGTGTCTCATTCGCCTGTCGAAGGTCGTGGACCTCAGACCTCAATAAGGCATTCTCATGCATCACTCATTGCCTGTGTTCCCTTAGAAAGAGACTTTAAGGTTGCCAAAATTGACTCTGGTGAGCTACTATAATGCCTGCTTATTCGCCTTTGGAGGTATTCAGACTGATATTGGGCCTCAAGTACGATCTTTGGCGTCTTCGAAATCCAAGGGGTCGAGGGGTCGACCTCTTCTCCAACCGGCGTTGGAGTTCGTAGCTGTATATCAAGCTTCGAGACTATACTTTCTGGGTCAATAGGAATAAGCCCGGACCCTCTAAAGGCAGCCCTGATATTTTCTTCTGTCATAGTAGCTTGAAATGCAGCATAGAAAGCTGGAAAGAATTCGGTCTTGGAAACGTGGGTTATGGAGCATCTGATCTGATGCTCTATTTTTCGACCGTAAGCCTTCTTGAGCAGCCCAAAGCACCCAACATCAAGGGGTTGAAGCAGGTGAGACGATAGCCCTTTCCCGGGCCTCTCTATCTTAAGAGCGCAGCGACGGTGGCGCGCACTTGGCTGTAAGAAGGAGCATAGCCCAAGGCATCTTTGCCGAAGTATCCAGGTAACTAATCTGGATTCCTGAGACTTGGATAATAGTTGGGCAGGATGGGTGACCTTAGACTTTGATGGTATAAGTCGCCCACCCTAGTTTTGGCCCACCCCTGGCTTTGGCCCGCTCTATTTAGCCTACATCGCACAGCTGGTACATCGACGTAACTAGGTCGCAACAAAGTCAAATTAAATGCTAAAAATACAAGAAAAATCGCATTTGGCGCTCTTTAGTCGCTTTCTTCGTCTGCACTTGAATCTCGCTCCATATAGCATTTTGTTGGTCGCCGATTGCGTGCCGACCGTCGAGCCAGTGCCGGCTCCTCTTCCGACTCAGAGCTACTCTCCCCCTCCACGATAATGACCTCTTGTACCGCGTTTCTTGCCTTCCGAACACGTTGTTGAGGCTCTCGATTAGCTTGCGCAAGTATCTGCGCAAGGCTTGCAAAGCGTTCGTTCGGATCTTGGACGATCTTACGACGTTTAGTCGGTTTTGCCTGGGCGAGTTGCACCCGCAAGCGTTCGATCTCACGGTCCCTTAGTATAACCTCCATCGCAACCTTATCCAACGCCGCAGCGGCTTTTCGAATAGACAGTCGTGAAGTGGGAGAGCCGCTCTTCTCGGCAAATAGCTTTACGACGTCGCCGCCGCGTTTTGGTGTTGAAATATCCGAGGTGACACGTAGTGGTATAGCTGGCCGTTTAGCCACCACGACCCATCGAGAATTTAGAGGTTTGGCTACGCTTTTAGGGTATAAGCCTGTCGCTTTCCACCCAGATTGAACGTTTTCCTTTCGAAGACCAATTTCTCGAGCTTTCGCATAAAATTCGAGAAAGTTTGCCTTTCCAACCTTTGTCGTATCTGTCAAAGCCGTATGCTCCCCAATTGACCTACGATAGGCCGTTTTTAAACTGGAAAAGCAGCCGAGATCCAAGGGCTGGAGGACATGGGAAGTATGAGCAGGGAAAAAGAGTAAGTGAACGTTGTTTAGGTAACACATAGTCATAAATTCGTCCGAGGTATGACTGCCGTGACCGTCGACGATGAGTAGGCGACCATCGGCTAGATCCTCAGGTTGCGTTTGGGGTAAAAACACCTTCCCTAGCCACTCGACAGCAATATCATTGCTTGTCCACCCGTTTTCCGAAAAGGTAACATGCCAGCCAAGATGCTTAGCTAGGAAATCCTTCTTGAACCATTGTTCTTGGATACTTTTGGCCTTGAAGATGACCAGGGGGTTCAAAGCGACCCCGAGCGCCGAGATGCACTCCACAATAGACGTCCAAGTCCGGGCATTTATCGTTTTGACTGGTACCGTGTTAGGGTTCTCCTGCGAGGAGCCGATAACAAGCCCGTTAATGCCTTGGCCCTCCATAATGCCGCCCTCGTCGGCGTTGTACCTCCGCCGGGGAGGGATCCAGCTCACAGTCTCGTATAGGTTGAACAGGTGCCTGATATTATCCGGAGTGGCCGCATTTATACGTTTCCAGTCAGTTCGACGGCCTAATTTTGTCTTGACGGCCAAATGGCGCTCCACGAAGTGACTGGACTACTTCCTCCCTAGGGGCTTGTGGTCACCTTGTTGTTTAAGCACGCTGCTAGCGATTGCTCGCACTTGTGTGTGTGTTGGCGCGTAACCGAGGGCCTCCTGCCGCAAAATCCATTGCTTAAGATGTTCTTCTTGATTGGCCGTGAGCCGCTGTTGGTCGTCGTGTGCCGTACGTTGAGGTTGGGCACCATTAAGGCGGGCACGAAGTGTCCCTCTTGGTACACCATGGCGTGTGGCAGCGGTCCTAACGGCAACCCCATTCCTGACGTCTACGATGGCGTTTTGTAGGTCCTGCTCAGTATATTCACGCATTTCGAACCCGGAGAAGAAAATACAAAAGAAAGTAAGTCAATTGGAGAAAAATTCGATTTTTGACAATTTATCGTAGGTGGTAGCGCTGATCTGACGCGTGGGACGGAGCGCGTTTGTGGGGCGGACCAAAGCCAGGGGTGGGCCATAACTAGGGTGGGCGACTTACCTCTTAATCAGCCCGAAAGAGTCGGCTGAGGGATGTCATGCTTCTGGGCGGCTAAGTTATGGGAGAGGCCGTTATCTGTGATATCTAATATTTCTTTAATGCCATCCTCTGTATAAGACGCTCGAGGCATGTAGCTTGAAGTGGCGACTGCCTGTTCCCCATGGCCGCCTCAGAGAGGTGACGTCAGGATTACGGCATGGGTGGATGCCTCAAGGACAGAAGTTTCGGGGCCGCAATTGCATTTCGACGTGGTTCGCGACTGGCGTACAACAAGCTTGAATATAGCTTTATTCCCGTGGCTGAGCTAATCATGACCCTCAAACACTAGTATAGCCCTAACCCTAGCCAGTCACGCTCGGTCCAATCTGACCAGGCCTTGGCCTCGCTCCTCCGGATCCCTCCTCTGAATATTAATCCACATGTCTTCAAAGAAGGCCACACCCCCCTTGACCTGATATCTCGCCGGCCTCTCAGTATCACACAGTGTCACCTTAAAGTTTCTGAAAAACTGCAACGGCGCCTTGTACATCTCCATTTTAGCTAGGTGCTGGCCCAAACACACTCTGCTCCCATAGCCAAACGTCATGCTGTACTTTGTATACTCGCGCGCCTTTTCCTCGCTCTCCAACCATCTCTCGGGCCTAAACTCACCCGCATCATCCCCGTAAATGTTCGTGTCGCGATTAACCAGGTATGTATTCGCCGTGACTTCGAGACCCTCAGGGACATATTTCCCGTCGAGTTCAATTCCGCCTTTGGAGACCAGACGCGGGAAGATGCTGGAAGCGGACGGAACGAGGCGCATGGCTTCGCGGACACAAGCTACATAGTACGGGCAGTGAGCTAGGACTTCTTCCTGCCGAGGGATAGGACTCGAGAGCTTTTTGGCATGGGTGGCAGCATCGAGCTCGGCCATGACTTTGGTGTATATGGGTGGGCTGGTTAAGACATATTTGACGAGAGCCTGGAAAGCAGTGCCTGTGCTGTCGGCGCCAGCGAGGAGCACGATTAAGATCTCGGCCTTGATATATTCTAGAGGCAGCGGCTGACCATTCTCGTCGCGAGCTTCGATAAATGTCTGTAACAAATCAAACCTAACAGTCTTTCCCACTTCCAAATCCCGAAGACGCTTCTCAATCAGATCGTCGCGGAACCGCATCAACGCCCCGAAGCCATTCTCATGCTGGGGTTTTACCACGAAGAACTTGTCGCCAATCCGTGTTTTCTTGATCAAGTTGGTCAGAGGGTACATGCGTGCCATAATGCCAAATGGCAACAGCCCGTCGCGCAAGCCCTTGATCAGGCCCCCGACGTCGCCGCCTCGAGAGACGAAGCCAAAGGGGGCGCCAAAACCGACCTCTGACATGACGTCGTAGGCCATGTAGACCGCCCAAGGGCAGAAATCGAAAGACTTCTCCCCCATTTTCATTGTCGTTGCCGTGTTTGGGGAAGCGAAGAGGTCTTCCAGCCGGGAAAGCCAATAGCGGAGCTGGGCATCCACCAGAGGTTCCATCTTTTTTATATTGGTGAGGCTGTAGGGCGCCGAGGCAATCTTGCGATATCGCGCATGCATCTTGTGGCTCTGCATATTGAATATAGCCTCAGTCGAGCCTGTGGATCCTGTGATGTAGTGCTGCGACTTGTCGGCGGCGCGATGATATATGAGTGGCAATTTAGTCGCATCACTAATGAGGAGCATCGTAGGCGTGACGCGCATGACTGGGCCATATTTCTTGTGCAGCGCTTCGCACACATCGTTTTCCCTTCCTTTGACGTTGTGATAGGTAATCCAAAGACGCGTCACGCTTCCCCAAAAAGGGCCGGGGAAATATGCGAGAGGATGGAAGAAGCGGTAATAGACGATCTGATAGAGTATGCTGAACAAGACGTAGCCCGCCACAGCCAAGGCAATGGTACTGAAGCTAGGGAAAGATATGGATACTGTTGGGGCCATTATGAAGGCTGATTCAGATCAAGTCAGGGGTAAAAGATTGTGAGTTCATCTCAACATAATAATGCAACGGGTCCAGCTGAGAGCTTTCACCTTATCTGGCCTTTGATAGCGTCAACTCCAACAAATCAATGAGGAGGACGACTCGTCATGTGTCAAGACCTTGGCCTTTCCGATTGGCACACGTCATCATGCGGCTCCGCCTTATTGCAGATAAACTGCCCAAAGGTATGTCTGAGATTTGGAAAGCCATGACGGGGTCAACCAACGACCTGATGTCTGGAGCCTCATCCCCGACATCGCTCAGGGTCGTTCTCGGCTGACACTGCCAGCTCACATAGCCGCAGATCCTATATCATACGCTCCCCGTGGCGACCGTTTCACTTCCCTTGTATCTTCAAACAGGAATTCTACTATACACATACACCAATGGAGTGGCCCTGCGCTCTGAGCGCCTTACATTTCGTCAGGATATGGCTTCCTACCCCAAACAACAAAGGCAGGCATGTAGCAGTGTATTCGAGGGTTGTTGATATCCTGGCGAACATTGATGAGAGATACCTATAAATGAACTAGTGAGTGGACTTTTCGATTACCTAGCGTGGTAAAATCATGAATGTAGTGGTGTCTCGAGCTCTACTTACCTCGATCTGAGCGCTCGTTCGCTCAAACGCCTTATTGAAGAGCTGGTAAGAGAAGCCGGCTAGCCCCTCCAAGACGTTTGCCCCCCACAAATACCCTATTTCCCTAAGCCGGCTGTCCCTTGCCCACCCGTTAATGGGCATTTTGAAAATACGCTGTTGCACATCAACGAAGCCGACCCTCTCGAATACCTCCTTAAGGGTGGCCGCCAGGATGGCGGGACGACCAAGCTTTTCTGACGCCACAATAAGATCATTGGACCATGCGGCTAGGGGCCCGTTAGGATCGAGGGTGCCATCGTCGCAGCAAACCTTGCCGTCGACTTCTTGCGACTCGAACCAGCCGCCAGGTTCGAGCGCGGCGAAAGCTTGCTCGGCGATCTGAGTCTCAAATGCGGCCCAGCAGCCGGAGGTAGCTCGTGTATGGATATAGTCAAATTGCTGCGGGAAGTCCCATGGGTCGGTCCTAGATATGATGGGCGAAGACGGTCAGATCTAAAGCCCACTTACTTCAACCATGTCAGCAAGTGCTTGGACAGACACTTACGAATCTTCGACGTAAAAGTGAACGTTGGGGGGCACCTCCGCTGGTTGGATGGGGGATAGATCGGTTCCAATAACCAGGGACGTAGGGAACAAATCGCCCATCTGGATAGCCCAATCGCCTACACCCGTGGCCACGTCGAGAATGGCGCGCGGAGGCCTCGTGGTCGAGAGCGGAGCAAGGTAAAGCCTGTCGTCCAAGAGTCTCTTGATGCACTCGCCCTGGAGTTCCAGACGCTCCTGCTCGGGGGTGTCGTTAGGAAAAGCGTATGCTGCATGCCGGCAGTCAGCTTGAAAGTTGGGGATGCAGCCCAGGGTCAGCTTACAACCGGCACGATAGGCGTGGTACGTGCGGCCAAACTTCTCGGGAAAGGCCTGCACGCTGTCCGATAGGGAGGTAGAGTCATTCTCGCTGCCGCATGAGTTAGCATTCGACGATGCCGATGATGCCGATGGTGGGTCTTTAGTGGAAGACGCTGACATTGTCTCAGGCTGAAGTCGCAGAAACCAAGCCGTCGAATTAGCAAGCAGCTCCCCACAAGGTCGCCAGCGATAGGGTACGCCTACATTCGGCTCGATGATACTGCCTATTCTACCGCCCGCGCTCGTCATCGAGCAGTTGAAGGTGAACTCGAAGTCACGACGATTCTCATGGCCGGCGTCGCGGCTCCCGGGGACGTCCTGTCGGTTTTTCATGTCCGCCGCTGATCGCAAGTCTCCGCTCGACCTTGTCCGCCTGTAGGGAGTCATCTTGACAGAGGCGAAACGGAGACAAATGATGCGACAACAAAAGAGCCAGTTGAAGATGCAAGTTGTCGTTTGCGCTGCCTTAAGTGGCTGCAAGGAAATTAATTCATCCTGCCCCGATATTAGTGTGAGACTAGGAATGGGCACCTTTCAAACTTGTCACACTACGTAGTAAGCCGACTCTCAATCTATTAGCATCTTACCTACCAAACTGTTAGAGGGTTAATAGAGCCCCAAGGATTTGCTAGCGACAGAGGGTCCGCTATATCGCGGCCGTAATTGAGGCGGTATAGGGGCTTCAAAAGCAAAGGAAGCCGGCCCTAGGTATTCATGTACCTTGGCTAAAACGAGCTCTTATGGTTGGCTGGTGTTTTTCTGTGGCTTGGTAGCCTGGTCAGCACTTTGAAAGGTGGCTTTTGTACCGTAAACGTCGGCCTCTATGGACCGAGTGGAAGGAGAATTGGCTTTTTCCGGCACAATTCTTGTGAAGGGGCACCCCAAGAAGACAAGGAAGAGTCGGTCAAGGAAAGATAAGACAACGGCGAAAGCCTCATTTGCATTCTGGTATGAAACCACAAAAACAGCAAGAAACACGCAAATGCTCACATGCCGGCGTCGGTGTTGAAGTCTCGCTAAGCTCCGTCATTCTTTCCAGGTTGTCAGTCCCATGAGTCTGGTCCAGGCCCTGCCGCACAGATGGGTGTCGCCTTTGGAGGGCAACCCTGCAGGTGATGGCGAAGTGGCTGACATTGGGATTGGCCGCCACTGCGGGGGCCTAGGCCTCCCCTCATTTACCCTCAAACAGCGATTTGCAAGGAAACGGGCACAGACTTCTTCAGGGAAATTGCCTCTCTCGCTCTCTCTTTCTATCTGTGTGTGTCTGTGCTCGCACGCGGGCGTTCCAGCAGACGCAACTGTCGTATTTTGGCTGGCGTCGTTTGGCTGGGGTATGACTAAATGACGATCACTGATCGTCATTTGCTGTGGGTGCGGGGTGCGGAAGTGCCCGTCAGTGCAAGTGGTTAGCGGGCCGCCTTGGACTTACGGGAACGGGTAGCCAAACAAAGTTGGGTCCTAGGAAAGCAGCCGGAGCCAGTGGCAGGAGGGCAGGGACTACGAAAAGAAAAAAAAAAAGGAAAGAAAGAAGGGGAAAAAAAGGGGGGGGGAGGAGGAGGAGGAGAAAAATCTCAACGAAGTCGTCCAACCAGCTCAAGTATTTCATAATTCTGAACTGCGCAGTAATTTTCCTTCCTTATTTTCATCTTCCCCTCCCTTGCCTTACCCGCCAGACCCGACGAAATGGTACGGGACCCAAATCTCAGCGCCCGGCCCTATGGCGTCCCTCGGACGATTCGCGTCAACGAGCTGGGGCTTGATGACAGCGTGGCATCACGCAGCATCCGAGCGCTTCCGCATTTGGCTTAAACAGTGCGAGATGGTGGTCATCTGCGTCCCGCTGAGGTTTAGCGAGGTAGATTTTCGGCCACCATCAGATATCGACAAACACATCAAGAGCAGTAATTTAGAGGAAAACTGTGGGTGCTTGGCCAATACGGATGAATAGTCGGGTCAATAGGGACTGCACCTATTCCCCGCTCTATGAGTGCCTGAGGCATGCTGGTTCTGCCTGGCGGATGATCAGCCCCAATCACACACGAAGAGGGTCACAAGAAGCTCAAGGTTTGCATTGCAACAAGACCCTGCGTTCCCGATTCGGGAGAAATTCAAGATTCACCCCGCTAATGCGGGCGGCCTAAGGGATCTTGTCGTCTCCAGTCGTTTCGTCGTGTAGTCCAGAAACGTCTGGAGCCAACACGGATCAACCCTGGACAATCAATATACCCTCGAACACATGATAGCTTCATCTCAACTATCGAAGCGAGACAACCTGCTCTAGTTTCCGCAAGTCAGAACTGACCACGTTAATGATTGCTTGCTACGTTGCAGGGCGCTAAAATGCTGACAAGTCGTCTACTGGACAGATTCTAGAGTCTAGCGTGGGATGGATGGCTCCTATATGCAAGCAGCTACAATGGATAACCCTTACCGTGGAGACATTTGCGTGAAAAAGCATTCATACGATTGCAATGGTTCGCACTGAAACGCTCCGCACTGGGAGTCTCTGCTTGTGTAGCAGTTATATCAAGGATGTTCGTTCTGCACAAGCCCAGGGGAGACTCCGTCAGTGCCTAGATCTCGAGAAAGTTACCGCCTGATTTCACCAGCCGGAAACTTCAAAGCAAAAATCCTAAAAATCTCGACAACCATTATGGAGCGCGCCGATGTCTTACACGATGTGCCCGTGCTCGTTTCGCAATTCTCCAGCTGGAGCCATCCCCAATCAGCTCAGCTGTATCAGTATTTGTTGGAGATCACAAGTGTGAGGCGACCAAGGCGGTGGCAAGGTGTGGAAGAAGGAGGAACATTCTACAAGAGATCGTGCCTGTACATAAACAATGGTTCCCCTGCTGCACTTTTAGGATGAATGAAGCAACAAGCATCTTCTCATTTCAACACTAACCACCTCTTCCGCCAGTTTGTCAATATCCTAAGCATCAAATCCTATCTTGAAAATGACGCTGTGCCAACGGACGTTGCTCCCGTCACTATCCTGGAGAGAGTATCGGTGTTTACTTAAGAAATAGAGGTATACCAGTACGCCGGGATCACCTGAAGACAGCGGTTGGCTTGAATTCTTCAGAGTTCCAACTTCACATCGCTCGTTCTATGTTTATGTTTAATGCGCAAGTCTGCAACAGAACTCACACCAAGGGCGGAGGCAAGGCGCCCGTCGTGCCCACGAAGCTACAGGAGAAGCTTCCTGTGAGCGTTGAGCGTGCGGTCTCTAACGCCATTCACAGCACCGATGACACTGGTGGCCTGCACCGAAAGCAGTAAATGGTTGCTTAGGATTGGTAATGAGATTGAAAGTCTTAGAATTTCAGTTTCATCTCTTATATCAGGCTTAACGCTTTGCCTTATCCCTGCTCGGGAGTACTATTTGAGGCTATTCTCTACCTGCACCACATTACTGGACTCAAAGTATCGGTTACACGTGGCCAGGGTCCATTGTTTGTCGCGAGTGAAAGCATCGTGTCCTCAATGAACAAAGTCGATAACACTAACACCAAAGCTCTTAAATGAATGCTAAAAGCCTTCCTGCACCCCCGTAGCTCGTATTTAACTCAACAATTTCCGATCATGGCAGCCTCATAGGGAGGGCGGCTATTATAGGCACGAGCTACAGCCTTGCTCTCCTGGACGCAGATGGCGAAGACAAATCAGCTTGGCAACCCAAGTAACGGCCGAAAGGTTGCAATTAAAGTTGTGGGATCTCCTTTAAAACCATTGCCGGCAGCGTTACGCCAAATATTACACAAAAGCTGAAGAGGGGGGGGGACTCATAGCGCCACAGAGGCTGGACCGCTTTGACCTATTAGAGGGAGCAGGTGGAGGCCAAAGCGCGAGAAAATGAAAGTTTACGCTATGTTTCAGAGAGCTAGTAGCTCATTGGAAGTCACCAAAGCAACGAGAGCATGACATCATCAGTCAATTAGCACCGTTCTACCAATGCCGATAGCTTCTTGGGCTCCAGGTTCGAAGCCTTGTCAAGTGCCGGTCAGGACAGAGAACTTGATAAGAAATAGTGACTATTAAATCTCGGGCTGATATTGAGATTGGCCCTGATTACATAGTGCCTAGCTGTGTCCGGTTACGATCTAAGCGCGACGATGTGAATGAGCGCTTGACACTGAGCCCGGCATCGATTCATGTGAAACAACATGCTTCCAAGTCTGTGCGTTGAACATGGCAATCTGTAGTTATCGTTAGGGCATGTTCTCAGTCCAACCGGTGATATTAACCTCTCAGGTGACTGGTCGTGTGAATACCACGGTGTCTGCCCGGAGCTTCCCGTATCGACTGGATGCCGATTCATCATGGTGTCCTCTGTATCCTGGGAGGCTTCTTGCTGGGTTGTTGCAATGTAGCGTAGCGATAGAGCGATTGCAGAGGTTGCTGCACAGCCAGGACCAGCCTTGTCGCTAGGACTATGACGAGGTATGCGACAGGGGTAAACTGATATGAAAGGAAATCCGTTTTCCAGGGGAACCCCATGCTTGTTGACCCTTGTTTCAATTCCCCTTTTTGATGCGGTTGTGGCCCACTGCGTCACTGTCACTTCCAGGTCAGAGTAAAAGTCAACCCTTCAGGCTGGGCTGGGATGGTGCACCGGAGGTATGAGGCCAAAGTACCGACGTTGTCTTGCCAAACACCTCCACTGGCGTCTGGCGGGGCGCTCATCGTGTCCTGTGTGTAGAGGAACTCCCGCACTTCCCTTCTCCCAGTCCCAATGGTGCCCTGTATCTTGCGCCCTGGGCTGCTTCACTCAGATTACCTTTCACTTGGCAGCACAAACACCAGACCGGCCAGGAATACAAGAGGCACAGCGACCTCCTTCTTCCCCACGAAGAAGTCATTGATCAATCTCACCATCGTCTCATCAAGAACCTATTCAGGCACTCACCATTTCCACTTTCCAGCTTGTGCTTCCTTGCAATACGTCTGGCGTTAATCAAATCTCTCATACAACTACTATCACTACTGCTCGATCTTACTCAACACTACCAAACCTCACGAGCTGAGTCAATCGTACTCGGCTCTCTTCACAACTATTCGAAGCTACTCAAGCTACACCACACCACAGTCAACATGCCTGCTCAGCGACCTTCGCAACTCCCTCCTTGCCCCGGCCCGCCTCCAAGCTGCCCTCTGCCTCCACTGCCCAGGCAAGGCTAAACAGATGGATAACTCTAGCGGCGGTCGAACGACAAAATTCTCTCGTCGGCTCGACCTCTGGAAATCATCGGCTTCAGTCTCCGCCTCTTACAACAACATGACTCTTGGCTTTGACCAGTTCCAGGGTGCAGCAACCTCTCGTCCTTGGTTGAACAGGCAATGGGCAAGGTTTGCCTGGGTCTAGTCAGGCCTTCGTGATGGGGCGTGTGCGCACATGCATATGCACATGCCAGTCCCGCAACTCCAACATAACCCGATCTCGTTTTCGCATGTACCTCATTAATCTCAACCATATTGGGTTCTTGTGAGCTGACCTTGACCCGGTCAGTCATCTGCCAATAGCATCGCCCCCTCATCTCATATATTCGGCCGTCGAATCAATCTACCTGCCTCTACCGGATCTTCATAACACCGTTCTGGGCTGCTCAACCAACCCAGGCGCGCACGACCCGGCCACACGGCCGACCTTTTATAGCCACACACTTCTTTCGTCCTTTTTGCTGTACCGACCGGACTCTTCAACTTCACTTCTTTGCGTGCATCTTTCATCACAAGCGCATCATTATTTCACTAACCCTTGTCACTAAATTATCTAATAACGTTGACTTTTATCTCACTTTTCCTCTTCTCTACTTCGTTTCATCACGATTCGGGAAGACATTTTTCCACGGGTTTGAGGAACTGTATAGATTGAGAGGCATTATCACAGTGTATTACAAATACACCGCAAAGTCTGCTGCGTTAGCAGTCTCTTTTCGCGTTGCACTGTGTCACGTGTATGTCGGACGGAATCCGGGCCTCTCCGCCAGGCGACTCGGTGGAAGGACATATCCTGCTTACCTCCAAGTTGACACTCTCTATTACTCGTGTAGAGATCCGTTTCATAGGTACGCTCGGATGTTACCTTATCTGTGCTCTGCTTGACAAAACCATAGATCTTCAACGGGTATTTGTAACTCCCACGGATCCAGGCATCTGCAATCAGGCTTGCAAACAAATAAATCAAATCAGATCGGCGGTCTAATTTGACTTGATTTGGATATGAAGATTGGCGATTTGCATTAATTTGGATCGATTTGGATCGATTTGGAAATCTGAATAACCCCACTTTTCTTAGTCCGTTAATACCGGGGAGGACTAGTGCCATTAGATGTTATTTGTTGATCAGCAAACTCAACACTGCGACAGGTTCTAGAGCTCTCTGTGCCCGAAACCAGGCTTGCTCTTCTCCTCTCGTTGCTTTCTATTTTTTCAAGTCGTTGCTCCCTTCAATCTCCCGTCCCCGGTGGTGCGTTTGCTGGGTTGCTGCCGTTCGCGGCAGGCACCTGGCCATGATGTTTATCAATACCCGACTTTTTCGTGATACAGTTGCGTGAGAACTCACCACAGATGTCGTTACCCCTGGAGGGCAGTCAGTTAGCTCAAATAGCCAGGATACAAAGTACGCCTACCAATACTGCCTGCTAACAATCGTCGGTAGGCACCTTCGCTCCGTCTTCATATATTTGGGGCACCACGATTGCACTAGGTGATAATAGTGCTGGCAGCTCAGCTCTTTCTGTGTGAGGCAGGTGTCAGTAAGGAACGCGACAATCGGAGCAGTTCTCACATAGATGTAATTGCACATCTTTCCACGGGTCCGCTGTGGTGAAAACAAGCGTTAAATTAGAGTCCTCAAGAAAGAAGCCGTACTATCACGGCGCATCACTACAGGTAGAGAGGACTCAGTCAGATCCCGTGGAAGATTCCTTTATATATGACCTCACCACTGATTGAGACGGGAAGGCATTTTTTGGGAGAGATTGAGGTCGTGGCAGCCGCATTAGGGGACGCAGACGGTGCTCATTCGTTGTGCAGCCTCGAAGCAAGATCATCTGAGGCTCCTTGAGCCAGGTTGGTGGGCGTACGTACCTCGGCAATAAGGCGACGGGCGACAGGAGAATACATTGCCAAGAAACTTAGAAAGCAAGGGAAGGTTCGTGAATGAAAGTTGCCAGGATCCAATCATCCCCAGTTGGCTGCCGCCACGGATCGTGCTAGAATGTTTTCTCAATTCATTGGTACTGAGGATAGAGGGGAACCGACCAGTGTGCAGCTTTGTCACAATCCTTGCCACAGCTGCCGTCATCTGGAGAAACCGCAATGCCACTTGACGTGTTATTTTCTCAATTCGTGCACAATCACATGCGATACGGAGTGAAGAAAAAGGTCAACCGGTCAATGCGCAGTTTTATCACAATTCTTATCACAGCTATCATCATAGCTGTCCCAAGTCTTCAGCTGCCCGAACGAAACCGAATGTGTGGCGCTGCGATCGAAGCTTTCCGTCGCAGGGCCGTTATAGCCATTCATAGAATCGAAGGAATGGAGTGGTAGTACAGGAAAATTCTCGAATCGGCCTTATGCAGCTTACCATTTAGAGCGGGGGATATACTTAGCCACACTGAACCCTATATCATTGAGGTTAAGACTATCGCATATCTATGTCATTATAACCAATGTGGCGACGAGGCTTTACTCTGCACTTAAGGAAGGCGGATGGTCGGCGATGAGAAAGGTCAACAAGACGCAATCAAGAGGGTATTTTAGGGCAAAATTTCCTTGCATGAAACTCAACCTCACTGTTAACCTGTCGCTATCTATTAAGGCTATAACAATGGAGAAGGTTACCTAACAGAGGCTTTATGATAGCTTATGAGATAAAAAGCTGAGTGGGATCTTGGCTCAACGACCAGAGGCAGCCTAGGTCAAAGCCGTCAAAGGGAGGCCTTTGGAGGAGGCCAGCGGTAACAGGGACGTGAGGAGCCCGAGACGTCGGAGTGTAAGGTTGACTTGGTACGGATGTAGTGTGTGTAATGCGACGCCTGGCTGGCGAACTGGCACGGGCCGTCCCCACTGGATCACCTCTGAGGTAGCTGCACGACAGCGCTGCCCTCAAATCAAACAAATCAAATCCGTGGTCATATTTGATTTATTTGACACTTTTTGGCACTGGATTTGTTGTTTGAGATATTTGATCAAACATTTCAAATGTTCCAAATCTCAGCGCCGTGGTTCTCCGATGTTATTCCCGGCCTCCCAGCGGGGCTATTTGTTGCGACCCTAGACCTCGAGTACGCGAACCTCATCTCTTCAGCCAATCGCTACTTGCCACCAAAGACCAAGCCAAACCCCCACCAGCCGGAATACATCCAACCTTCACCAAAAGATCATCTCCTAGGCACCATGCACGATCTCAAGTGCAGGCTGTGCTTATCGGCAATTTCATAGACCGCAACTGGAAAACGGTCAAAAAAAGCCTCTTAACCATGATAGGTTTCCTGGTACATTCATTTAGTTGCCATTCCCAGAATGGACTACCCTAGTTTTATAGACAATGATCGTTCTGGTTCTTCACCTCTCCTAATCGCGCTTGACGGCTAAGGGCGAGCAAAACCAGGCCGGTCGAGAAGGGGTTAGTTGGCCGTCTGTCTCCATTGGATTAAGCATTATTGATTGAGGACGACTACGCGCTGTGACAAATAAACATCAACAATGACGCGATGCTTGGTGTTGTGGGGCTTACAGGGGGTTAGCGCACTGATGTGTGAGCTTGTATGATGGTTCTGATTGGCCTGGTCTAAGTGCCAGATCCTTGGCACATTCTAAGTACCGGGTAGGTTGTGAAGAATGACGCCCATGAGCCTGGCCAACTATGTTCCCAGGCATCATATCCTATATCAAATATATCAAATGTTATTTCAAATCCAGGATTTTGGACTTGTTTGTTTGAAATAAGATTTCGAGATATTTGATTGATTTGTTTGGCAATTTGTTTGATTGCATTTGATTTGCGGGCAGCGCTGCCGCACGAGGGTCGCTCTAGAGGTGGCTAGAATATATATTTCCGGGATATAATCATTATCTAAAGTAGGGACAGTAGTGCTAGACAGCAGCCAACGACGGGAAGGTAGTTAGTCAAGGTATGTTGATACGGACGGCAAAGCCCGCCTTTTACTCATTCCAGCGAAAGTGTCGTCGCGCCGGAAATTCTCTGCTACGGGCGCAATCGTCCCGTTCTTGATTCCCAGTGCGACAGCTTTCACCGTATTTGCACTCAAACGTGTCGCCGCGATGCAGCGTCAAGAACTGGACCGTACGCGGGGCCAAGAAGGCTCACAAGAAGCGCTTCAATCCGTACCCCGCCCCACCCTATCCCTGTCATCACAGCAGTACGAGCGGGGTACCGATAGCTTCAATTACCAACCTGTCACAACCAAGCTACTATACAAATCATTGCAATTGATCAATGAATACACCTCCAGATCCCGACCAAAAACAAGAAGTTGATTCCTATGATGTTAAGAGCTTCTGCAAGCAACACAAGGCCCCCGCACGGGCACCCCGGGAAAGCCTGCCAGCATGCAGGCGAGGACGAAGACGGTAAGGTGTAAAGTATGGTTTAAGCCATCTGCGACTCCACTACAATCGACGATGTCATCAGTCTTTCCAGTGCCCCGGACAAACGTATTCCGAACAGTTGACCCTGGCCATATCACTGGCCAGCAGCCGCATTCAAGTATCCATTTCTCGCCGTACTGTGCTCCTATCCCTTGGACAGTGCTAAGGCTAGTGGGCGTACCTTGGCCAATAAGAAGCCAATGATAAAAAGAGACTTAATAAGATACCTGGTCAAGAGCGCAATTTGCGAGATTGAAGTACTCTTTAGCTATTATGGCGATAGGTACGCCTTAACGCTGCCCAAGTGAATCTAAATAAAGCTAGGCGTCTGAAGTGGAGAGATTTAAGTTTAACGGCCGAAGGGCCTCCCGGTCCGGGGGAAAGGTCCGGCGGGGAAGAGGCAAGAAAGAACTAGGTTCACAAGATAGAGCGTACCCATAACATGTGATATTGAGGTTTCGTGCATGTGATTGGTTCATCTTCATTGTGGTACGGACGCATGTTCGAAAGGCCGGGTTGACTTGGCGATAGTTGATGCATAAAGAAGAAATACGCAACCTCCTTAACGGTAATGAAGCTAGCGTAATCGAGGAGTGATGATAATCATATAAACGGCAAAAAGGCGGGGCATCGGGAGAGAACTTATAGCACGGGAAGCAGACAAGTGAATGATATAATGAAGGAAGATTACAGGTGGGGTTGGGGGTTCCCCTTCAAAGTAATTAGAGTCCTTAGACTATGTCTGAGACTTGACGGCTGCGGCTTAACTAAAGCATTTCTAACACCTGAGCTTACTCCCTCAAGTCCGTGACGAATGTATTACCGTATAATCTGAGTAAATTGAGTAGCGCCTGTGGATCTCGCTAGCGATATTCTGCACTTATAATTGGTCAACAAGGGAATAAAGGGCGGATATAAGCTATCAAGTTTGATTGGTCAAATAGGCATAGTGGAATTTTACTAGTGGGATCCACAGGCACTACTCAATTTACTCAGATTATCTCTTTGAGCGGCATAAGGCTCCGGCAGGTCACTCGCCCCACATTGCTTACTAACAACACTAGTACCTGCGGTGTACGTGAAGTTCTCGTCAGACAGCTTCTTCATTCAACACAGCCAAAATCATCAAAATCCTCATACAAATTGACCCTAACGCGTCTTAATTAAAACGATGAGCTCCCAAGAGATACCTGATTATATAGATGATCACAGCTTTGATACCCCGCCTTTGAGGGCGGCTGATGACCCCACCGGCGTGCCTAATTTTCCGCCCGAAGAGGGCTGCGGTGATGATTTTCAACCTTTCAACCTAGAATATCGTGATTTCAAGATCAACCCTCTACCCAAGGAACCACTTGAATTATTCCAGCTTTTCGTACCTATTTCCCTTGTACAGTCATGGATTAAATACACCAATAGCTGGGTCACTCACTTACTTGAAAATGGCATTATTGACAACTGGAATACCCCCCTTTCCAAACAGTCCCGCATTCTCAAGTGGGAAGGCATCTCCACCGCAACAGCTTATGTATGGCTTGGGGTCCTTATTTACCTAGGAATTCATAGGGAAATATCGATCAAAGACCATTGGAAGTCCCCTAGCCTAGGAGATCAGCGCCCTCTTCACTCAATCATCAAGTTCATGCCGTTACGGAAGTTCGAGCTGATCACGAGGTATTTCCGCACTTTTGACTACACCAAGCTCGATGTGAGGGATGAGAGCGACCTTCCAAAGACCTTCCAAGCGGCTGAAGAGTGGTCTAATCACATACAAAGCGTGTCTATCGAGCTCTATTCTCCAGGGACTAACCTCACTGTAGATGAGTGTATGATCCCTTTTACAGGCAGATCAAAAGAGACAACAGTCGTCAAGAATAAACCCACGCCCGTGGGGTTTAAAGTCTGGGTTATCGCCCAACAGGGCTTCTTTCTGCAGTGGCTTTGGCACGTGAAGGCATCACCATACAAGGCTGTTATAGTCGAGCTACCTACACCAACGCCGTACGGCAAGAAGGGAAAGCTACGGACCGAGATTCCTCTCAACAATACACAAAGCGTCGTGGTTCACCTACTAAAAAGGCTATCAACGCAGACACATCACGTCTTCACGGATAACCTCTTCTCGTCGCCGCAGCTCTTCCGCCTTCTTCGGCAGCTTGGCCACGGTGCCACAGGCACGGCACGCCCTAACTGCGGCATCACCACCGAGATGAAGCATATAAAAGAGACCGGAAAAGCTCCTGACGGCATAGCTTTGCAATATAATGAGGTATATTTGATCCCGACACAAGATAAACAGGTATGGATAGCTTTACCTGTATTTCCCTTACTAATTTGTCCTTTTCCTTTCTCCCTAGGTCATCCAAATCGCTTGGAAAGATAGCAGCATCGTGCTCTTCCTTTCAACTGTGCTTAGCGGAGCCCCTCACGAGCGCACACCAAAAAAGAGGAAAAAGCCCGCCAAAAGAGGCACAAAGGCAGAGTCACAGCGCCTGCAGCAGGTCTTCAATGGTGATAGCTTCAAGATAATCCCTATTCCTACTGTTGCCGCTCAGTATAACGATGAAATGAATCACGTTGACCGCGGCGATCAGATACGGTCTTATACAACATATCAGCACCGATTCCGGCGCGGTCCTTGGCAAGCGTTGCTTTGGTCTTTCCTCCTTGAAGTCGCACTTGCGAATAGCTTCATTTTACAGAAGAAAACACGGCAGCCTCGTTGGAAGCCCTATAGCACGCTTAAAGCTTGGAAGGAGTGCATTTATAATGCCATTTTCAACAGATACGCAACTGAAAGTCACATAAGGAAGAGAGGCCGTAAAGGAATGGAAGAAGACATCGAGGATACAGAAGCACGGCAAATTCACCTACAAAGAGATATCAATCATGTCCATCGGGGCATACATTCAAGCTGCCTAGCTTGCAAAGGCTTCCGGCAGGGTCAGGCCCGACCCTTTAAAAGGAAGAAGGAAAAAGGAGGTTATCTACAGCCGATATCAGGAAATGAACGAAGGGTGCAGACCGTGTACGGCTGCAAAGTATGTGATGTAGCTATTTGTAACACGGCTGACTGCTGGTACTTCTATCACACGCAAATTTAGGTGTGTGAGAATGTACTTCAAGTAGCGCTCATTTTGATAGGTCCTACACCCCTGTCGTGACCCCGCCGGAGCTTTATGCCGCCTGAAGAGATAGCCAAGAAGGAAAGGATTCGTCTGTCCAGCCAATGGCGAGAACCCCTTTCCGCCAAGTGAGATTTTCATTTTGGATCATACGACAAAGCTCCCGTTGATTCAGTTACTGATACAGTATCCCCAGAACTGTGTTAAGCCTCCCTCGCGTTCGCTGACAGGGATTTGCACCAATAAGAGCTATCTTCCTAGACTATACCTTTATTAACACTGATCTTCGCTGAGCCCTCATGACCACTTATCACAAGAGTATATTGTAGAACTCGAGAAATACAGGCTCTTGGCACAGTGGATATAACCACATGCAAGACTGGTCAATGGCTACTCTGGATATCTCTTTAAGTGGCACAAGACTGCAATGCCGTCACGACAGGGAGGCCAGACCAATCAAAATGAGCAAATCAGCTGATACAGGCCGGCTTGTACTCTCATTGCTATAGAAGGTTAGTCAGCGCTGCCCACAAATCAAACAAATCAAATCCGGGGTCATATTTGAGATATTTGATAGCCCGCGATGCTCGATTTGTGGTTTGAAATATTTATTCAAATATTTCAAATATTTCAAACCTCACCATTTGTGCACTTAGCTCATCTCTCCTAGCCACTATTAGGCTTAGCTCACCGCACTACCCCTGCCTAACCCCAGTCATCGATGCATTGTAGCTGTCAGCGGCGTCAACTTGAAGGGTGGGGGAGGGTTGGGCACGCGTCGGGAGAAGTAAAACAGGCTGCCAACGACGCGATCTATCGATGTGGGGGCGAAGAGGGGAAATATTAGGAAGCTACTTTCTCTTTGGCGGGTCTGGGAATGACGATGGGGGTAGCTCACTAATGGGTAGTATCGCGAAGACTCTGATTGGCCAGATCCACTCCCCAGGCATTGACCAGGTTCCGGGTAGGCTATAAAGGGGCACTCATCAGCGAAGCAGGTTAGATCCCCAATCTTATATCCTGTATCAAATATATCAAATGTTATTTCAAATCCGGTATTTTGCATTTGTTTGATTTGAAATAAGATTTTGGCATATTTGATTGATTTGTTTGGCAGTTTGTTTGATTGGATTTGATTTGTGGGCAGCGCTGAGGTTAGTAGCAATTAGACTAGCTGGATTAGATAGCTATACCGCAATAGAGGTAGACATGTTACAGAGGAATAACAGCCTTTTCAGAGCTGTCTCTGGCAGATTCTTTGTAACCTTCTTGTACCTAGGGTCAAGTGGGTCGAGTGACCTGTTACAGTCTTGTGCCGCTCAAAGAGATAAGGAGATAAGAAAGGTTACTACATGTGTAATTGGGTTGTTTGTGGGCGTGGCTTCGCGCTAGACTGTTTAACGTCCATGATGCAGAAGAACGGGGTAAAAAGTGGAAATGGCAAGAGCGTGAATTCCTCGAGTTTCTACGATAACAGAAGACGATCTTATCGCGGCGATAAATTGAGGGTCTTGCTAGTACCATAACACTGGGGTAAGGATACCTTCGGAAGGCTTAACACAATTAAGGGTATCTCTTTGAGCGGTGCAAGACTCCAAGGCGGTCACGACAGGGGTCTAGAGCGAATCAAAATTAGCGCAACAATCGGTACCTCCACCCACACCTAAAATAGCGTGTGATAGAAGTACCAGCAGTTTTCATTGTTACAAATCGCTACATTACATACTTTACAGCCGTACCTGCTCTTCTGAATTTGGTTATTTCCTGATACCGGCTGTAAATAACCTCCTTTTATCTTCCTTTTTTTGAAGGGTCGGGGCTGACCCTGCCGGAAGCCCTTGCAAGCTAGGCAGGGGGAATTTGATCCTCTGTTGACGTGATTGATATCTCTTTGTAGGTGTTTTTGCCGTGCTTCTGTATCTTCGATGTCTTCTTCTAACCCTGTGCAGCCTCTCTTCCTGGTATGACTTTCTGAAGCATATCTGTTGAAAATAGCGTTATAGATGCACTCCTTCCAGTCTTTTAATGTTACATAAGGCTTCCAATGAGGCTGTTGTGTGCGAAGCTGCAAAATGAAGCTATTCGCAAGTGCGACTTCAAGAAGGAAAGACCAAAGCAGCGCCTGCCAAGGACCGCGGCGGAAGCGATGTTCATATGTTGTATATGACCGTATCTGATCGCCGCGGTCAACGTGATTCATTTCATCGTTATATGCAGCGGCAACAGTAGGAATAGGGATCATCTTGAAGCTATCTCCGTTGAAGACCTGCTGCAGGCGCCGTGCCTCTGCCTTCGTGCCTCTTTTGGCGGGCAATTTCCTCTTTTTTGGTGTGCGCTCGTGAGGAGCTCCGCTATGCACAGTTGAAAGGAAGAGCACGATATTGCTATCTTTCCAGGCGATTTGGATGACCTAGAGGAGATAAAAAGGGACAAATTAGTAAGGGAAATACATATAAAGTTATCTATACCTGTTTATCTTGTGTCGGGATTAATATTACCTCATTATACTCCAAAGGCCGGCCATCAGGAGCCTTTCCGGTCTCTTTTATATGCTTCATCTCGGTGGTGATGCCGCAGTTAGGGCGTGCCGTGCCTGTGGCACCGTATCCAAGCTGCCGAAGATGGCGGAAGAGATGCGGCGAGGAAAATAGGTTATCTGTAAAGACGTGATATGTCTGTATTGGCAGCCTTTTTAGTAGGTGAACTACGATGCTCTGTGTATTGCTGAGAGGGATCTCGGTCTGAAGCTTTCCCTGCTTGCCGTATGGCTTTGGTATAGGTAGCTCGACGATAACAGCTTTATATGGTGATGCCTTTACATGCCAAAGCCACTGCAGAAAGTAGCCCTGTTGCGCAATAACCCAGACTTTAAACCCTACCGGCGTAGGTTTATTCTTGACGACTGTTGTCTCTTTGGATCTGCCTGTAAAAGGGATCATACACTCATCTACAGTCAGATTAGTCCCTGGAAGATAGAGCTCGGTAGACGCCTTCTGTATGTGGTCAGACCACTCTTTAGCCGCTTGGAAGGTCTTTGGAAGATCGCTCTCATCCCTCACATCGAGCTTGGTGTAGTCAAAAGTGCGGAAATACCTCGTGATCAGCTCGAACTTAAGTAACGGCATGAACTTCGTAAAAGAGTGAAGAGGGCGCTGATCTCCTAGGCTAGGGGACTTCCAATGGTCTTTGATCGATATTTCCCTATGAATTCCTAGGTAAATCATGACTCCAAGCCATACATAGGCTGTTGCGATAGAGAGGCCTTCCCACTTAAGTATGCGTGAGTGTTCGGAAAGGGGTGTATTCCAGTTATCAATAACGGCATTTTCGAGCAAGTGAGTGACCCAGCTGTTGGTGTATTCGATCCATGACTGTACAAGGGAAATAGGTACGAAAAACTGGAATAATTCAAGTGGTTCCTGGGGCAGAGGGTTAATCTGAAAATCACGATATTCTAGGTTGAAAGGCTGAAAGTCAGAGCCTCTGCCTTCCTCAGGCGGAAAAATCGGCACCCCGGTGGGGTCGTTACGGCTGCGCCTTGAGTGAGGGTCAAAGCTGTGATCATCTAGGCTATCTTGTATCTTTAAAGAGCTCATTATTTTCTTTGAGACTTGTTAGGGTCAATTTATATGAGGATTTGTATGTATTGATTGAAGAAGCCGTCTGACGAGAACTTCTCGTACCCCGCAGGTACTTGTGTGATTAGATAAGCTAAGTGGGGCAAGTGACCCTTTGGAGTCTTGCACCGCTCAAAGAGATAATGCAAAAATAATACCGTATCTCTTCAGGCGGCATAAAGCTCCGGCGGGGTCACGACAGGGGTGTAGGACCTATCAAAATGAGCGCTACTTGAAGTACATTCTCACACACCTAAATTTGCGTGTGATAGAAGTACCAGCAGTCAGCCGTGTTACAAATAGCTACATCACATACTTTGCAGCCGTACACGGTCTGCACCCTTCGTTCATTTCCTGATATCGGCTGTAGATAACCTCCTTTTTCCTTCTTCCTTTTAAAGGGTCGGGCCTGACCCTGCCGGAAGCCTTTGCAAGCTAGGCAGCTTGAATGTATGCCCCGATGGACATGATTGATATCTCTTTGTAGGTGAATTTGCCGTGCTTCTGTATCCTCGATGTCTTCTTCCATTCCTTTACGGCCTCTCTTCCTTATGTGACTTTCAGTTGCGTATCTGTTGAAAATGGCATTATAAATGCACTCCTTCCAAGCTTTAAGCGTGCTATAGGGCTTCCAACGAGGCTGCCGTGTTTTCTTCTGTAAAATGAAGCTATTCGCAAGTGCGACTTCAAGGAGGAAAGACCAAAGCAACGCTTGCCAAGGACCGCGCCGGAATCGGTGCTGATATGTTGTATAAGACCGTATCTGATCGCCGCGGTCAACGTGATTCATTTCATCGTTATACTGAGCGGCAACAGTAGGAATAGGGATTATCTTGAAGCTATCACCATTGAAGACCTGCTGCAGGCGCTGTGACTCTGCCTTTGTGCCTCTTTTGGCGGGCTTTTTCCTCTTTTTTGGTGTGCGCTCGTGAGGGGCTCCGCTAAGCACAGTTGAAAGGAAGAGCACGATGCTGCTATCTTTCCAAGCGATTTGGATGACCTAGGGAGAAAGGAAAAGGACAAATTAGTAAGGGAAATACAGGTAAAGCTATCCATACCTGTTTATCTTGTGTCGGGATCAAATATACCTCATTATATTGCAAAGCTATGCCGTCAGGAGCTTTTCCGGTCTCTTTTATATGCTTCATCTCGGTGGTGATGCCGCAGTTAGGGCGTGCCGTGCCTGTGGCACCGTGGCCAAGCTGCCGAAGAAGGCGGAAGAGCTGCGGCGACGAGAAGAGGTTATCCGTGAAGACGTGATGTGTCTGCGTTGATAGCCTTTTTAGTAGGTGAACCACGACGCTTTGTGTATTGTTGAGAGGAATCTCGGTCCGTAGCTTTCCCTTCTTGCCGTACGGCGTTGGTGTAGGTAGCTCGACTATAACAGCCTTGTATGGTGATGCCTTCACGTGCCAAAGCCACTGCAGAAAGAAGCCCTGTTGGGCGATAACCCAGACTTTAAACCCCACGGGCGTGGGTTTATTCTTGACGACTGTTGTCTCTTTTGATCTGCCTGTAAAAGGGATCATACACTCATCTACAGTGAGGTTAGTCCCTGGAGAATAGAGCTCGATAGACACGCTTTGTATGTGATTAGACCACTCTTCAGCCGCTTGGAAGGTCTTTGGAAGGTCGCTCTCATCCCTCACATCGAGCTTGGTGTAGTCAAAAGTGCGGAAATACCTCGTGATCAGCTCGAACTTCCGTAACGGCATGAACTTGATGATTGAGTGAAGAGGGCGCTGATCTCCTAGGCTAGGGGACTTCCAATGGTCTTTGATCGATATTTCCCTATGAATTCCTAGGTAAATAAGGACCCCAAGCCATACATAAGCTGTTGCGGTGGAGATGCCTTCCCACTTGAGAATGCGGGACTGTTTGGAAAGGGGGGTATTCCAGTTGTCAATAATGCCATTTTCAAGTAAGTGAGTGACCCAGCTATTGGTGTATTTAATCCATGACTGTACAAGGGAAATAGGTACGAAAAGCTGGAATAATTCAAGTGGTTCCTTGGGTAGAGGGTTGATCTTGAAATCACGATATTCTAGGTTGAAAGGTTGAAAATCATCACCGCAGCCCTCTTCGGGCGGAAAATTAGGCACGCCGGTGGGGTCATCAGCCGCCCTCAAAGGCGGGGTATCAAAGCTGTGATCATCTATATAATCAGGTATCTCTTGGGAGCTCATCGTTTTAATTAAGACGCGTTAGGGTCAATTTGTATGAGGATTTTGATGATTTTGGCTGTGTTGAATGAAGAAGCTGTCTGACGAGAACTTCACGTACACCGCAGGTACTAGTGTTGTTAGTAAGCAATGTGGGGCGAGTGACCTGCCGGAGCCTTATGCCGCTCAAAGAGATAAGCCATCAGCGTGCCATTTAAGTTGCATTGATTTCAACCTTCCAAGTTCTTTCGGAGTGACCTGAGCCACCAAGTCTGACATGAAATAGGCACGTTTAAATACTCCGTAGTACCTATCGCCTGTAGTGTCTAGTGTCGATAATGTGTCGATTAGGCTAGCAGCAGAAAGATAAATTGCAAAGCGAGCAACCGCGCAGCTCGGGCCGGCGAGGATGTTAGAGAAAGAGTTGTCTCGCTCCGTTCGGCGACCTCATGGGGCCAGTCTGAGTGTTTTCAAACAACGTTTTTATAATAATACTGATCGTTATCTTTGAGACTGAATATTCGTAAGTGACTGAAGATGCATGGCGATGATAGAATTTTCAAAGTCACTAAAGTCCATACGGATTGCAATCAATCCATACAGGGGACGCGTTAGCTTCGGTACAACCACTTAAACTCAAACGAATTCGCGTAGAGGGAATGATATAACAAGGAAGCCAGCCAACCGGGAAGCCAGAATCCCACTTTGACTCGTTAAATTTAATCAGGGTGTCATATTGAGAGGCCTTTTTCTGGTGAAAGTGGATTGTGGCGAACCACAGCGATTGTGAGCCAATGATTATGCGTACAAACCACTTTCAGCGAAAGTAGGAGAAGTGATAGAGAAGTACACACTCTCTAATATGGGGAAAGAACATCGGCATCTCCTAACAACTCTCGCTGTCACATTCTCATCCGTCAAGGCGTCATAGAAGCATTCCTGTCTTGAACTAAAACAATCTGCGAGGAAAATCGCCTTAATTTTAATTCAGTTCAACTATTCCAATCTTTGTTTCTCGATGGTTGCAAGCAGGCATATTTTCTTCTAAGTGTGCCACATTGCAAGGCCTGAGGGCAAACTTGGCGTCAACGTTCTGCTCGAAACGTCGGATCCTACAATTCAGTCATTGACAGGCCGCTTGGAGGCAATTAAGCCAGCACGTAGTGCATAAGGGACAGCTACTAATCAATAGTTACCACTGGAGAAAGTCTTCAGCCCAGCGGGCTGACTCACTGATTCGTACACGGCTTATCGTCCTTTCGTTCTACCACGACTTCCTCATCTCCGGCCGGCCCTTCCATTCTACAACGTACTCTGCCTTCCCATGTCCTATTCGTCTGTCCAGCAATCACGCTCCTCAATGGTCTTCATAAGTGGCCTTCAACGTGAGGCCATTGAGAGCCATGGCTTGACCATTGAGAACTGATGCTTCTGAACATGTTCGACTATTTTTCTTTTTGTCTTTCTTCCTCCATTCTTTTCTTCTCCTTCTTTCTCTTCTTTCTCTTTTTTCCTTTTTTTTTTCTTAAAAAAAAAAATCCCCATTCCTTTCGGGACTGGAATTCACCCTCTCATGAGCAGAGGGCTTACATTTGCGTTACTTGTCGCTGGCTGGCCGCTCGAACGAGGAGACGGATTCCTAAAGCTCTGGTTACCGGCCATCGACTTATAGACGCATTCGGAAAACAAAGGAACCCTACAGAATCAGACAATAGAAAGTTGTCGTAGCAGTCAACGCACACATAAGCATGATTCTTCGTCGGTCAGCAAGGATGTTGTGAGGTGTGGTGTTAGATTTGTAACTCACAGCACTTCGTGTCTTGTTCTTTTTTCCAGCTCGAAACGCCAACACCAGCGAGAAATACAGGTCTTGAAATACGGAAATGCCCCACATTTTGCGAGTCGAAGGTGGCCGCAGCTTCTAAGCTTGTAATTGAGTACCTGACAATGGCTCGGTTTATAAATGGAGGTGCTAACTAGGCATTCCAGGAGGAGCCGCAGTTCTCTATCCGAATAAGCGAAGAGAGCAAAAGACAACATGCGTCAGAATGATGACAGATTGCAGATTCGACTAGAGCGGGGTCTGTCATGGCGGAGACGGCAGCGAGCTTGTGCAGCTTTATATTTCAGTCCCTAAAATCACCAGCCCCATCCCCTTACCATATTTTCTTGGCATGTGCTTTCCTCCCATCTGCTTTAAATCGCCGACTTATTCACTCATGTTTGTCAATCTTGTCCCAGGACACCATTTGCATTGAACGACGTGCCTCACCGTCATAGACGATTGAACCTGCATCATCGGCAAGCCAGAATACGACATCGACTGTACAAAGAGATGAACTTAGATCAGTCCCTTCATCGAGACGAGATGGATCCCCCTCCGAACCTAATACCCCTCCGTGCAAGACCAGCCGTCGCCTATATTCTATCTCAGTGAGCCTCTGAAACCACAGGTGCATTTGCCTCTGCCTTGCTCATCCGCTTCGCCGGAGTATTGCTTAAAAACCACATGCTGTTTTGGGCCTTGGAATATGCCGCCTAGCCGGCGGCATCGTCTTTGTATAGTGACGTGTCATTATTTCCAGTGGGACAGTGCCAATGTGTACCCTAAAGTGCGCTCGAATAGGCCATGGTAGTACGCCATCAGAATCTCTAGATTGGCACAATTCTCCGGTCCACACGGTATAGAAACTCAAGCTCCAGCAACTTCATTTCTGTGACCTGTGCCCCTAACTATGGCGCAAAGTCTTGCTCCAGAATGAGTCTGAATCCTTTCGATGAATACTAAGGCTGTTCAGGTACGGTATGAGCAGGCTATCATCGTGGGGGATGGAAGCTGCGCTGTAGCTGACGTATTCCTCACCACTCCACACCTTGGGTTGTTTTTGCAAGATACTTAGGGCTTGTTTTGGCATGTTGTTGGTATTGTAGCATTTCCATAAGGTCGTTCATGGCCTGGCTGATGATCTCAGGAATATGAGAACTGATTATCGCGCCTCTTCCCAAGTTCTTGGTCGAGATGGAATCAATTTCGAGGTGCACAATGGCTGTTATCAGGATCAAATGAGGGAAAAACGACGATGACCAGCGCAAGGAGTAGAGCTCGATCTGGCACCATCTCGCGCAGCTGCCGGATTGTATAAGCATCTCCATCGGGGTTACGGATCCGGCGTGCCTCCAGTTCGAGCTTTTCCTTCTGCAATCTTACAATATCCTCCTGCACCGATTTGGCGATAATTTCATAATCTAAAGAAGACTCTGCATCTTCTAAGATAGCTCTCGTTGGACTGTACTTGATATTTTCGTTTGATGAGATCGTGGTAAGTAGGCCGACGCGGTGGTGCCGTTCGCTTCACAAGAGGATGGACGTCGTCAAGTGATTTGAGTCGTGCCGCGAATCTGAGTCGCCGTGCTTCGAGAAGTTGTTCGACTGGCGGTATCCCACTCTCTCGGTGCAGGACGGTGATGGGTGTTGTCTTCCAGACGGGCAGTATAGCTCTCATGGCTTGGTACAAGGCCTTGTTCATTCTCTGTAAGAGATGCTGATTGCTCGATGGTGTGTCTCTGGTAGGCTGGCTGCATCGCGGCCTGGTGGTGCCTGGGTACCACGCTTCGGAGCCGTGGAGCAGGACTGGCTCGACACAGGCTCTGACGGCACTTCGCACGGCACTCGGAAGAGGGCCGTGTATCGTGTTGGTCAGTCGTCGCAAGTGATAGGCGACGGCTGCGCCTTCGCAGCCTACGTTTCAACATGAATCCGGAACGACAACCTGCTATCAAGCCAGATACCGAGCCAGCGTAGAGCTGGCTCGGGGTATGTCTCGACGTCACTGCGGTGTACTGCTGGTGAGGTCCTGAGTTTAGTGCGGGAGAAGTGCATGACTTCGGTGTTTTTCGGGTCGAACGAGACGCCGTTTGCCATACCCCAGCGCACCATCTCGTCGATGGAGGCGGAAGCCGCAGCAGTCGTTTCATCTACTGTGTCGCCTATGGACAAGATAGCCGTGTCATCTGCATAGCCAAAGCGGCCCTGGGGGTTGCCCAATAGGTAGATTGGTTCAGTGTAGAGTAGAAAGAGGATTGGCGATACCGGTGAGCCTTGAGGCAGGCCGCACTGAAGAGGAGCAAAGGGGGTGAGGGTGTCTTGATACCTCACCCGGGCTAATCGATCCTTCATGAAAGACTCGGCCCATCTGGCTAGATGGTCGGACCAGCCTTGTTCGCGGAGACGCAAGACCAGTCTGTTGCACATGACGGCGTCAAACGCACCTTGGATGTCCATCGTGACCATGGTGGCCACCTTCTTGTGCGCGAACGGCTGCCCACGCCAGGCGGCGTGCAATGAGTCTTTCCAGCCCCTGGCCGAGACAAGAGAGCAGAGAGACTGGTCGCCAAGCCCGAGGCGATGTGAGATCACGTCGCCCGGGTTTGGCGATCATGACCACTCCTGCCTCCTTGAACGTTTTCGGATGGTAGCCTATACAGAGGCATCCTTCGAACAGGCGGCGGACGTGCTTCCCGATGATATGCCAGGCAGCTTTGAGGAGGTCGACCGTGATGTTATCTGACCCAGGAGATGTATTGCCTGTGTTGAGGGTCGCATACTGCGCCTCATCGAGAGAAATCTTGTGCGTAAGCGGAATCGACTTAGGGGGACAGACTGGTGCCCAGGGGTCCGCAATGTCGTCGTCTGAAGTTCGACGCTCTAGTGTAGCTCGTCGAAGTGCGTTCGCCTTGTCCATCTGAGTTTCGTATACGATATCGTCGACCTGTAGGGGTGGCGGCTGGAAAGGCCCTGGGGACTTGAGCCACCGGACAGCTTTGAGAACAGCGCCGCTGCTAGAGAAGCTATCGATAAGATTTCGCCAGTACTGCCTTTTCGCCCGACGGACCACGCGATGGAGGTCTCTTTTAGCGATCTGGATATCCTGATTGAAGCCGAGAGGGTAACTGCTTCTGATAGCCCGGAATGCCGCCGCGGCGCAGGCGCACTCCTCTGTCCACCAGGGGACTGGACGTCCACCTTTCCGTGCGGGCCGGCCAGCTGCCTTTGCCGCTGATGTCAGTAGATTCACAAGTGAAGACGCAAGCTCGTCCAGCTCCGTGGGCGTCGAATCTGCGAGGGGGATGTCTGTGGCTCCAAGCTCTACGATCTCGACAAATCGTTTAAGCTCATCTTCTGTTGTCACTCGAATCATGCCCGGCTGCATCGGAGCTGGCTTGATGTGAGGGAGTGTCAAACTGAGTGTGAAGTGGTCAGAGCTAGTGGCGGGATGATCCTCGACGGTAGCTTCAGCCAATGGCATGTTGGTAAATGCAAGGTCGATTGTGTTGCCATGTGGATTTGTCGGGATATTTAAAGTGTTGAGGAGGTAGAGGTCATTCTCTGACGCCCAGCTTGCAATCTCTTGGCCACGGTTCGTAGCTTGGCCCGTCTGCCAACTACGATGTCTGGCGTTGAAATCACCCACGACAAGGCAGCGTTCCGGGACAGGCCATCGAAGCAGCATGTTCAGGGCGTCCCTCTCGTCATTCTGGCGATAGAAGTTGACGATCGCCATGCCGTTAATTGTGAGCCAAAGAACATCGTGGGTCTGAAAAGGCCGGATCTGGTCAGCCAGGAGTCTTGGGTCTCGTCGGACGTATGTCATGACTCTAGGCCGAGTGTCGTTGCTATTCCACACCTCGACTGGCGTGAATGCATCATAAGCCGGGTGAGTTTTGGTCATGGAGCGAGTCTTTGTGTGAGCCGTCCATAGCTCTTGCAGAAGGACGACATCGTATCTTTCCACATCAGCGAGCGCCAGGGCGCAGTCGTGGGCCGGAGGTATCTTTCCAACGTTAGCCTGGAAGATACAATACAATACAATACAATTTATTACGCCCGGCGGCTTGTTCTGACCGAAAGGGCACTAGTCGCTACCTAATGCTTACATACAACGCCTGCTTTTCGTCCTCGTTTCCCCAAGCCCATGCTGTGCCACACATTGCTCAGTTTGTGTCCGCATTTTCCCAAAGCCCATACTGAACCTTGGTTTCACACCATCAATCTGAAATTCGTGTCCTCAGCCCATACAGCGCCTGCTCCTTGATTGCTCTTTTCCTTTCTGTTCTGCTGTTCTCTGCGCTCTCCCGTGACATTTTTACGCACAGCAAAGACCGAAACCGGTTGTCCATCCGCACACTCTCTTCAATTTCTAGCGCACGAACCAAGCTTACGAGGTGTATATAGTAATCACTGATTTTACTGTGCTCAGTGTATCCTGACGACCAAGCCATAATCGGGCGACCCACGGCAGTGTTACTCCACAGGCCGAAAGCTGCTTTATTTCACTCTTAGTGGACAATGTATTCCTGCGCTTCCCACTTTTTTGTTACAACAGCATTACATGGGGTGGAAACCCAACGTATGGTCAGATTGATTACATTTCCTCCAAGGACCGATGTCTCAGACTCCATTACTGCACTGGCCCCTTCTGACTTCTCATAGCAGCACTACGGCAAGTCTTTCGACAGCTGCCGACTAGGATTATCTTTTGCTAATATCTCTGCCTCAACCGCAACCACATGCTCCAGTATCTAGACTGCCTTCTTCGTCTGCTCATCGGCTTGATATGCTGCTGCGAGCACGTGCTGTGATACCAGCCGGTCTGGGTGATTCTCTGCCAACGTTGTCCTTCTGACTGCAACCACATGCTCTAGCAGTTTCAGAACTTGCAATTGACTACCTTTGGGTGGACAGCCGTTGTATTTTACAAGACAGTGTGCAAGATTGGGAGGTCGAATCGGTGAAAATGGGCGGATACTTCAAAAATGCGCATGTTACGATAGCTGCATCTGCTGTATCCCATGCACAACGCGGAATCCTTCGTGCCAGGCGGGGAATAAGACGATCTGTTGAAGAAGAATATGAGTTGGTCGACGGAACAAAATGCAACATTGTTATCTAGGCGAGAAGTCACAGCTATGAGAAACTGGAAAGTTGAGTGCACGACTTTGGTCCTCTTTCTAAACGTGGGTGGGCTTTTCAGGAGAATGTACTGTCAACAAGAACAGTCCATTATACAGACTCAGAGCTAGCCTGGGAGTGTTGCACTGAGACAATTTCCGAAGATGGATCGACATCTGGGAGAAACCAGCATAGTATATTGGCCTACAATACGCTAAATCTTCAGCCTAATCCAGGTCGACTGTGGCAAGACCTGGTAGAGAACTATACTCGTCGAGATCTGACTTATCATTCTGACAGGTTGCCCGGAATTGCTGGAAGTGCTCAAATAATGCAGAGCCGAACGGGTTTCCAATATATCGCCGGGCTATGGAGAGAAGCAATAATTTTAGATCTTCTCTGGAGCACTTCATGGCAGCACTATAACACGACACCCACGGAGCTGGCAGGCAAGGCGGGCACACCTAGGTATGAAAACCCCCAGTCACCTTGAGAGGCCTTTCCTGGTCATGGGCATCAACGACTGCTGCTATCAGCTTTGCATCGCCTGGAGATGTTACACTTCACGATCAATGTGCCATGATCAAAGATGTCAAGTGCAAGGCTGAGGGCGATAACCTATTTGGAGAAGTCATACATGGCTCGCTCCAGCTTGTGGGCTTTTTGCGGCAAATGCGTTTTAAATGCGGTGATCCACGAGAACCTTATTTTTGAAATAAGTACTATCCGCCCACAAAACCCAGATCACCATTGGAGTCAAACTGTTAGATATTTAAGGTGAATCGTGTGTATATTCCTTGATCCTGTCGCAATCGAAGGGCCTTTGAGACCTTATATCTTCGACTAGTTCGTTCTAGGACTTGAGTCCTAGAAAGTCTTAGATGAAAGTCCTACTGTCTAAGTTTTAGGACTTCAAACTTTAATCCTGAACCTTAATCCTGAAGTTGAGGGTGAACCCTCCAACATTCAATACAAACTGTCCACAAAGGTGATAAGGTGGAAACGGCACGTTTTATACCAGATAAATTTACCGTCTTGTTGCAGCAAAAGTTGCCGAGAAAAGTGGCGTAGTGAGGTAGGTATTGTGATTATATGTTGCCCGACGAGCGAGTTTGGAATGAGTCACGTTCTCTGTCGTCGCATAAACCTCCCAGTCGGCTTCGGGCCCGCCGTTTGAGATATACATAGACATGATGCAGTATATCGGCTGAACGCAAGACATCGCAGCAATGCGGGCTAGTAAGACCGCCTCCGCTGCACTGTCGCCTGCTCGAATAAGATAGCGTATGCTCGCAGTTCCATCCTCGCCTTGTTTGACAGGTGACCTGCCTCGTGGGTGGAGAACGTACTCAGCATGGAGCCAAGGCTACTATGAGAGTTTGCGTGATTGAGATTTTGAGTTGTAATAAAAGAGCTGACCTGCTCAGTGCCGGGCACCATAGAATGGATCCAGGGCCTTTTCTGAGCCGTAGTCTCGCAGGATCGTGCGGTACTTAGGTCATACGCCCGGGAGACATAGAACTTGGTGGGAGACGGAGGGAATCCAGGGGAGCTCACTTGCGAGTTGGGCGGCAATGTTGCCCTTTCGGAGTCTATCATCTGGCAAGGCTCAGAGCAGTAGGCTGCAGCGTCAGATTGCACCTGTTTGTCGCAGGCAAGGCAGAACTGGTAAGTCCAGAGATCGAAAGCCATGGTGTCTGTGTATTTGCGAGGGCAACTGAGGTAACGAGAGCTCGGATTGGTAGACAAGAAGGATTAGGTATATTCGAGGTCCTTTCCCCTATGCTGCAAGGTTGAGATAGGTGTTCAGACGCGCAATCTCCCAGTTTCAAGGTGCTAGAGGGTCGTCAAGAATATAACTTCGTAGCAACCAATAGTAGGGAGGAATGCTACAAAAGCAGAAAGGTATAAAGTAGAGAAGCATCATGTCCTAATCAGGCTTAAGATAGTATAATAGTAGACAACCTCTCTACATAAGAGGATGCATTACATGTAGATCTTCCATCGTTAGCGAGCGACCTTATTTTTGTTTTCGTTCTTTTATTAACCAAATGACGTCACTACCCTCCAACACTGGGGTCACCCGCCAATCCTTCACCTCAATGCACGTCGTGTGATGTCTCATCTATCGTCATGGCCTCGTACATGGCTTCTTTTGGCCGATGGCAGGTAAAGCACGTGGCAGCATTCTGTCTCGGCGTGGAAAAGCCTTGGTGATATATTTGATGCACCTTGAGGAGAGCTTGCCCAAATGGTAGTAGCCAAAGTCGCACTCATCCGGCGGCAAGCCGCACGGCGATTGATAGGTGGGCACCCGGGCGCCCATTTATCCTTGGGCGCCTGGGAGCGCCCACTGACTAATCGCCACAGAATGCCTCCTCCCATTGGTGCGTGCGAGACGCGTTCTGAAGCAGGAATCAGATCACCAATTTGTGATCCAGAGATGGCCCAAACATTTGTGGATGTCCTTCCCCCAGAAGGCATATACAAATCACGTGAAGCACTCCTTGCAGCAGTCAATTCCTGGGCGAAGTCTCGGGGATATGCTTTTACTACTGGCAAATCTACAAAAACCCCGAATGGGCGGGTCAAGGTGGTGTACGCGTGTGATCGAAACAAACAGCCGCCGAGCTCATCTGCCGAACGAGTTCGCCGCACAGCCCCGCGACAGTATCAAAACCAATCAGCAGTATGGCAAGGCAAAAGGGCTTCCGCAAAGATACGACAAAAAGAGCTACGAATGGCGCCTAGACTTTAAGCAGATGTCAAAGCGTTGTGTGACTGCAACAGGGTCTTGAGCGTGGACGAAGGAAGAAATGATGGCATGTCTGGACTGGTCCAGTGTAGAAGATAAACGGGTTGAAGCCCAAATTGCGAGAGAAATGGGTAACAACCCACTAGCCAACAAGAGGAGAGGCATGAAAGAGTTCTGGAAAAGTGCAGAAAAGATAGCAAGGAGCAACAAGCCCTGCATTCTAAGAGTAGCAAGGTTGAACGGTGTATAACAGTGAGGACGTGAATACCTAGGATTTATTTTTTAGATTTATTTATTTATTAATTTTTTTTTTTTTGTTTTCCACATAGCAATTTCTATGGGTACAACATGAAGTACATCATACGTGTATAAAGCTTATTACACACGGGAAGAAATGTTTTTCAGGGCTTGCAGGTCCAAGAGCGTCTCGCACGCACCAATGGGAGGAGGTATTCTGTGGCGATTAGTCAGTGGGCGCGCCCAGGCGCTCCTGTGGATAGAAAACAAGGTGCTCATTTAGTCTTGAGTGCCCATCTGTGCATTTCATACCTGCACGAGACTGCATCTTGCCGCGACGCTAAAAATAGAGAAATTCAAGCTGAGGTACAGGGTGCAATGTACTGTGGGGCCACGTCAATATGCCGCTAACCCAATGTCGCAGGGTAGGCATGATCTTCACGGCCTCAGGGAAACAACTGCATTAGTAATCTAGCTATATGCTTTAAGTAACTTTGCGGAATGGAATACCCCGCACAAGAGATAACAAAAAAACAACAATTAATCAACATATTTGCTGCTGCTCATCATATTCACTTTAACCCTTTAAGCACGCTAAGTGCGACACCCAATTTAGCACACTTGCAGTGATTTTCAGGGGTTTTCCAACAGTCACCTCTATCCCTTTGACTGTCGTAAGCCTCCACCTTCGTACCTGGCCCCGCATAACCCCCGCCGAATCTGAGGTACATGGAGTGACTTTGAGAACCACCAAAATCAACCCCGCCCATTTCATCATATACCTCATTTTATGAGTTCTCATGGATTCCCAACAGCTCATCAGCCAAGCAGTCAACGCATATGATGATAATAGCTTCATCCGTGTCGATGATAGCCGCCGCGAGCAGCCCGCTGATAACACCTGCCGGCCAATACATGACCCTATTCTTGATCGTGGCTACAACTTCGAGGCCATGGTCGTTCCAACCCGGCCCTTTGAGATAACGGCCCTGCCCTCAGAGCCGCTGTTGCTTTTCCCGCAATTCGTGCCTATTTACTTAGTGGAAAGCTGAGTCTGCTACACCAACAGCTGGGCCAGTCACCGGCTTAAGCAGCATGAAGATGGCACCCAAAGACTACATCCGCAATCGCGGCTGCTAGCTTGGAAGCCGACCTCTACTGCGAAAATCTACGTATGGCTTGCGACATAAATGTATATGAGAATACATAAGGAGCCAAACATTGAGGATTATTGGAAGGTTTCAAAACCTAAGGACATTCGCCCAGTTCATCCAGTAGTCAAATGGATGTCTTATAATCGCTTCCAATTACTATCTCGACATCTTCATATCTATGATCCTCTGACTCTCAATAGATGATATGGGCTTCTATGGCCGTACATTCAGTCGGGTTCATACATGGTCTGACCATACACAACATATATCTACCGTCTTCTATATACCGGGCACATCTATTGCTGTAGATGAGTGTATGGTCCGTTTTCTAGGAAGATCACTTGAGACAACAACTATCCCTTCCAAGCCAATCCCCACAGGCTTCAAAGTCTGGACTGTGGCTCAGCGAGGCTATTTTCTTCGGTGGATTTGGCATAGGCCGGGCCGGAAGTTCGGGCCTTTTGGGGTAAGGCCGATCTACCGGCGCCTGCCCTCACAGCTGCAGATGATGCGACAGCGCCGGCGGCTTCGAGAGAGAAACACTATTCATCTGAACCCGACTCAAGCTGTGGTTGTTGCCTTGGTTAATTTACTGCCGAAATCCACGTACCATGTATTTCTCGATAATTTGTTCTCTTCCTGCGATCTATTCCGGAGACTTCGGCAGCGTGGCCATGGAGCCACGGGCACAGCCCGCGAGAACTGTGGCATCTACAAGCCCCTTGTCAAGCTAAAGGCTATAAATAATACAGCTGCTGGCAGCCTCGAGTTTAATGTTGTTAAAGCTATTCCAACAGCCGATAACAAGGTCAACCAGATCGCTTGGAAAGACAATGCGCTTGTGTTATTTCTGACGACTGTGTTTAAGGGCAATGAAAGGCTTGACTGCATCAGGAAGAAACCAACAACAGACCAAATGCAAGCAAGACCAATACAGCGTTTTTTTTGGTGACGACCCTGTTAAACAGGTTTCTATCCCATCTATTGCTGCTATCTATAACAACGAGATGAATGCCGTGGATCGAGGTGACTAAATGAGAGCTTATTGGGGCCTTGATCGTCGTGTGCGCCAAGGCGGCTGGAAAGCCCTGGCTTGGGACTTTCTCCTGGAAATTGCTCTTGTAAATCGCTTCATTTTGCAGCAGCGAGGGCAGCCGCAATGGAAGGCAGAGATGTCGCAAGGCAGTTGGCGGCAAATGCTTGTGAATGATCTTATGGAAGTGTATGCACCAAAGACGCAATCAAGAAAGAGATTTCGGACTGGAAACGAATTTACGCCTACATTACAGCACACTCGCGATCGCAAAGGAAAATCTGAATGCCTTGCCTGTCAAGGCCTCCGGCTAGGTCAGCGTCGGTCTCGAAGATCAAGGGCAGCATTATCTGCGATTAGCGGTAACAGTCGAAGGGCGCCGCAGTCACGATAGGTGTCAAGAATGTAATGTAGCTTTATGTAGACTTGGCAATTGCTGGGACCTTTGGCACAACCAAAGTTAGGCGGAGATAAATGTACCTTTGATTTAATGCATTTTTATTGGCTAGCGCCGTTGCTAGGTACGGAAGTGGAGGTGTCACACTGGATGTGCTTAAAATGGATTGAAGGTCGGGTCATTCATAATGAGCAGCAGTAGTGAGTTGATTGGTTCTATCTTCTGTGTGGGGTATTCCATCCCACAGGTTTTACTTTAAATCACCCAGCTTGATTACTAAGGGCTGTTGTTCCTGAGGCTCGTTGAGACCATGCCCGGCCTGCGACAGGAGGCTTACGACAGTCAAAAGGATGGTTGAGAACACTGAATTACTACGCAGAGCTCGTGAGCGAAAAGGAGTCCCTATATGCTTTCGTAAACACAAAATCATAGAGGTTACTGCCGTACGCTATCCAATGTCATTCTTACCTTTCAATGCTTCATCCATACCGGTACTAGCGCAGATGCTACACCCTCTCATTCTTCCTCGCCTCTCACTTCTTCGGCCGCAGCCAGTCCTCCATGCCCTCTGGCCAATACACCCTGTTATTGGGCCCTCCCATCGCAAAGTCCTCCGCGCCCACTATCCTTTCCGGAATCTCGATGTCGCCATCTGCGTTGCTGCTGGCTCCGTTGGTATTCTTTTTGCCTTTCTTTGCCTTCTTGACTGCTTTTCGTGGTTCGTCCTCTCGTTCATATGGCACAATATCGTTGAAGCTATCCCAGCCCGGGAGCTTAAATGTCCGCATAAGTTCAAAGACCGCCTGCTCCTTATCGTTGGCTTCAATCATGAGGTCCATGTCAGGGTCGCACGGTGGAAGCGTCTTGACCCGGGCGGAATGCTTGCGACGCTCTTGGGGGGCGACGGCACTGGCAGTCTGCTCGCTGTAATGCATCTTTTGTGTGATCTTCTTCCTTGTCCAAGTCTTCTTGATACGGTCGTATAGTCCTATGATATCTTCAGTCCCTTCCCGTACACATGGGTCAAAGATGATGTTGTGATGGTGATAGTCTAATACTAGGGGAATGTTGAGTTCCTCGCAGATGGGAAGCAGGTCATGAACGCTCCACGCCACATCGTCATTCTCCAGTACTAATCTTCGTTTGACGCTGTCGGACAGTTTGGCGTAGTTTTCTCGGAATCGATTCAAGGTCGCCTCCTTACCGCCGTAGACTCCACCCATGTGCAAGACCATCACTGCATCTCTGTCCATCTGTTCAGGAAGCTTAAGCAGGCTAAGCATTTCATCATGGTAGTTGAGGTCGCGGACAGCGGCGGCTACGACCTCCTTCTTAGGGCTTCCAATTTGTGTAAACTGCCCAGGATGCATCGTGAGTCGGTGCCCACGCTCTGCTGCCACTTTGCCAGCTTTGGCCAAGACGTCAGCCGCGAACGGAGCCAGACTATATCCGTATTCTTCGTGGCTCGCAAAAGGAAACATCCCGCTGCTGAGCCTCATAAAGTTGATGCTATACTTGTGGTTCCACTGAATCATCTTGATAATGTCGCGCGCGTTAGCCAATCCCAGCTCTTGTGCATACTTTTGGCCTCGCTCGAGGATAGACGCCAGTGGACATGTTCTTGATGAGAAGACGGGGGGATTTGCATTGCGCAAGTACGTGTTCAAGCAGGCCTAATAAGAGTTTAGTCATATAACAGCTCCCCAATTAACGTTGAGAGGTTGAGGGGCAACATTTTGTTTGAAGGGAATGCACTCACATAACCCAGCCGCCCCGACCACGGCAGGGGGAGCCTGTCACTGTTGACGGGGGGAGGTCTGTTTGCGCCTTGATCGGAGCCCTCGTCGCCCTCACCATTGAAGATATCAGTCATGGCAAGCTCGTCTTCGGGCCCGCCTAACGGAGCTCTTTTGAGGCGGTCCGCCTTCTTCATGCGAGTTGTAGGGAGGATATCTTTCTCTGGAGAGTGAATTTTGGAACGGATATCTGATTCGACGGTGCTTCCTTCCTCGACATGAAGATCTGAGGTTTCAACTGCTAGACGCTCTTTCCTAGCGGCGTTCTGCAGCTTATGTTCCATCTCACTTAGCTTATGCATGGCTTCCTCAACACTCTCTTCAATGTCCCCGATAACCTTTGTCTTCCGGTTGCTCATTTGGTCGTTAGGAGAGTTCGTATTGACGGTGTTGTCAATACCCATCTTGTCCGGGGATCGCTCGCTGGTCGCAGTGGAAAGAGTAACGGCATCCTTCAGTCTTCGACTGCTTCGTTTAGGGGCGCCAGGCCGTTCCGGCGCAGGCAGCGGCAGATGCGGCCCGACCCTTTTTCGTTTCGATGCCATGGTCAAGATCCCTTTTCTGTGTTGATGCTTTGGTAAGGAGGCAAAGATGGTAGTAATAGCAGAGGCGAGGGGTTGGAATTGCACAAGGCGACGCAAGACTCTGGCCGTGGGCGAGCTGTGATGGCAATATAATAACGAGAAAGTAGATTGTCAAGATTATGGCCGGGCGCTGAAGTCATTGGGGTTTGAGATTGGTAATATGATTAGACGTGTAAGATGCATGTTTCTCTGTACCTCCAATAGCCTCAAACCTCAAGGTGCTAGTCGGATGAACTGGTCCGAAGAACCAATGATGTACGTCGCGTCATGTATAGCTTTGGGCGACAATGGTATTTTGGTAGGGTAAATAGGGCTGTTAGGGGGGCGAAATGGCGACATGGAGGAAGCCTAGTGGTGTATTTCAGAGGTGGGCCAAATTCTGGGGGGGGGGGGGGGGGGGGAGCCCCGCTCTATGACCTAGCGTGGTCGTTTTGGTGGTCGAAGCTGCCAAATAGCCCACAAGCGATCCTTGACCGCATTTCGTCACCGACGCGTCGGTTGATGGCGATGAAATCATCGCGGCTTTGAGTGAAATAGCTAGATCGCCGATCCTGGCTGCAGGGCACGTATTTCGAGCTAAATTTTAGCTTCGCTCTAACATCTCCTTCCCCTGCCCAAGCGGTAAAGGTTAACGTCAGGGTCATGGATAAAACTTACAATCGGAGACGTTCCAAGCGCGCTGCTCAACAAATGAAACTGGTTCCAGCTAATTAGACTGAGCGAAGCTACCCCGAAGTGTTGGAGAAAAACCGGGACTGGGCCTCGTCTCTAACAGCAAAGTGAGTCGCTGGGAATACTGTATAGGTTAGGAGCTGGCAGAGCTTAGCAGTTTTAAGAGCGAAATGTGTTTTGGTGTAGGCTGTGCTTCTAAATAGATTCGAGAAAGATAGAATTAAGCAGGTGCCTACCTCCTCCACCTTCGGTTGCACTTGCGCGGAAGATCTGACTTGGTATGCTCCTGTCGCAGGGTAGGCATAATCTTTACGGCCTCAGGAAACGACTGCGTTGAATAAATGAATGGATGAACTTTATTCCGCCCGGGAGGATTAACCTCATAGGGCCAAGTACTACGCTAGGCTATTTACAGTTCTAAGTTATTTTTTGCTTGCGACTCCTAGTGTTGAGACAGTATGACTAAGATGGTCCGATCTGCTGGTGGCTAGGACGAAGTCCTAGAAGGAATCAGTCGAAGATATAAGGCCTCAAAGGTCCTTCGACTGCAAGGAGTTAATAACAATCAATCGTTAACTGCACTCAGTATCCCTGCGTGATCCAACAACACTACATCCGGACTCGACCCTAAGCACAGAATATCATCACTCAAGTGAATGCCACAACAAACAACATCAAACGAATTTCTTCGACTTGACTAGGGTATTCTGCGTATTGAACCCATCCTTCACAACACACAATGGCCTGGCAAGAACACAGAACCAGATCCCGTACCCTACAGCCATGGGATATCCGTAATGAACAAGAAACTCGCAGAAGACGAAAGTAGCATGTCTCGTTGATAGGTATTATCCGTTGAGATCCATGGTTTAACGGATCAATGGCTATTCCGATCCATTGGTGGCTGGGATGAAGATGTCTTGTCAATAGCTTCCGCTAGTTAGCGCTAGGTTTTCTTTTCAATTAAAATATAACACAATAGCTCATTTCAACATTATCGACTCCGAGATTCTTTCTCAGAGCACCGAAAAGCCCGCATGTTCCAACTCGCCACCATCTGGAAGAATAGGTCGACCTTGCATGGGGAAGGGCCAGAAGAGAGGATTTTCCATACTGCTCCCCGTCTTCTTGGCCGCTGACGACTCCTCGGGTATAATCATGGGCTCACCTTCGCCCCACTGACACATCATGTCTCCCTCACGCACGTTGGGCGCAAAGAAGTTGAGGCATCCCATATGCGGCAATATCAATCGATCATACTCCTCCGCCGCCAGTTTATCGGCGCTTTTGTCGACTTCGATGTTCCATTTCTGGGCCAAATAACGTAGGATGTTGAGGGCCTGCTTTGCAAAGTGGTGGCTGGGAGCCATATCTGTAAGATCTGCAATGCCTTGAGTTATAGCCTTAGCCACATGAGGTTCTACCTTGGCCGCCGTCCCCTTAAGCCCCTCAGTGAGGTCCGACTGGATAGTCGTTACACCGATCGCCAGATGCATAATGGATGACATTAGAACAAAGTAGCATACGAATGAAGGTGTTCTTCGTAAGGTGTAGAGTGACGAATAAGACTTTAAAAGACCTTGAATAGCATCAGCTGCTTGTGTGCAGACATTGCGTGGCAATACTTTTGATCCGATAATCCGTAGCTTAATTAGAGGTCGGAACAAGAGTAAGATGGCGAAGTGATAATACATGCTACTTTTGGTCAGCATCTTTGTTCAAATAGAAATTTCGTCATGCTTAAGACCTACTGAGCAAACAGCACGGCTGGGGTGAAATTGTGCCCCAGCCGGAGCACCTCGGGTATACGCTCATACCAGTTAAGGTACTGTGTATATATGTTCAAGAGTTCTCTTGCAGTAAGAGGTTTTCCAGGAGAATATAAAATATACAGAGATTGGTGGACCAGCTCACTCAGTTCGCAAAAGCACTTATACACCGACCGCACATTAGATGGCTGCTGGTACGAGCGCTGTAATGGGGCCCCTGATTTATAGTCAGTGGTAATTAAGAGAGGATGCAGCAGCTCAGAACTCACCGTCATCAGTGTAGGGCACCCACAAAAACGCCTCGATATCTCCTATTATCGCAGGTTTTGGAGGTAAACGAGGGATACTAGAACATTGTGGTAATGAACCTATAGTGAGAGACCATGCGCTGTCGATATTAGTCAGAGGAGCACGTTTTGGCAATATGCGAAGTAACATACTGGTCTAATGCAAACGCTCCCCAGAAGGTTGCCGACTGCACGACTAGTTCATCGTCGTCTCCTTCGTCCATTATTCGGTGTAGTCCCGCTTCGATGGCTAACCGAATACTCTGGCCAGCATAATACCAACTTTCTGAATCTCGTCCACGGCTAGCTTCCCGGATTGACATTATTCCCAGCGCTTGTATAGTTGCAAGGGTGTGATGGTCTCTTTCTTGAGAAAGCAGGCGTAATGACTCCTTGAAAAAGTGGTCGCCAGACGTATGCGGGTCGCTGGGGTTGGCACGAGACATAGGTTGAGTTGAGAAGCGACAACCCAATGCGAGGAGGGCATTCACCAGTATTGGTGAACAGTACCGATTCCGCCCTTCTTGAAAATCTTGTAAGAAATGTTCCTTGCTGAGGGACGCAAAAGTTGGATACTCCCAACAAAAATACAATGCCAAGAGGTGTTGAACAAGGGTGCTATCACTGGTAATGGCAGTCCATGTTGAAGTCGGTGTTCGTAGTTCTGGTTCGTTCGAGGTTGACAGAATTTCTTCGATACCGCGGTATCGTATACCATCGGTCATTTGATCAGGGTGCATCCCTTCCGCCCAAGATCCTACTCGATTTCGTGGCGGCCCTCGCAGATCTGTCGTCCAATCCATAACATCTGGGTGTGAGTTGCTTCTCGTTGATCCAGTCTGGCTATGGAACGAGGGATGCCAGGGATTGTGCTGGCCAATTTCGGGCCCCATGGAAGGCTGCTGCGGTAGCACCTGATTTACACCGAGACTCATGGACGCTAATGAACCCAATCCACTTCCTGGGAAACCTGGGATAGGTCCCATCGTAGGTGCTTCAGGTCGGCTGCTGAAGGAAGACAACCCGCCTCCGCTTGAACGTGATAAACTTCCGAGCCATTCTGAAATATTCTTGATAGGCTGACCACCCCGAAGGCGTGTTAAAACTTCTTCCCATAACTCTGGTCGGACGAGCGCTGCAAAGACTTGGTCGCCAGAGCGTTGCTTTTGGCGGAGGCTCTCAATTTCGGTCCGCAGATCCTCTTTTGACCGGCGCACGAGAATCTCATAAACACATTCAACATCCTTTCGTGCTTTACAACGTCCGCATGGTTTTTTGCCGTCGCACTATCATACAGTAGTTTGTCAGTAAAGGGGCGATATTGCAACTGTAAGCACAACGATATCACAATGATATAATACGAAGTAGCGTGAGAAAATCCATCACGAGCTAGAAGCCATGATTCGTAACAGAATAGCCATGGGGCGTATGTACAAAGTAATGGATAAGACTGTAATCCACCTAAATCAAGGACTTTTAAGTGCATGGTAGACGGAGTTGATCTGCTATATACCTTTGCACGCTTCTTGCGACATTCTTTACAGGCATTGGGCGTCACAACACCCAAGCCTCGACGACGTTTCGAGTTCTGCGAGTGGCTGATGGTGTCAGGTGCAGTCACTGAGGCGGTTGAAGATATGTTCGAGAACTGGGTCAAGGTGGGGCTGAGATTGCCCTGTGACGAATCTCCTCCAGCTTGCGACGCGGAAGCTCCTTGCGGCCTATGCTCAGCGCTGGGTTGCCGCTGATTGGCGCCGCCTGAAGGGCCATTATTATCTGCGTCCATCGCATGAGTTCCCAGCCTTGCCGCAAGCCTGCCGCAAGGTTACAGGAAGGATCGGTAGAGGAATAAAGGGCCCGTGCTGGTCGCGGGCGGGTTGAAACAAAGGTCCGTCGTTTGGGCTTTGCAGGCTTCGGTCTTCAGTTCGAAGAGATTCGGGCGGGATGAGGTCTCGAAAGGGCGACGGCGGCGGAGGTTGCGGCGGAGATTGCGGCGCAGTCGGACATGTTGTGAAGAGGTTCGTGATGGTACGTCAGAGCTTGGGCTTGAGCTGTTATTGGATTTTTTTCTTCTGCTCGTCACCGGAGCTGCTATACCTTCTGCCTTCGCTTTCGCGTTGTAATCTTGGCGAAATGAATACGATGCGTAGACACAATCGTTGAAGAATGGTTCAAGCTCTTGCAATCGAATCAGATTCAGCCGCGCGATTGCTGTTGGTCAGGTGCTGGGGTGTCACATGCAAGTAGGGATACTATCGCACTGAGCGTGCTTAAAGGGTTAAAGTGAATGTGATGAGCAGCAGCAAAATGTGTTGATTGATTGTTCTTGTGCGGGGTATTCCATTACGCAGAGTTATTTAAAACATACAGCGACTAATAGGTGGGCGCCTAGGCGTGTCCCTATGGGGCCCCTGCGTCGTAATGTGCCTTACGTAAGATCTAGGGTGGGGTAATTTTGCACTAGCTAAAAATGGACGGATTTTGCCCGCGAAATTCAGTGATTGGCTGAATAGATGCCCCATGTATCCACTAGATTCTAATTGGCTGTAATACTTAGGGGTCGACGACAAGGTCAACCTCTTCTATGAAGAATATCTAGACAATAAGCAAGAAGAAGTAATAAGCAATTAGATACAGTGAATCTCAATCTCTTATGTTATAAATTTCTCGGGTATTAGTAAGTCTTATACAGTATCGAATGTCTAGTTTGAGTCGGTTAATATGTGATGTTTGTGTGAGAAAAAGAATTAGCAATAAGGCGCTATTGCTAATAGCAGCAGTACTTTACAGGATTCGAGATACAATATGCCTATTTTCATAATGAAAACCCTACGGTTAGTAATTAAATATTTATATTAGCCTTATATATCATATCAGAAAGCGGTATAGTATTTAATAGTTTGGTACCTTAAAAGGGTTTAAGGACGTTCCTTATCCCATCGGCTGTCATAAACCTCCATTCCGTACCTCGCCCCACATCACCCCTGTCATCGTGACGGTACCTGTGGGGAACCCAAAAACCCCTCTGACCCTTCACAGCTAAAATCGCACATAATTCATTTTGCTCATTGTAATGCCCTCCCGAAAGATACCTCCTAAGATACCGGCAGTCAATATCTATGATGATAATAGTTTCATAACAGAAGAAAACAGCAGACGCGAGCAAGCGGCTGATAGTACATGCCGGCCTGAGTTTCCCCCAGCTGAAGACCGCGGCTTCAACTTTCAACCTTTCAACGTGCCGCCTCGCGACCTTAAGGTCAACCCACTGCCCCAGGAGCCACTACAGCTCTTCCAGCTCTTTGTGCCTGTTTCCCTAGTCGAAAGCTGGGTTGAATACACCAACAACTGGGTCGCCAGCTTGCATGAGAGCGGCGTCATTGACAGCCAAAACCACGAACTGAAAGATGGCTCAAGGCTGCAAAAGTGGACGAGGCTCAAGGTCTCCGATGTATACATCTGGCTTGGAATCCTGATTTATATTGGTCTCCACAAGGAAACTAGGATCGAGGACTATTGGAAAACCTCTTTGCTTGGGGACCAGCGTCCTACCTACTCTATCATCAAGTTTATGACCTACAATAAGTTTCAGCTTCTTCACCGCCACCTCCGACCCTTTGACCACACCGAATTCGTACCTGATGAACGCTTCCCTGAGGTATTCCAATGCGCACAACCGTGGTCTGATCTTATACAATACGTATCAACGCAGCTCTTAGAGCCGGGCTCTCATCTCGCTGTGGATGAGGGCATGATCCAATATGAGGGGAGATCTCACCAGAAAACCACGGTACAGAACAAGCCGATCAACACGGGGTTCAAGGTTTGGGTTGTAGCCCAAAAGGGCTTCTTTTTACGGTGGATTTGGCACCAGCCCGGTCTAAAATACGGCCCTGTAGGTGTTGAACCTACTAAGAAGAGGAGGACTGGAGTGGGAAGAGGCAGAGGCAGAGGAGGCAGAGGCAGGCCGGCGAGGCCGCGGGAGGTTGAGGAGGTTAAGGAGGTGATAGAGGTTATGACTAATAGGGATAAGGTCATCCCTCTGAACTCGACTCAGAGCGTGGTTATTTCCCTTATCAATATGCTGCCGCCGGCCGTATACCACGTCTTTATGGATAACCTCTTCTCGTCGTCTGACCTCTTTCTCTCCCTTCGTCAGCACGGCCACGGGGCTACAGGCACAGCCCGTGCTAACTGCGGTATTGTTGAGACAGTGTGGCTAAGGTGGTCCGATCTGCTGGTGGCTGGGATGTGGATACTATGTAAGGAGCTGTGCTCCTCTCGGACACATGCAACTTAGAACTAACAACAACACAATCAACCCGTTTTTGCTTTAACAGGTTATGAGCCCGGAGGGCACGACCTTTTCTCCAACCAAAAAGCTGAGTGTTTTCTGTCTCCTTTCTACTTTCCGAGATAACACAAGAAGTCGAAAGGCTTCCTTCCACTGCGCATACGCATTCAGCTTAATTGGAGCTATTTCCCTCTTGGATCTCTGATAGAGCTTGCAGATCCGCTAACAGGATATGTCTAGAAACGTTTACAGAAAGATCCTTTGACCCTCCGTTTATTGCAGCGAATTTAAATCGTCGAATCTTGAATAACCAACATTTTCCCAGATTGCAATCTGGTAGACGGATTCGCCAGACCAGACCGGCCTTTCAGTCTGAGATTGCTGAAGTTCTCCGGTCGGGCGACCTACGCCCACATAGCCCAAGAATGCCTGAAACGTGGTTTGCAACATGATCGACATCAGATCATTGCCCTTCCTCCAGACGGAGGGAATGATATGGATATCTGAGACCGCTAGGCGTTTCACCCTTCGGACAATCTCTACCCGACTCCGATAACCCCTATTTGCACGGCATTATCATGTTGCCGAACGCAGCCAAGATTCATTCCCAAGACTCGATCCAAGACTGGTCGATTGCCGTTCGCCCTCATGTCTCTTAATCATTAGCTTCTACGAGAATCTATCATGTCCCTTTCCAAAGAATCGCTCAATCTCATAGGCAGTTCCGGCACCATTCCAAAGCTGGAGGAAACCAGCCAGTGGCTGACCTGGAAGAGAGAAATGCTCGACCTTCTGGACATGTGTGGATATGGAGACCTTCTGACCAGGAATGCTCAACCACCAACAGAAGGTAACGACCTTGCAACCCAGATTGAGGCCTGGAGGAGCCGCCAAGATCGAGCATGCGGTGCCATTCGAAGTCGTCTCGGTTATAACGCCCGAGTGTTTACCACGGGGATCTCGACGGCTCAGGGCATGATCAACCACCTTGAGACCCGATATCGGCCCGTCGGAAGCGCCATCTTCCAAGAGCTCGACCGCAGATATCAAGAACTCACGCTTGAATCTTGCGATTCGGTCATGGAATACGCAAATAAGCTACGTCAAGTCAGGGCTGAACTCTTGGAGATGGATGACACCTGCCAGATCGGGGAACCGCATTTTGTCAATAAGTTCCTTTGTGGACTTGGTCCGGACTATGAAGTGTTTCTCACTGCCTTCAATCAGAATCACAACATCCTTCCTATCCGAGATCCGAGCAATCGTAACATTATTCTCAAAGAGGCCGTTACGTTCGAAACGGCCATCTTTGCCGCATCTCAGGAGGAGGACAGACAAAGAAGCGCCACGGCCAAGATGGCACATAGAGCCATGATGGCCCAGGATACATCATGTTGTGGATACTGTGGAAGAAAAGGGCATGACAGGTCCACTTGTTGGAGGCTCCACCCAGAACTTAGAAGAGATCGTATCAAAGCTGGTTACGAGAGACGACAACGTAAAATGCAGGTTCGGGAGAAGGAAAGGGAGAAGACGAATGATGAACTGGAATCTGCCACGTATACAACTCCTGCACACCTCCAACCTGACCAAGCTCGACTGGCACTCTGGCAAAATGACTTCCAAAGCCACCTTGGATTGATTGGCTCATCACTCGGACCTTCCGGTCTTCAAGCATCTCTTCAAACTCGGGCCCTCGAACGTATCCACGTCTTGGATAGTGGCGCCTCCTCGCATATCTTTTGTCGACATGAGAACTTTACATCACTTCACAGGTACCACGGTCTCCCCATCAATGGTATTGCGGACGTAAAGGTCATGCCAGGAGGGTGCGGAACGTACTGCCTCCGCGTTCAAGGGCCTAAGGGATCACAGAATGTTACTCTCGATAACGCTCTTTATGTTCCAGAAGGACATTCGAACCTCTTGTCTGTGCCAGCACTAGAGAAGAAGGGAGCAGAAGTTGTCTTTCGGAATGGGAAGGCAGTGGTTACAAACAAGGGAAAAGTCGTCCTCACTGCGACAAGAATATCAGGCGTATATGTGGTCGATGAAGTTGAGGACCGTCCTTTTCAAACCGCTTTGGCATCTTTTTCGGTGGGAGATCCTCGACTGCACCTTTGGCACGAGCGACTCGCACATTTGGGAGAGAGGAATATCAAGAGACTGATGAATATGTCTACTGGAATTCGACCGGATGATTCTACATCAAACCCATGTGGAGCCTGCGTACAGGGCAAACTCAGGGAATGTCCCCATGTCCGACCGATCAAGAAAGGCACTTACCCTCTGGAGTGTATTCATGCAGATATTGCCGGACCATTCCCAGAAGTGGGAGTAGACGGCAGCCGGTACTGGGTTTGCTTTATTGATGACTTTACTCAAATGTCCTGGGTGTACCCAGTCAAAGAACGGTCAGAGTTTGAAGAGTGTTTCCATCATCTGTTGCAACAGTTCGAGAGACCGGAAAGACGATGTCACTTCCTGCACCTCGACCGAGGGGGAGAGAATCGAAGCCACAGCTTGACTCGACTATGCCGGGACAGAGGAATCAAACTCTCTTACACAGGAACTGAGCAACACGAACAAAATGGATTGGCTGAAGTTCTCAATCGAATCATCCTGGAAAAACTTACACCGACACTGCTCAAATCCGGACTCGCTTTGAAGTGGTGGCCGTACTTCCTCAAGGCAGTGAACCGCATCCGAAATCTCTGTCCTACGGCGAGCATTTCTACTACTCCATACCAAGCCTGGTATGGAGATGTTCCCGACCTCAGTCATCTGCGAGTTCTTGGCTCACGAGGATGGGCTCTGCTTCTATCCTCTAAACGAAAGAAGATGCAGTCGAAGAGCATTCCCTGTCAGCTTCTTGGCTATCAGGGCAGTACAAACTATATACTCCTTGACGAAAGGGGACGAGTCCTTGTGTCTAACAATGTTGTCTTCTCTGAAAACATCAAAAATGTCGAACCAACACTCGACAATCTCACGCATCAGATGGGTGACCAGAGACCATCGCAACGGCGACGAGTAGTCGGAGAAGAGGATAGCGATGTGGAAAATGCCATCGTTCTAGAGCCGTCGCCCCTTCCGATCGCGTCGAGAGAGGCGAACAGAAGCGAAGAAACGGGCCGTGGAGAGACGACGCCGGATGAGCCCCTGGTGGGAGATACAGGATGGGATCCAGACCAAGAGTCAACCAGATCGAGTATTCACGTTGCCACAGACGAGCGAGAAGTGTCATCGGAAGAAACAGAGGGGCATGCAGAGTCTCGGCTGCCGGAAAGATCGACCAGGGGACAGCTGCCATCGAGATACATACTGGCCAGCACAAACTTCGCCTTCCTAGCAACAGTTGCAGAACAACTGTATCTAGTCGCTCGCGACATCGATCAGTCCGAACCAAGAACCTTCAGGGAAGCCACGCAGGGTGTATATGGAAAACTCTGGTGGGGAGGACTGAAGGATGAACACGGATCTCTGGTTGAAAACGGTGTCTGGACCTTAGTCACGCTTCCCCCAGGACGAAAGGCCCTTCGAGGCAAATGGGTGTTCAAGCTCAAAAGAGGAGAAAATGGGCAAGTTCTACGGTACAAAGCGCGATTTGTCGTGAGAGGATTCGAGCAAAGGGAAGGAATTGACTTCAACGAAACCTTCGCCTCTGTTGTCAAGCCGATGAGCTACAAGATGATATTTGCCATCGCGGCAGCACTCGATTTGGAACTGGAACAAATGGACGTCAAGACAGCATTCCTCTATGGCCTCGTAAATGAGGAGATATACGTCCAGCAACCCGAAGGATTCGACGATGGAAGTGGGAGAGTCTGCAAACTCTTGAGAGCCTTGTATGGACTGAAGCAAGCACCAAGAGTGTGGTACGAGACTCTGTCAGCCTTCCTTGAGACGCTCGGGTTCAAGCCTTTACTTTCAGATATGGGAGTCTTTGTGAAAGGCTACATGTTCATTGCGGTATATGTGGACGATCTGCTTATTGCCGGGCCCTCCAAGGACGAGATCGTGGCGGTCAAGCAAGCTCTGTGCAACAAGTTCAAGATGACGGACCTGGGCCCATGCAAATACTACCTGGGCATGTCCGTAAGAAGAGACAGAGCCACCCGATCGCTCTTCTTGTCACAGACGACCTACCTTGAGAAAGTACTTAGAGACTTTGGAATGGACCAGTGCGCTCCCAATGCCACACCAGTTTCGACAAGCAAGTTCGGAGAACCAGACTCGGGCTACAAGGCAGCGGACGAACTCAAAGAGTGGTATGCCAAGGCGATCGGATCCCTGATGTATCTCATGCTGGGGACGAGACCCGACATCGCTTTTGCCGTCTCCTTATGCAGTCGACACCTAGCGAACCCAACCAACGAGCATCAGACAGCTGTCAAGCGTATCTTTCGATACCTCAAGGGATCACAAAATCTGGAACTGGTGTACCAAGGAGGACTGCAACCTCTCCTCGGCTACACCGACTCGGATTGGGCGGGAGACCTGGAGACTCGAAGATCAACGTCTGGATATGTGTCCAACCTTGGTACGGGCGCTATCAGCTGGAGTTCGAAGAGACAAAGAACTGTTGCCTTATCCTCATGTGAAGCAGAATACATGGGGCAAACCGCACCCGCAAAGGAAGCAGTCTGGCTGCGAGGTCTGCTCCAAGAACTGTTGAAAGAATACAGGGAGGTTCCAGAACTAAAGACAACTGTAATTTTCGGGGACAACCAAGGAGCGATCGCAATGTCGAAGAATCCACAGTTCCATACAAGAACCAAGCACATTGATATTCAGCACCATTACTGCAGAGAGAAGGTCAATGATGGAACTGTTGAGTTCCAGTACATTTCAACAGGCAAACAAGTGGCCGACGGCCTGACGAAGGCCTTATCAAAGGATCGTTTCCTCCTGTTTAGAGACGCACTGGATCCCAAAGAACGACGACCGTGAGAAGGTCCAGAGATGAGCCAAAAGCAGGAGACCTGCCATGGACAGACAGGAGACCCACGGATCCAAGATTGGACCGAAACGTGAGGAAGGCGCAAAGATGAGTTAGAGTGGGAGATCTTCTATGCAAATAGCAGAAAACTCACGATCTCGAGATTGTGCTGAGCGTGAGCAATGTGCAAAGATGGACTGAAGTGGGAGAACTACCATGGACAGGAGACCTGCGGTTCTAAGAAAGATTGCAAGACCTGCAGAGATGGGTACAGTGGGTGCGCAAAAGTTCCGACAATTTCCCGCCCCAGCCCCTCATCCGTCAACACCACCAAATTCCTTCAATAACTTTAACACGTTCTATCTATAGTAAAGAATGCCGTGCATACGCCAAAAAACACATCATTCCCCTCATAAAAGAACAAGGATTGTAATGATGAAAGATTTGGGTGTCCCACTGGACGAAATCGTGGCGAAAGAGGGCGTTACAAAACACGCGATCTTTGGGATTGTACGACGCTACCGAAGCCAGATTTCAGCTAAAGATAAACCGCGCTCTGGGCGCCCGACTATATTAACTGATCGCGATAAAAGGCATATTGAACGTATTTTTGATCAATTCCCTTTTATCACAGTCCAAGAAATCAAAGAACGAACTGGAATTAGTTGTCATAGATCGACTATAACAAGATGGCTTAAAAAACAAGGTATACAGCACCACCACGCACTTCGACGCCCGTTTCTTGGTCCAACAGCTGTCCAACAACGCCGAGATTTCGCTGAGAAATATCGTCATGAACCGGCTAGCTACTGGTATTCTTGGTTTTTCTCTGATGAGGTCTCAATTGACCGTACAGACGGCGATATAACCAAGTGGTGTTTTCACCGGGCAGTCAGTTTTATCGCTGCTTCTTTGGACGAAGTTTCTAACTGCAATACAGGGCGAAAGACTTCACAGGGATAATATTCCACCTCGCAGGACTCCCCTACGACATTCCAAGATGTTTTATGGTGGTTTCTCTATAGACAGACTATCAGAATTAGTCCCCCTTGACGGCGATCCATTGGCAAAGCGTGGAGGCGTCACAGGCCGCATTATCTTGGCCTGTCTTCGACAACAGCTTCCAGCGGTTTTGGAGGAGGGAATGACGCTACAGCATGATAACGGACCAACTTATCGAGCTAGAATTGTCCAGAACTGGCTCAGAATCTACTGTCGTTTAGAGGGCATCTTCATGGTGGACTGGCCGGCATATAGTCCTGATTTAAACCCTATTGAAAATCTCTGGAAGCTGTTAAAAGAGCGTATTTGCAAACGATATCCTGAGCTTGCGTCAATGCCCGTTACGGATGAAGCTATCGCGGCCTTGATTAAAGCCGCACAAGAGGTTTGGAATGACCTTGAACCTGAAGTGCTTGAAAACCTGATAAATTCGATGCCGAAACGCCTCGCTGCACTTCATCAGGCAAAAGGCTATTACACCAAGAAATGAGCTATATCACTAAAGTCCTCTGATCCGGGGCTTCAATAAAATATATAATACATCTCAATTGGATGTAAATTGGCATCTCAATTGCCTCACAAAGTAATAGCATACGATCAAGGTGATTGGTGTTGACCCCACAATTGTCGGAACTTTTGCACGCAACTGTAGAGACAGGGGATCTTCTGCGGACAGAAGAACACCTGCTGCCCCAAGATTGCATGAGACTGTTAAGAATTTCCAAGTGCCTAGGTCGAGACAGCTCTTTCCCTGCGGTTTCCACCCACGATGTTGTTTTTGGGGTTTTAACGAGGCTCGACAGGCGTGCACATCAAGTCCAACAGCAGCTCGAGTGGGAGTGTTGAGACCGTGTGACTAAGGTGGTCCGATCTGATGGTGGCTGGGATGTAGGTACTATGTAAGGAGCTGTGCTCGTCTCGGATACATGTAACTTAGAACTAACAACAACACTGTTTTATCAAATGTTTACTTTCGTGTTCGTGTTTGCGGTCTCATGCACCTTCAGACCCCATGACATCCGTGCTACCAAAACATGACTGGAGTTCAAACACCTCAAGCTCTCTAATAGCCATGTCTCTCCTATCTGAAGCTCCCATGAAGTATGGAGTCAGCTTTTATGTAGAAACTGGTTTTAGTACATCATAACTTCGTCATGCGGAGAATTCCATTCCAAAGCTTCTATTCGCGTCAGCTGATTCGGCACGCGCATCAGGTCTCCAAGCTCCAAGCTCCATCGCAAAGCATCGCATCGCATCGGGCTGGTTCTTGGTCTCGTCCTACACAGATTACGTGATGTTGACGCCGCACACACACGATGTCGTTCCAGACATGTCGCGTCTCTGGTGCCTCCCCCGCATCAATACCTGCTTTTCTGACATGTCATAGATGACGTTGTTTTCTTATTTGCCTTTGCTTACCCGCCTGTGACGCCTCAGTCAGGCTTAATGCGGCGCAGGCAGAAAGCTCCCGCCTCAAGTCTTCTTTAACTTATTGCTCCAAGCTTTGATCTCTCTGGCATCCATCATCGTCTGAAGACATAGAATTGTTTTACCGAGTCTTGAACTTTTCGAATAGCTTCACTTGACTTTTTAGTTATACGCACACGATCGGTACAATGCAGAACGTGATTGAGACGTACAAGACTCTTGGCAACGGGCCCATCCCTACTGTCGTTCGTATGTTGATCCCCGATGAATGCATTGTCAGGAGCCACAATTCCGTACTAATATACCATCCTCAGCTGAGCCGACTCACTACCTGATCATCGGCCACAATGGCGTCCGCGCTCTATGGGTTCTCTTCGTCGCCATGACCATCGTATCGGCCATCTTCGCCATTCTGTCGTGGAACGTCGCCGTCCAGCGTCGCATCTTCTACTTTCTCACGACTCTGACCACCATCATCTCGGCCCTCGCCTACTTTGCCATGGCATCCGGCCAGGCATCTACCTACAACTGTGTCAGCGTCCGAGACCACCACAAGCACGTCCCCGACACCCACCACGACGTCTGCCGTCAAGTTTTCTGGGCTCGCTACGTCGACTGGGCCATCACCACACCTATCCTGGTTCTCGAGCTCAGCTTGCTGGCTGGCATTGACGGTGCTCACACCATCTTTGGCATTGTCGCCAACGTCATTTTCGTCCTTGCTGGTCTCTTCTCCGCCATAGGCCATGCCAACACGGCTCAGAAGTGGGGTTGGTACGCCATCAGCATCATCGCCTACATCTTCACCATCTGGCACGTCGCTGTTCCCGGCTCCCGAACCTCTCGAGCTCGCGGCACAAAGGTTGCCCGCCTCTTTGGCTCCCTGTCCGTGGCTGCTCTCATCCTGTGGATCGTCTACATTGCGCAAGTTTTCTCTCGTCACCTTCAATTGGCAACCTGCTAATAATGGCAACAGCGTCTGGGGTGCTGCCGGTGGTGCCTGGAAGGTTAAGGTCGGCACTGAGGTCATCATCTACGCCGTCCTTGATGTCCTTACCAAGGCTGTTCTTGGTTTCTGGTTGATCACTGCTACCCGCAAGAACCGCGAAACTACTCCCGAGGTCGGCGGCTACTGGGCCAACGGCGCCGGTGCCGAGGGAACCATCCGTGTCGGCGACGACGACGAGGGCGCTTAAATGTGTCTACCATACAGTCTCAAGCACGTCCGTGGAGCTCTTCCACGCCGGATGAGGGTGTTATGACATCCGTCACCGTTCACCTCACCAGCAAACAACTCCACCGACAATGATTGTTTTTAACAAGCCCGAGCTAGTCGGCGTAACTGAATGAATAAGATTGTATGATTTCTTGGAGTGCACCGGAACATGGGCATCGGGAAGAGAAAAGGCCGTTGCGGTCGTCGTGAAGCATGTACGGTCAGCGCTGACTTCAATTCAAGTAAGTCAAGTTTGGGGGCCCAACTTGACTACTTGAAATAAAATTGTCCGTGGACTTACTTAACTTGAATTGAATTAATATACTTGAAATGAAAGTGCTGACCTGGGGCTCCAATGAAGCTATTAGTCTAGTTATGTAATATGTTATGTATGTTATGTATGTTATGTATATTTTTCGTCCGGGGGGCCGTAGGCCCCGAAAGTCTCCTAATGGAGCACAGGACGTGCTGAGCTAGAGAAATTGGGACCTATCTACACACTAATTACAGAATACTATGACTTCCTCTCGAATTCCAATTCTGCAGACGCGTCGATAGACCTCACACTATCCAGCATATCAACGGCACAAATGGCGCATCTTATCTAGCCTGTTACCCGTCAGCGGGATGATCAGGCGCGGCTGATGAACGACAGCCGCAAGGTAAGCCCGTTGTTAGGCGATCGTGAGCCTCTGGGCGCGGTAGCCTCAGGGCTGCCTTCAAGTGGTCACGATCAGATAGAGGGCGTGCTAGCGCCCTTCATCTGGCCGAGAACAGGTAAGAGAGAAAGGTAAGAAAAAGGAAATGTATAAGGGTAAAAGAGGGGAGGAAGGATGCGAGTGCGTCCCGGGTCGTGCTCGTCTAATAACGAGGACAGATCTTTCCAAAGAAAACGCTGGCTTTAGACAGTTCGGTGAACTTGGTGAAGTCTCTTCCTGTTGCCAGGTTGACTGCTGCATTCGGTGAGGGTGCCAACCTCATCCGATGACGCGGCGGTACCTTTCTGCAGTAGAAGATGTGGTCCGGTGCTTTGCGTCGGTTGCATGAGCAGACCAGGCGTGCATCACTATGGTCGAATCTCTCGTGATATGCGGCGAAGTCCCCATGAAGCGACCTTGCTGCCAGCAGATGGTGCAAGGCTGCACGCGGGAGCGACAGCTCCGGCGGACAGCCTGTAGTCGCCTTGAGATTGAGTCTTTTGTACTGCTCAGGAGCGGAGGTGGACCACCACGCCTGGAACGCTTCTTTCGGCTTCTGTCTTGCGATTCTTCGTAGGTAAGCCAGCGTCGGTTGAGCGCCTTCGGGCTCGGGGAGCGATGACGCTGCCTTTGCCAGCTTGTCGGCCTGTTCGTTGCCAGGGATGTTGGAGTGCCCTGGCACCCAGCGAACTTGGATGGCTCCATGCGATGTCGTCAGAGCTTGGAACTCGAGAAAGACGTTTTGAGAGGATTCAGAAGGAGTGCCTCGTAGACACGTGGCGGCTGCCAGGTTATCTAGGCAGATGAATATATTCTGTGTTGCTAATTCTCGCAGGTTTAGAGCAGCCTTCAGGCCCTCTAAAGCCCCGGTAGCTTCAGCATCGAAAACCTCAGCAGGTCCGAGGCGACCTGATCCGTCAAAGATGGGGATATTGTTCTGATGGATGGTGAAGCCATAGCTGGCAGCCCCTTCTGAGGAAAGAGAGCCATCCGAGTATACGACCAAGGTGAGCGGGTCGAGAGACTCGACCCAGCGGGAAAAGGCGTCAGCCGATTTCTCTTTAGACGCTGTCTGCAGTGGGGGCAACTGTTCTTGATGGAAGCATCGATAGACGAGTTTCGGCCGCGTGCAGGGTGCAAAGAGTTCGTTTGCACGTCGAAGGCGCGTCCTGAAGCTGCTCTCTGCCTGTATTTGATATCTTCGTTTGATGAGGTCGTGGTAAGTAGGCTGTCGGGGCGGGCGCGTTCGGATCGCCAGAGGATGAGCCTCATCCAGCGATTTGAGTCGTGCGGAGAACCTAAGTCGCCTCGCGTCAAGCAATTGATCGACTGGTGGTATCCCGCTTTCTCTGTGGAGGACGGTGATGGGTGTCGTCTTCCAGACGGGAAGAATGGCCTTCATAGCCTGTTTCATGGCTTTTGTCATTATTTGCACGAGATGCTGGTTACTCGATGGTAGATCTTTCGTAGGATGGGTCCACCGCGGCCTGGTCTTGCCCGGGTACCACGCCTCTGAGCCGTGGAGCAGCACTGGCTCGACACATGCTCTGACGGCGCCTCGCACGGCGCTCGGTAGAGGGCCGTGTACCGTGTTGGTGAGCCCCCGCAAATGATAAGCCACTGCCTTTGCTTTGGCCGCCCACTTTTCGACATGAAGTCGAAAAGATAGTCTGCTATCCAACCAGATACCAAGCCAGCGTAGAGCTGGTTCAGGGTATTTCTCGACATCGCCGTGGCGCACTGCCGGCGCAGTCCTGAGTTTGCTGCGGGAGAAATGCATGACTTCGGTCTTCTTCGTGTCGAAGGACACGCCATTCTCCGCGCCCCATCGCACCATCTCGGCGATGGAACTAGATGCCATGGCAGAAGTCTCGTCTACTGTGTCGCCTATGGACAGGATGGCCGTGTCGTCTGCATAGCCGAAGCGACCCTGAGGGTTCCCTAATCGATAGATTGGCTCAGTGTAGAGCAGAAAGAGGATTGGCGATACCGGCGACCCCTGAGGGAGGCCGCACTGAAGGGGAGAAGAGGGCGTGACTGTGTCTTGGTACCTGACACGCGCCGACCGGCCGCCCATGAAGGAGCCGGCCCAGCGAGCCAGATGATTAGGCCAGCCTTGCTCACGAAGACGCAGGACGAGCCTGTTGCGCATGACGGTGTCGAAAGCACCTTGGACGTCCATTGTGACTAGAGTCGCCACCTTCTTGCGTGCAAACGCTTCTTCAATATCATGGACCAGAGCAGTTACCAAGTCTGTTGCCGACCTCTTGGGGAGCGCCCCAGCTTGCTGCGGATGAAGGACGCTGTAGTGAACGGCTGCCCAGGCTAGGCGGCGCGCGATCAGTCGTTCTAGTCCCTTACCAAGACAGGAGAGCAGTGAGATGGGTCGCCATGCTCGTGGTTCGGTAAGGTCTCTCCGTCCCGGTTTCGCGATCATGACCACCTCCGCCTCCTTGAATGGTTTTGGATGATGGCCTATGGTAAGGCATCTTTCGAAGAGACGCCGGACGTGTGTACCGATGGTATGCCATACTGCTTCAAGAAGTTTGACTGTGATGTTGTCTGACCCTGGGGATGTATTGCCTGTGTGACAAGTCGCATATTGCGCCTCCTCCAGAGAGATTTCGGGAGAGAATGGGATCGATCTAGGTGGGAATACTGGCGTCCATGCGTTTGCGATGTCGTCCTCCGCAGTTCTTCGTTCAAGCGTGGCCTGTCGGAGTGCGTTGGCTTTATCCATCTGGCTTTCGTACACGACGTTATCGACCTGTAGAGGTGGCGGCTGGAAGGCTCCTGGGGACTTTAGCCACCGGACAGCTTTGAAAACGTCGCTACTGCTGGAGAAGCCATCGATGAGGTTACGCCAATAGCGCCTCTTGGCCCGACGGACCACACGATGAAAGCCTCTTTTGGCGATCTGAACGTCCTGGTTGAAGCCGAGTGGGTAGCTTCTTCTGATGGCTCGAAAAGCAGCCGCGGCGTCGGCGCACTCCTCCGTCCACCAGGGAGCCGGGCGTCCGCCTTTCCGCGCGGGCCTCCCAGACGCTTTTGCTGCTGATGTTAGTAGACTCACGAGTGAAGACGCAAGCTCGTCCAGCTCCTCGGGGGTCGAATCTGTGAGGGGGATTCCTGTAGCGCCAAGCTCTACGATCTCGACGAATCGTTTAAGCTCGTCTTCCGTCGTCACTCGAATCTTGCCTGGCTGCACCGGAGTCGATCTGACGTCTGGGAAGGTCAGGCTGAGCGTGAAGTGGTCAGAGCTGGTGGCGAGATGGTCCTCGACGATAGCTTCAGCAAGTGGTAGGTTAGTAAAGGCAAGATCGATTGTGTTGCCGTACGGGTTTGTTGGGATATCTAAAGTGTTGAGAAGGCTGAGGTCATTCTCAGACACCCATCCTGCTATCTCTTGCCCCCGGTTCGTAGTTTGGCCTGTTTGCCAGCTACGATGTCTGGCATTGAAATCGCCAGCTACGAGGCAACGTTCCGGGACAGACCATTGAAATAGCGTGTCTAGGGCGTCCCTCTCGTCGTTCTGACGATAGAAGTTGACTATGGTCATGCCGTTGATCGCGAGCCAGAGAATGTCTCGGGTCTGGAAGGGCCGAATTTGGTCGGCAAGGAGTCTGGGGTCTCGCCGGACATATGTCATCACTCTAGGCCGAGTATCGTTGCTATTCCACATGTCGACCGGCGTGAATGTGTCGTATGCAGGGTGAGTCTTGGTTAGACAGCGGGTCTCTGTGTGAGCCGTCCACGGCTCTTGCAAGAGCACAATGTCATATCGTTCCGAGTCGGCCAGCGCCAGGGCGCAGTCGTGGGCCGGAGGGATCTTGCCGACGTTGGCCTGGAAGATCTTGAGCGGCTTCCTGTCGTTCTTTCGTGTTTGAGAATATCTATTCCCGGTCATGAGGACGAGTGATGAGTACGATTCGGCGCTTTCGCGGTGAGCCTGGTCTGGGCTGTTCGGGTTCTTCCTCTGCTTCATAGCCAGCATGAGGGGTCGTGGCCACCATGATGCACGAGGGTGCTCCTGATACAGCTGGGCTGGGAGCACGATGGTTAGGCTGTTCTTGTGATGTGACATCCACGCTTCGTCGCTCAGCCATGCCCTGCTGCGTTTCCTGATGCGATTCCAGATGCCGTTCTCGATGTCGTTGTCGGTATGTCTCCGCACCTACGGTCCGGACATGCTTTCGTTGCTCTTTAGTGAGTCGGCGGAGCACGCCGTGCACTGTCTTTGGCCGAGCTGGGCACCTACGGAAGTTGGCCTGGTGGGGGCCTAAGCAGTTGATGCACTGTTCTCGTGCGATGCAATCGTCTACAAGATGGCCAGTCTCACCACAGCGTCGGCAAACTGGCTGTCTGTGACAGTTGCGGGCAAAGTGGTAGCCCCAGCACGTCTCACACTGTCTGGGTCGGTCGGTTTTGTCAACAAGCCTGGCTGCGCTGCTGCCGAAAAGAGACCAGAATCTCTTTGTGGGCTTCAGAAAGGACACGAGCAGGGCCTTGGTCAAGGGGTTATCCGAGAATTGTCTTCCGGTACGTACATCAATGGGCTTGATCCCAGTCTGGACTTCTATCTCGTCGCTAACGACGCTGTCACTATCCACCTCATTACCGTAAAAGTCAGTCAGCCTTGCGGGAACGTCTGAGACCACATAGGTGAACCATTCCTTGTTCGTTTCTACTGCTGTAGCTCCCAGTTCAGCGGCCCACTCAGCTTGTTTATCTACCAGAAAGTCGCGTGTGACAGAGTCGGCGGCCAGGACGGCCCATCCCGATCTGACCGGGAACACCTGTCGAATTTTGTCCGAGACGGCGCCGAGTTTTTCCCGGATCAGAGTCCGGATGGCATAGCTACTGTGGGCCCTGGCCGGAGCTCCGGCTTCTAGACGGATGAAGACACGGAGGTCTTGTCGGGGTGGGGCGATAGTCGTCTGTTGCCCTTGGCGATGAGGTGGATCTGTTTGTCGGCGTCCATGTTGTTGTTGTTGTCTGTGGGTCAGACGGTCATGGTCAGTGGGAGGCGCGGCAGCAGCGACGCTGCTGTATGTAGGCTTTGGGGTCGCAGGTCCGGAGCAGGAGAGCTCTCGTTTCCAAAAGCCGAGGAAATCATCGGCAAATTGCTGAGCGAAACGTCGTTGCGGTCCGGTGACGAATTGCTGGGCCGCTTCTTCAAATTTGGCACAAAAGGCCTGGAAAACCCCCAGCTTGATGTTGTACTCTTCCACGTATTCTCGCGCGAGATCGTTGGCTGATTCAACGATAGAGATCGGTCGTTGTTCAAAAATGGATGCGGGACTGGCACGCTCAGCTCCTTCCGTAACTGCGGCGATGGTGGCGGGGTTGAGTGGTGAGGATGGTGTCTGAGCCATCCGCCTGGGACCGGGTGAAACACCAATGGTGCCGTTGACGGCTGCCGGACTGTTCTGCAAGAGGGCTGCACGGGCTCCCCGGTTCAGGTTGACGGGAGTGTGGATCCCCAGATCGAAGGGATCCAAGGCAGCGGGCGGGATCGTCGTAGACGAGGCCATCGCCGCGGTTTGCGACTGCGCAAAGCGCAGATTGGAATGTTTGTTGTGCACTTGTTAAGGATTTAGGTGTAGACAGGGCCACTTTCTTAACACTTGTATGCCAAGAAAGTGTGATGACAAAGGAAGGTGCTGCGATGTCAAGAGAGTTCATTGTTTTTTTTGTTCTAGGGTAGCTATCAGCCAGAGCTAAGCTAAGCTCTCACACCTAACTTTGCAGGGAGCCCCTAACTCACTCCACTTCAAATCCACTCCATCCACTCCACGAGCGCTTCGAGTGGAATGGATGGATTACATAATCCACCAGCCGACCAGTCTCGTGGAATGGATTGTGGATCCAGTGGAGTGGATTGCAACCCTGATCTCAAGCAAGCAGTAACTCTAAAATCTTTCGGGCAATGTATGCTGTCCCATCTTCCAGGATAGTCTGATAAAGATGCATTCAAAGACCATGAGGACTATTGTTGGTCAGCTTGTACGCCTGTCCTTGCATGAAGTCGTCGTCAGCGTTACGAATCGACCGATCCGGAAGCGCCAAGATCAACGGCGCCAATGACCAACAACCATTTGCAACATCAGTCTTGCTGTTCTTTTAAATTGTGATACTAGAGATCTGCAAAAAGCGGATTGGCCGAGCGCAGAAGGGTTAAAGTGCATGACAGGTGCACTTCTGGGTATGGATCGTCCCACTCCTTATCAAACAACCTTCGCTTCATCCCTATGGAGGCATTGATTTGTTTCCCCACTAGAACTTGTCAATAAGAGGAGAAGAAGACTCGACCTCATCATCGAAGCTCTCCTCTACAAAGGCACCAAAGAGGCCGATGCTTCTACTCTCGATTATGAACGTGGTTAAAGCAAGTGAGCCTTGTTCTAACGCTTCCGTAATGCAGTAGAATACGATCCAGCCAACAGGGGCATGGGCATTGTTTCAAAGGTTAGCCAAAAAGATTTAACACCAGTCTCCTTAAAGCTATGTGCCTTTAACATCTTTTCCTGAATTATCAGCTTTGTTGGATGTCGCTATAACCGTTATGGCGGGGTGAAAACAGGTTGTTGCTACAAGGATTACCAAAAGTTCAGACATATGTTGCGTGGAAACTAGAACTTTAATTTTTTTATATTCCACTTGAAAGTTGGCAGGTCTTACTACCGGCATTCTAGAATCCACATGTGTTCCTCATTCTCATACTCCCGGCTACCGCTTATATAATACAGCTAGGACCTTACAAGGCACGAATCGGTCATGAATAGGGCAAGTGGGATTGATAGAGTTCCGGCGACCCCGAATGTGGGATAATCTGATACAGTAAACCCCACATGAGAAAGCATTATAATTCGTCCATCATAATATCCATCACGAATAACCTTTCTTGGCTACTCTTTTAAGCATTCTCCTATTTATAAAATGCACCTATAACTAGGTAAACTTTAATCAAGGGTCTGTCTCACAAGTCTCAATAAAGTCAACCCTGCAACCGCCTATCAGTCTGAGACAATACGACCCCACCGGATTATTCAAAGTAACACTACTGGATTTCGTTATGCTTTTTGAAGAATTAAGGCTATAAAAACATTTAAAGAATATAGATCGACTAGAAGAGTTGACACCCAACAGCCTCGTTCTCTTTTTTAGTAACCAACAATCTTTTCATACTTTCATTCATTACTATCGTGCTTTTTATCCATTCGCTTCTTTACCTGTGTTTTGAAAATGCAGTTGACTCTCTCTATTCTCTACTCGACGGCCCTTTGGGCTTGTCATATTTCTGCGAGCCCTCTGCCCCAATCGGGAACCGGAGCAGACTCGTGCGACACTGATCCTTTGACTCAGGAAACCTGGACGTCCCTCAACATCGATCAGTTCCTCACAGACTGGACTTCCAATGTCACTCAGGCTGAGACCAACAACGTGCAGGCTCTTGCAGATTCCTTTGGCTCACCCAACTTTTTCTGGTAAGATCGTGTGGTAGAATATAGTTTCCTACAAGCTAACACTTAATAGCGGTATCGATCAATTTTGCAATGCTGGTCAGCCATGTGTTCCGGTCAAGCTGCCTGCCTGGTTAGTAACGCCTGCAATCCTTCAGCAGAAATCTGTTCCTAATCCTTCCACAGGTATGCACTGATGGGAGTTCAGAACTGGAACAACTATATGAACAATATCAATACGGCCATCCAATTCGCTTCCAGCATCATCGGTCAAACCCTGCCAGGAATTGTGTCTGATCTCTACCCAACTCCCGACGACAACGTTACCCCCCTTCAAAATGTCGTCCGAGCCATCACCACCACAGTTGGCGTGGTTCCATTTGCAGACAAGATTGCAGGAGTAGTGCAGGCCTCATTCACCGGCTACGTCGGTTACACGCTCTCACTTGTGAAGGCACCCACAACCGATGCATTCCTGCAATGGAGCAACGTGGCTGCATCCCTGGCCGATATCATCCAGGCTTACCAAGCAGCTGTATCTGATGGACTCAAGAAGGTCTTGGACACTCCTGTTGCTGACCCTGGTGGCATCTACGAGCAGCTCGAGGGTGGCAGGTTCCTTGGCAGCGCTCAAAACTTCACTCAAAGCGAACTCCAGGCCAAGATGATTGACTCGTTCAAGACCTACTCCATCGGTTTGGCTCTCCAGGCCCAAAAGATCTTCATCGCGCGTTTCTCCGGTGTTGACCCAGAGAAAGATTCTTGCGAAGACGCTGAGCGGGCTTCAAACTTGTGCCAGAACGACGAAAACGGGGTCTATACCAGATACGTCCTGGTCAAGGTCGACGGGGATGGCAACATGGACCCACAGCCTGACGTCGCCGATACAATCATCAACAAGTATGGCTTCTCAAAGGAGAAAGTTCTAGTGGAGCCCACGAAATGTTTCGATAAGAATGGTGGTAAGCAGGTGACGGATGACTTTGGGGATTTTATCCCAATCGAGCCTAACACGCTATGCCTGTACAATGTAGTTGTCTGCGATGGCTCTAAGCTAGAAGAGTGCAGGGGTAATGGCGCTAATATCTAAACCAGTGTATATATGACTCGGGGTGCTGATTTACCTAGGAATTCATATGGAAAATACGATTGCAAGCCATTGGAGCCCCCCTTCCCTAGGTTTTCAGGCCCCCCTGCGTTCAATTATTAAGTTCATACCCCTATGGAGGTTCCAGTTAATCTCACGCTATATACGGACTTTTGACTACACCTTGCTTGACCTAGGTAACGAAGAGGACCTTCCGAAGGCATTCCAAGCTGCTGAACTGTGGTCTGACCTAATACAGAAGGTGTCAGCCCAGCTCTATATACCAGGGAATAACGTCACTGTAGGTGAGTGTATGGTCCCTTTTACAGGCAGGAGCAAGGATACAACCTTATTCAAGAATAAGCCTACGCCCATAGGGTTCAAAGTCTGGGTTATCGCCCAAAACGGCCTCTTTATTCGGTGGCTGCGGCATGTGAAGACATCACCATATACCGCTGTTATCGTCAAGCTGCCAAAGAAGAAGGAGCCGGCTACAGAGCCGCAACAGGGGAAGAAGAGAAAGGGAAAGCCTAAGGAGACTGTGGCCCTCAGCAATACGGCAGGAGTCGTTATTCACCTAGTTAATATGCTGCCGAAGCAGACATATCACGTCGTTATGGATAACCTCTTCTCCTCGCCCAATCTCTTCCGTGCCTTCGAGAAGCCGGTCACGGAGCTACAGGCACAGCCCGCCCCAACTATGGCATCACCAAGTAGCTTAAGCTTGCAAAAGGGAGGGAGAAGGCAGGTGCCTCAGTCTTTAAATATAACGAAGTAAAGTCAATCCCTACAATAGATGACCTCGTACGCCCCGGGGACTTATTTATATGTATTTCTCTTACTAATTCGTCCTTCTTAGGTCGCTCAAATCGCTTGGAAGGATAATAGCCTCGTGTTATTTCTCTCTACCGTATATAGCGGTGCCAATGACCAACGCACGCAAAAGAGAAGGAAGAAGCCTGCCGACAAAGGGGCACAATCCAAGCCAATACAGGAGACCTTTGGTGATGCCGCAATAAAGGTTATTCCTATACCGACTGTATCTGCTTCTTATAACGATGAAATGAATCACGTGGACCGAGGAGATCAGATAAGGTCCTATACGAGCTACGAGCACCGATTTCGCCGTGGCCCGTGGCAGGCTCTCCTTTGGTCCTTCCTTCTTGATGTAGCACTTGCGAATAGCTTCATTTTGCAGCTCAAGACCTCACAGCCGTGGTGGCCGCCTTACAAGACCCTCGAGAGCTGGAAGAGGTGCATTTCTAACGCCCTATTCATCAAATTTGGCCAAGAAAGCGGCGCAAGGAAGAGATCTCGGGCAAGGAAAGAGGAGGACATGAACGATACCCAGTCACGGCAAAATCACCTGCAAAGAGATATCAATCATGTCAATAGTGGGATATTCTCGGATTGCCTTGCTTGCAAAGGCTTCAGGCAGGGGCAGCCCAGACCCTTTAAAAAGAGGAAGGTTGAAAATAGGTTCGTTTTGCAGCCGATAACAGGTAATACACAAAGCCGGCACCGAGGAGGCTCGGGTAGGCAGACCTGGTACGGCTGCCAAGTCTGTGAGGTAGCTCTTTGTAGCAATCAAAACTGCTGGGACTTTTACCATCATACAAATTAGTATGTGGGGAGAAGTACCGTTAGTTTCATTTATTTTGATTGGTCTTATACCCCTGTCGTGACCCCTCTGAAGGGCTGTGGCACTCAAAGGGATAAGATTAGAGTACAAGAGGGTCTAAATAGCTTTTCCATCTTTATGAAATATCCTTAGGCAAGTCGGCAACGCCGGCTATATAAGGTTTGCCGGAATGTGTCACATGGGTAGCTAGTGCAAGGGATATTTCTATTTCCAGCAGTGAAAAGGCTTACACTGGTGAAGAGGGGCCGCATAGGCACTGGGATAGTGGTGTAGGGATGTTGGAGAGGACACGCTAGCTAGTCCGGGGTCGCTGGTTGAACCGTGCGTACAAGACAAAGTTTTATTGCATTGTGCTGGAGGACCTATTGGAAGCCTCCTCTCGATTACTGACTGAGTCTGGCAGGGGTGGGGAAAGTTATAAAGTCCTCTGTTATTCTGCTGTTCTGTTGTACAGTAGTGTTTAAGACCTACCTAGCTAACCTAGAACAACATTTTGCACCCTCCTAGTCTCAAAGCCATCCAATCGCGAAAATGAAGGGTCTCGTGCTTTTTTTATTTGCTCTTTCGGTCAACGCACAGTGCCGCAGACAGAATGCTTGTCGTCCTGATGGAGGAGTTGTTGCTCCCGGTCAAAATTGCCGTCCAAATACGGACGTAAGTTCAAAAAGAGAGTATAACGTGTTACTACAGACTAACCATGAAAATAGTATTGCAATCTAGGGGCATGCGGTAACGTAAGTCTCATACGTCGTCCTCTTGAGGCTTTGGATTATTAACGGCTTGATAGGGCCAAACTTGTCGAAATACTGAGGAATGTGATGGCTGGATTAAGGCCAATTGGTATAATGTGAGCATGATTAAATCGAGTATTCAACGTGCTATGAGACCTTGCTGATCTATTTACAGAATTGCTATGTCGAATGCGTGAGTAGCTGTGAGAATGTGTTCTCTAACGCGTGATACTGACAGTAATTCCAGTGTACAAGGAGCTGATGCCCAGAGTCTCGAGCGAGGATGTGAGGGACAGATAGCGGAACGAGATTCTCCAAACTTATTCATTCGATCGTAATATCAACAAACATCGATGCGAGACAGTGGTTAGGAGGCCTACGTCCAACATAATAACGTGGCAGTGGAGGGCCAGCGGCAAAGGGGGAAACCACTAGGCGTAGCTTAATGTATTGAACGGAGTGAATCTTAACGTCAATTGAACTTAATCATAATCGAATATATACATAACAGGCCAGTTCAATCGTATGTTCTGCCGATTCAATGGCCCAATTTTACTGACTTCATACGCCAACAATCAACCACCCAGTGCCTACCAGCCCATGGTGTATCCGAGGCTTCCATGCAACCTTTACTTAAGGTCCAACGCAACGCGCTGACGACTTGGAACGTTACCTACTATCTAATCCGAGACTAAATAACGGGGAGAGTCCTGCGTTACGAGATTGCTGCTCTGTCAGGATTGAGCTTGCAAAGTTGGCTGATAAGGAATAAATCTGAGGTTCATTGCCCTTGAAATTGAGCCAAATTAGAAAAGGCCGCAACTGCTAGATGCAGTCAGGGGACATTTCCCCTCACCCTTCAATCCCATCCTCCAAATGCATGGTTTGCCCTCACAAGGTTTGCGCTAAGGATACCAATAGATCTCCACAACGCCAACTGCCAGGGCCTTCCCGGCACCGTGCATGCTATGGCCGTGGCGGAGACATTGGATCTAGGCTGACTCCCGGGCACCACTTTGGCTATTGTCACAACACAACCATGCTTTTGTTTCTAATGGGCCACTATTAGCAGCACAGGGCCTTGTTCCGTTGGACTTTGCCAGCTACGTGAGACCCTTCACTGACATTGAGCAATGATAATAATAGTAGATTGCTATGTATCTCTATATCCAGATTAGTAACCCTTTTTCTTTCCATTCCCCAACGTAAATAGTATATCCGATAGATATTGCCCTCTTATGCCGGGCACTTTTGTGCTGAAAACCTTCGACCTACTATTAAGTTCCGATCGCTGTCATCAACATCATGGACAGTCAATTTCTCCATCTCGATCGACTGACGGACCTAGATTATCATTATGCCGGGTTGGTCATGGGTAAGAAGTAGTATTTATATTGCGTAGTAGTACTAACGTTAGGTGAAAAAATATTTTTGTGAAACTTAATTGTTAATTATTGAGATAAGAGTTCTTCTTGGGCTTATGTCTCTAGATAATCTCATCTCGGACTTTGAGCTCTAATTCTAGGACTTTCAGACTATTAGTCTGAATCCTGAAGGGAAGGGGGATTCCCGGACTTTCCAACAATGACTCGCATTTTGAGGTCATTGTATACCCAAAAAAAAAAAAAAAAAAAAAAAAAAGATTGGCAGAAGGTTCTTCAATCGTCTTGCATCATTCAGTGGTTCTGCCCTCGACTGTGATATCTTTGGTGATGGTGAAGCCCGTTGCTGGAAGTGTAAGTGCGCTTTATCTGTGGAGCACTCTGACCACGTCGCACGCCATAGCTCTTGAAGTATCTGTGGTCTTTCCAGGCAATGACAGCAGCCCAGAAGTTAACGAATCTAGAGAGTATGTCAGTCATCTTCTCCGTGAATATAATATGAAAGATGACATACGCAACCAACAATGCTGCCAGTCCCACCAGAATGCCAATCCCGCAATTTACGCCAACGCATATCTGGCTGACAACGGTGAATGCTAAACCCATTACTACCATCCAAAACACTATGTCGACTGTGTTGAGGACCGCGTTGGCTTTATGGCTTCCGAATCTCCTGAACTTGTCCATCTTCTGGGTTGCAAACTCATAGGCAAGAAACACATATGACTTGATGCTCTGTCCACATGTGAGTAATGGCCACAAGGTTGTGACTCAGCCGCAATATGGGATCTGGCTCTGTTGTTTCGTTGACTGACCATTGTGATGACCATAATGTCGGATCTGTTCGTTGGTATGTGTCCCGGTTTTGTGGCTAGCTTGGCGATGCCCAAACAGAAAGCAATAGTAATCATGCTGATTTGGGCTATGGATACTTTGTTCTTCCACTGTTGCTCGAAGAAGCGGCTCTGGAAAAAGTCTCTTATTGGCATCATCTCGGTGTGAAGCTTTGTAAGTCGGCAGTGTATAAAAAGAATGAAGGGTAAAATAAGGAGTGGAACTTTGCAGAGAAAAAAAAAAGCGTAGAATTAGAGTTGAAACAAATTTTTAAATATCAAGATTTTCGGATCGGCAAATAGAATACTGTGTAATTTTAGGTGTGACGCGGCCAACATTCTTTACGCGTATTTGTGTCAAGTGTCTGAGGCGAGCATTACGCGTATAAAGAACTCTCTACTGCGAATACTTGGCAACTCTTGTTGAGCATATACGGTACGAAAATTGTCTCGAGAGCCGTATTCCAAACTTTTGCGTTATGCAATCATTTATAACTAAGTCTCAACGTTGTGCAGGACATCGTTTAGTTGTTCGTCGGGACTCACACACCTGCGATCAGCGACAAAGCGGCATACGGTAGCGGCAAAGATGAAGAGAGGAACTGCCATCGTTACCAGAGCCCGGAGTTCCGAATCGTATGTAAAGTACTCCAGTGCGAATGATTCTAAGAAAACAAAGGTTCAACTTCGCTCTCTAAACTCTGTTAGACACTACGCGGCATTGTTACCTTCCCAAAACCTTTTTGTTCCACATCGACAGTTCGAGCTGAGCGTAACAAAACTGATGGCCTGTAGAGCTTTGGCGATAGAGCTTCATTTTGGTAATACTCTTCCTAACTTACATTAATCCTCATTTACGGCTTTCTCAAGGATGCCAAGTAGCAGAATTCCGAAATCCTCCCAAAACCGAGCCGCGCATGCCAGTCACGGCTGACTCGGCGATATTCAGTCTTTGCGCCAGCGATATGCCCGGGTGCTTCTTGTAGCCCTTGTGCGTATATTAACCCGGCCAACTTAATCGAGTGGGCTGCCATTTCGTCGATCCAAGCCCATGAAACTGCCTTAATGAAGTCTCGCTTAAATTTGGCTTGCTGCAAGTGCCGGCGTGAGATTAGAATAGCTGCATAGCGCCACGTCGGGATATTTGTCTCTATTCCAAACGCAAGTCTGAAAGAACGGCTCAGCGCGACACTTAGTTGTGTAACCGGCCATGGATCATCCGAAGTACCGGTTCCTACGGCATCAGCAGCCACCTCCCCATCTATTAATTTCGCAAGTTCTCTGGCTTAATCTCTTGCACTGCCGGGACGGTAAGATGATCGAAGAAAACCTTGATGTTCTCAGTCGTTGCATTGTCGAAACGTAAAAAAATCAAGTTTCTGACCTCTTAGAGTCTTAGCCTAGGGATTTTGGAGTAAAAAAGCCTCCATCCAATGCGCCCCAATGGACTCATTGTTGCTGTTCATCAGGGCGATCCGGCCAGCGAAGGCGATGACCTGGGCGTGCCCCGGCGGGAAGCCCAACTCGTCCTGGGCTATGGCCCATGAAACAAAGTGCTTCTCCTACCACTCTGAGGGATTTTACTTATATTCTGACCCTTCTGGCGACTTTGCCGGCCAGAAACGCGGCCTATGAGGGTTGACTCTAGAACGCCATGTCGCGCTGCGGCTGTACGGCAAAGAATGCTGTCTGTGACATTGTTGAGGGCGTTTTGAATATCTCCCTCGGTGTAATTAGGGTTGGAGATTCTTTTCGCCCCAGGTAATCCTTTGTTTTTGTTGGTGCAATTATGACAGGCGTGGCAGTTACAATTGTCAACTTCACTTTCAACATACACTTATAGACTTCGTCATACTCAACAGGGGATTTGGGCTGTGTTGAAGCTCTTGACTTCCATCTAAATGAATGACTGAAGTTAGTCTGTTTATCCTTCCTTGGATATAGTCGTATGCGTCAGCTGTGGCGATGTTCTCCTGGCGATCCGTTACATCTAAGTTTGGTCTTCGTTCATCCTGTGGGTCACATAGCCCGTGTGTAGGAGCAGCCTTAGTGATACAATGTGGCAGATATAAGTGGCCATCAAAACTGTCATCTTAAGCTGTTATCTATGTAGTAGAGAGGTACACTATATACTGCAGAGGATAGTTAGACTATCCGAGGACATTGGTCGTTGTCTCCGCGACAAGGTCTCGAGAACTAAACCCAACAGATAACTTGAACTCGCCCTTAGGGATCCTCCACTGCTGCGCCGCAACGTCCCAGTAGCTCACATCACGCCGCTTAAGTGCAAATTCGATCTTCTTGGACTTCTTGGAGCTCAACTCGACCTTCTCAAATCCCCTGAGAACTCTGACTGGCGCATCCTCGACGCCTTCGGGGAATGAGAGGTACAGCTGCACCACGGTACTACCCTTTCGGGCTCCAGTGTTCTTGACTTTGGTCGAAACTCGGATCAGCTCTGTCCAGAGATCAGTGTTGCCGCCTGGTTCAATCTTAGCCAGGGCATTGGGGAGCTCTGAAATGGCCTTCTTCGTAAACTTGGAGGCCATGGCCCGACGGTCCAGCTCAAAGGTCGTATAGCCCAACCCAAATCCGAACTCATAAAGAGGCTCGATACCCTTCGCATCAAAGTGCCGATAGTCGATCAGTTGTTTTTCGGTAAAGTCGGCTTGCCACCTTGATGAGTCTCGCGATGGGTTACCTTCGGCATCGGTAATATTGACAACAGGGAAATCATAGTCTTCCTCGGTTTTGGGGATAGTGTAAGGTAGCCTTCCGCTTGGCTCAATCTGACCCCAGAGGACATCGATGATAGAGTTTCCAATCTCCTGGCCTGGGAAATGTGTAGCAAGAATTGCTGTTACATTGTCATTATTGGCCCAAGGCAGGGTGTTGACACCAGCCGAGTTCGTGACAACAACCGTCTTGTTGGCGCCGCAAAAGTTAGCAACGTTCCTGACGACGGCGGTCGAGTTCCAATCCAGTTCGAATGATAGCCTGTCATGAGTCTCGGCTGCCCAAGATTTGAGGAAGACGACGCAGACGTCCGGAACAGGGTAGATAGACCGGAAATCGTTCTTAGATATCAAGTCATGGGAGGCAAGGTGCTGTACAATGGCGTTTGTCTTGCTGGCGTGGGATCGGATTGCCTGAAGGGGAGACACCAGGTACGAGTTTCGACCGGAGCCTGCGCCACCCCCAACCGTGATTGGGCCATACTCGGGCCCATATAACGGATCGCTTGTCTCTGTATAGAACAAGCCCTCGGTAGGGTCAATAGCAGCATTTCCAAAGACACCAATATTTCTCGTCTTTGCGAGCTCGAGGGGAAGAAACTCATTCTTGTTCTTGAGAAGAACAGACGCGGAAGCGCCATGCTTGCGAATCAACTTGTGATGGTCACCTCGGACATCACGACCCGCAATAGATGGACCGAGTCCTTGGAGAAACTTTGAAGTCCATCCGGAGTTGCTGAGGGTGAGAAGGAAACGCATGCTTGGGTCCACTGTGGGATAGTCCTCGCTGTCTTGACCGAGAAGGAAGTACGGGGTCAAGAGATTGGTAACCATCTCGTCAAGACGCTCCTCAGTGATATTACCAGCTTGCACCGCCTCCACCAGGCTAGATCCATAGTAGCCGCCACCGCCGTGTGAAACGGTGACTCCCGGAGGCAAGTCTCCCGGCTGCTCCACGTCGAGGCCAGCGTTGGCAGCCACGCTTGTCGAATGGGTCGCGAACCAGTCAGAAACGACATAGCCGCGGAACCCGAGCTCTTTGCGTAGAATCTCGTTGAGCAGTCGCGGGTGTTCGCAAGCATAAGTACCGTTCAAGCGGTTGTAGCTGCACATAATCGAGGTTGTTCCAACTTTCAGAGCATCCGCAAATGGCCACAGATAGAGCTCATGCAGAGTGCGATCGTCTATGTTCGATGAGATACCATGAACAATGGAGCCATCATCTTGAACTGTGTCGGACCTCTGGGTTTCTTGCTCATTGGCCACGAAATGCTTCGATGACGTCTGCACACCAACGGACTGGTGACCCATGACAGTGTATTTGATGGCTTCACCAGATAGGAACGGGTCAGGAGAGAACCCTTCCCAGTTCCTACCTCCAAGGGGGTGACGTCCAAGGGGACCAGTGGTGGGCCTTTTTCAGTGTCAGCACCTCGTGTTATGAGAAATAGGTTTCCAAGCTCATCAAGAGTAGGTTGGGACTCAAAGAAAATCAATATGTACCCAAGAATCACGTGTCCTCCTTTGGCCTTGAACTCTTCAGCGAGGGCAATACCACGCTCTAAAAGCGCCTGGCGATCCCAACTCGCCGCTGCGGATATTCCAGACGGAAAGATGCTGACAAGGTCTGCCCGATTGACTGCGTTGGGTCCATCCAGAAGGCATATTCCGTGGAATCCCACTCTCTCAACCGGGCGGATTCTGCCCACACAGCCAGTGCCTGAACCATCTGATAGACTTCCCGTAACTGTGTCAGCCTTCTCAGTGATATTGAGCTTAGCTACAAGCTCAGCAGCCTTAGCCGCAGCTTTGTCCCAGTCTAGTTCATTGAAGTCTTAGCAGACGCCCATGATGCAGTTTTGTTGTTGTTGAGGAACCGTACCTTGAACTTTCGGGATATATTGACTCTTGGGAGCCTTGGGATCCAGGCCAACAAAGCCACTGGTTAAGCATTGGTGGCCTAAAAGAAGAATAAACAAGCTTTTGGCACCCATAATGATGGATTGGCGAGTATCAATAGCTGCTGCTGTGTAGAGAAGCTGTGTCGAGACGATTCATACATCAATATATAGTAATTTTGGGGCCGAGAGGGACAAGAGTTTTTTCTGTACAATTTATCATAGACACTCAATCCGGTCTAGGCCTCGGGTAGTTCTGATTGAGACGGCCCGATAATATGATCCCATGCATTATTAGCCACAGTTGGGTTTTGTTTGGCCAGACAGTCACGTCATCGGACACTGCGTAGCTATAAGAGATCTGGAACGAGGCGCGGACCAGGTCTACTTATTTCCTTGAGGACATCTGAACGAAGAGACTTTCACATGTGGCAGTGAAACCTATACAAAAACGGGCCAAGGGTTGGGAGAATGTGAGATACTCAGTTCATAGAGTTCGGAGAGCATGATCATGGAAACAACCCACCGGTCCTGCCCCGGACCATCTCAAGCCCTGCAAAGCCGGGGCCCCGTGTTTGCCTAGTCCCTTTAGTTCTACCCCGCAAACTCTGTACTACTTAAATGTGCTATCGGTCCGTTTCTTGTCTGTGTTATGTGGGCCCATATCTGTAGAACTTGGGCCGACTCTTCTGTCCTCAGTGCGCTAACAAGATATCATCCTTGCGCCTGTAGCCCCAGTTGACTTGCATAAAACGCACGGCCTGGGAACGCATGTACAGTGGGGGCAAGAAGTTTGAATACCTTTTGATGTACTGGCACATCCTGTCTAGCCTTTCTAAAGATTACTATATTTCTCATTCTGGTATAAGGTTTAGGAAGGCCAATCAGTATACTTTAAATCAGCGTGTAAAAGCTAATATGCACGTGGTAATATTCCTAAAGAAGCTAGCAGCTTAAAAGATACACGCCTGGTATTCAAACTTATTGCCCCCCACTGTACTGTAATGCCCATGTAAATTAGCGTGCTTTTTTGACAGTCCCCAAGGCAATCCCTCAAGACTTGTTTCTTTTTTTCTTTTTTTCCTTTAATTCTTTTTTTTTGTTGATTTTTTTGTGCGAACATCGGTCGATGTATGTAGTATCGTGCATCGACAACCTAGTAGCTATGTCGATAAACTTGCAGTCGCATGTAGGATTTCATATGGCACATCAGTGGGAATATCTTGGTTTAATAACTTTTTTCTTTGTCACGAGAGCACCAGATATTTCGCAGGACGTTTATGGAGTATTCTTGTTGAACAGTAGGATGGCCGCACGGGGTATCATGTGACCTAATAGTCAGCTGTCGGCAACCCTAGACCCATTCAGGAAAGCATAATAAGCAGACCCCTCTCCGAGGAAGGCGGGGATGGAGTTCGGACAATACACATACAATTAAGGACATCAAGGCGCACGCGATCCGTTCAACAATTCTAATCCCGTTTACTCAACCAACCCCGCTTCTTGATGTCCCATAGCGGGAAGCACGCTAGTCACGCCGAAGCGCTTTGACCCACTTAGTTATTCGCCAAAGCGGTTAGGAACACTGGTATACAATATAATGGAGCGCTATACACGTATCAGATCCAGTGGCAGGGTATCCGCTACAAATACGCGTATGCCATCGTACTGCGTAGTAGTATACGAGGTTGGGTCACGGAGAAGCCGTGTCAGAAGTAGCCAAGGATGATTTCAGTTCAATTTTTCCTGTAACAAGGTATGGAGTCTCCCTGTGATACTTGGCTAACCTACTACTATGTTTGTAATTTATTAGCATCGCAAGATTGTGCCCATGCAGAGGTATCCTACGTCGTGCGGATGTAGACTCGCTGCGTTTCAACTGGTCGCATGAATCAAGAGAGAAGGAAAACGTGGAATGAACCTGATTCTTGGGCAATGTTACCTCAAGACTTTCTAAGTCCGGCGCCAGTTGATCCCCAGAATGTGAGTTTCATGTGATTTTTTCGGAGGGCTGTGGCGAGACTTGTTTCGACGACTAATACATGACACAAGCTCCCAGAAACCCTCATTCGTGACAACGTTCCGATGGAAGGGTACGAGATCAAGTCAATGCATAAACAGGTTATCCGTGATGACCAGGAACTGATTCAATGTTAGACCTGCCAATCTCTCTATTCGAATCGCTTCAAATTATCCCCCTTTTTTTCGCCCTTCCATTGCGCAGTAACTGCATTCATAGGTCAACTCGCATGATGCTCCGAGTCAACAGTCAATTATCCCATCAATCGTTCCCAAACAGCGTTACCGTTTCAAGAAAATGAATAGCAGGTTGAAGAAAATAATAACTGGAACCCTAAGACTGGACCAAAACACTCAGCCACATGTACAGGAATCAAAATGACGCCAACCCCGTTTCGATGCACAATAGAATTGTGGCGTAGGGTTGGGTATGCCAATGCTCTGGAGCGCTGCGACGCCTTATGACGCGGTTGAAGGTAAGGTTCTCCAGTTGCCACACCGAAATAGCAAGTACGCGTATTCTTAGTCGACAATATGATCGACGGTCCCACATCATGTACGAAACCTGACACTTGGAGACATGATGATCATTCATTGTCTACGTTTATATATATTTCCCTCTCGGAACGTCGTGCAATGCATCTTGCTGATTTTATCCTCGTCTTTTTGCCAACACTATCTATCACATCAAGGATGCGGCTCTTTTCACTAGCACACATCGGCCTTCTCATCCAAGCCTCGGCGGCATTAAAGTGCAAATGCGTATGCTGGACTTTATATCACAAAATTTGCTGCCCAGGGGTTTGCTAAACAGCTTTAGGTTCCTGGAGACTCATGCTGGCCTGCCGAATCCGAGTGGGACACATTGAATAGCACCATCTCGGGTCGTCTTATCAAGACGGTACTGCCTGCCTCAGTCTGCTACAAGTCGGATACCAACTACGACGAAACCCAATGTGAAATTGTTCAAGCCAACTGGGCCTTAAACGGCTTTCACTCAAACAATCCCGCTAGTATTCATTCACCACAGTGGGCGAACAACAGCTGCAATGCCATCTACTCGAATGGCACAAGCTTGACCGGCGATACTTTAGCTGGAAGTCGGGGATGTACAATCGGTCGCTATCCACCTTACGTGGTCAATGCCACAGAAGCGTCGCATGTCCAAGCAGCCGTTAGGTTCGTGCACAAACACAACATTCGCCTCAACGTGAAGAATACAGGTCATAATGGTGCAGGCAGGTAAGTGGTGAGCTCCACCCTGGGGACGACACATCATGCGGCTGACGAGGGATAATAAAATAGGAGCACCGCCTTCGGCAGTTTATCGTAAGTAAAACACTTCGACCTAGTTTTCATGTATGTTGTTAACTTGTCGGCCAGTGTATGGACGCATCACCTTCGTGGCTTCAAACTCGACAAGAAATGGGTCCCAACCTGTCGAGACTCCAAGCCCTGCAAGCATTCGAAGCCCCAAATGGCCGCGACTATTGGTGCCGGAATGCAAGATATTGATCTTTTCGATGCTGCAGCCACTGAGGGCGCAGCCGTAGTCGGTGGAACAAATCAGGTATGAGGCAGCAAGGCAGCCGTTTTACTGGACCCGGCACTAACACAATTAGAATGTCGGCTTTATGGGATGGGCCACTGCTGGTGGTCACGGCTGGCTCACAAGCGAGTTTGGCCAAGGTGCCGACAATATCCTCGAGGCATCAATCGTGACCCCTTCGGGAGATCTCGTGACGGCTAACGAACATCAACACTCGGATCTATTCTGGGCTATCCGAGGTGGTGGTGGAGGAACCTTCGGAGTTATCGTTGAGGCGACGATCCAGGCCTATCCTATGCCACAGGCAACTGTTTGGACGATTGACGTGTCGACCAAAAATACGAGTTGCACGGCCTGCTGGTACCGATTCGTTGCCGAACTGCACGCATACCTTCCCGAATTGAAGAAAGGAGGCTTCCAAGGGAACTATGTCCTGGGTGGACCGCCCTCCTATGAGAACCTCACTTTCTATGGGCTTTTCTTTCTGTACAACAAGCCGAACGGGACAGCAGAGAGACTAATTCAGCCGTTCATCTCGCACCTTGAGGCTGCAAATGAGACGACAGAGTTTACCTCGAATATCATATGGGCGCCATCTTGGATCAGTGTGTACAAGAAGTTCCCTGACCTTGGGTCTTCAGCCGCTACTGGGGGCGGAGCAACGACGTCGAGACTGTTGTCCGCCAAGGCTCTTACCAAGGATGTTGATGCGCTGGCTCAAACTTTGGAAATTATCGGGCCTAGTGCCGAGGGGCCTCAAGTATGGAAACCCTCACCCCCCCTTCTTTCTGTCAGTTATTGAGCGTCACTAATGTCCATCCAGAATGGCTTCTCCAACCCCAGCATTTCAGGCAGCATGGCGATTAGCTCTGTCAAGGTTAACAGCGCGTTGAATCCAGTATGGCGAGATACTGTTGTTCACATGGCTGTCTCTAGCGGTTGGAAGGATAATATGCCATATCAACAGGCCGAGCGTGCAGTTGATGACATGACCAATGTCAAGGGAGCTGCCCTGCGCAGACTTGAACCTAATGGTGGCGCCTATATGAACGAGGTACGTAGCATAACTCCTGGACTGCATTGGTTCAATCGCTCATAACTTCATATCTGACAGGCGGATCCCTATGAGCCAGACTGGCAGAAATCTTTCTTTGGCAAAAACTACAAGCGGCTTCGGTCTATCAAAGAGAAGTATGATCCAGATTCGCTACAATGGTGTATGCGCTGTGTGGGTAGTGAGTCATGGTTTGAGCAACCCGATGGAAAGCTCTGCAAAGCCGTTTGAGGGATGAAGGGACTAGACCTGTCAATCTGGCTTCAGTGGGAGCAAATGTCACCAGTGTCTTAAAAGGTCCAGTTTAATAGATATAACGTACATGATAAGCATGTGAACCATCCAAGTATGTGAACCACTCTTCCTACACCATACCGGTATATCGAGGACGACGCCTGAGAGATTTGAAATGCATTGGAGGGGGAAAGGCTTTTGTGGGTCGGCCAATACAACTCCCTCTATCATCATTTTGTATCATCCCCGTCACGTATCTTTGCTGTACCCCATACATGGGCAAACCGTTTAAACGGCCGAATATTTCCTCAAACGTTTGAACGGTTCAAAAATATTGCAAACGGTTAAACGAACGAATAAACGATTTAAACGAACGAATGAACGATTTATGACGGTGAGAAATATCCACCGCGCCTGCTCTAATACCAGTCAAAGTAGTGCCCACTGTCATCGTCAACGTCCTGAGAGTCACCCTCCGGCCGTGGGATTCCGATTAGACCCATCTCATTCTCATGCAGAGGCCGTATGAGTCCTTGACGCAAACAATTGCCCGTACATTCAATCATCTCGACGGTTTTGCATGTGGCTCGTAATCTATCCCATGAACATGTTCTTCTTGCCCCAGAAAACGTCCTCTCCGGCTCCGATGACTCTGCTAGGATAGAAAGAATGCAAATAGCCGTGCGGTTAAGTTTCGGATACTGCTTTCTCTGCTGTGGTTGACACCACCACTCCAAAGGCGTACAATCCGGAGGGATATCTGTTGCATCAACGTTGATGAAGCTAGTGAAATCATCCCTAACACTCGCGTTAATAGTCCTAACCTCCAGCTTCTTTGATAGTATCGCGAGTTGATTTAGCTTCTTTGCTAGCGGTGGTGGCATCGACGTGGGGGTGGAGGGATGGTCGCTGGGTTGCTCGTAATTAAATTCCTTTTGCCAGAATGCTGTGGCCGAGGCAATAGTATCTTCATGCCATTCCTTTGGCCAGTTCTGCTTGATATACGCGATGCGTTTACGGGGATCAAGGAGGAGAGCGGCGGCGTATACGGGAACCTCGTCAGTTAGGCGGTAGTATTTAGAGAGGATAAACCATCCCATATCGATGGCTCGAACCATCCGTTCGTCGGAGTGTTCATCCGACTGATATATCTTCTGATACAATGTTAGTAATCGACTTGATGTGGATAGATTGAAGGGTACCTGTTGTTCTTCGTAATGGAGTAACAACATATCCATCAGCATCAACGATTGTGAGATAGACGACTCATCTCCCTCTGCATACAATGCTGCTGAAGCAAATGGCTGAAGAAACGTATGTGCTTTGCCTAGCAACTCCCAATCTCCAACTAATAGCCGATTGTCTCCGATGGCCTCTTCGTGATCAGACATGAAGGACTGGATTTTGTCCTTCTTTCTAATCGCACGATCAATGACCTGTTACCAGGACAGGGCTAGAAAATCGTTTAACCGTTCAAACGGTTTTAGGATGCCCTTAAACGGTTAAACGATTTAACATGCATAAACGTTTTAAACGGAACGAACGAACGAACGAACGAACGAAAGTGCCCATGTATGCTGTACCCTCTTGGTATCATGATTCACGACTTTGTGCTTCAGCATCTCGAAAGTCAGCCTTCGTTATCCTATGTGCCTGACACTAAGGACCATACTTTCAGTAGTCAGCGGAAGAGAAAAGCAACAAGGTGCGCGTCTAGAGACTTCAGTACAGGTGCGCATTACGGTTAGGATGAGATCGGAGGCGAAAAAGGAGCATGATCTTCTCGCTTCATTCAATAATTGGTATATATCTCTAAAATGTGTGATTTATACACGCCATAATCTAGCCACTCACCTAACGTCTGACGCGTGGCAACACCAATCGTCCATGAGAAAAGATGACATTCTCTCCTTCAAACCTCTCCGCAACCCTATCACCCCCTTCATGACGCATAGGCGGGATCGTGCTCGGGGTGTCAACCGAGCCAATCTCAAGCGAAAGCGTTTGGCCCTTGTCAAAGAGAAATGCTGCCGGATAAATAGGTACCACGACTCTATACACCTGACCCGGAACGACTTCAGATTTGGGAGTTGGTGGCTGGGTGATGACTTTTCGTGTATCAAAGTCTTTGGCAACTTCGTCGCGATGAGACAGACGGAAGTAGCCTCTGGCAAAATTATCCATAGGCTCACCGTGATTGCCCTCCAATATGAAAGTGTTGCCATTCTCATCGATCGCCCGAAGGTAGATGAAAAGATCTAAATCCTCTGCCTTGGTAATAACTTCAAGCTCGAGGTATGGAGATCCGAGTATCTCGAACGACTCATCAAAAGATGATTCAAGTGTAAAGGATAGGTTTTCCCGATAGCCTCGGTAAGAGAATGGTTGCTTTTCTCCTTCAGGATAACTCAACGAGAGTTTCTTCTGGGTCGTCAGATAGAAAGACGTATCTTGCGCATCTGGGGTTGGGAAAGCAGCCTCGTCTTGACGGTATAAAGTCTTGGTCCCGTGGTGTTGAAGCAGTCGAATCCGGGGAACTTCGAGCATTCCATTATCCTGCTTATCAAAAAGAAAGTAATCCAGAAACTTTCTCTGTAATGCGATATGCTCTGGCTCATAGTATGCACCTAAGTGATTTCCAGTATGCATCTCGAGCCACTTGTACTCTGAAGAAATCCCGTTGAAAGCTCGAATGTTGCCCGGAAGATGAAGTTCTGGGTCGGTCCAGTTACCCGCAATATAAAATGGCACATCAATATCAGACAGCACGCGAGCCTTCTCCAAGAATTCAAAACAACCTTGATCAGGATACTCGTCCGTCGTCAGCATGCGGGGAAAATCTACCCGGTTGGCCTCGAGCTCCTTTGCAGTGCGCGACCCATCTTGCGCTCCGCTTTGCTGGGGCAAGACAATGTTGTGGTACCAATGAGACTGGAAGTTATCGCTGTAGATGCCTCCACGGCGAGTGGCTTGATAAATGCTACAGGCCGATTCATACGATATGACACAAGTCAGATGTGGTGGCTTTTGCATGGCTGCCCAATAGCCTACCATGCCGAGGTAGCTGATGCCAGTGAATGCTACTTTACCAGATGACCAGCTTTGAGCAGCAGCCCATTCAACCACATCATAGAGATCTTGAGATGCGATGAGCTTATTGTGGCGTTTATAATCAAGACAGTTGATGACTTACCCTGGCCTTCAGCGTCGGCTTTGATCTGGTTCGACCTTTCTAAGCCAAAAGGATCCAGTTTCCCTTCACTACCGCCAATGCCGCGCGTATCGACTCGGAGAAGGGCGTATCCATATTCTTTGCACTATATGTCCGAGGCTGATATTAGTATAGGATAGCAATACTCTTATAGGTCAGACTTACCCAGATGAGTGGTTCGGCTTGCTCAAAGCATGCATCTGGTCCAAGTGGCTTGATTTTCTTGTACATTTCGGCGTAGATGGGAGTTTTGGGTAGCCCAAACGTGGAGGCATGGATATCCTTGCCGTATGGTCCCATACTGCAAAGCACTGGGACTTTTTCGCCATATTTGGAGGAAGAAAAGGGAAGAAAAAGATCGGCGCATAACTTGACACCATCGCGCATTGGAATGAATTCGTGTTTGATACGAGTGTAACCGTCAACGTCGGTTGATGTTCTCTGATATTTTGTGGCCATGATGAAACGATGAAGATTTTGGATGGGAAAGTGATGAGATTTGATAGATAATAGATAAGATTGAAATTGAAGATATAGCAATGTTTAAAGTAATTCGCAATTATGCTACTTACTCTGGGGAAGTGGCATTAGACTCGGCACTTGGCTCGGAAGCTCCGCTTTCGCCCTCACGCGGAAGACCCGCGGTTGACCCCGCTCCAACATCGAACCCATCATCATTAGAAATCAAACCGACAAACCGAGGGCTCGGATCAGCAGGCTATTCTAAAAATCCGTATACCTCATGATGTTCGCTGCGTATAGAGAATATAGTGGTGGTATAAATCGTAATCCACTTATTTACTGTCCATTACCTGTGCCTTCGTACTTCCTAGATTCCTGGTCTCACCACACATTATTTTACACATGTCAGTGATATCACTTAAAGCCATGCCTTACATCAAGCAGATCGTGGCCGTTCGCCGCAGCCCAGGTCTAACCAGACAAGAATTTTTCGACTATCACTTCCAAGTCCATGGCAGGATTAGTACAGGCCCATCCCCAGCAGAGAATCCTTCGTAGGTCCACTTCATTTCCGATGTACCATGGAACAGCATGCTTATGTTTCCTGGCGTAGAAAGTACTTTCAAATTCATATTGAAGATGCAGCGTACCATCAGCAAGATCCAAGCCGCGGGCCGAACGCCAATCCCGCGTGGGCCTTTTCTGACGACATTACCGAGCTTTACTTTGAATCAGCGGATCACATCGATCGCGTCTTCAAGTCACCCTGGGTTAAAGAAAAGGTAGGGCCGGATGGTGCCAAATTCTCGGATTTTGGTGCGTCATTGCCTGTCACAGTCCAGGAAACACTCGTCCCACTTCAAGAGGGCGTTTTGTCTGAAGATTTCGACTCTCCTGTGAGTTCGCCGGTAGCCATGTATTTCATAACTACGAAAAACGGCGGCGTCGACGGTTTGGTGTCTGGATTCGCCAGTAATCTGTAACAATTCGCCGCAAGCCAAGTTCGTGCTCTTGTAACCAACACCCCAGCGGACCTTCCCTTCGATGCGAGTGCCCACTTCGGAAGTGTCCCTGGACGACCTGTTTTTGATCTTGTCTTTTCAATCCATCTTGGTGGTAAAGAAGGTGTGCAGGACTTGAGAAAAGCGCAAAGCCATTTTGAGGAAGCGTATGCTTCACAGATCAATCTTGAGAATACTTGGATTGCGTTTGGCCAACGCGCGCTGGTGTTTGATCAGGATAAGGATATCAAGGTATGCTTTGAAAAGCCCTCCAAGTCTTATAGCACATGCTAATTCCTCACAGTTTGACCCTGCTCGTCATCTCCGTTTATAAGAGTCCTTCATATGCTGTTGAACTTCAACTGGAGTTTTATTATTTGGGTGTTGAGAGGCACTACAAGATAGCCCACATAGATTTCCATAGTTGCCATTCAATAAAGAATTATACCTCCTTGACTTTCTATTTTCAAAGCCTATGCCAAATCTAAAGCTGAAAAGCATACCAAGACAAATTTCTTCTCCATAAGGCCTAGCTGTTAGCTGTGTCAATAGCTAAAAATAGCCCATCTTATTCACTGTTCAGGTACCATACGACAAAGGTTCGACAATTGCCTGAAACTGAGTAGGGTATTGTTTAGTATTTATGCGGCTTCTACAACCAAGGCCTTCTACTTTATAGTAGATGCATTAGACTTGCCCTTAATTAACCAGACCGAAATATTCCTCCAAAGAACCGATTCATATCATCAATATCTTCCAGCTCCCCAATCCAACTGACATATTGATCAGGCCGAATAACAATTACGCAGCCTCTCTTGGCATCAATGCCGTAGTTCTTATAAGCCTGGCCATGTCCCTCATGGTACGATTCATCATCCACGTAGGCCTTATTATAATCCCAACCATATTCCTCAGAGAACGGATGAAAGATGTCCGGCAAAGAGAGTAGCTCCACTTCGTCGCGTGAAGATGAATGGATCGTCAAGACTTCGAGGAAAGAGCTCACCGCCCCATCGTCTTTGATTATATGTCGATTCATGAACGAATCACGTGAGCTCAACTTCTCTGCAAGGGCTGAGAGTCTGGCGAATTGAGATTTGTCCAGGACGTCTCCGGCGAAAACGATGATTCTCCATTTACCATCGCTAGGCAAAAGCTCTTGAAGGTGCCAAGGTCTGGCGTCTGACTGATTCAAAACATTATGACTTGGAATCCGCATGCCAATGGGAATATTCGGAGCAAGAGCTTGTTTGCCGACGATAGGAGGCATTCTGTTTTCCGTTGCTAGTCCGGGCTTGGCGACGATGAGACTCGAAGCGTAGTCGACGGCACAGCCACTGGCAAATAGGTTTCCTTTCTCAAAAACTTCCTTGAATGTCTTGAGATCGATACCCTCTTTGTCCAAGATATCCTTGGCGGGCCGGCCTGAGAAGAGTCGAGAGAATTTCTGATCAAACTCTATCAGTTCCTGTGCGATCTGTTTTCGTTCGGTGTCGTATGTCTTGAGGAGTGACCGATTCGTCCATCCTTTGACGACAGAAGCAAGCTTCCACCCGAGGTTGTATGCTGAGGTAGTACATATGGTTAGAAAATCTGGACTCTTGCGAGATGAGACGTCTCCACTTACTGTCATGCATACTGATGTTCATGCCTTGACCTGCCTTGGGGCTATGCGTGTGAACCGCATCCCCAGCGAGGAAGACACGCTCGTTTGCACTGAATTTCGAGCCCACCCGTTGTCCAATACGATACGCTGTCCACCAATGGCAATGCTTGTAGGAGAGCTTGTACGGATGGAGAATCTTATTCGCTGCTTGGGCCAAGTTCTCCGGAGTGATCTTGAAGCGGTCGATCTGAAGAAAACTTTAGTAATTGAAAACTTCATGTTTGAATTGTTAGGCGTGTGTACCGCTTTGCCGTTTTCGTCCGCCTCTGTGACTTGGATATACAGTCTGACGTACTTATTCTCACGAGGAATAACCATCATACTACCAGATGTGGAGTGGATGGCGCAGCGATATCTGATGTCGGCTGTGGTTGGAAGTTAGCATCATCTCCACCAGGTCCAGCTAGGCTGAGGCTTACGGAAGTCTGTGATGGGAATGATATCGAGAACACCCCTGAGGTTTCAGTTAGTAGAGGAACCGGGTATCATCAGCGGTGAGTTTACTGACCAAATGTAGTCTGTGTGATCGCCTTCCATTACGGATCCAATCTGTCTCCGTGTCCACGAGTGTGCACCGTCACAGCCGACCACGTATTTGGCCAGGATCTTCTCTGTGCTAGTATCCTGAGCCTTCTGGGCGTCTTGTAACAATGCGTCCGTGGTATCAGCCGTTAGATTACTTCTATGGAGGCCGTTGGGAATATCCGCGACTCCGCTATCGCTCGAAACTGAAGATTCTGAAGTGGGTTTGGGTCGGGATTGAAGGGTGACTGAAATAGGGTAGTCGTCGTCTTCCACCATTTCAGGGTCAATGGTGAGAGACTCTGGCATGATACCATATTCGACTTTAATATCGCTGTACTTCTCAATATACTTGAGAAGGTAGTCTTCGATGCGTGCTACCAAGCGAAATGGTCGGTTAGTAGTGAGCAGAGCTACCACAAGAGGCATTGGTTACCTTGATGGAGAGTTGCCTGTTGGAAACGGCTAAGGCCAGGCTTTGTGTCGACTATCTTGTCTGAGCGATACAAATTCTGATTCTCGTCAGGGTTCTTCACTGTAGTTAGCAAGATTTGAAGCTATATACAAACAGTTTCGGGAAGCTTACCCAGAATCGAATCTCTAGCATGTGGTTAGCCTCGTGCCAAATATCCTGGCCAAAGCCAAGAGAGTCAAAAATCTATGCCCCAGCATGTAAGCTACACTGAACCAATAATGCGACTGATATCTTACTTCGAAAGTTCTGCTCTGCAGTCCATCGGCCTGCCTGTTAGTGTGTCAGCGAGGGTACCACGCATACTGTAAGTGGTCATACCCGCTGTTCACCCTGTCAAAGCGCTTATCGACTATACGAGTTGAGACCCCCATGCGAGCCATCCATGTCGCCAGCATGAGACTAGATGTGAGAGTTAGCTACAATGTTGAAGGGGGAATAAGGAATTAATTACCCTGACGGTCCGGCTCCGATTATCAGCACGTCAACCTTGGAAACGTCCTGCGAGCTCATCTTAGCGACGTCAAAGTGAAATTGATCTAAGAAAGAGGAAAAGTGTAAGTCACTGAGTCGGTTTTGAGAAGATCAGCACCATAGTATTGTTGACTTTGCTCTTATTTTTCAAGGTACCGCCGGTGATTCTTCTAGGGAACCAATCCAAGTTGATGCGGAGCTCCGTGGTTCCCGCAGATCGGGAGTTGCCTATTTAGTCTAAAATAGACAATTTCAGTTGCGGTGACGTCTTGCCATTGCTGGTTGATTTGTAGTGATTAACTATAATTGACTAAGCGGAAGTAATGACTGGTATGCGGAGCTTCCGGGGTCCGTCTTTCTCACCCCGCATCTGCCCTGGCACGGGAGCTCAACTCGGCAGTGCCCGATTAGCTCCGCTTGACGGGACTTGAGAGTCGTCACGCAGCGCCAAAACCTCAGGTTTTATACGGTCATGATCCATCAGGTACAAATTCAAGATCAAACTTCGCTATGCCCTCTATTGGGAGATTTTCAGACGCGGCATGAAGCCAACTCGACGTATGCACAAGTTTCAAGCATCTACTAAATGGAGAGATCCATGTATTAAATCAGACATGGGGGTCTACACTAATGCATATCCAGTGTAGCCAATGAGAATCTTCCTAGAATCTTGTGCCATGTACCATATTTTCCATATTTTCCAGACAAGCTAGAGCGAAAACAAGAATGCGGGGAAGCTTTGTGGACAATCTGACTTGCTAGCCACCGTAGGAAAAAGACCCTTGTGTCACCGCAGATTCCCTGATCATGACTCTTCGCCTCTTTCTTCATTACTCCTCCTGTCCAAATATATTCTTTATCGTAGTTAAAACGCTCTTAGCCTCACATCCAGATAGCACGGCAAACTTGTTCACCAAGATGGCTAGCTCTGACCCTACTAATACCACGAATGGGGGAGCAAGAGTGGTTCGCAGAAAGACTTCCGAAGCGTGCGAAAGATGTCGTGAGAAGCGCATCAAGGTAAGCAACCTCTTGAACCTGAGTACTATAGATTAAACATCCCAAGGTTCATACACTCGGCTAATATCATTGTGCCTGCTAGTGCAATGGCTTCCAACCCTGTGAGCAATGTATCAAGAAAGACGTGCAATGTGTTTTTGCCTTTGCACCATCAGCTCAGGCTTGCGGAACCGAGGCAATCGTAGAGTGAGTCTTATAATTCACCGGGCATCTCGCAAATTTTGACAGTCTCTACAGAAAATTGGATCACATACTGTCGCGTCTCGACAGGATCGAAGAAGAACAATCTCGCCAAGCCCATGTTCTTGCTAGTTACTCGGGACCAAGTTCGCAGAATCCAGCTCCCATATCGAATTTAATCATGGATCATAGCTAACATCTTTACCATCAGACGCGAAACAGCCCCCCTACCCCCGACAACGACGGTCCAGTGGCGTTGCACAGTTGAACCAACAGACTGGGTGTTTCGAGTACTATGGTCAGTTCAATACAAAACCTTCCAACGTCATTCTTGTCATCTCATCGGTTCCAGGTCAAACATCGACATTCACCATCGCATCTTGTCTAGGCAAGAGACTGAGGCAACTGGAAGACGTCCCAGATGATGATAGTAGTATCCGACCAACTACCCGACGCCGAAACAATTCCGACCCTGAACACCAGACATCACGCGACAAAAGCTCCAAGGGTCTTGTTCTGGATGAATTACCAGGCTTTTGCGACTATGTCGTCCCGCTTAATGCTCTACGTAGCGATCGTTACCTCCTTGAGAAAGTCGCCGATCGACATACCAACAGTTTTTTCAGAACTATTCATTTCCTCCTGCCTATTCTGAGTCCTGTCGCTTTCGAAACCCGGTATAAAGCATTACGACAGCTCTTTGGCGATCGACGACTTTCCCTCGCCACTTTGGACGATCCTACGCGGCCACAATTTGTTTGTCTCATGTATGCCGTGCTTGCTCTTGGTGCGTTGTATGAGGATGAGCAAGAGGATAGCTCATCATGGGCTTCATGGTATTTCGCGGAAGCTCAAGACATGCTCGGGCGCCTACTCAATGCTAGTAACCTTGAATTAGTTCAGGCATCGACACTTTTGGTTCGTACTGGTGCGCATAGGGCTTGAAGTATAGTTTGGACCTGACAGTCCTCGTGTCACAGGGCGCTTATGCTCAGCATGCAATCAAGCCCAACTGTATGTCGGCATCCATGCAACATGTCATCGAATTCTAACAAGTCGAACCAGTGGCATATATCCTCAATGGTCTTGCGACGCGATTAGCATTTTCCAATGGATTAAACATCGAATCATTGCATAGCTCGCTTGGAATCGATACCCAAGAAGCCAGGCGTACCTGGTGGATCATTTATATCCAGGAAGTGGAACTAAGCCTTGATTCCGGACGACCTATGTGTCTTGGATCGTCAGAGATGAACATGAATTATCCAAAAGCACAGGTAAGCGCAGCTGAGGCTGATCTAGCCATGTCGACGCTGACGTTCGAAAGCTCCCACCCGGTGGTGAGATTGTTTCGGAGTCTAGCCAGGTCATGTTCATCCCGTTGTTGGCAGATATTATCAAGATAATTAGGAAAATCATCGATCTTGTATGGAACCCTATCCGCCTCGTTGTCCCACTAACGTTTACACCTTATAGTCTGCCGAGTCTGCCGAGCAGAGCAACTTTAAGTTAGAGCAGACAGAAGAACTACTTAGCGAGTTGCACCGTTGGAGGGCTTCGCTTCCCCAATACCTTACTTTCGAGGACGAGAATCAGGACGCGGTTCAGCATGTCAGTGACAAAGATACCCCGAACTCCCTGTATACATGGGAATCAAGACAACAGAGTAGCCTCCGGATACGTAAGTTTACCCCTCGAGTCTATATCTGCTTACATTACTTTGTAACATTGTTTTCAACCGCTTGCTCACACTTGAGAAGACTATTATCTCGCCATCATAATTCTGCTCCAAGGCTCCATTCCAAGAAACACCTCCGAACGCCATGCCTCAAGCAGTCGACCGCTGTCTCAACGTCATCAGTCATCTTATCTGAATGCTGCGAGGAACATGATCCGGCATATTCATGAGCTGTTAGCACTAGCACCGCACCTAAGACGTTGGACGTACTATTGCTTCTATTGTCTCCAAGCCACCCTTGTCATTCTGCTCAAGGTTGCAGACGATCAGCATTGCTCTCGACGTCGTCAACGTAAGAAGTCTAATGATTCGAGGGGCTTGGGGCAAGTCGACCATGAGACGGTTGAAGACGATAGAAATCTCTGCAATCTTGCTGTCGAAGTCTTTGACTTGATCAGATTGAAAGCTTCTCAGCGTTGTGCTGACGTCGTGCGTCATTTCCTTGACAAATGGAGGCCAGAGGGGACAATGAATGACCCAGACGCTCGGCGAACTAGTAGCGGCGGGCTTGATGATTGTGGAATGCAACAAGCGCCGTCACCAGCTGGAGATTTCCCATTACCCGTGGAATATCATGTACCCTTGAACAATGAGAATGAGAGTTCAGAGAGTGTTGAGAGTGTCGACTGGAGTGACTCTACATCGCCACATGTCTCCTTAAGTGGGCTCCAGGCAGAACTTCATGACGCTTTCTATAGCAACCTGAACGATGACTTTAATTTCGCCCAGCAGCCCTCTTTTGTTGGTGTTGAAGGCTTTGGTGCTTTCCCATTGGAACTGGGCACAAATGGTACAGCGGACGGCTGCTGGTCTTTATACGATCAATGACTCGATGGATCCATATAGCACAGGCCAATCACGATAGTAAAACAAAACATGATTTTTTTTTCTTTCCCCATTAGTATTATGCCTCGGGTGATCCGAACGATGAAATCGCTAAGATGCGGGAACTCCGCTCGTGTATTCCCACTGCCGCGGAGAAGCCGGCTAATGGACCGTGGTATCACAAAACCTCGACCCCTCACTAAGAAACCTGTGATGAGTAAGGCATTTCTCAGCAGTAAGCGCAGCGGAGACTGATTGTGTCATAAAGCATGTAGTGGCTCGAAATGAGAGGCCGGCAACATTCATCTGTATTGGCATCAAACTCAAGTCAAGACAAGTCAATCTCGAGACTTCAAAATGGATCCTAAAAAGGTCACAATTCCCCCACTCAAGGATCTGACTATTGGCAACATCACGGAGAACGTGAAGTTGGTGAACTCGACAAACCCATCACCACGCTTCAAATTCCTTCTCGAACGCCTTGTCGTCCATCTTCATGATTACGCGCGTGAAACGCGTTTATCACAAGATGAATGGTTCCAGGCGATACAATTCCTTACCATCCAGGACCACCTAATGCATAACCCCACCTAATGCATAACCAAAATTTCGCTCCTCCCATACAAAATCCAAATTTTCAATTGCATTGTATTCGGCCAGGCATGAAGATACTCGCGAACGAAGACCTGCACTATATTGCTTTTTTCGTCGAATTTTCATATCGGCTTGAATTTTTCCCGTTCCGCCCCGTAGCCTGGTTCTCTAGCCCTTTGAATTTTGTCGCATTTCACCTCATGTACCCTAGGCGACTCCATCCACTCAAGCCGAACTTTCACCTAATTTACTCGCCACAACTCCTTCAGTAATGGTTCGCCGTAATTATACCGAAGATGACGTAGCTGAGGCTATCTTCGATACCACCGATAGAGGCCTCTCACAGAATAAGGCGGCCCAGAAACGTGGAGTACCTCAGTGGACCATTTCGAGACGACTTTCCGGTCAATCAAGCAGGAATGAACGTATCCAGGCCCACCAGCGTATTCCAAAGAGCCAGGAGGAGACGCTTATTCGTTGGGTGCTGCGACAAGAGTCTCTAGGCTATGCTCCCTCGCACAGCCAGCTCCGCGCCTGTGTCGAGGCCATCCTCCAACAACAAGGCGATAACAAACCTTTAGGCAAGCACTGGACCACCAGGTTCGTCAAACGTCACCCAAAACTATCTACCAAGATTGGAAAACGTCAAGAAGCCGCCAGATTTGACGGCTTTACTCCGAAGGCGGTCAATTGGTACTTCGATATCAGGGAGAACGAGTACGGCTGGATCAAGCCTGAGAACACGGTTAACGTGGACGAGGGCGGCATAATGGTGGGTTTCGGTAAGTCTTCTACAAGTACTCTATGGGCTTTTATAGGGCATAGCTAATTGGTTGTCCATGAGGCCTGGACAGCCTCGTGATCGGGAGCTCTGACCCGAAGAAGAAGGCGATGTTGAAAGGCGTTCAGTCGCGCACCTGGACTTCGTTTATTGAGGCTGTCACAGCAACTGGCCGTGCTTTGAAACCGGGAATTATCTTTAAAGGAAAAGAGCTGCAGAAGCAGTGGTTTCTTAACGAATTCGAATTGATAGCGGACTGGCACTACATCACATCGCCAAACGGCTGGACAGACAACCATATTGCTCTCGAGTGGTTGAAGGACGTTTATCTACCACAAACGGAGCCTCGTGATGCATCAGATGCGAGACTCATTATCCTTGATGGTCACGGGAGCCATGCGCAGGTGAGTCTTTCGGGGTTTTCACCGCAAAGTCTCCTGCTATAAGATCGCTGACGAGCATCCAGGATCAGTGGATGGCTATGTGCTTTCTGAACAACGTCTACTGCTGTTACTTGCCAGCACATTGTTCCCATGGTCTGCAGCCATTAGATAATGGGATTTTTAATGCCATCAAAGGTGCGTACCGGAAAGAACTCCAAAAGCTGGCTAGTTTGACCGATTCTGCGCCGGTTGACAAAGTCAACTTTATCCGGGCATATGCGAAAGCCAGGGAGGCGGGCATGAGGAAAGATATTATCTTATCCGGCTGGAGGTTTACTGGAAATTGGCCAATAAATCGGTATAAAGCTCTAGCAAATCCTGAAATTCAGCCAGACAAAGAAAAACTGCTGGAAGAGTTAAAGACGCTGAGCCCTCCTCAACTGCACTCAGATGATACGCCGAAAACGAGTCGGCAAGTGAGGGAAATGGCCAAACACCGAAGCCGTCCGACCAGGCGGAAGTACAGTAAGATCGCAAAGGGATTGGAAGCTTTAGAGATGAAGGTGGCCGTTCAGAATGCGCGGATTACTGGCCTCGAGGAGCAGATGGCCCAGGTGCGGCGAGGGAAGAAAAGAAAAGCGGTACCAAACCCGAACCGACGATTCATGGCTCTGTCGGAGAACCTAGCGGCTGGAGAAGCTCTCCCTGACTCAAAAGAGGCAGAAATAGAGGTGGATGTGGATGAGGAGGTCGAGTCGGTGATTGAGGTGGGTGTCAGGTCAGAGGACGAAAGTGATGACTTTATGGTCGTAACAAAGCACTGCCAGCGCACACGGAGCGGTCGGGAGGTCAAAAAACCACGCAGACAGTAAAAATTGAGCAAATTCCTAGAAACTTTCTCCAAAGCCTCATTTATTAATTGAGAATCGGGCCTGTTTTTGTGGACATCAAAATTTGGATTTTGTATGGGAGGAGCGAAATTTTGGTTATGCATTAGGTGGTCCTGGATGGTACTGCTACTGGCCAAATCTGCACTCGGCAGGAATTTATCTTGCTTAGCGACATCCTGGGCCTGAGTTTATTAGTCGACAGTATCGATCATCCAAAGCCCACCAGCTCAACCGAAGGCACTATTCTAGGACCATTCCACACACATGATGCCGAGCACCTCGACAACGGTAGTCTTATGTCTCATGGCCAAAATGGGGAACCCTTGTTAGCAGTCTGTACGGTCAAGGATATCGAAGGCAATCCAATTGCTGGTGTCAAGATTGATATCTGGGGGACTGATTCGTCCGGAATGTATGATGTACAACATGCAGGGAGAGATAGGCCGGACGGACGTTGCATCCTGACGAGCGATGAAGAAGGCAACTTTTGGTTCAAGGGCATTGTGCCAGTCCCTTATCCAATACCTCATGACGGACCGGTTGGCAAACTCCTAATGAAATTGAACAGGCATCCTATGAGGCCTAGTCATATGCATTTCATGTTCGAGAAGGAAGGCTGGGATAAGTTGGTTACAGCGCTGTATCTTATAGGCGATCCATACGAGACATCAGATGCGGTATTCGGCATCAAGGAGTCTTTGATTGTGGAGCTCGGACAAGTTGATGCAGAGATGGCGAGCAAATACCCCGGGGCACATGAGGGGATGAAGTTGCTGCAATATGATTTTGTGCTTGTGACTGAGGAGGAGACAGCGAATCTGAGGGGCCAAAGGAGTGTTGAGGCGCTGAAGAAGCTTAACATGTCTGTCAAGTTTGTAGATGGGCTACCAGTCATAGATGCGTATTGTTGTACAACAGTTGTATGTTGTGATGTAGTGTTGTACAACTTTAGTAGAGGAAAGGTAGTGTTGTACAACTTTACAACAGTTGTACAACAATAAGGCCACGTGCAACAACCAAACGGGTAGAAATAAGGCGCCATGGCTCTATATCTTCATCTATAGCACTCTAGTCATCTTGTAGACCTACATCAATAGGTGCCCCATCATCTCCAGCCAGTGGATTGCATACTAGACCCAATCCATCCTCTCCGGAGGGGACAATTAGTCCTTCTCGTAGCCAGTTGCCGATACATTCCACCTTCTCAAGATTCTTGCAAGTGATTCGAAGCCGGTCCCACGAAGCAGTACGTCGAGCACCTGAGAATGCTCTCTCTGGCTCAGCTGATTCAGATGGGATGGAAAGGATATCAATGGTCATCCGACTGAGCCGTGGATACTGTACCCGTTGCAAAAGACGAGACCACCACTCAACGGGAGTACAGTCGATTTCAGGAGGTAGGGCGTTAATAAAGGAATCCAGATTGTCTAAATCTATAGAAATAGCCTTCTCTTCACCTCAATTGACCTGAAAAGAAACGATAACTGACCATCTTTCTTCGAGGGTAGCGGTGCAGGACGACGTTCTGGTTCCTTTGAGATGGCAAGTCCTTGATACTCTGTCATCCAGATATCCCGAGCACCAACAATAGCTGTCTCGTGCAAGTCTCGGGGCCAGTTTTGCTGAATATATGCTAGTCGCTTGGAAGGATCAAGTAGTAAGGCGGCAGCATAGACCGGGACATCTTCAGTCATAGTATAGTATTTGTCTAAGACGAACCAGCCCATCTCAATGGCATGGAGCATCCGAGTATCCATTGAGCCAGGCTGTGAGTGCTGAACCTTTGCATTCTCATAGTGAAAGAGTAGAGCATCCATCAAGAAAAGGGACTGGGAGACAGAAGAGCATTTTCCCTCGGCATATAGAGTTGCTGATGCAAAGGGCTTAAGGAATGCATGGGTTTTGGCTAGCAATCCCAGTCAGAACCACTGAGAACAGTATCTTTAAGCTCTCCGTCATGCTCAAGTAGAAACTGATTGATCTGAACTTTCTTCCTAATGGCATTGTCGATCACTTTATACCAGGAGGACCATCGTGTGGCATTATCAATCCCAAGGCTGAGGCCGACAGCATCACGCCAGCTATCACTGTGGAGCGATGAGCTACGTAGCCAGACAGCAAGGTTATGGAGCTTCTAGAGAGCAGGAATGCCCTGCCACCCAGTATATTCCTCATCAATGCCAGTCTAAACTATTCACGACCGTTATTCTTGGTCGTGACAGAACCTATCCGAAGAGTAAAGAGAAGATAGACTTATATGTCTGTCTGCTAACTGTTGGAAAATCCGGGGATCCCCCTTCCTTTCAGGGTTTAGACTGTTAGACTGAAAGTCCTAGATTTAGAGTTCAAAGTCCTAGATGAAATCATCTAGAGATATAAACCCGAGAAGAACTCTCATCTCAATAATAGAACAATCAAGTTTTCATAAATATATTTTCACCCAGCACTAACGTCGGATACGGGGAAACCGGCCACCCCCAGAAACCGGCCACCCGCTTTTTGACCCAACCTCCCAATTAATGATATCTTAAAAAATTCACAACTCCACCAATTTTAATCGTATGAACTTGTAAAGTATACTAATCAATTCAGAATGACGAAATTCACTGAAGAAGACATGAGCGCTGCTCTTCAGATGGTTTCAGAAGGAGTTTCCATAAACAAAGCTGCAGCGGCTTATGGCATCAACCGTTCAACGCTCCAAGATAGAATTAAAGGTGCCACAACACCAAGACAAGCTCATGAACCTGAACAAAAGCTCTCAGCTGTTCAGGAAAGAAGATTACGAGACTGGATTATGGTCCAAGCTGACCTAGGGTGCCCTGTTTCGCACCAACAGGTCCGACACTTTGCAAACCAGATCGCAATACGCAACGGCTTCCCAGAAGGCGTCGGAAAACGCTGGTTACAGTCTTTTATGGACAGGAACAAAGAAGTGAAGACTTTACCGGGCAAGAGTATGGATTCTGACCGTTATAACGGAGCTTCTACTGAACTTATCAAGGCCTTCTTCATGTTATTGTCGATGCCGGCAGTTCGAATAGTCAAGCAGAAGAACAGATACAACGTCGACGAAGTTGGAATGATGGAAGGGATAGGACTGAACGGTTTATTCCTTGGTTGCAAGGACAAGAAGTCAGTACTTATTCGTCAGCCTGGTTCAAGGTCTTGGATCACAATTCTCGAGTGTATCTCGGCAACGGGGAAAGTCCTGAGACCTTTGGTGATCTTCAAAGGGAAAACGGTCCAACAACAACATTTTCCTGAGAAATTGGACTTCCTGGAAGACTGGGAATTCACCTGCAGTGAGAAGGGCTGGACAAATAATCATATTGCGTTGATTTGGCTGAAAACGGTGTTTATTCCGTCGACAAAGCCCGAGAATCCAAAAGAACCGCGTCTTCTAATTCTCGACGGTCACGGAAGTCATATGACTGAAGACTTCTTGTTTGAGTGTTATAATAATAACATATTCGTGCTTTTCCTTCCAGCACATGCTTCTCATGTCCTACAGCCGCTAGATGTTGCAGTCTTTGGACCGTTGAAGAGGGCATATCGAAAATTCCTCTCAGATCTTGCTTCTGTCGCAGATTCCAGTCATATCGGCAAGATCACCTTCCTATACACTTACGACAAAGCTCGGAAAGAAGCTATCACGAAGTTGAACGCCCTAGCCGGCTGGAAAGCAACCGGACTGTGGCCAGTTAATCTGGCGAAGGTCCTGATGAACCCGATGGTCACTCAGCCTCCTAAGACACCAGCTCCCGTTGTTACAGCTATTTCCCCGGCCAAAGGAAAGAATTCCCGTCTTCTTATGACGCCCCGATCATCTGTACAGCTTCGTCGGGCCCTCCAGGCTGTCCCAGGCGTTGTCTCTGAAGACCCTGCTGTCAGGCTGCTTTTCCGTAAGATTGGCAGTCAATTAGACAGTCATAACTTTGAGATTGAACGCCAAAGAAGAGAAATCACGATAATGCAATTAGAAAAGGAGGAATATCTGCCGAAAAAGAGGAAGAAAGTCATATATAATGGAAATGCCGAGTTCGCAAAGGTTCCAGCGATTTTAAAAGCTCGTGAACAGATGCGAAAAGTATTACAGCCACAAAGAACATCATATCGCATTAAAAAATTAAAACTCGAGGATCTTTGTACTCAGTTCCATCTGAATATTCACTGATAGATATTTTATTTAATATAAAAAATATGGTGGTGTGTTTTTAATTGAGTTACAATCGCGATCTCATTTTTGGTGTTTTGCTGAGGGTGGCCGGTTTCTGGGGGTGGCCGGTTTCCCCGTATCCGACGTTATTGCGCAATATAAACAACACTAACGGTAAACGTCTAAGAGCCATCAGTGAGGTCGCTGACTACTTAGCCGGTGGTGGATAGCTTCACGACGTAACAAGGCCATCGTGACACGTCACGATTCTGGTGTATTCGATAAAATCAATATCTGATCAGCTGACACCAACTTGACCAATTAGATGTAGCGACTTACTGTGGTACAACAGTTGTTTGGGAAGTCCGGTAGTGTTGTACAGCTTCAACAAAAGTAGTGTTGTACAACTATACAACAGTTGTACTCATATAACACTACAATACGCCTGTATGCTACCAGTACCTGACGTTGACTGAGTTAGGCTCGGACCAAAAACGATAGGCTATGTCGTTATTCCTATCATTCTTTCTTTGCGTGAAAGTCGGAGACATGTTGTTTATATTGCGCAGTAGTGCTGGGTGAAAAAAATATATTTTGTAAAACTTGATTGTTCATTATTGAGATGAGAGTTCTTCTCGGGTTTATATCTCTAGATGGTTTCATCTAGGACTTTGAACTTTAAATCTAGGACTTTCAGACTAACAGTCGGAATCCTGAAGATAAGGGGGATTCCCGGATTTTCCAACAAGACATGTATACTCTAAACATGTAACTAATATCCGCTGCAAAACAAAAAAACATTCCGTCATAGTCAAGAAGCTCCGATATCGTGGAGCGAACTTCAACGCAAAACCATTGCGCTACCCACAAAGAATTCTGAGCTTTTTAGACTGGCTTACCCAAGGACTACACCACGATTAAAATAAGACGTCACGTGGCCATCAACTCAGACGACACTGTTCATTTGCAAGTATGCTCGCTAGACTTGGTACCAACTCACCGAACATGGATATAAACTGGAGAGAATATCCTCCAGACTGGACCATGCCTCTTGAACTACCGGTCGGCATATCTCATATTCTGTCACGAATAGGACTCAAAGAAATCGTCAACACGACATTGACGTATGCTCCTTCGGCAACAGCAGATGCTTTTCATGTAGCCGCATCGGCTGGCAGGACTGCGGTGGTCGAACACTTGCTCTATAGCACCACACTTGGATCTATATCTCAAAGGTCATTCTTTCTGGGTCTTGAGGCTGCGATGATAAAGGGGCACTCCGAGGTTGTTAAAGAGCTATTCAATCACAGCCACGATTATCTCGAACAAAACCTGATAGAAGGAGCTACAATAAGAGCCCTCATACTCTCCTGTATCATGGGGAATGTCTCAATGGCCACAACTGCCCTGAGCCGGTTTGACCTCTGCTCTGGCCACTTCGTTCATGATATGGTAAAGTCCATTTTTGACGATTTAACCGAACATTCTCCAAACGGAGAGAGAGCTTCCAAGATGGATGCCGCTACTACATTTCTGGAGGATTTCAGTATCGGTCTCTGGACACCATTCATGATTGCTTCTGCTTTCGGAAACTACAATATTATCTTCCTCCTCGCCAAATGCAGCGGACCGGATCCGACAATTTCTGAGACCCAATTTGCACTCTGGACAGCCTTACACAATGAAGATACCCAGACAATGAGTGCCTGCTTCCAAACCGCGAATGGGATCCTTGATAAGAGCACCATGATGGCAATGGCATGCTTTTCTGGGAACACAGAATTTGCCCGGCTATTGCTTGAAAATGGAGCGGACGTTAATATGGATTTGAAAGGATCTACCCCTTTGGAAATTGCATCGAGCCAAGGTCACGAAGAACTTATTAGGGTTTTGAAAGACAATGGAGCTAATGATCCTAGGAATAGTGCAGTTTGCTAGTTGGCAGTTTAGATAAATGAGACTAAGGAAGTAATTATAGCAGTATGTAGTAATTTGGATAACGTACACGATAAGCGGGCGGCACAAACAAGCGAGCGGCACAAAGGTCTTAACCTTTATAAGATAAATCGCAATAAAAACACGACAGATTATCTGATCAATTAAAATTAAATTCTACATTAATTCTCTATAGCCTAAATACCCTCCTGACAGGTTCTTGCATTATGACCGGTCTTGCCGCAAATACTGCATTGCCGAACCTTCGGTCCTTGTGACCTTTCGCGACCACCACTTCTCGATGATTCGGCTACTACCTGCGTATTTATATCTATCTGATCAATTGAATCCTGGGCATTCCCTATAGTCATATTCCCTCTTTTCTGTAGGCGTGTTCGTTTTGCCCTACGCCGCCGGCTAAGCATATCATTCGCCTGTCGAAGTTCCCGGATCTCAGCCTCTTGCAAGGCTATCCTATGTAGAAGAATGCTCTGTCCTTTCTCAAAATACTTCACAGCTTCAATTATTGACTCAGGGGAGCTGCTTTTATGATTTCTGATCCTTCCTTGCAGATACTTCGAGTGAGATTGTGTCTCTAGTATTGTCTTTGGGGTCCTTGAAGTCCAAGGGGTCGAAGGTTCAATAACCTCCTGGGGAGGCGTCGGGGTCCGTATTTGCACATCAAGCTTCGAGATAACATATTCAGGGTTAAAGGGAGCAAGCCCGGCTCCTCTAAAACCTCCCTTGATATTTTTTTCGGTTATAGTAGCTTGGAAGGCAACATAAAATGCCAGGAAGAAGTCAGTCTTCTCAACGTGAGTTACGGACCTTCTGATCAGTCGCTCTATTTCTCGACCATATGCCCTTTTCAGTGGCCCAAAGCAGCCGATATCAAGAGGCTGAAGTAGGTGTGATGAATGAGGCGGCATACAGAGTGTAATAATATTGTTTTCCTCACAATATATCTGGAAATCGGCTGACTGGTGACTTTCATGACCATCAAGGATCAGGAGGCGATAGGGACCAGTTGATCGGTTAGTTGTAGCCCGATCAAAGTGCTTTAGCCAGTCGAGGCCCGTCTCGTTATTTGTCCAGCCATTTTCGGTTGTGGCGATAACCCAAGTGGCCGGGAGGTTGCTTTCTTCATACCAATTCTGAAGGTGATATTCGCCTGCAACCACGATAAATGGATCAATCGCCTGACCTTCTGCATTGATCGCTTGAATCACTGTAGCCCATTCCCGATCTCCAGGCTGGACCGATTTTGGGTTTCCATACCTTTCTGAGCTGGTAATAACTATACCGCTTGATATCTTGCCCATCATAAAGCCGGTCTCATCAAAGTTCCAGATATCATCTGATCGAATGCCGTATTTCACAATTGTATTCTCTATAAGCCTGAACCAATTGCGAATAACAGTCGGATCTTCGCATTTAGCCCTACGATAGTCATATTTCCTCTGAAAACGTGTCTTAAGCTCTGGTTGCCGCTTAACAAAATTGATAACCCAGCGCTTGCCAACTGGTGATGTATTGCGATCAGCAAGTAGTCGATTTGCCATTTGTTCAATATCATGATGCCGGGGAGGGAATCCTCGCGAATCTAGGTCAAGGATATACTGGACTATAACCTGTTCCTCTAGATCACTTAGTTTCCGTGAGTTAGGGATACAATCGTTGCGAGCCTGCCTGCCCTGAGAGCGATAGTGGAGGGTACGGAAGGGAACGTCATAGATCTTTGCAGCTCGTCGTAGACTTAATTTTGGGTCGGCCTCATAGGCCTGAAGTGCAAGAATAATATCAGCTTCAGAAGTAGATTGTGACATACTTTGTGGTTGAGAATTAATTGATTTGATAGAGTTGATGTAAGGTGAGGGATTTTTGTGCCGCTCGCTTGTCTGTGCCGCCCGCTTATCGTGTACGTTATGCAAATTGAGAAATTATTTAACGTACGTGATAAGCGAGTGTTACAAACAAGCGAGTGTTACAAAAATCTTAACCCTTTAAGATAAAAATCGCCATAAAAACACAACAAATTATCCAATCAATTAAAACTAATCGCTATGCTCTTCCCCAGACATAACGACAACTATCTGACATGTTCTTGTATTATGACCTGTTTTGCCGCATGTTCCACAACGCCTTTCCTTCACTCGTACCGACCCTCCTTGACCACCACTTCTCGACGATTCGGCCACCCCCTGCGCATCAACATCCTTCTGGCCAATTGCTTTCCTACCTTCCTCTAGAGTCATCGCCCCTCTTTTCTGTAGGCGGGTCCTTTTTGCCCTCCGGCGCCGGCTTAGTGTCTCATTTGCCTGTTCAAGATCTTGGACCCTGGTCTCTAATAAGGCAACCTTATGCATAACTATCTTTGTTCCCTTGGAAGAAGACCTCAATGCTTCTAGAATCGACTCTGGAGAGCTACTTTTATGCCTTTTGATTCTCCTTTCAAGATATTCAAGCTGAGAGTCGGCTTCAAGGATAGCCTTTGGGGTCTTTGAGACCCAAGGGGCCGAGGGGCTAACTACCTCCTCCGCAGGCGTCGGAGTCCGCAGCTGCACATCGAGCTTCGAGATTACACTTTCTGGGTCAAGAGGAGCAAGTCCGGCTCCTCTAAAGGCTGCTTTAATATTTTTCTCTGTCATTGTGGCCTGGTAGGCGGTGTAAAAAGCCAGGAAGAACTCGGTTTTGGAAATGTGGGTTACAGAGCATCTGATCAAAAGCTCGATTTCTCGCCCGTAAGCCTTCTTAAGCAGGCCAAAGCACCCGACATCAAGAGGCTGCAGCAGATGAGACGAATGAGGCGGCATACAAAGCGTGATGATTTTATTTGCCTTGCAATATCTCTCAAAGTCGACTGAGTGGTGACTTTCGTGTCCGTAGAGGATCAGCAGACGATAGCGATTCTTTGATTGCTTGGTAGTACACCGGTCGAAGTGCTTTAGCCACTCGAGGCCTATCTCGTTATCTGTCCAGCCATTAGGACTCGTCGCGATAGCCCAATCGCCCGGGAGGTTGCTTTCTCGGTACTAGTTGGCGAGGTGATATTGGCCCGCACCTATGATAAACGGCGGGATCGCTTGGCCCTCGGCATTGATCGCCTGAATGACTGTAATCCATTCCCGGTTTCCAGGCTGCACTGCTTTTGGTCTTCCACGCCTTTCAGCACCTGTGACGACCATCCCGCTCGCAATGACGCCCATCATAAAGCCAGTCTCGTCAAAGTTATAGATTTCATCAGGTCGGATGCCATACTTGGCGATTACATTCGCTACGAGCCTAAACCAGTTGCGAATAATGGTCGGATCTTCACATTTGGCTCTCTGGTAGTCATATTTACGGAAAAAATGCGTCTTGAGGTCTTTGTGTCGCTTGACGAAGTTAGAGGCCCAGCGCTTGCCGACAGGCGGCATCTCGCGGTCGGCGAGCAATCGGTTAGCCATCTCCTCAACACAATGCAGTCGCGGGGGGAACCCTGGCGAATCCAGATCGAGAATGAACTGAACTATGATCTGTTCCTCTAGATCAGATAGTTTACGTGATTTTGGGATGGAATCATGCGTAGAAAGGATACCCTTCTGTCGGCGATGTAAAGTCCAATAACGGACCTGGTAAATGCCTGCGGCGCGTCGGAGACTTAATTTTGGGTCATTTTGAAGGGCACGAAGTGCAAGAAGGATCCTAGCCTCAATATTTGGGTCTGACATATTTGGTGGTTGAAAATTAATTGGTTAAGTTGAGAAGATGTACATTGCGGGATTTTTTGTTGCACTTGCTTGTCTGTTGCACCCGCTTATCATGTACGTTATATAGTAGTTCTAGAAAAGCCCTTCTTTCATTCATGCTACCTGGGATTGAATTATCTCTATCAGCTATTTACTTTCGATCCATGAATTGAGCCAAGAGCATGCGGACGATGACGTGAAGATGGATTGGTACTAAGATAAATTGTTTAGGGTAGGAAAAACAAGGCGTATTTCGATAAATAGACCCTATTTTCATGTTTCATCAGTGACGCGTTACATCTCCGGCTCTTTGGAAAAGCTTCGGACTGGAAGTAAGGGTCGAGTACGATTGAGACCTGAAACTCAACTCAACGGGGGACAACCCTCCTTGCTATGACGGAAATAGGTCGTGGGGGGGGGAGTCCGTTCTTGAGGAACCGAGAGATGAGCGGTTCGTGGCTAGGGGGCTAGGTCTCGAATAACGTAGACGTGGAAAAATATAGGGGATGTGGATTTCTTCAATACCAGGCATCAAGCGCACGTCATCGTCCGGCAACCAAGATATGCTCTATTCGTAAATCATGATCCACAAATTTAATATTCTACTGTTTACCTCTTCCCGGTAGACTCCAACTGTATCTAGGCCACCGCGCTGTAGTAACGGCTCGTAGCTAAAACATAGTAAAGTCTGCAAAGTCTCGCAACCTTCGGATTCGCGACATCTGCATGCATTCTGTAAAAGACAAGGTCTTTGACCAAAACATTCATTTCCTAGTTAGCTGAAAGGAAAATTATCGTTATGAAGGCCTGGCGGCTACAATGGTCTGGTGAAAGATTGTAGACCCGCCCCTGACTCACCTCGCCGCTCTGTTGCCTATATTGTTTCCACATCAATTCGGGGTTGCTGGCCCTGATATTCGTCAATAGTAACCTTGAACACGTTCTAGGATGATGCTGACTCACACTGCCGTCACTAGAACACTGCGCCTGGGATATTTCCTTTCCTCTGCTGGAGCTCAGGGAACACTTGTGGGACGATGGAGTACTTAAGGTGATAATATCCCACTTACGGTCCCTCACCCTAACTTCCTTCTTTACTACTTGTCAGCCATCATTCACAGCGAATGCACTGTATACGAAGCTAATTCAGTTTCCTACACCTCTGACGTACAAAATCTCAGCCATTCCTGAAGCATTCTTCCTTCTTTCCTTGATTTTCACCAAACATCAACACTGCTTCATAGACACCAGCACAATGGTGGACGCTGCTTCTTCCAGTAATTTCGATGTTCAGTCTACTCTAGATGGAGTAGGCTCTCAGCTGTGCTCCCTCTCGCATTGGGTTACCAAGAAAGGGCTTGTCACACTTCCCGGGAACGTACATGCATTCGACGCCTTCCAGGTTGCCGACGGCAAACTCAGATACACTCCCCTGACTAGCACAAAACTTGAACTTTCACTTCTGGCATACGCTGCTAGCCAAGGCAAATATGAGGAAGTTATGGTACTCCTGCTTGCATCGGAAGCAAACAAGCAGCCCGGGGAAGCTTACGATGATACGTTCTACGCGGCTCTTGATGAAGCTCTTGATGAAGCTTTATTTCTGGCTCTCTTTTACGGGCACAGAAAGGTGGCTAAACTTCTTCTTCGCCGTGGTGCAAAGCCAGGAGCGCAGATATCACACAGTGGTATACATGGTGCCGCAAGCCGGGGACTCCGAAAAGAGATCCGCAATTATATCATAAGGCACCGAGTCGACCCCGACGTCTTCGACGGATCAGGAGGGACACCAGTCATATGTGCGATGCATCTGGATAACCCACATGATTGGAATACAATAAAGCTTTTGTTTCCGCTAGGAGCTAACACGCAAGCGCGAGTGGGCGTTGCCACTATCGCTCTTTTTTGGTCCTATCCCGACTTTGCGAGGGCCATGGGCAAGGAAAAATTAGCAAAGCAGATGGAAAAAGCAATTGCGTTAGACAAGTCACATAGGGAGATACCGGATTACCATTTGATAGATTAGGTCGGCTTGCCTATCCTAGGAGGGAATCGGCACTTAGGTTTTCAAGGGCACAACCAAGATTTCTTATTCGGTGTAACTTCTCCCAGAAGCGTAGCCATTGGAAAGTAGGAAGATAAAAAAAAATACACTGTTTACATTCATATTTCTGTTGTACCTACTTGTCAAAAAATTCAAGAAATAATACCGGCATCGTTCGACCGTGACGATTTCCCCTACCACTTATTGTAATCGTGGGTTGACCAACCCACGTTTATTTTGTATGGCACTTTAGCGCGGCGCTATCAGCTCACCCCTAGTACTACAGTCCAAAATCAACTCTAGTAGAGTTGATTTTATCGACCCACTTTAAACCTGGTCTCCAGTCCCGCTCCGGTTTACGCTGAACCACAACCAGACTGAAAACCAGGCGGCTGTCTTGCTATAGAGCCTATTGGCGTGATGATAATGGTCGTGAATACCCAAGATATAGAACACTCACGGATAATCCTAAAAGACATGGGGAGAGAGTGTTTTGTGTCAGCCATCCTTTCGACCTGGAGCGGCTGGTGGCTAGCCCTTGGTACGCCCCGAAAGCGATCGCTACATCCTTATTGTTCGTCCCAATTTCACTGAAAGAGGAAATTCTACATCTCTCATTGGCTTATACCCCTGCTAGTTCCTCTTTCACTGAAAGAGGGACAATGTTTTCAATCCCCCGCCCGTTTTTTTGATTAAAAGTGCCTGATAAACCTTCTCATTGGCTGGTTCGTTCATTCGTCGCAACCTTCGCAGATAGCTTTACTTTGGCGGCGCCAAGCGATATTACCTCCTGAGCGCCTACGTGTAAATTAATATCTTGACCGCGCGTGTTTCGTGACCGCGTCGTAGTAATTTAGGAGGGCTCTACCGACGCCAGTATGTAGAACAAAGATTTCCCCCTCCTCAATTGACTCTTGATCTTATCAGTTGTCCACTTTTACGATGAAGTATCGACTACCCTAACTATCTTTAAACATGTGGCCTCCAAAGCTCCGTCAATTCTCTCCTGTAAAAATTTTTCCTTGGCACCCGCTGTTAGCGTTCTGCTAGGGCAGAAAATTTTTACAGGCCAAAATGGCAACAAAAGCAGCTGCGGGACTAGCGGGACCCTAACAGCTGCTGGAAGAAAGGGATTCAGAGAGTTGACCTTTCTTCGTGACAAGTGTTTTCAACGGCACTGAGCTTCGCGAGCTCTTGACATCGCCTCCGGGCACCATTTCATTTGTCTTATCTACGACTTCTTCTCACCTCGACATTTCGGCTTCGCGAGCCTGCGACATTCCGGCCTCTGTGCCCCTCGACTTCCCGTAACACCGACTTCTGCAGCTTCGGCTGCCCAGACCACATTCGCAGCATCTTGCTGCTTGGAATTGAGGGTCATCGCACCCTCACTCTCACTCTCACCTTCGCCTGCAGTTTAACGCTACCTCGACCGACTACAGCAGCTTTAGCTGCCCGAACAACACAAACAGCCTTCGGCTGCTCGACTTTCTGGGCCCTCTGGTGCCCTCGACCTTGACGCACGGATCCCACATGGTTCGTTGCCCTTTTTTCAGCTCGGAAGCTGCTTGACCGATCTCTGCAGTCGCGTACTGCCCAGAGACCTTCTTCTTCTTTGCAGCCTCGGCTGCTGCCTGGAACACCACCAGGCTTTGACAATCTGTCTCACTGGCTGAGACCTCTAGACCAAACCGTTGGGTCGAAACGGTACAGAGCTTACCCGGAGACCGTGGAACGAGGCGACTGCCTTGTCCACAGAGCAGCATTCTAGCCGCCTTGGGTTTTTCCCTGCGAGGGGTTTCCCCAAGGATGTACGGTCCTAGGTTGCAGCTACTGGCGATCTTAGGGGATCATGGACTTCCTGCCTCAGGGTATGGAAAGCTACTTGATTTATCCGTGCAAGAGAATTCTAGGCTGGAGAGGAATAGATCCCGCTGACGGGATGACCTCTTGAAAGTAAATGCGCCTTTGTGCCGATGATATGCTGGATGAACTAGATGGGAGACGCTGCTGGAGGGAAGCTCTGCGAGGATCAACTGTATTGATGTCCAATGGGACGTGCTTCACCGACAACTACTGTAGGGCGAGCTATGAGTAGAGAGGTGCCTCTTGGGGGTAATGAGTACAGAAAACGCTCGAGCATGTATACGGCTCCGATCCAAGAGGCCTTGCAGATGGTCCGATCGAGAATCAGCACGGCACCCACCAGGCTGATGGTTATGATGTTGAGCAGAATGAAACAACTCCATGGCTACAGCATACAGGATGGCCTCGCTTATTTCATAACCGACCGCTTGGGATTATTGCGGCCACGGCAAGGAAGCCCAAGCCAGCATGGAATGAAGATTATCTGTTGGGCCAATGGCACGATACAGCACTGCGAAGTCCGGCCGTCGTAGAAGCCCAGCTACGAGTTATACTCCGTGGTGTTGACATCATGGTTGATCGAGCCTATTTCACATTAGCCAAGACCTCATACAGATCTCGATGCTGGTTGAATACCTACTGGAAAGATACCTTTTGGCCCCACGTATTCAAAGCTGTGAACTGCTTGAAGAGATATGTTGATGTATGGAAAAGGTTCATTTGTTATGTGTTTAGAGTTCAACATTTTGAAACACATCAGCAGCAGGACATCTACAACTTACGACTCGGACGCGATGAAACTGCCATGATGCGTCATATACTATATCTGGTTGCTCTTCTTCAGCGGGAGGCAGAAAGCTCTAACTGGAATCTGGACGAAGGACGTGAGGGGAATGAGGGTGAACCTAGTGATGATGATGATGGAGATGAAGATGAAGATGACGATGGTGTTGAAGCTGATGATGAATATATCCGCGAGTACGACCGAGTCGAGACTGAGAATCATTTCAACGAAAACAGTAAATATAACGATATGAGTGATGAAAATGAGTTGTCTGTAAATTCGACATTCTCTCTTCCATCGGGTCTTTGGTTGCACTTATCCGAAGCCATTTTTCAACTATCGATGATGTTCTGGACGTATCAGGCAGCGCTCATCATAAATCAACTCAATCAATCAATCACCCCAATCAAATCAATCAACTTAGTCAATTCCTTGCCTCAATCAAATCAATTCCAGTGATTTGTAAGTTGACATGATTTGATAAAGTTGATATATGCCATGCTGCATCTGAACTGCCCAAAAAGATTAAACCTGGACGTGCCCTCCGCCCAGTCCTACCCTGTACAAGATGTCAGACTTGCCACCACCCTCTACACCGGCGAAAGGCTCGCCGGTGATTTCGACGCCTTGCCCCACGCCACTTTTTCCCTCTGCGTTCTCGCGACTGTCTCAACCAAGGACCGTGGCCAAGCAGCTCGAGGAGGCTTCGGTCGGGGAGCTGCCCCCTAACCCGACTATTGAGGATCTACCGAAGGTCGTCTGGAAGAACCGCCGCTTCGTTCAAGAAGATTCGCTAGCTCGGAAAGGTGCAAAAGGCAGAAAAAGTTGGATCAGATCGCACGGCATGTTCTTCATTGAATTGAATCACCAGGATCAGCCCATCGGTCATGTGTGGTGCTGCAGCCGATGCGACACGAAGGGTCGGCCAGAATTCTTCTCAGTACAAGCGACATCTTCTGCAGCAGATCATCTTCGCAAGTATGGATCCGTCCTCTATACCAACATATCCCATATACTGACTTGCACAGAGCCCATCGGATCACCCCAGCGGATCACCCCAGCGAGTCAATCAAGCCCCAGCGACGATAGCGCGATCGATTTCCAGTCCCATGCAACCCCCAAACGACCACGGCTTGACCAGAGCATAATACCAAAGGCAAAGGTTAAAGCTGTACAAGAACTTAGTGTTGGGTTCGTCATTGACAGTGATGTGCCCTTCACAATATTCGAGCACAAGTTTCTAAAGGAGCTCTTCTATCAGTTCGACCATGAACTAGCACTCGAAATTCCTTGGAGTAGCAGTTCTATTACCAGAGAGCTACAGAAGATCTTCGAGTCTAAGGCGGATATCATCAAAGCGGAGCTGGGCAGCGCCTTAACAAAAATACACATCAGCTTTGATCTCTGGACATCACCGAACCGTCTTGCGATAATGGCAGTTTTTGCACACTTCATCGACAAATTCGGGAACCAACAATCCAGGCTGCTCGCTCTACGCCGTCAGCTAGGTATCCACAGTGGTGAGAATCTTGCCGAGACATTGTTCGAAATCGTTCAACTGTGGGATATCCGAGGACAGGTTGGCACGGTCATTTCTGATAACGTGACTACGAACGATACCTGTCTCTCTTACTTCTACCGGCAGCTCGACCTTTCGATCCGGCCGGCTGATATCAAGGCCCGTCGCATGCGTTGCTACGGCCACGTTCTTAACCTTGTTGCCCGCGCGTTTCTTTTCGGTAAAGACGCCGAATCTTTCGAGCTAGAGTCAGATATCAACGGCATGAGAGGTCTTCAGGAGCAAGATCTTCGCCATTGGCGTTCGAAGGGCCCAATTGGGAAGCTGCACAATATCGTCAAGTTCATCAGATCCTCACCTCAGCGCAGCGAATATTTCAAGCGCATCGCTCACGAGCAGGAGGACGAAGGGTACCATCTTTGCGAGGAATCAACCGCCGAGCTTGAGGTCATCTTGAACAATGAGACGCGGTGGAATTCTACTTATATGATGATAGAGAGGGCTTTGCGGAAGCAGACTGACATCAGGGCCTACATCTTTGCACTCGAAGGCGAGAAAGACGAAGAAAAACGTATCCCTGCTGATGACATCTTATCCAACGAGGATTGGCGCGTGCTTGGTGAGGTCAATGAGATACTTACGCCTCTATATCATCAGACAATGCGAACCCAAGGCTGGGGTAAAGGCGACAGCCATGGGCGCCTGTGGGAAGCTCTGGTAGGAATGGAATACCTGCTCGAGCATTTTGAAGACTGGAAAGGCTTCTACAATGAGTTCACGACCGAAACAATAAGGGCGACGAATCTAAATGATCCCGAACTAATTGGAAGAGCGTCTGCGCCTCTGAGGGGGACTAACATCCGGCCGGCCCGTTCCCGCCGTCGCCCTGCTCGCTTCGATGGGGAAGAGGTCTATGTATCCCAACAGCGAAGTCAAGCGCCAACTTTCACGGTAGCTGCCTTGCCGGAGCATTCTCAGGCTGAGTATGCGGCGCTTGACAAGCCACCGGCGTCTAAGATTTCCCAGAAGAGCTCATTACCAGCAGACCACCGAGCATATATTCGGGCATCGATCAACAACGGCTGGAAGAAGCTGGATGAATACTACTGCAAGCTCGGAGAATCTCCCTTGTTTGCGGCAGCAGTCATCCTTCATCCGAGATTCGGCATCAGCTGGTTGGAGGCTACTTGGGCCACTGAGGAGCAATTGGCCTGGGTTCGCGATGCGAAGGCGGGCATAAAGGACTACTTCGCGCGGTGGTATCAATGGAACCAGCGGACGGACGACTTACAGTCGAAGTCTGCTTCATCATTAACGAACAGGGGTAAAGAGGATGATCACTACACGCAATGGATCAACAGCAGAACGAAAAAGGCATTTGCAACGAGCAGCAGTGTTAGCGAGATGGACAAATACCTCCGCCTTGAGCCACAAGATACGCAAGAGCCAATCCAATGGTGGAGGGACCACAAGCCTTCATTCCCGGTGCTAAGCAGCTTTGCCTTGGATGTCTTTGCCATTCCGGCTATGGCAACCGACTGCGAGAGGCAGTTCAGCCTAGCCAAGCTGACACTAACATCGCAAAGGCTCGCAATGGGCGCCGACACGCTGGAGCGAGTTCATTGTCTGAGGAACTGGGTCCGACACGGCGGGGTAAAGCTGGGCAGTTGGGTCGGTAATTGAGGCTTTGAATCCGGCGTAATACCTTCACATACTCAATATATAGGCCTCCCATACAATTGATTGAGACGAGCCAATCAAATCAAACAAATCAACTTTGGACCGAAGCCCCATCAAACAAATCAACTTTTACCTCAAAGTTGATTTGATTGATTTATGATGAGCGCTGGGCAATATGCCCGATGAATTACCTTGTTGGATGGCTACACGTCAGCGCCTACCGCCCAAAGACAGCTGGTCAGATTTTGTATTTGGCGTCTTGTTTCACCATCCCCATGCCCAGCCGAAGTGGTCTCAATTGTATTTTCTGCAGCTGTACCGGAGCTTCAGAGAGCTGTGGGGTGATGTGAGCGTATGGGCCGGCCAGTTTGATAAGCACTTTGGCATCAGGATCGGCCATTATATTCGAGTCATGTTTAACACTGACCGCAGTAAAGAAGTTGGCACAAGTCATGGTGAGGGGACGTGGTATCATGGTAAACCACCTTTCTTCCAGATTCAGCTTTGGGCACCTTACTTTTCACCACCTCAGAGACAAAAGGGCATACCTCTATCTTCTGTATACCATTGCCTTCGATACCCCGATGGCCTATCTCCTTCTATTACGTCAAGTGTCCCAACTGCTCGAGACTTTCAGGCTCTTGATGAGTTAATTCGGGAGCACTGGATTGAGATTGTGGATGACGTAGACGTTTTGTGTTCTGCTAGTCACTCTTATATCCGGCGCCATTGTCGATCGGCACTGCTCTACGTTCGGTTCCTTTCTGGCCCAACCTGGGGTCAGGATGGAGGCGTAAGCTTCATGCTGCCTTGGTCTATTAAGCCACAAGATATCCAAGATTGTGTAGAAGAGGACGTTTTCCGGGTTCCTGTCGTGCACAAATCTATACCAAAACATATGCTTGAATCCATAGTCAGCCAGCCAACGTTTTTCTTACCAACTCGAGATAATGTTCTCGGCTTACTTGAGACCATAGAGTCATTACCTGGTCACTCAGCGTCGTTTATAGCACGACTTAGTTGGACTAAGTGCAGGATGGACAATGGTGGAGATCAATACGCCCTTCGTAGTCATCTGGGGGTCAAGAAACAGGTTGCAGAACCTTCTGATCGACGCCAGATGCTTTTGGAGCAGTTCTTACGCCAGACGGAACCTCCAGAGACAGAAGCCACGTCTGAAATATACTTGACGTCGTGGTCGTTCAAGAAGGAAATGAATATGAAGTGATGAGGGAAGGGGAAGTTACGGATGAAGATGGAGGGCGATCACATGGAGACGACAATATTTTCTCGGAAGACAGTGACTCTGGATAGATACTAACACCCTATTCGAGATGAATCATGTAGCCAACGATTTGTATATAGTTGCATGGTTAAAGCAAGCAAACAAATTGGGTAGAGTGTTCCACTATTCATCACCTTTCTCCTCGTTCCACAGAGGCAACTCTATCAGCGCACGCCAGATTGGGCCGTCGTGCATTAACAACAGAGGAAAAGGCAGAAAAGGCCGCTCGTAGACGGGACCGAGAACGACAGCAACGCTTAGTAACCCGCCAGACCAAGCAGATACAGCCCAACGAGCCCCATCTTCCAAGCCAATCGCTTCCAGAAATAACCCTAGTAATTAATGACCAAATCAACTCTAGTAGAGTTGATTTTATTGACCCATTTTAACCCTAGTAGGGTTGATTACTGCCAGGGTGTAGAGTTGATTTGACATCTTCCATTTACAGGAATAGTAGTGCTGATCAGAACAGGGGTTTACCCCAAAACGCGACGCGTCATTTCGCGTAAAGTGCTATGGGTATAACATACTACTAAATTATTTTCTTATTAATCGAAGCACAATTGTTATTTAAATCTTACTATCAGTGACTAAGTCACTATGAAGATCACTATGACGGCTTCAAACTTGCAATCTGAACCATGAAGTGCGATTTAGCCCTACATTCTTCTCTCTACATACCACCTTCTTGTGTACCAGGTTTGTGGGTTTGCCTCTGTAACTGATGAGGTTGCTACGCACTTGAAGACACGACATCGCGATATACAGCCAGAGCATCGACAAGATCTGGTAGAGAAGATAAAACAAATCCCGAATATTCTCCGTGATCAGGACGAACTACGTGATTTACGGTACCCATCGGATACGATTGAACCCATTCCGTTTCTTGCGCCACCATAAACCATTAGAATCTCTGAAGCAGCATTTAGTGATGCTAACGCGGACCAAGCTACCTCGGCGGACTGGAACCAATTACGCCGAGATCGTAGAGACATGCTTGACATGTCTTGATGATGACAATATAGATTTTGGGGATGAGTCTGAGTTTGTGGACGAAGATGGCATCCTGGTGGGTGTTCGATATATTGGAAAAGTAAGTAGACCTGTCCTATCTCATCCCTTAAAGCTAATGAAGCCTAGGTTGTTACCAAGTTAGATTTATTATATATTTAACCCTCTAACTGAAGTTACCTCGAAGAATAATTCAACTACCATCCATGTCTGAAAGTGAGCTCCATCACTCTTAACTCTTTCTTCCCAATCACCATCCATTTATCACCATCCCTCATCTGTTGGCCTCTTCCCATTGCATACCGTTTATAGTAGTCTGTCTGGCTGCAATCTTCCAGCGCGCACACTCCGCCAGTCCAATCGGTAGGGGGCATTTTTTCATCATACATAAACACAGTCATCTCAACCAGCTCGGGGAACATATGTTTAATAAGCATTCTGATCGTGTCGCCAGCTCCTTGATGATACGTCCAGCTGGCGCTGACAGCCAATTTCTGCAAACCTTTTCCCTCCGGATCACCAAGACGCAAATCAGTGAATAGTCGTGATATTCTGCGATAATCCAGATCGCCTAGTACAACGACGGTATCGACCGTAGGTTTAATGTATAACACACGATTCAAGTCGTTTATACTATCGCCAGCATGCTCATATGGCGCAACAGTCGCAAGGGGAAACTTGACAGGATAAAAGTCCAATGCGGCAGATCTCGCCTCGGAACTGACTGACAGTGCAACAGGGTTGTTACAACGGCTTTGCCATTTTGGCACACCGCCATGTTGAAAGTCATCGGCGTAATGCGATCTGCGGGCGTGAATTTCGACGCAACGGGGAACGAAAGAGTAGCGCCAGATTCTTAGCCGTAGCTCAACAGGCAGGTTGGGAAAGCAGTGAAAGGACAAAGATGGCACAGATGCTGGAAGCGCTGGCTCCACTGTTGTTTGCAATCTGCCGCTGGCCATAGTCAGCGTCCTCAAGGAAAGACTGACACAAGCTGATAAGATGGAGCAGGACTTGAATAAATGACGCAGGTGGAGGAGAAGCGGGGAAGTTGGTAATGTGATTCCTAAAATCTACTTGTTTATAAAGAAAAGGTGGGGTTAAAAGCTATAAATAGTAGAAACGTACATGATAAGCATGTGAATCATCCAAGTATGTGAACCACTTTTCCTAACTACAAGTCAGCAACGATCTACTCAAGAATTATCAGCAGAAACGCATTGCGTTTCCTGTTTTTGACTAATCACCGTCTAGTATTTTCGCACCATATTTCCCCCGATGGAAACGCACTGCGTTTCTCGTACCGCACTAACGAAATCAGAAAACCTAAAACACGAAACGCGTCGCGTTTCTGTCGGCTGACCCTTGTCAAATTGTTGAACTTGACTACTCCAAATCTAAACAACATTCATTACCATTGTCTACTGAAACTCACATGTTTATCATCGTATAATATCTACTCCATCTCCGCCATTCCATCCTGTCTATTATATTTATATTTGCTTAGTCATAATGGCCAGCTCCTGTGTTCATGAACAACATAGCCATCCTATTTTACCCCTAGCAAAGCTGCAGAAGCTCAGCCTTTATTACAGCTTGTCGAAAGCAGCTATTATATGTATCGAATGCGGTTTTGCTCTGAGTCCTAAACTTGCATCGGAGCATCCGGGCAAAAAGCACGGCATTGCCAGATCTGCTCGGCATGGCCTCAAGCAGGGTTCAAATCCATACCACGAAATCCACATATGGATCCATAATGTGGATCCATATCCATTCCATTCCATTCCACGTGGGCTTCAGCATTTCCATATCCACGCCACGAAGCCCCTTCCACATGTTCCACATGTGGAAATCGTGGAATATTTTAGGTGGGGTTCGAAAATACCTTGATTTCCTTGTGAAATCCCGCATATCCTAAGTACTTTCTATCACCCACAACAACACAACATCGATTTGCCACCCCATTTTCCTCCGTACACAATGAGTCCATTCTGGGGGCTTCACTGTTACTCGCGTTACTACCCCAAATCGAAATGGCCACTCCCCATCCTACCAAGTCAACCACATCCGTTCCAGAACGAACAGAAGAGGACAATCAACGGCTCTTTCAGCTCTACAAAAGCTGGATCTTGACGGAGAGAGACGGCAAGGCGCGTCTATAGGTATATCGGTTCGGCTACGAATATCCAGCATAACAAGAAACAGGAACGTCGGTGGGTGTGTTGCCTTTGCGTCAAGCAACGGCGGATTCTAATGGACCAATGACAAAAACATTGACGTCACCGAGGGCGGGCGGGACCCATTAATTACCATTTGTTGGACGAAGTAGGTTTCCATTCCACGAATTCCACAATATGGATCCATTTCCATAATGGATCCATTTCCACCCATTCCACATCGAAATTATTAGTCAGCATCCATATCCACGCCATATTCACAAATGTGTCGTGGAGTGTCGTGGATTTGAACCCTGGCCTCAAGCCCCTCCTATCATCGTTGAACCTTCCAGATCCAGATGCCTTGTCCCTACTGTACACAGTTGCGCAGGTGTTTCGTCCAAATACCATTTTTCTGGCCCGTGCATGTGTGGCATCTTTTTAAAATCTCAAGTTCCTGCCCCCATCCCCGGACACATATAGAAATAGCTCACTCTCAGTCCTTCCGGATCTAAAGGTTATATTAATCTTGCGAGATTCAAATGCCGCTGTTCTGCCTTAACCCCTGTGTAAAACACCTGCTCTTGTAGGATCGATTTGACTTCTCCTACCAACCAGAACCGCACTACCACCTACTTAAGTATTCTAGTCAGGCTAGGCCCATTCCAGGTTTTAAACCAATTAACATTTTCCACAATGGCATGGGTCTTCTCAAGACAGAACAGGGTCATTCCTTTACACGATGGTCTCTGGAAGCCCGGCTTACCAAGGGTACCTTCAATCTCGCTAGTCGCAGCTGCACAGTTTTTCCAGAGGTTAACTCGGTGCATCTCTCTAGACAGGTCCTTCCAGTCCAGCCAGAGCCTTCTCCCACCAGGGTGCGTACTCATCTCGGCACCACCCAGCGAGTCGTTGTAGAGCAGCGATGATAGCATAACATCCGTGCGAAGAGTCTGTGGAACCAATCTGAATACTCTCCCAGATAATCTGCGACACAGTTAGCACGCATATGGTGAAAAAAGGTGAGAAATCCAACCAGCTTATCAGGTGTGCGCTGAGCAAAATCAACACGCCAGTCAGCCCCATTTACAAAGATGATAGGAAGCATAGGAAGGTTATTGGGATCAGCACGAGGCAAAGACTCCAGGTGTCGAAAGTGAGCTCGCACCCAGGTCCCAAGTTGAGCAGGACCAGCAACTCCGCCACCAGTCGACTTCGGATTCTTGGTCTCGATGCTGATGGCCAGCGGCGTGTCTCGCTCGTCGGTCAGCTGAACATGGGCCACTCGGTTGTTCTCGTTGCGGGCTTTGAATGTCTTGATGGCTGAGTAAAGCGATGAGTCTTCTCGCGGCTCAAAAAATATGCCATAGTCGATCCTTGCGTCCGTGATGAAGGGGTCGGGGTCGCGGAGGTCCGGGTAAATTCGACATTGCGTGCTGGTCGTGAGAACAATTGTTAACCCAGTCTCAGTCTGTTGTTGGAGAAACATACATGTTCTCATATGAGACGCCATCTTGCCCACTCTCGTAAAGGGCAACCTCGAGCAGCGGAGAATGAACGCAATCATTCCAGGTCGACTCATGAGAGAGCCGGTCCTCGCACTCGGCCGTCCGGCGACAAATCATGCGAAGCCGTCTGTAGATATACTCGTCATTGGCTATAACGCTTTGGTCCGTGGTGGGCGGCATGAACCAGCTCTCTAGTGGAGGATTAGGGAAGCTCTCTTGCGTCGTGATTCGAGCCTTGCACACTCCACCGTCAGCCATTGAAAGGGCCTTTCATTGAAGATATATTTTACTTACCTTCATGTTGTAGGGAATAGTAGGACCATTGATCAAATGTGCAAGGTCTTGCATGAGCGGCGTGATCTGAGCTATACCCGCCGTAATCCTCTTCCGCTGCAGCGGATATTGCTTTGCATTGCGCAGCTCTAGTTCCCGCTTCCTGGGGCTCGAGGATCCAGAACTAATCGGAATTGATCTGTTAGACCCGCTCTCGGATGATGCATAACCTAAACTGGCGTCTGAGAGACTCGCCGCTCCTAAGAGAACGGTCAGTGGTAAGCCCGAGATCGGCATTCAATAGATCGAACCTTTTTGACGCGGCGTGGCATCCGGATCTGGTGCTGTATTCCTCGTCCTTGGCTTCTTGGGGCTTCCTGAGCGCGACATGATTCCGATGTCGAAGCTACCGTCCTCCCATCCACTGGGGGGGTTGCCTTCCTCGATTTGGCGTATCCAACCCTCGATGAACGTGGTTGTAGGATCAGCCACGGAATCCCCTTCAAGATACCACATAGGTTGTAAACAGTTGAGAAGAGCGGGTTTGCGCAAGGTTGTTGTGGTTCAGGGCGATAGATGGGAAGGTGCAGGCGGTATAAAATGTCAAGGGATGGCGCGGAGTCGTGAATATTTTTGTTTAGAGCCTCGTATTTTGTGGTCGGTGGGGCAACGTCGGACTGGGGTTCATTCCAGGAATTAGTGGCTGCGCCCAATGTAACAGATAAAATGAGCCCCGCAATTTCATCAGCACCTACCCCAGGGTAGGCAATAATTAGCCATCACTGAATACCTGACTATGGTCCAATACGAACATCTGCTCTAATCTGATTTCATTTGCTTTACACCTACTCTTCTATTCTTAATTGTCGTGTACCCCCTGTTCATTCTCACGTATGCGTCTATCTCCGACCTATTTCCATGTGTCGCACTGGATGTGCTTAAAATGGATTGAAGGTCGGGTCATTCATAATGAGCAGCAGTAATTAGTGAGTTGATTGGTTCTATCTTCTGTGTGAGGTATTCCATCCCACAGGTTTTACTTTAAATCACCCAGCTTGATTACTAAGGGCTTTTGTTCCTGAGGCTCGTTGAGACAATGTCCAGCCTGCGACACCATGCATCGTGTTGAATGTTGGAGGGTTCACCCTCAACTTCAGGATTAAGGTTCAGGATTAAAGTTTGAAGTCCTAAACTTAAATCGTAGGACTTTCATCTAGGACTTTCTAGGACTCAAGTCCTAGAAGGAACCAGTCGAAGATATAAGGTCTCAATAGTCCTTCGATTGCGACAGAATCAAGAAATATACACGATCCACCTTAATATCTGACACTACGCTTCTCGTGCGCCGAAGGTTCGAAAGGGCACTATTGCCAGCCACGGACTGGGTCGTCTCGAAGGAGGAGGAAGAGGAAGTTCCCGCAATGGATTCTTTGTCAGGCATCTCGAAGATAGAGCGAAGTACGGTATCCAGGTTCGGGGATATCAGCTGCGTCAATGCACTGTCGCGTTGCTGCAGCAGATTGTTGCGCGATAAGGACCAACTGTGGGAAGGAATCCTGTCAGACAATTGGCTCTACAGGGATCAGAGATGGCACCAGTTAATTGATGAGAAATATCTTATGAATAAAAGAAATTTGAATAGCCATGTGTTCAGGTATGGCTATTTAAGCTCATGTCGTTAGGATTGGAGCCCTTGATGCGACAAACCGGATGTGAAACCTGATACATGACCCCAACGTATGGGCCGCGTTTCACATCCGGTCGCACGGCGCTTGCGGTTTTGCCCCACTTACTTGGATCTTACTTACTTACTTGCTTCTTGGAGGCTTTACTTACTTACTTGGCTGCCGGGCTTACTTACTTACTTATTACTTACTTACTTGGTTACTTACTTGCAATTACTTTACTTATGTCGAACGCTGAACCCCGCTTCAGACGTCATCATCGTCATGGGACGCAAACCGGATGCTTCGGGCTGGGGATCAACTCTCTCCTGTAAAGGTTTTTCCTTGGCACCCGCTGTTAGCGTTTTGCTAGGGCACAGAATTTTTGCAGGCTAAAATGGCAGCAAAAGCAAGTGGGGCTAACGGGGCCCTAGCAGCTGCTGGAAGAAAGGGATTCAGAGTGTTGACCTTTCTTCGTGACGAGTGTCTTTAACGACACTGAGCTTCGCGAGCTCTTGACATCGCCTCCGGGCGCCATTTCCTATGTGATATCTGCGACTTCTTTCTGCCTCGACATTTCGGCTTCGCGAGCCTACGACATTTCGGGCTCTGCGCCCTCGATTTCCCCCCGTACGACCGACCTCGGCAGCCTCGGCTGCCCGAACAACACTGGCAGCCCTCAGCTGCTCGACTTTCTGGGCCCTCTGTTGCCCCGACCTCGAACGCACGAGCCCCACATGGCTCGCTGCCCTTTTTGCAGCTCGGAAGCTGCTTGACCGATCTCTGCAGTCGCATACTGCCCAGAGACCCTCTTCTTCTTTGCAGCCCCGGCTGCTGCCTGGAACACAACCGGGCTTCGACAATTTGTCTCACTGGCTGAGACCACTTGACAAAACCGCTGGGTCGAAATGGTACAGAGCTTATCTAGAGACCGTGGTACGAGGCGACTACCTCATCCACAGAGCAGCGTTCTGGCCGCCTTGGGTTTTTCTCCTGCGAGGGTTTTCCCCAAGGATGCACGGTTCTAGGTTGCAGCTACTGGCAATCTTGGAGGTCATGGATTTCCTGCCTTAGGGTGTGGAAAGCTACTTGACCTATCTGTGCAAGAGAATTCTAGGCTGGAGAGGGATGAGTTCCCGCTGACGGGATGACCTCTTGAAAGTAATGCGCCATTGTGCCGATGATATGCTGGATGAACTAGATGGAATAGCGGTTGCATGCAACTTTGCCAGGACCACCTGCTTTGACGTCCAAGACGATGTGCTTGAAACTACCGTAGGGCTGGCTACGAGTAGGGCAGGTGCCACTTGGGGGAAAGGGCGCCCGGTGCTCTCCGTTGATGCAAGTGGACATTGCGGGTGTTCTAGGTAGATTCGGATGCGACAGCAAATTGTAGATAGTTTAGCTCAGCACGTCCTGTGCTCCAGGAGGAGACTTTTCGGGGCCAATGGCCCCCCGGACGAAAAATATACATACATACATACATTCGGGCTGGGGATATCATCGCCCTCAGCGGAAGAGGGTCAGGACGACGAAGGTATTGGAGATGGAGCAGCAAAATGGCGATAAGGAATGGCAGGAGGAAGGTGAGACCAGTGAGGGAGCTCTGGGACCAAACCGAGCTCGGAAGCAGACTGCCCCCAGGTCATCCGGGGGCATGGTCGAGGCAGTCCAGAGCTTGGAGCAACTCCTGGAGCAGGACTTCAACAAGAAAATCGAAGCGATGAAAGTTGAGTTTCAGCTCGAGTTCACCAATCTCAGAGATCGCATGGCCGAGGAAGTCACCAGGGCCACGGCCTAGATGGCACAAGAATTATCGCAAGTCCGAGACCAGCTTACCCAGGTTTGCGGTGGGCAGTAGCATACATGGGCAAACCGTTTAAATGGTCGAATATTTCCTCAAACGTTTGAACGGTTCAAAAATATTGCAAACGGTTAAACGAACGAATGAATGATTTATGACGGTGAGAAATATCCACCGCGCCTGCTCTAATACCAGTCGAAATAATGCCCACTATCATCGTCAACGTCCTGAGAGTTACCCTCCGGCCGTGGGATTCCGATTAAACCCAACCCGTTCTCATGCAGAGGCTGTATGAATCCTTGACGCAACCAATTGCCCGTACATTCAATCATCTCGATAGTTTTGTATGTGATTCGTAATTTACCCCATGAACATGTTCTTCTTGCCCCAGAAAACGTCCTCTCCGGCCCCGATGACTCTGCTGGGATAGAAAGAATGCAAATAGCCATGCGGCTATGTTTCGGATACTGCTTTCTCTGCTGTGGTTAACACCACCACTCCAGAGGCGTATAATCCAGAGGGATATCTATTGCATCATCGTTGATGAAGCTAGTGAAATCATCCCTAACACTCGCGTTAATAGTCCTAACCTCCAGCTTCTTTGATGGTATCGCGAGTTGATTTGGCTTCTTTGCCAGCGGTGGTGGCATCGACGTCGGGGTGGAGGGATGGTCGCTGGGTTGCTCGTAATTAAATTCCTTTTGCCAGAATGCTGTGGCCGAGGCAATAGTATCTTCATGCCATTCCTTTGGCCAGTTCTGCTTGATATACGCGATGCGTTTACGGGGGATCAAGGAGGAGAGCGGCGGCGTATACGGGAACCTCGTCAGCTAGGCGGTAGTATTTAGAGAGGATAACCCATCCCATATCGATGGCTCGAACCATCCGGTCGCCGGAGTGTTCATCCGACTGATATATCTTCTGATACAATGTTAGTAATCGACTTGAAGTGGATAGATTGAATAGTACCTGTTGTTCTTCGTAATGGTGTAACAACATATCCATCAGCGTCAACGATTGTGAGATAGACGACTCATCTCCCTCTGCATACAATGTTGCTGAAGCGGATGGCAGAAGAAACGTATGTGCTTTGCCTAGCAACTCCCAATCTCCAACTAATAGCCGATTGTCTCCGATGGCCTCTTCGTGATCAGATATGAAGGTCTGGATTTTGTCCTTCTTTCTAATCGCATGATCAATGACCTGATACCAGGACGACCAGCGGGTACGATTATCCATCCCTAAACGCAGTCCCACTGCCTTATCCCACACATTCTGGTGGAGGCTTTATGAACTTAGCCACACAGCTAAGCCATGAAGCTTGCGTAATGCAGGGACATTCTCAACGCCGCTAAAGTCGTCAGCCGATATCACGGACGCATTGCTAGCCGTGCTGCCCTTGCGCTTGTGCTTTCTGGCCGGCTCTCCGTTCTTTCTCTTCGCTATATTTCGTTCGGCGGCAGCCATCTTTCGATGAGAGGCTAGGACCTCGGAAAACTGGGAGAGAAGCTCCTCTCCAGTGACACCGGATGCTGACTCGAGTGCTGCGACTAGAGCCTCTTTAGAAGATGTGAGAAGGAAGGCTTGAAGGGATAGATTAATGATGCGCGATACAGTGTATACGACGTCCTTTTGCGTTGAATTTAATCTACTCAATGTCAGCCTATAGCCTAAACTGCGTAGTTAACTAACATTATGTCTACTCATTAGCTTGCGTTGTATAGATTCAAGACATGTGTCGTTTGAAGTCGCGTTGTCACCCGTGTGCCAACCAAGTTTTGACTGTATCTCGTACTTCTCTAAAGTATCGATAACAGCCTGCGCTTGAGCTTCTCCAGAATGACTCTCTGCACATTCTGGTAGAGATAGTAGTGCCTTACGAAGCTTGCAGTCTTTGCCTACCCATTGTGCACACACAGCAAGTAGAGAATGTCTCTGCGGTGATGTCCAGAGGTCTGTTGAGATATGAATCGGACTTGACGCGGTGGTGAGACTGTCCTTGATCTCGCTGCTGTAAAAATCATAGTTTGCTGCAATATATCGGACCATCGTACGCCGTGAGGTAATGAGGGAGTCTTTGATGTATGGGTTACAAGCGAGAGCGAGTTGTTTAAACTCGTCCCATTCAATAACCGAAAAGGGCACTCTCCGACGCGTGAGTATGCTGATCAATGCTTCCTGATATGCTGGCGGGTGGAAGGCATTTCGAAATGCGTCCTCGCTTGCTACAGGGCGAAAATGTGCGGAGATTGAGCGCTGGGTGCCCGATACAGACCTGGTGGATCTGGATGCGACGGGGTGGTTGTTTCTGACGTGATTGGCAGCATTTGCCTTATGGTCGTATCGTTTATCTCCTCACGCAGTGCAGGTGTAGATGGTTTTACCTCCAGTCTTGCGTCCGCGTGTATTTGAAGGGTCCTTCGTGATGTCCATAATTGAGAGGAAGTTTGACGGCAATCCATTGACATCTGGGGGGTTTTCTGTAGCATCAATAATAGACGATGTGTCAGATGACATATTGATAGGTAAAAGGCGAGATTTTGAACTTGGTATCATGGATTGAGACCCAATATCAACGGGTTTTTTTGTCGGCCTAGCACCGATACACGAATGCAGACATTGAACAAAAGATCAGTGTAGATTGAGCACCATCTCTTCTATCTAAAGAGCGACGAGAGTCGGTCCCTTATACCCAGGCTTTCTATCCATACGCGTATGGATTAATTAATCCATATGGAATAATCCATACACGTTAATCCATATTCCATACGGGGATGTCGTATTCCATAAGTATGGCAATACCGCGGAAAAAATTTGATCCCTGTAGTAATCTCGTTCAGGGGCGATTTTCCAACTCTCCACTCTTTCTTTAATTCTAACATCACTGTATAGGGACGCTGTGTATGTCCTCGCTAATGACGTCCACTTCTACTAACCCTGCGGGGTTTCCAGTGTCCACAAGCGAATTGTGCTCTTCCTCAATCTTTAGCACGAACCATCAATTCTCAAGTGGCGATGTCCAAGAGCGCATGGCTCGAAAGCGCAAAACGACTGCAAATACTTGGGCACACGCCCGTGAGCCCCTCAATTCGAAGCCATCTCGTTGCGGTCGCAAAAATGAGAAGATTTACTACTGCATGCATTGTGTAAGTCCGACTTACTCTACGACCGTTTCAACGACCTTTCGGAATCATCTGCTCAAGATACATGGCATTGAGCTGGAAGCCCATGAACATCCGATTAAAAAACGGCGTGACCGTCTTATTCAGGATGCTTTCGCCAAAGCCGGCGAGGTGCATGCTGCAAAGCAACTGGCAAAACGAGAAGAAACTCTGAGACATGCCATCAATCACAAAGCAGCGTTGGAGGCACTTATTCAGCTCGTGACTGTCCGTAGTCTCTCTTACAACTGCAGTTCTTGGCCAGAGCTCCATGCGCTCATTTCTGCAGTCAATCCTGCGGCAGATGACCTCATCAGCCTTTCTCACGGCTCCATACAGAAGCTTGTCTCCAATTCCTTTTGTGTACACAAAGATATGTTGAGATGAAAATTGCAGTCTACACCATGGAAACTTCATCTCTCTGCTGACGTGTGGTCTGCTCCAAATCACAAAGCTTTCCTTGGGATATGCGTCAAATTTGTAGATCCGGATACAAAGGAAGCGCTGCAGGCACTATTAGCTTTGTCGGAGTTGCCAGGTCTTGACGGGCCGGGTAGTCACGGTGGTGCCGAACAATGGAAGCTACTTTAGCACGTGCTCGAGGATTATAATATCTGGAATAAGGTGGGATTCTACACTGGTGATAACCATGGATCAAACGACAAATTATGCCGCTTACTCGCCAATTATCTCCAGGAGAAGGGCGTCGACTGGGAAGCCAAGACCCGTAGAATCCGGTGCCACGGCCATATAGTGAACCTGGCAGTTCAGGCTTTCCTTTTCATAGACTCAAAAGTGGCTGCTCGAGCGGCTTTGGAGCATATCGAAGACACCGATGAATCGGCTTTTGGCACTGATTTTTCTGAAAGGATCAAACCACAAAGGGCGCAAGGATGGCGGCGGCTTGGGCCTCTTGGAAAGGTGCACAACATATCGATTCACATGCACGAAAACGACTATCGATGGAATGAATTCAAGAAGCGCGCTGGAAGATCGCTGGGGCTCGACAACGATACACGGTGGAACTCATGGTTTCTCCTGCTAGACACCACTCTCAATCTTCAGAGCTATGTTGAGTGGTACCAGAAGAAGTATTACCAGGATTTGCGAGATGACTACCTCACGCCTGATGAGTGGAGTGCTCTAGGGGAGACGCGCGCATTCCTTCAACCGTTCTGGAAGATCACTCAGCTTACAGAAGGTCGTTACGCCACTCTAGACCGTTCACTTTTTACAATGGATGTTCTTCACAAACATTATACACAAGCTTTCCAGAAACACTCTGGCAACGTCACACTACGGAGCTGCGTTGCAGCTTCTTGGGCTGTATTCGATAAGTATTATCAGCTTACAGATGAGAGCCCTGCGTACGGTGCGGCAATAACACTTCATCCGTCACGACGTTTAGCCCATATAAAGAAGAACTGGCCAAAGTCCTGGCATAAACCAGTTCTTGACGGCGTGCGAAAGCATTGGAAAGACTACTACCACGAGCTCCCGCTCCCCACTACGACACCACAGCTGAGAGACGAAATACGGCGCCTTGATGAGTATGACCTACTCGCTCGGGAACTTGACGTTGTCAGCCCATCTATGTGTGAGCTGGACGAGTACGATGCTTTCACGACGCAACCGCCCATTATCATTGACTGCTCTCCACTATCTTGGTGGCTCAGAGAAGAACAACAGCAGACATACCCTCGTCTCTCTCGAATGGCTGTTGATATCCTCTCGATACCAGCCATGTCTGCCGAGCCGGAGCGCGTCTTCTCCGGGGCACGACGCACAATTTCGTGGGACCGGTGCCAATTGGGTAGTCGTACAATTGAAAGAGGCGAATGCATGAAGAGTTGGATCAAAAGCGGGATAACACAAGGTTATCCGGTAGATTTACTTGAGGCGGAAGCTATTGAGGACAACAACGTAGAGGGGTTAGATGATTCGGCTGGCTGGCAGAGCTCCAACCCAGATTCGGTTTAGTTGATAATGTAAATGACGTCATTTCTTAGTTTCCATATGTATGGATTAAGTTCCATATGGGTTGCATTCCATGTTCCATATTCCATAAGGCGCCGTATGGAGTATGGAGTATGGATAGAAAGCCTGCTTATACCTGTGTTCAGTTTGCCTATCTCATAGGCAGCAGGCTGTTACCTGACGCTAGGTATGGTGTAGCGTTCACGCTGACCGTGAAGCTATTCACAATGGTCGCGATCCTTGCCCTTGACCTAAGCGAAGGTCTCCAGAGCTTGACATTTTGAAAGATTTTTCGAGCGCCGGGGCTGAAAAATCGTTTAACTGTTCAAATGGTTTTAGGATGCCCTTAAACGGTTAAACGATTTAACATGCATAAACGTTTTAAACGGAACGAACGAATGAACGAACGAACGAAAGTGCCCATGTATGAGCTGGAGCAGACTCGACTGCAGCTAGATATACTGAACGAGACCGAGACATCACGATCATTGGTTCGGACGTATGCAGACGCAGCCAGGATGACATCTGCCAGCATGCCCACCCAATCTTCATCTGCGGTCCGACCAGCAGCTCCAGAATCGGTGTTCTACACGGTAGATACGTCCAAAGTGTCTGAAGTCCACATTGGAAACGCTACACAAACGATGATCCGCAAGATCGTTGAGCAGGAAATGCGAAAGTCAAGTGACTAACCTCACTGGCGATGCGTCGCAGTGACCAGAGATGGAAGGAATGCCAACCGCCTTAGGATCATAGGTAGGAACGAAGAAGAAATGCAAAAGATCAAGACCATCCTCGATATCTGGAAAGCTCCAGGTGTGAGAGTTCTTCGAGACCAATTATACCCTACCAAAGTTGATAGCATGAACCGTACGGCCGTTTTCGACCAGGAGTTTAACGTCCTCTTGAACCAGGAGAATGAAGTCTAGATTGCTAAGGTGGCCTGACTGAGCCGAAAGGTCAACTCTAAGGCATATGGATCCATGGTGGTGTACCTCACTAAGAGCAGCGATGCCAGGAGACTTCTGCAGGAACACTACTTTCTCATCGCAGGTGAATCAGCATATAGAAGCCTTTTCGAACAGATCACTGGACCGAAACAATGTTATAACTGCCAAGAGCTCGGTCACAAGGCATTATCGTGCAGCAAGAATCGAGTATGTGCCAGGTGCGCCGTCGAGGGCCACCATCACAGTGAGTGCCAGACACAGATACGCAACTGCGCTCTCTGCAGCGGCCGCATGAGTCATTCAGTAAAAATTGCCTGAAACTTCACCCCAGGCTGTATGAGTAGGTCGCTCCAGGTGATTCAACTGAATGTGAGAAAGCAGGATACGGTACACGAGAGCCTCATGAATGATAGGAAACTTCAAGAATACACAGCGATAGCGATCCAAGAGCCCCAGGCACACCAAAAGGACAGCAAGTTACTGACGATACCTATGGGACACCCTAAATGGGTCAACATGGTCCCTACAGTTTGGGGGGGTAGATGGCCGATCCGAAGCATGTTGTGGGTGAATAAGGATGTGGAGGCGGAGCGGATCCCGAGAGGAACGAAGACGTGGAGCAAGCCTTGATGTTGCTAGAGGAGCAAATCTACGCTACCTGGCGAGGCCGACGGATCCTTAGTCTGGTGAGTTTCGACGTCAAAGGAGCCTACAACGGAGTGTGGAAGGAGAGACTCATAAAGACTTAGAGCAAGAGGCATACCAGAGGACTTGCTTCGCTGGATCGAAGCCTTTTTGTCAGATATTAAGGTGAATCGTGTATATTTCTTGATTCTGTCGCAATCGAAGGACTATTGAGACCTTATATCTTCGACTGGTTCCTTCTAGGACTTGAGTCCTAGAAAGTCCTAGATGAAAGTCCTACGATCTAAGTTTAGGACTTCAAACTTTAATCCTGAACCTTAATCCTGAAGTTGAGGGTGAACCCTCCAACATTCAACACTTTTGCTCGGATCGCACAGCGACTATTCAGGTTAACGGACAGACATCCGAGATACGAAGACTAGCACGAGCTGGGTTGCCACAAGGCTCCCGTCTGTCTCCGATTCTGTTTCTTTTCTTTAATGCAGGCCTCGTACAGCAACGAATCGATTGTTACGAGGGAGCGGTAGCATTCGTGGATGACTTTACAGCCTGGGTAACAGGTCCAACAGCAGAAAGCAATCGTGATGGGATCAAAGAGATCATCAAGAAAGCTCTAGACTGGGAAGCAAGAAGTGGCGCGACTTTTGTGGCAGAAAAGACGGCAATTATGCATTTCACACTGAAAGCATACAAGTCCGACGCAGCGCCTTTTGCAATCAGGGGACAGCTTGTTCGGCCCAAGACCAAGATCAAGGTTCTCAGGGTGATCATGGGTGCTGGCAGCTGGCCTCAAACGCAAAGGCACATTGCGCGGGCAGCGTCCAAGGGCTTGAAAGCTGTGATGGACCTACAAAGGCTCAGGGGTCTTACCCCAAAGACAGCAAGACAGCTATTTACAGCCACGGTGGCCCCGGTCGTGGATTATGCCTCTAAACGTCTGAATGCATGCGTGCAAGAATAGAAGGGCCAGCCCTATCAATCGGATTTAGAGGATTGGAGCAAATTCAATCGTGGGGACATTCCTCACGGTGGCAACAAGCGTAGCAGAAGCAGAGGTGCACATCGCCAGCGCATATGAACGGTTCTGGAGACGGGCAATCAAGATGTGGACTGATCTTCACACCCTGTCAGCAACCAACCCACTTCCAAACGCTACATCTCGCATCCGGAAATTCAGAAGGTACAATAGCTCGCCATTCTACGAGGTGGCAGTGACCCTCAATGAGATTCCGATGGAGGAACTAGAAACAATCAATCCTTTCACGTTGGCACCTTGGGCAGAACGGGTGCAGACTATAGTGGATGAAGAGGATAGTTTAGGGACAATGCAAGCAGATCTAGGATGGGCGGTACGCACCGCAATGAGCAGTTCGGCGCGGAACGGGGTGGTCGGAGTCGGCGGGGTCATCGAGACTCCTGCATCGGTTCGAGGAGGGCCGAAGCTTGAGTGCTTCTCCTTCACACTCGGCATGAGAACGGAGCAAAACCCGTTCACTGGGGAAGTGGCAGCGATGGCATACGCATTGAGACACCTGCCCGACCTCGAGAACCGAAGTATGGCACTATTGGTGAGTAATAAAGCTGTCGTGCTCATGGTCCGAAACCCTCGCCAGCAGTCCGTTCAAGAGTATGTTGGGTGCATATACGATTCCATTAATGCATTAAGGGCCAAAGGAAGCGTGGTGGCTGTCATATGGATGTCCACCAGTCCTGAACACAGGCTCCTGGAGATGGCTAAGAAAGAAGCGCGAGCTGCAAGCCGAGACGGTGTCGTCCGGGCCCAGAAGTTTCCCAGAATGCGATCGACGACCCTGAACATAGCCCGATCAGGTCAGTGTACTAGGAAACAGCTACCAGACAATGTCGGGAAGTTTTCGACGAGAGTTGATGCAGCACTCCCAGGCAAGCATATTCGACTACTCTACGATGGCTTATCACGGAGAGAAGCCAGTGTGCTAGCGCAGCTTAGGACAGGCATGGCCAGATTGAAGGGATACCTTTTTTGGATTAGAGTAGCAGTATCGCAGCAATGCGCATGTGGACAGGGACAGAGACGGTCGAGCATTTTCTCTTCCGATGCAGAATATGGACAGCGCACAGAGCTGAAATGCTACAGTGCACCGAGACACTGAGAGGAAATCTTTCATTCTATCTAGGAGGGAAGTCGCCAACAAATGACGCGAAATGGATGCCAAATATGCAAGCAGTCCACGCAACTATACGATTCGCAATAGCCACAGGACGACTCGACACACACTATTGAAGCCAGGTTGTAAAAGTATACCTACTCATCCTTACTAACCACCCACCTTATACCATGCAGTACCCACCTACCGGTAAGCAAAAAAAATATTTCCCCATACAAAATGCCCAATTTCATTTACACAGTACTTTGTCAAAAGAAAAGAAATTTTCATGAGAGAATGTCGGTTGTCTTAATAATTGCATGGAATTGAATACCTAAACAACAATAGCAGAGAAACTATCACCAAGATGACTGTTACCCACTTGCTCAATTCCCGCGGAAGGAGAATGTAAGCCAGTCACATAGAACATCCTCGCCGCTCAGATACTGATGTGTACATCCTACGCTCTCCTCTGCACGTTTCCAACGCGTCATAACGGTCTTTTTCTCACCGCTACTCTGGTCAGACACTGTTTGGTTGCGTTGTTTTGGAGTGAAACTTTGATCTCAAGTTAACATTGTTTGTGGTGCCATTCAAGAGAATCATAGCTATCCACGATACTCCGAATAACATGTCTCAAGCCTAAATCTTCACTATAAACTTTTCACCACTTGCCCCAGCTTTAAGAGTGTCCAGCATCTTCTGCGCTTCCCTTAAACCTCCTTCAATAATACAAGGCTTTGGCGCAGGCTCGATACTTCCATCCTCGAGTGCTTTCTGTAACCAGTAGCTGAAAAGCCAACGCCCGATATCCTGGCGGTCCTTCATAAAGCGAAAACAGTTTATGGCGCAAGCTTCAACTCCTTCTGGTGTTGGCTTATCTGCTGGCCATGGCAGTACCGTGCTGATCTTGGCCCCAGGTATAGAGTTAGCTGCGACGAGCGTCGCCGCGACCTGATCAAAAGACGAGTCCTCGGATCTGGCATCAATCGTGCCGCGAATCTTGAGTCCTGCAGTTTGGGCAGCTTGACCTATGTGCTGTGCGACCTGTGGGTCACGATAGTCCCATACACCCGTTGCACCCAGTCTCTTCAACCACTCATGGTGCTTTGGACTTGCTGTCGCATAAACAGGCCATCCCAGCGCATGTGCTATCTGGACTGCAGCAACACCAACCGCCGAAGCTCCGCTCCAGACAAGAATAGCGCCCGCTTCGTCAACATGTCTTTCACGCATTGGCAGCTCGAGATCTGCAAACAGCGCTATCGACGCGGTAGTCATACCGACCGGAAGTGCGGCCCCTTGTTCAAATGTCAGGTTCTTGGGCAGATGCGAAGTCGCCGTCTCATTGAGAAGGGTATACGTTTGTAAAGCTGACGCGTCGTTGTTTCCAGTAACCATCCCTAGTGCAAATCCCATTACACGGTCGCCAGCTTGGAAGCGTGTTACGCCGGGTCCCACAGATACAACGGTCCCGGAAAGATCGCTACCAAGTATGGCGGGGAACTTGTCGATGTTGATACCAAGACTTTGTATTTTCCAATCTGCGGGATTTGCAGCAACTGCTTCATTGCGCACCAACAAGTCACCCTGACCAGGTGTGGGGACGGGGCGTTCTTGGACGGTGAGTAGCCCTTGCCTGGCAGGAAGAACGGCAGCCATATTGGGACCGAGGGAGTGGACCATGATGCGCGATTGGTTAAAAGAGTAGAAGGACTGGTGGTTCTCAAAGAACGATGATGTTTTGGTTTATTAGCCAGTGAAAGCCTATAGTTAAGTAATGGGCCAAGTGCAGAGTATATATATCCAAATAGAGCAGTACGAATACGAACGTAACATCCATGTATTATGCTCTTGGGCCTCTGTGTCTCAACAAAACCAGACTTGAGGGATACGAAAGTACATTTTGTCACGCAAATATGCTCTCTTCCGTCCGAGATTAAGTCATTCAACCAGGTTTGGCCTCAACTAATGATCCCAGTATGTATGGCTTAGAATTAATATGGTTGGCTCACGTCGTTTTGTTGGCAAGAATCCGCGAGGATGACCTTGGAGCGCAGCCATCAGCTTGTTTGCAGACTAAGGAGCGGAGGGGGGGCTGCGGGCCACTTTTCGGGCCCGGCATACGATATGATAGGTGGGTTACAAGAAGGTAGCAACTATTCGCGAGGCTAGGCTAATAAGGAAGCGCAACTCTAGTTTGGATTAGTAATTTCTGCTTAGTAGGGGGCGTGACAGTCAAGAAGGCGGGGGGCAAGAGCTATTATTGAACTAATCCGATCCTATGTAGCTACCGGGGGATAAGGGTGTCCCTTATGTAACTACTAGATTCTGCTAATTACATGCATGTTTGGGTGCCTCAGGCAGTGATCTGGGAATAGGCTGAGATGGTTCAACGGATCAATGACTATTCCGATCCGTTGTGGCTGGGATGTGGATGTCATCTTGTTAAACAGCTTTCGCTGTTAGCGCTCGCTAGTCATTTTCTCTTTCAATCAAGCTCAACATGCTCATTCCAACAATGGCCACTTCGGGGTGCCCGTAGAAGCTTTCCGCCGCTCCATTCCGTGCCCTTACCCTGACACTGTATTATAATCATTCCTAATGCCAGCATCTAGCTTGGCCTCAGCATCAGCAGCTACAGCTACAGCATGGAAGAGCTACGCAAGCCCAAAACAGGCAGATCTTGCGGGACCTGCAGAGGTATACTATCTCACCGACAAATCAAGGAACAATCATATCTCGGACGACTGCTTACTGACACTTAGATCGGCGGATCCGATGCGATCGCGGAGCTCCAACATGTGCAAACTGTGGACGGGCGAGACTAGAATGTCAAGGTTACGGCCTTCGTCTATCTTGGCCCAGAGATGGCGGTGGAAGAAGAGCTCTTTCAACCCCTGGCTCCTGCAATGCATCACAACCTAATGTTCCTCACACGAGATTCTTTATCAACATGCAGCAAGGGCATGTCGCTGCTTGGAACGATGCCGTCTCCTCAGGTAGTGTGCATATGTCAGCACCGCATCCCCTCCTTAATACAGGATCCTATTCGCTGCATCACATTAACCATTTTGATCACTCTCGCGCAGAAATGATGCAACAAAGAGTACTTCAATACCAGACACCAAAAACCATCTCTCTATCATTAGTAGACAAGGATGATACCAGTCTGCTTCATTATTGTATGTTATCTGAAGTACTCCAATGTGCAAGCCATGCTAAAGGTTTAGATATGCAAAATGCAGGATGCTTCTTGCTAAACCCACTGGGGTCTTTGGCACATTTACTTCTGCAAATTGGTCTCACTGATTCGTCGCCATCTTCCGTCGCAGTGCTGAATGGCCTCCTGGCGATTTCGGCCTTGCATGTTTCGGGCGAGGCAAGGGCAATATCATTTAAAAGCAAAGCAATCGCTATGACTAGGGTATCATTGAGCCCAAACAACCCAGACTCGGTAGTGATAAGTAACTTAGCTGCAAGTATGCTTCTCTACCTATATGAAGTGAGTGAGCCTCCTCTGTCCTGAGACGCTGGGGTCGAACCGTTACTAATTGAGGTATAGACACTTCATATGTCATCTCCCATAGATTGGACAGTATACCTCTGCGGCGCCAAGCACGTTCTCCAGTCTTCGGCAGAACGAAGTGCTTTATCGCAAAGTTATGAGGTAATATTTGACTGGATTATCTATCATGAGACAATGTTCCTATTCAGCCAATTGTACTGGACAAGAAAGGGCTCTAAACCATTCTGCCGTAGAAGGATCTCTACTATATTTCGGAGGCGCTCCGGACTTGGCAAGGGGATTGTAAGTGGACTCAAAGCCCTATCGAGCTCATTCACTGAGTACGTTTTCTTGCAGGAAGCAGATGTGACAGGCTGTGACCCAAACATCCTGGACACTATCTCAAAGATATTCGACACACTCATGGGAGAAGGAGGATTGCCTCCGTCGTGGCAAACATATTTTCTAGAACTGGAGGGCCAACTTCGGATGAGGATCCTAGAACCACTAGAGTCAGACATAGTACCGGGAACCACGTCTTGGATGCACGCTGTCACGATGCTACATTGTCTCACAACAGTACTATGGATCAACCGTTCTGTTAGGGGTTATTGCGGAACAGAGGCAACTCACCAAAATCTAGTGACACAAGGGGTGACGATCCTTGTCCAAATGAAGACATGCGATCTGCCTTGGCCGTTATTCATCATTGCTGGTGAAACGCGGATAGATGAACAACGACAGATCATACTAAGTATCATTCATCGAACGCAGGAGGGGTCCAAAACAAACCACATAAATATGGTTCGGGAGCTGATAGAGACGTTGTGGAATTACAATGATCTCGATCCCGACGGGTTGCTAAGTTATGACACTAAGCTACGCAGCATCATCCAAGCGTATCCATGGATGCTGCCATTTGTATAGGCCCCTAATAAGAGAGAGTCTTATATATTTCTATTATTATTAAACTAGGAATACCTCTAATGGTCTAATGAAAGACTTCTTTCTTGCTGCAAGAAGTGTATCCCCTCGATTGTGTTAAGGCTCCAGAAGGTATTCCGTCCCACATCACCCCTGTCACATGATAGGTACATGCGGGGAACCTAACGATACATCATCAATCATTCCCACCAAAAGCATCATACAAATCATTCTGAATTTATCAATGAGCTCTCAATCAATACCTGCGGAGGCCCTCAATGCATATGACGACCAAAGCTTCATCAGGGAGGATAACAGCAGCCGGGAGCATGAGTATGATAGCACCCGGCGACCCGACTTTCTTCCCGCAGAAGACTGAGGGTTCAATTTCCAACCATTCAATATGGAAAGACGCGATCTTAGGGTCAACCAGCTGCCCCAAGAGCCGCTACACCTCTTACAACACTTTGTGCCTCTTTCCCTAGTCAACAGCTGGGTTCAATATACTAATAGCTGGGTTAATTGCTTGCTGGGAAGGGGCGTTATTGATAGCCGGAACCATCAATTGAAAGACCGGTCACGGCTGTAAAGCTGGGAGCCTACATGCGCCGCAGAAGTATATATCTGGCTTAGGGTCCTAATTTATACAGGAATCCATAAGGAAATCGCGGTTTAAGACCATTGGAAGACTCCTAAGCCGGGGGAGCAACGTCCTGAACAATGTATCATCAAGTTCATGACATATTATTGGAAAATCCGGGAATCCCCCTTCCTTTCAGGATTTAGACTGTTAGTCTGAAAGTCCTAGATTTAGTGTTCAAAGTCCTAGACGAGATCATCTAGAGATATAAACCTGAGAAGAACTCTCATCTCAATAATAAGCAATCAAGTTTCATAAATCTTTTTTTTTTTTTTTTCACCCAGCACTACTGCGCAATATAAACCACACACATGACCGGTTTCAACTCCTTCATCGTCACCTTCGCCCCTTCGATTATACCAAATTTACTGACGATGAGAGCTTCCCTGAGGTCTTTCGATGCGCACAACCGTGGTCTAAGCACATACAATATGCCACAACGCAGCTCTGTCAGCCGGGCTCTCATCTTGCTGTAGATGAGGGCATGATCCGCTATACAGGGAGGAACTCAGAGGTCGCATATGTGCTCGGCAAGCCTACTGATACAGGCTTCAAAGTATGGGTTGTGGCCCAGTTAGGTATCTTTTTACGGTGGATTGGCACTAGCCCGGTGTAGAACACGGTCCCGCTGGCGTTGAACGATCAAAGAGGAAGAAATCGGTATCTCAAAGAGGGAGAGGCGGCCGCCGCGGCCGCAGCCGAGGAGGAAGAAGAGGAAAAGCCAGCCGAGAGAGGGAAGCTAGCGAGGCTGATAAGGTTGAAGAAATTATCCACGTCCTCACAGACGACGGGGATAAAGTGATCGCGTTGGACTCGACCCAGAGCGTCGTTATTGCCCTTATAAACCTACTGCCGAATTCGATATATCACGTCTTTGTGGATAATCTCTTCTCGTCGCCAGACCTCTTTCTCTCTCTCCGTCAGCACGGCCACGGCGCTACAGGCACAGCCCGCCCTAACTGCGGCATCCTCAAGGAGCTCATTGATGCCAAGAAGAACGATAAATCAGGGAAATCAGGGTTCAAATTCAACGAGATCAAAGTCATCCCTACCCAAGATAACCAGGTAGAAAGTCTTGACTCTATTAGCCATGATTTCCTTACTAACATATCTATTCTTACTATAGGTAAACCAAACCGCGTGGAAGGATAATTCCCTCGTGTTATTCCTATCAACCGTGTTTAAGGGCGATGAGAGATGTGAGCGGTGGAGGAAGCGGCTGTCAACGACGACTTCTATAGCACTGCCAATACAGCGATTTTTTGGTGACGAGCCAGTCAAGCTCATATCAATCCCTACCGTGGCTGCTGCATATAATGAAGAGATGAATCATGTGGATCAAGGAGACCAGAGGTGGGCATATCAGGGCTACGATCATGCTATTCGCCGCGGCGCTTGGCAGGCTCTCGCTTGGGCCTTCCTGTTGGATGTGGTCCTTGTGAATAGCTTCCTTTTGCAACTCCACGGCCAGCCTCATTGGAAGCCATATATACATCAGAAAGATTGGCGCCGGCGCATTTATAACGAGCTATTCAAAGCATTCTACAAGGAAAGTCAGCCAAGGCGGAGATTTCGGGCTGGGGATGAATTTACGCCCGTGGCACAGCATAAATATGTCCGAAGAGGAAAAAAAGGTAATTGCGTTGCTTGTCAGGGTTGTCAGCTTGGGAGGCCTAGGTCAAGGAGCTCAAGGAAGCCTTTGGGGCTGGTCAGCAGCAATAAAAGGAGGCATCAATCAAGGTGGGGATGTGGGCAGTGTGATGTGGCGATTTGTAACTCAAAATATTGTTGGGACTTCTACAACAGGTTAATTTAGGTGGGAAATAATGTACCATTCATACTGTGCAGTTTCATTGGACAGTCATCCCTGTAGTGACCCGACTGGAGCCTTAACACAGTCGAGGGGATAGTTCATTTCTGGCGCTAGCATTCATCCTGATCTTCCGACTGCCAACAGCCAAGCTATCGTTATGGTAGTCACTGAGGCAGCCGTGGCTAAGATCTTGGCTTTTATGGGACATTGATTGGGCTATCCAATCTCAAACAATAGCATTGAGGGCTTGCGATTGATATACTAGGCTCTTAAAACACAATCTTGCAGTTTAGAATTGCCCGTTGCCATGCTTCAGCTCAGACTCCGGAACAACATCCATCACGCTCTCCCAATGCTCCGCAACTTTGCCATCCTTCACTCGGTAGATATCGATGACATTATTCCCAATATCTCCCTCCCATCTCCGAGAGTGATGATGCACAGTTACATATGGGTCATCAACGAGTATTCTTTTGATATTCATCCGAATATGAGGTTCATCAGACCGTGCCCAGTTCTTCGCGGCCCACTCTCTCATCGTCTTTGCCATATCAATGATGGACTCTTGTCCGTCGCCAACAAAGGCGCTATGCTGCTTGTAATTCTTGTCAACAAGGTGCCTGGTTCGGGCGAAGTCATAATACTTGAATGCGACGAGGTGTAATTTGATGATGCGTTTAACCGTAGCGATTTGGGAGGGCGTATGCTGGGGTTGGTCTTTGAGGTCGTTATAGACCTGGTCGACCTCGGCGCTTAGTGCGTCATCAGTAATGGCCATAGTGCTGGATTAACAAGAGGATATAAAATTGATTGATGAAAGTGATAGAGCTATCAAGTTCAGGTGTATAGGGAAAACCTCAGTATTAATTACTGAAATGCGTACTTTGTCCTGGCAGCTTCAAACTGAGAGTCAGGGCTTCTTATATTAGATGTTAAGGTGAAAGGTGCTACTCAGACGGCCGGCTCTCCATTTATCTGCGATCATGCTGGGTTCTCAAGGGAAGCCCACGACGGCCAGGGCAGCGTGCGTTATGGGATCGTCATGGTCTGAGAAGGTGTAATCTCCGATCCTCGGCAACTCGTGCCTACGTCGGAGATGTCTAGTCTCGGCTCGGATACCCCCCTTGGCTTGGGTTTCCCCGCATGATCAGCTACAGCTGAATGGGTGGCAACCAGCTCCATCCTTTTGGCGCTCGCTTTTGGGTGGGGAGGGGAAGTGCCGCTTTTGGGTGGGGAATTGCCGCTTTCACTCATGGGGATCAGACGTGCGTTAACGACTTGGTTGCCCACCAATGTTTACCTATTCCGATGTCTTCCTACCATCGGGGTGCCGCATGAGTTTTAGTGCCCGTGCGCATTCTGCCACCTTATTATGCATAGTAAGCGTAAATCAGTGACTGAAATTCATGCGACACCCCATGTTGCACTTGGAAAGCCTTGGATAAAACAGTCAGTAGAGATAGGCATTTATACTCGCCGTAGGCCTTGGTAGGAATTGCCAACTCGCCTGGAATATTACAAAGCACAACCTCAGTCCACCAATTGATTTTCTGAGTCTGCCAAGTACAATGTCGAAAGGAACAGTCAAAAATGTCATCTTCTTGGGGGTGAGTACACCACATGAGCGTATTTTACCCTTCAGTGCTAATATCTTGATCATAGGGAGCTGGGCAAGCAGGTCGTCCGGTGTTTAACTCGCTGATCCAAGCCAGCCAAGGCTCGGGCCTAACCATCTCTGCTCTCTCTCGAAAAGAATCCACCGCAAAATTCCCGGCCGACATCGAGGTCATTAGGACCGATTACACTGCAGCATCCCTCGAAAATGCTCTTGCCGGTCAGGATGTTATCATCTCCATGCTGGGAGATGCCGGTCTGCCTCTTCAGAAGGCTATCGTCGACGCAGCCATTGTAGCGGGCGTGCAAAGGATCTTTCCGTCAGAATTCGGTTGCCGAACCTACATTGATAAGGTGGTTGCGTTAATGCCGTACTTTCAGCAGAAGCACGAGATGATTTCCTATCTGAGGACAAAGCAAGATAGAATAAGCTGGACGGCCATGATTCCGAACCCATTCTTCGATGAGGTAACTATAATCTGACTTTGTGCAACATCTCGCACTTTTCTCACCGTTGAAACAGGCTCTGAAGAATACCTTTCATGGATACGAGCCTCCGAACAAGTATTTCCTTCTCGATGGTGGAGATGCACCCTATGGTACCACGAATCTGCATACAATCGGTCTTGCCTTGTTCAAAATCATATCGGATCCGACGCACTTCCAAGACTCTGCGAACAGATACATAAACATCCACTCGCATATAACGACTCAGAAGGAGATATTGGCAGCAGTTGAGAAGGCCTCCGGAAGGACCTTTGAGAGGCACTATGTGAATAGCAAAGATCTGTATGAGGACGCCTTGCGTCGCTTTAGAAGTAGAGGTCCAGGTGAAGAGAAGGATTTATTTGCCGAAAGGGATATCATCCAGTGCATCACTTATGGCAAGGGAAAGTTTCTCGGCTTAGGTAATACACTGGACGGAAATAATTGGACGGAGAGGCTGGGGCTGCCAGCTGAGAGCCTGGACGAGGATGTAAAGGGTGTGCTTGAAGGGACTCGGCCGTAGTAGCTTCAGGAATAGAATTAAAACTGTTGTTTTATTGCCAAAACGGCATCTTGGGCCGCTAATACGTGGACTTCAACAAGAATCTGTGAGGGACAAACCTGGGGTCCAATGAGTGAAATTCATGTTTTCACACGGCAGTTATTTCGATGGTCGCATTACCAAAAACGTCTTAACTCCTCAGAAAATACATGATCTCTTATCTCGTTTTGTCGCTTCTCCTCATTTTCCTTGGAGGCAATTAGAGCAAAGCACATGAATATGAGTCTCTACAGACCGCCTCTAAGCCCCGCAAGTGGATCATTCAGGTTTCAAAATACCACGATGCTGCAGCCCATCTGTCGCAGAGGCACTGCAAACGTAATGAATATCTACTACCGAATTCCCTAAACAATTCTGGGGCCTGTTGATCGCGGCGCCGGACCGTGCAAGAAACCCGAGATTCTAGACAAAGGGTGTTTTCGCGGCTATTGTATGCCCGACTACAGCTCCCTTCTCGTCAAATAGATGATCTGCAATCCATGGTTACCTTTCAGGTGGGTAACCACGCTTTGAACGTAGTCGGCCAATGGCACCACCCCAGCCTGAGGCGCCAGACTAGTGATCTGGGGATGGCATATTTCGGTGGGGAGGTCATCTGGTGGGGCAGTGGATGCGATCGGGTGTGTTTCCCCAGTTTTCTGTCCAAAACTCTCCCGATTCCCACCTCTGAAGTTGATGCCAGTTACATGAAATCGTCGGTTTGACTTTCCTCCTCCTACTTCACGTGACGGCGGACGTAATCCCTGAATATTGATTAGCCAGCGAGGGGTAGGCTCTGTAAACTATTTCTAGTTATAAATACACCTCGCCTCCTATATTATGGCATTCTCTTCCACCACTAGCTCCCTCACTTCTCACCATCAAGAGTCACCTACAGACACAGATCAGATTTGAATCTCCCGATTCTAACTTCCAGTCTGCAACATGCTGGCAGACACTGGCTTGGGACTCGTCAGCGAGCTCAAAGCCAAACTTGGCTGGGCTCTCCTCCAAATCGTCCCGGTTGCTTTCGTCGCCTATAACCTCCTATGGCTAATATACACATTGTTCTTTTCGAGTCTGCGAAAGATCCCAGGGCCCTTTCTGGCGCGAATATCACGACTGTGGGAGATGAGGAAGGCTGCCACAGGGAATATTCATGAGATCATAATGGATCTACACAAATGCCACGGTGAGTCTGCGGTTTGGGAATTGGCAAGTTCTAATATTAACTCCCTCTGTCTTCAGGACCCATTGTTCGTATAGGGCCGAATCGATACGACTTCGATACCATGGAAGCTGCCAAGATCATATACCGAATTGGCAACACACTGCCCAAAGCCGACTACTACATCCCATTTGGCTTGCCATCGTTCCCGAATCTGTTCGATGTGCAAGATTCAGCCCGTCACTCGGCTATAAAGAAACAGTTCGCTCCCTTGTATACAATGACTGCCTTGCTATCCTATGAACAGGGCGTTGACGGCCAGACGGTCATTCTGAAAGAAGAGCTTCAGCGGTTCTCGGACCAGAAGCAGGTCATCGATCTACCACAGTTTCTCCAATACTATGCCTTTGACGTTATCGGAGTCATTACTGTGGGTTTACTGCGCAATATCAGCCGCGTTTATTGCCTAACTTACGTGCCTATTAGGTTGGCAAGTCGATGGGAATGATGGAGTCGAATTCGGACACAAACGGTGCCTGCGGCGCCTTGGATGCCATGTGGCACTACTCCTCCATGATGGCCTATATTCCACACATGCATGCCTGGTGGTTATGGCTCTCCTCACTTCTGCCTATCGAAGTCCCCATCAAGGGCCTAACCGAGTATGTCGAACGACAGATCATGCAGTACAGACTCAGGGCAGCAGAGTTTGGCGACAACGCTACACTCAAGAATGAGAACAACTTCCTGGCTAAGCTCCTCCTCATGGAGAAGGAGGGAAAGGTCACTTCAGTGGAGACTCAGCAGGCTATTGGCCTAAACATTGGGGCGGGGTCTGATACGACGGCAAATGCGCTGAGTTCCATTCTGTACTACCTGTACACGAACCCACGAACTCTACAATGTCTTCGGGAGGAGTTGGATAGATATGTCAAAGTGGATCCCCTCAGCTTCCAGAAATCGCAAAGCATGTCTTACCTGCAAGCTGTCATCAAGGAAGCTCTGCGGCTGCACCCGGGTGTAGGCACGCAACTGACGCGTGTAGTGCCAAAGGGTGGCCTGGTCATTGAGGGGCAGTTTTTCCCTGAGGGTGTAAGTCAACCCTGTCTGCGTAGGTATTGGTGAGCCGAAGCTGATGATAACAGACTGAGGTTGGTGTCAACGGATGGGCGCTTTATCACAAGAAAGCTATTTTCGGTGTTGATGCGAGCGAATTTCGTCCCGAGCGATGGTTGGAGACTGGTGAGAATCTGAATATTGGTGGATCCTTTGCGGTAAGTGACCCTCACATTCCGATAACGATACGCCCCGGCTAATGCCGACGTTTTACAGTTTGGAGCCGGCTCTCGATCCTGCATTGGCAAGAATATCAGCATTTTGGAGATGTCAAAGGCCATTCCCCAGATCGTTCGTAACTTCGACATCGAAATCAACCAGGGGGAGATGACATGGAAGAATGAGTGCTGGTGGTTTGTGAAGCCTGAGTACAAGGCTAGGATTAAACCCCGGGCGTCTTAGATAGGGTGGTTCGTTATCTTAGTCTACGTCTTTGGCATTCTAGTGCCAGCCATACTGGCTTGCTGTATCAGAGCTTTTAAACTCCTGCTCGATCTGTATTATGTGTCTAGTGTTTCCAGGTCTTGCTGGGCCTGGCGATTAATAGCACGAGAGTACTGGTCATGATGGAAGCCAGCGCGGCTCGAGGTGTGTTAGCACATTTCGTCAACGTTTTGTGCCAATTGAAGCACTTACCAACCGTACTTGCTTATATGGGGTATCCATTGCTATATGGATATCTATATGGATGTCCATATAGCCACATACTCGTTAAAGGTTATATGAGGTATCCTCGCAAGATTATCCTCGTAGTCGTCTTAGCTACTATCACATTATCGACCGTCATGCTGAGCGGTGTCAGGGGAGACGATCGGCATCGGTGTCGGAACTGGAAGGGTATGGATATGCAAAGCTAAGCTTGACGGATCCTAAGGCCTAGTCTATACACACGAGTCTATTACACCCGGTAGGCCAACGCCCAAGGGACTCTAAAGCTAAGATTACATAAATGTCTCTAGTTCTTGCCTTGCTCTCGCTAAGCTCATGAGGATCTCGCCTTATTCTTTCTAGTCTAGCCATTGTTCTTCTCCTTGGTCCTCCTGGATGTTAGTAGTAGCAGGTCAACTTGAAGCCTAAATCCTCCAAGTATTCAGTTTCCTAGCTTCAGCGGCTGAAGCGATGCCTGCTGTCTATTTAAGGGCCTTAGCGATTATTAGTTAGTTAATACTATCTAGAACCCCTCTTTCGCCATGTAAAATAAACAACAGTGGGGAATCTATCTACCGACGTAGATGAAATATAGATGTAGATAGATGTAGACTACATCTATCTATCTACTGCTGGCCCTTGTGGGTCATCTATTTATCCATCTGGCCGCCAGGTAGATAGATGAAATGTAGGGTAGATGCCAGCCAAACTACCTGAGGTAGAGGTATCTAAACATGCTGGGATTTTCCTAGCATACAGAGGTACTGGTACCCCTCCCTGTATATTTGCTTTTGTTCATGTCTTACCTTTTTCTTTCTTTTTGTCCTTGAATTCCTCGCTAAACCGTAGATCAGATTTTGCTGTTCAGATCGCGCATGCAAATTTCGCTCGTCGTGCAAAGTGTCCCGGGCTCATTGGACCTGATCTTTGCCACGAAACCATTTCATAATGGCGACCCCCAGCGATATATTCGGCTTCTCAGTCGATCCTAATGGTTCTTCAGATATATCAAATCTGACTGAGCTACCAAAGCTCGATTTTTCACCATCCTTCGGCAGCTCTGCGATCATCAAAGACTGGGACACAGTTTCCCAACCTGTTCGGGGTCATTGGGTCCTTTCAACCCGGACTGGGCTAGCCACTGGGTGGTTTTGGGCTCATGGTTATGACGTTCAGGCCAGAAATGCAGCCGGCAAGCCTGGCCCGTCCAGTTGGCTCTGCTGTCACTGTATCCAGCAGAAAGTGCATAAGCCAAAGGCTTATGTCTCCTCTAACACTCGGAACATTGAGCGGCACCTTAGCAAAGCCCACAACCTTTTCAATCCGGATCCATTAAGGCTAAGCCATACACATTGGAGCGACCTCTGAATCAATCAACGCTTCAAGACTTTGCCGCAAAGAAACGGAAGAAGGACGACTTTCATGATGAGCTAGTTGCTCGCTTTGACAAATTAACTTTTCAGCGCCTGATTGTCCAGTGGATCACAGACGCAAATCTCTCTTTCCGCGTCTCTGAGCACGAGGGGCTCCAGAAGGTCTTTGGTTACCTTAACCCTTTGGTTCAAGAAACCTCAGCAAACCTCACGCATAAAACGATTCGGATGAGGATTGTTAACGAGTTTCATACTTACAAAGCTCACATCATTGACACCCGATTGCAGAGCCCTAGCCAGGTTCATATTGCATTTGATGGCTGGACTTCTCGAAACAGACATTCCTTCTTCTCCGTCAATGCTTTTTTCCTTGATGAAGACACTTTTCGGCCTCGAAAAGTTCTCTTGGGCCTTCCAACCATCTCCTTAGCCCACACTGGCGAGAACATCTCTGTAGCGGTGATGGAGGTGCTGGAAGAATACGACCTGATCTCTCACAACAAGGTTGGATACTTTGTCCTGGACAATGCTTCCAATAACGGTCGGGCCATCGAAGAGCTTGGGCGGAAGTTTCAGTGGCGGGACCCAGCAAGCAGTAGGATCCGCTGTTTCGGGCATATCCTTCACCTTGTCGCCAGAGCGATGCTCTTTGTTAACGATGGCAATGCTCTTGAGGACTTGGATCTAGATGACTTTGACGAGTGGACGAAGGCAGGCCCGGTTGGCAAACTCCACAATCTTGTGGTCCAGGTCAGCCGATCAAGTAAGGCAACAACAACCCTACGAAGGCTGCAGGATGAGGACCCTGAAAAGAACTATCCCGGTACCCTGGACGTGGTCCACGACAATAGTACACGCTGGCTATCACAATATTACATGATAGAGCGCGCTATTAAACTCCGACGGTATCTTGAAGAACTTATCGACATCACGATACAGTCGAATAAGAAGTTTACGCGATCGAAATCAAAGCTAACATAACTACAAAGCTCGCTTCCACCATGCCTGGAGGAAGAAAACCTGTTAACCGACACGGACTGGAATGCCCTCAGTTAGCTTAAGAATATCGTTGCGATGTTTGATTCCTGTCTCTTACGACTTGAAGGAGACGGCCAGGTCAGACTCCGTAAAGGAGGAGTTGAGGCGCAATATGGCATTGTCTGGCAGGTCGCCATTGCCTATGAATTTCTTCTTGCCACGCTGGAGAAGGCGAAACTCGAGGCGAAAGATCGACCAGAGCCCAAATACTATTCCTCCTGTATCAATTCTGCCTGGGCCAAGCTAAACAAGTACTACCATATACGAAGCTTGATGAGACGCCAGTATATTACGCGTCTACGGTTCTTCACCCTGGAATACAGTGGACCTTTTTGACGAAAGCTTATGGCGGAAGGGAGGGCTGGGTTGATAAGGCTCGCCAACTCATCCAAACCTTATGGGAAGAGGAGTATCGTGACCTTCCAATCCAGTGGCAGCTTGCTGATACCATCTACAACCCCTCTTTCGGCATAACCCCTCTTTCGGCAAGCAAAATAAAAAAAGCTTCACCAAAACTCATCAACTTCACTTACACAAATATTGGCCAAAATAAATGTCTACTTGGAGGGCAATGCCTTTGCTGATTATAGAAATGATTGTAGCCCTCCAGGGCTGTGCGGGGTACGCAATGTATGCATACCGTGCTATGGAAATAGTGTTAATCCAATCATCAAGTTCCTCACCGCTCTTTGCCTTGTTTTTTGGCATTTTTCTGCGGCAACGATAAAAAAATGCCTAGATCGAGACTCGATGGAAATATACAGAGGAAGACATGGCAGAGGCTATATTGGATGTTACTGACGATGGCTTTTCGCCCCCTCAAGCCGCTCATAGACGTGGAGTGCCTCGGAGCACTCTAATCGACAGACTTAACGACCGCGGGGCCGTGAAAGAGCAGGTCCACCCTCATCGGCGCTTGTCCAAGAGCCAAGAGGATAGGCTGGCTCTCTGGATTCTCCGTCAGGAGTCCTTGGGCTATGCTCCGTCCCACAGTCAGATCCGCGCTTGTGTCATGGGCTTGTTGAGGCAGCAGGGCGAACGTCCCAACTTGGGACGCAACTGGGTGACCAAGTTTATCAATCGCCGCGCAGACCTAAAGACCAAGATGGGTAGACGTCAAGAAGCCAAGAGGTTCGACTCTTTCACACCTAGAGCGGTTCACTGGTACTTTGATATCCGGGATGGGCAGTATGGCTGGATCAAGCCTGAAAACACCGTCAACGTTGATGAAGGGGGTATTATGACTGGTTTCGGCAAGCATTCACCTCTATTCCTTGCCAATTCTTGAAGTTTGGCCGACTAACCCTCTGGATTCAGGTCTAGATAGCCTGGTCGTTGGAAGCGCGGACCCGAAGCGCAAGGCGTTTCTCAAAGGACCACAAACTCGAAATTGGACTTCATTCATTGAAGCTATCACTGCTGACGGCCGCGCTTTGACTCCTGGCATAATCCTCAAGGGGAAAGAACTACAGAAACAGTGGTTTCTTGAGGAGTTCAAGCAGATAGCAGACTGGTATTACATAACGTCGCCCAACGGGTGGACTGATGACCATATTGGCATTAAATGGCTCGAAAGAGTCTATCCGCCCCAGACTATACCTGCTGACGAGTCAGACGCTAGACCGATCATTTTAGATGGTCATGGAAGCCATGCAACAGTATGTTCTCCATTTTACTTACCTCAAGATCAGCGCTGAGTGATGGAAGGATGAATGGATGGCCACGTGCTTCTTGAACAATGTTTACTGCTGCTATCTGCCAGCACACTGCTCTCATGGACTTCAACCACTGGACAATGGAGTATTCAATGTATCCAAGGCTGCATATCGATGAGAGTTGGAGAAATTCGCTTTATTGACTGATTCTACTCCAGTGGACAAGGTCAGTTTCATCAGGGCCTACGCCAAGGCTTGCCGAGTTGGAATGACTAAGAAGAACATACTGTCAGGCTGGAGGGTCACTGGCAACTGACCGATTTCGCATTCCAAAGCGCTGCGACACCCTGAGATCCAAGAAGACAGGCCAAACAGCAGCCCAAAAGCGACTCCCGAACCCAGGCCGTATTTTGACTCGGACGATACACCACAAACGAGCCGTCAAATTCGTGACCTTGGGATGAACAAAATACCAAAGACGCGGAGACGGTATAACGTGATAGTCAAGGGCTTTGAAGCTCAACAGCAGACAGTAGCGGCGCATACGCAGAGGATTGCCAGCCTAGAGGAAGAATTGGCTCGGCTGAAAAGAGGGAAGAAGAGGAAGGCGGTGCCGAATCCTAACAAACGTTTTATGACTCTTGGAGAGACTCTAGCTAGTAAAGAGTGCATACCAAAAGGGGCGACTCGTTATATGCCTGTTGGGGTGGAATTTGTCTCTTCAAGCGAGCAAGAGTCAGAATCGGAGGCTGGCTCTGTCATCGAAGTCAGAGAGGAAAACATCCCCCACCAACCCACCAGGCGGTCCCGGCGGCTGGTCGAAAGACCCAGGGTACAATAGATAAACCCTATTTATGATTTATGAAACGAAAAATTTCACGGATTTCTATTAATTTGGTCAAGTTCCGTGTAAGTGAAGTTGTTGACTTTTGGTGGTGGTTTTTTTATTTTGCTTGCCGAAAGAGGGGTTGTGGATGGTATCGTGAAACACTATTCAGTAACTGCCACCGCAACTATCTGAATGAGAGGTGAACAAATATCTACCATGCATTAGGTGCAATGTCTGTATAAACTCTAAAGCCACTATTCTTCTTCGCATCCTCGAAAGCTTCGGGATGTTCCTCCAATTTGTACACCTTATGGCTTGAGCCCCCACGGTTACCGAGCTTGAGAACCCCAGAGTTCACCATCTTAATAGTCGACTCGATTCCCGCCCGAGTTACCATGACTTTGCCAATGATCTTGATGTTCTGATGTATCACTAGGGTATAAGGAACGGTGATAGATCCAGAAGGTGCTCCGCTGAGGACGACCCTACCTTATGGCAGCACAGCTTGAAGTGCAGCCAAGAAGAACGGAGATCTTTCCAGACTACCTGACGCCCAGTCGTTGAAGACTTCGACACCGCGTCCGTCAGGACTTGCCTTCCGGATCGCAGCCGCATCGACTTGATCATCGCCAGTCATGACAACATAGCTAAATCGTTCGTGATTTCCAAGCTGCTTCTGTAGCTGGGCAAGCTTCCCTTCGCTGCGACCGATAGCAATGACATTGGCACCTAGAGCAAGTGCCACGTCAGACGTAATACCACCGTAGGTCCCAGTGGCTGGGCCGAGAACGATTGTCTCCCCCGCTGCCAGCTTGGCAGCCTCGAGTACAGCTCCAACGCCAATGGTATAGAAGGAGATCTCATGAAGATCCGCAGGAGTGTAACCGAGCTGCTTGCAAAGTCGATCTTCATCCAACACAAAAATATTCTCCAGTGGAACCTTTTGATACTCCTGGAGGGCACCGTCTCGCCATTCTCCATTCATGAGCTTGCGACCTCTCGTGCCCTCTCCGCCATGGTGACCCTGGATGATATTGACGCTAGGATCATCTCGCGCATAGATGGCAGCCGAAAAGAACACCAGATCGCCCGGTTTGGCGAGTATGGCATCTGACCCTAAGCTGTGCACCCGGCCGATGTGACTTGGATGTGGCTCTAGGGGAAGAGAAAGGTTGAAGACGGGAAGTTTCCCAGTGTGAATATCTTCTGCATAAGGGAATATAACAGTATTCAGAACTATGACAACTACTGAGCCAGCTGTTGCTTCGAGGGCCGAAAGTTCAACAAGTTCCAAAGGCTTGTCAAACGAAGAGAGCCATAAGGCTCGATTTCTGGTAGGAGCTGAGCGAGAGCCCATGGTGAGATTGTAAAGGGAGAACGGGGGGCTGCGTTGAAGAATGGAGGTCAAGACAGGAGTGTATCTGGTACAGTATATGATAGGATTATCAAAATGTCCTCGATGAGCAAAAGAATGTATATATACTCTACCCGGCCTTAACAGTTGTTTTAAAATCACCACCGACAATACTGAACCAACATTCTAAGATAAAGGGTGGAGTCAAAGCCCACCTGGTTCAAGATGCTACCCACCCATCCCATCTCATTTAGCTCCGAGTCGTCAAGGTATTAGGCAGATCGCTATCACGAATAATCATTTTTGGCATACGACAGAACCAGCAATGGTTGTTCTACCTTACGATAAGTTCATGTAGACCATTTTTTAAATCACCCTTTACCATCCCATTCCGTTCAAGTAGTCTAGCTTACCCTCATACCTGGGGTTTGTAATGCCAGCCTCGCTTAGTTCTACACTACCAAAAATCTGCCTCCAAGTTTCTTTATCGTGCTCGTAGGTGATATCTGGTATCGAAGTATGTATGTTCGTGCTTAAATCTCCTTCTTTCATTCTGTTAGCAACAGCAAGAATAGAAATACCGTTGGCCCACCTTCCGTGCGACATGTCTGTGCTGGGGCCGAATACAAGCCGTAAGACCCTGTTTCTGTGGTCGCATACTCGGAGGTCCCAGCCGGCGTTGGCAAACATGCTGGAAAAGACTCGTTGCTCATGATGGAGAATTGGAACTCCCTAAGATCATCTGAATGTGTAGTCTTGGGGCCTGGGGAAGAGCCTGAATCAGCGAAGTAAGTTGTATCCCTGCTACCGATGACCTTGTAGCTTTTGAAAATAGCGGGTATACTAGACACCCCAAAATCTCTTTCGAAGCTCGAAATGAGACAATCGATTGAAGGACTAGTCACCGTTACACTCTGTGTACCCATCAACCCCTTCTCGGATAGAAGGCTTTGCTACATCTTGAGGAATATTGCTGTGCTCTTGAAAGCGAGGTGGAGGTTAACAAGTTGCGGTGATGAGCTCGAGACAGGACCCAGCCGGTCTTGGCCAGGCGGTGCTGAAAGAACGCAGTGCTGTGGGACATGGTCCTGCCAGTGTCTGAGTGCGAGCAAGTTCTTAATACAGAGATGGTCGGATGTCATTGGATCCAACATGGCATCGTTGAGTATTCGGATAGCACCTACATACTGGTTGAAGATACTGATTGCTCGTGATGGCTGGTACGTGGGACTCGCGTTTCTGGACTTAACAAAAGATACAGCTTGTGACTCCCACTCATCTGGGCCTGTTTCAGCTAGCGTGGACGAGAAGTAAGCGTCCTCTGTCCTCAAATGAGGCGGTTTACGCAGCTGGCAAGAGACAATTGTGTCAAGCACAAAGCAGCTCAGCAGTAGTCGCCTCTCATGTGAATCTTCTCCTCCTTCGGAATCCAATCTGCCCTCGAAAGCAGATATCGTGTCAAGGTTGAGACAGATTCTCACTGCTTGTCCAATCAAGTACCAACAGGCAGCGACGTCTCCCTTGTCCAATTTGAAAAGACTCAAAATGAGGAAAGCCTGTGCCTATCCGGGCAGAGATGCCTCCTCATTTGGTATCTGCTGTCTTGCTTTTGCGTACAACCGCTCTGGTGTAGGGAGCGACTCTCGATAGTCGACTGTAGTAGAAGTATCCCGAGACCCCTGAAGGGATGAATAAGCGAGAACTGCCCAGAGGGTGGTCATGTTTCCCTTCTCCGCCTGAGTGTTCCTTGATAGCGTATATATTAGCTCCAGCATCTTGTACTTCTGCACAATAGGTAACCAAGGATGGGTCCGGGCAAAGTACCCGTCAAGCAGACGTTTTACATGCTGAGTAAAAATGATAGTTGATCCCGGATATTTCTGAGGCGTGGTCTCAAGCATCTTCGAACGCGAGATCATGGGGGAGTCTGCGTTATAAGAGTGAACCGGGTGCGAGTTATCCATGGATATATCACCAGATACACTCCGAATAGCCTCGAAAGATAAGGATGGTGGTGTGTCGATGACTTCGGATTTTGTCTTGTCTGTGTTTGCAAGACTTTCACCCGCAGTATTGCTTTCCTGAATATCCGATAGAAGCTGATCCAACTGTTTCTGGACAGAACTCTCGTCCCAAGCTTGCTTGAGCGTTTCAGAGTCCTTGATATAAGGATTCTCCATGACAAGCCTCGAACGAGAATCCAGGCTGAACTGGATATCCGATATGAGACCTTTGACTATGTTCGTGCTGTTGGGCACCACAGTGAACACAAGTGACCAGAGCAACTTAAGTGCATGTACGTATCCAGTCGGCAGCCCACGTTTCTTGTTATCGGACCCGTAGCTGCATGGTTGGTGAATAGCAGAGCATCGCGAACATGTGGGATGGGTGCCATCGCATCTGTGCTTTCGGATACGGCAGTAGTTGCATGCTCGTGAGACTCGCTTTCTCTTGTTGATTCTTGTGCGCTTGGCTTTGACGGTTGGTTCCGCTGCGGTAGAAGTCGTGTCCGTGACTGTGATGGCCATTTTGGCAAGCTTGTTGGGGTTGAATGATTGGTGGAGGGATAGGAAACAAGACGAAGCTCACATTTGGCGGCGGTTGAGCATGCTCTACCCTTGTAATGGACAAATGCCCATAAACTTAACATTTAAGAATGGTGTTAACGACCGCTGAAAAGCCAACGCCAAACTCAGTGTCTTAGTCCCATCAAGGTGGGTAAATTCTACTGTAGCTGTTGTTGGCCGATCCACCCGTCCGCATCAAGCCTAGCCAAGCCACCATCCTCAGTCCAGGACAGTGGGGTGTACTTGTGCTTACCGTCAGCGCTCGAGTACTGTATGTGTCATTTCATTTTACTTGATGCGGCCCTGCAATACCAAAGGGAGAAAACCATGCTTGCGAGACGGATGTCAGATAGGCCCCCTCTTAGAGGATGTAGATGAAAGGCACACATGCATTGTTTATCGCACGTCTGACACTTCAATTAAGTTCAGTCTGAATAGCAGATCACCATAGTTATAACCCGTCTATTCTTAGGCGTACAAAGAACATACGGCCGTATCACACATGAGCCCTGAGGAAATTAAATCCCTTTTCCAATAGACCAAATTCACTATCCCCAGGTTGTAAACTATCATCAAAACCGTGCTGTCCTCCATCTACAAGCACCAATTCAGTCTCCACCCCGTGACTCTTGAGCTCGTCATGTGCCAGCTGAGAAAGCTTTGCTAGTACCAATCTGTCCTCAGTACCATGGATAAAGAACGTGGGCGGGAAGTGACCATTGGCAAATTTCGAAGCTGGATCTACGCGGTCATAGTTGCTGTCTCCAACGACAGTCTTTAACTGTGTTCCCTTGCCCAGCTGGTCGAACATCCACGCAACACGGTAGCTGGAGAAATCAGGCCCGGATGGTCCCACCGGAGGAGGTGCTGCAGTTGGGGGAGGGTCGTCTTCCCATATTTGGTTCAAGAAATCTTGGTCAATCTTGGGAGCGTCTGGTGGCGCAGGCAGGGTGGTATGAAAGGCTTTGTCTTTGAAGTACTTGATACCGTAAATGTCGAGAATGGCACGAGGTGGTTGTGTTGAATCGGCCTAGACATCCTGCATCAGTATTTCGTCGAGTCAAAGCTCGAACATGTGAACTAACCGTGAGAAGCGCCAGAGTGCCGCCACAGGAATGGCCAAAGGTCACAATTCTAGAATCATCAATATCTACACCAGTATCCTTGAGGAGCAGCTCAGGTAACTTGCTTTGCGACCACTTATAAGCGTCCAACGCGTCCTTGACGGGCCCTTCCAACACGGTGATGGTGGGAGCAAGTCGATAGTTAGCCGAGACAACCACGAAGCCCAAGTCCAGAAGCCTCTCTGATTGATGCTGTGGAAGCATTTCTTTCGAACTGACCGTGAAGTTTCCACCATGAAAATGCAACGCTACAGCTCAAGGCGTCAGAAGCTCGAATCTTGCCGGAAGAGATAATCTCAACGTACCTATGGGAAGCATGGGAGAAGTCATAGCCTTTCTGAAGTATACATCCGCAGCTATCGAGACGCCATTGGCGACTTTGTAAATGTATTCCTTGCGAGTTGTCATGCTGTTTGTTGTGCTTGAAGTTAATCGCGGGTGTCAGTGATGAGTTTTGTTTACTACCTGACACAATATCAGTATAGCGAATCAACCAGAAAAGAATTACCGTCAATGGCTGCTTTTAGATCGAGGGCAAACACACGGGACGGGCTTAGGTGAGTCTTTTACCTGTGTGCCACCGGCCCACCCAGTAGCCACCTACCCATACCAGCCGTAGCCAGCTTGCCAAGATAGAGTAAACGTGTATTTCGCTTTATTCTTAAAGCAAGGCTTGAAATTGAAAATATTAGTATTACATAAATACAGTAAATTGGCCCTGTGGCCGTTGACATTCTGGACCTTGTGTCCATTTGATGGCGAAATGCTTAAATACTGTCGTTATCACTTCCAACCCCACCATCACTGCAAGATGAACCCGAACGAGAGAACATAAACAACACAGCAAAGTCGGCTATAAATCCTTGCCTTTGACTTGATCCCAAAGCTAAATAATGAGCAGAACAATTTTCATGGTGGAAATGATGCCCACTTCCTTGCGCCTCCACCCCTTAACAAAGTATATAGTAATGGCGAGCATATTCAGCTTGACTATTGAGGATAGGCTGTCGCTACGTGTATGGTAGTATCCAACTCCTCAAACTTATTAATTAATAACTTTAATTTTTCCGACACGGAGCAGGGCCCTGTGTAGATGGCAAGTTTAGCGGGTGGTCACATTCACAACGGGCAGAGACTTAAAACTTACACTTCCATACTGAGCCGTCTGAGAGGAGCTCCACGCACACAGCGAGTGGAAGAGCCGAGAGTCGGCCGTTAACATCCAGTCGCAGGTCAGCGACCTCTGCCAAGCTGTCGCTGAGTAGTGCGTTGAGCGTATCGCGAGACTCGGCATGTGAGAGGCGGTCCTGCGCAAGATGAAGATACCAGCACAGAAGCAGACCTGTATAATATGTGAGTCAGCCACTCAGACAAATTTCCAGTGGACTTTAATAGCATACCGCCCTCGTAAGCGCCAACCGCATCTTCTGGCCCAAATTTTATTGGTGCCATTTTCCTGAGATACGATAATCCCAAGCGACAGCCGTATCTGAGTCCCTCTGCAGCGCAGATGAATGCTTTGTAGAGATCAAGTGAGTTCGCATCGTTCGAAGGGCGTAAAATATTGGCGTCATGCAGGGTCGCAGGTGACCAGAGCAACTTCTTCATGACAGAGAGCGGAACGCTAGCATAGAGATGGTAGAAAGCCGAGTCAAGCATCGACTTAGCGCGATGGATGGTAGAGTCTGGGGCCAGCCCAGTACCTTGTTGACTCATACGAGTCTTGAGGATCTCATCCAAAACCTGCAACGACTTACCCATCTTCTCACCATATGTAGCATATATCTCCCCATGCTGTGAGCTTGTAAGTAGCTCGAAGGAACATATCCTGTAGAGAAGAGCAGACACAGTGGTGACGAGGCCAAATTCGCTGATGACCTGGGACGGCGTTTGGCCAGCCACGATGGCGTCCAAAGCTTCGTCGCTGTAGAGCATCTGAGTGGGAAGTTCGAAATCGGATTCAGACTTATGCCAGTCTGCGGTGCTGGAAGGGAGGGCAAATTTGGCTTCAACGATGGGTGATGCAAGCCATGCCTCCTGTTCTTTTGAACATAATGAGGCCCCTATTAGAATTGTGGTTGCGATGCACCTGGTGTGATGTGAGACTCAAAAATGCGTGGATGAGACCAGCTCACGTACCTGTTGGTGCTCTCCCGTCGGACCCAGTCCTTATAAGAGGTTACCGAACATTTCTGAAGCTCCGCGATTGCTTCTTGGGCAAGCTATATGTCACATGTTAGCTATATATATGAATAACACAGCTCTTGACTAAAGCGAACCTTGATACAGTGCGGGAACGCGTGGCCTGACTTTGCGTCTGAGCCGCAATGAATCTCAAAGTAAGCGAGGAGCAAATATGTCTGCAACATCCAGATGAGAGTCTCGGGATCGGCTTTATTGAATGGGCGCATCCGTTCGTGCTGTACCTTCTGTTAGCACGCTTGATTTATTCTCATCCTTGTTTGTTTAAGCTTTCCGTACCTCGAAAACTAGCTGCACGGCGACGGTATGCATTGAGTTGGATGTGGAATCTTCGCCAAGATAGACAGCGCCACAAGCCATGATCGCGAGCAAGAGGGGTGCTATATTGAGCCATTAGTCAGAGCCTCTTACTTATCCATTAATTGGAGTATTACTAACACGGTGTTGTGGCGATATCAAATGTTGGTTGATGTATAATCGGTATATGTGCAGCGAAGTGCTCGAAAAAGGCTTTGACGAAGCGCCTTACGGCGTATTTGGAAGGGAATCGGAGAGAGGCGAGTATATGGACCGGGTATTTGGTCAGATTGGCCCAAGCATTCTCGCAGTTATCGTCTGCAAGTAGATTACGTCCGGCAGCAGTATCGACAGGCCCAGAGGTAGGGACGCTTGGTTTTGGCGGTTGCAAGACTGAGATCGGAAGCTCCGGCGGATTGCCGCCTGGTATCTCGTTGAGAAAGCCCTGGGCCAGAAGGGCGTCGAGGTCGAACATTTCTGAGATATTGCTGTTGACGAGCTCGGGGTCCATGAATGCAGGATTAAATACTAGAGGGCTCCCTGAGAGGTAAGCAGAAAATATGCCAGGGTGCTCTAGGATGAGGTTATCGATCGAGTTCGCTTGGCTGCTCTGGGATCCGTCCATATCGTTATTGGCTGGCGACTCGTCTTGTTCCTGAATTGCGTCGTCAACTCCCTCAGAATGGTGATCGTGTTCTCCTCGCTCGGTCGTCGAAGCAGGTGATGCTCGTGTGGTGTTGTTCTTGCGTACCCTCCCAGATGCCCCGGGATGGGAATTGTTGCGACGCCTACCTCGGAAGCCGGAGGATTTTCTGTTGGCGAGCCCGTGGTGGAAGTTTTTCGTATGGCGGACGATTACATCTTTGCGAGAAGAGGTCAGTGAGCAATAGAGACAGTTGTATGGCTTCTCGCTTCCATCTACACACAGGGTGAAGGGTTAGCTAGTGGTGAATAAATAGAAGAATAGAGGAGTGACTTGCGCGTTAGCTCGTGACGTCGTAAATGAGCCAGGCGATTAAATTTGGCATTGCATTGATCGCAGGAGAAGCCGTAGCTTTCTTTGGAAGAGGTCTTGTTTACCTCTTCACGAGTATTCTGCTGCGTGGTGGTGGTGGTTTGGCACGACATCTCGCAAGTCCATTGAAGGGAAGGGGAAGCAGGGTGTAAGAAAGGATGTGATTAGGGAGGGGGAGACAGATTTCGGGAGTAACAAGGTGCCATGGGGGGTTGACAAATCCGAGCTGAAAGAAAATGCGGGGAACGAGACTGATTGCGGGGGAGGATCTTGTTAAGTCACGGGACCGGGATCCCGTCACCCCGCTTTTGGCCTCAACACCATAACCTTCATCAATTGAATTACTTAAAAAGTCGATATAATACCTTGATTTTCATCCAATTTAGACCCACAATGCCTTCTTATACAGAAGAAGATATGCTTAAAGTGATTAAGCTTGTTCAAAACAGCCAATCACAAGTCAAAGCTGCCAAACAAGCTTCCGTACCCCGTTCAAGCTTACGAGACCGACTTAAAGGCATTATGCCTCGAAATAAAGCTCATCCGGATCAACAGCGGCTCGGCCCGACCGTTGAAGAGGATCTTATCAATTGGCTACGGCTTCAAGATACCCTTTGTACGCCGTTAACGCATTTCCAAGTCAGGCAACTTGTCATCCGGATTTTAAGCTTACAAGGCGATTATAATCCCCTCGGCAAGCATTGGGTTACCCGATTTCTCGCACGCGCAGAACGAATCAGAACACTCAAAGCAATTAGAGTTGAATATAAGCGTATTGAAGGATCCAAGGCAACTATCATCCGGACTTGGTTTCACCAATTGAAGGATCCCGAGATTATAATTATCCGCGGCTGTAACCGTTGGAATATGGATGAAACCGGCATCTTCCAAGGGGTCGGTATTAACGGCTTAGTTATTGGCCAATCAGAGAAGAGAAAGACCTTGAAGAAGAGCCCCCATAGGCGCAGCTGGGTGACTGTAACAGAAGCTATATCAGGGCTGCCGTCAGATCAGATTAACAATCAGATATATCAATCAATTCAATCAATTCAGATCAAATACGGTATCCCAACAGATCAATCAATTCAGACACAAGCATCTGTGCATCTGATATATCTGATATCCTTAGAAAGGAAGATGGCTACCCTAGAACTGTCGGATCATCCATATTTTCCGGTCCTCAGAGTGGGGCACTTCCCTAACAAGCAGTGATGCTACAGGGTGGAGTCAAGCCGATTGGCTGGCTTTGAACCTCAGCCCGCTGAGGGCTCGGTTGGAGAGCAATCTACAGGCAGATGAATTGGTTAAGTTGCCCCTTTTTCCTACCTCTTGCCCCAGTACGACACAGACTTAGCCAGAGAAGCCAACACATCCTTCAATGTTTGGAAGCTTATCTTGGCTGATGGGTTTCAATCTGTTGAAGCCCCTGCTGATTGCAACATACAATGTCGGGAGACCGCTATAAAAGGCAGCCTCGCTAGTAGCCCGTCGTCATCGCCGCCACCACCCGCATTTCCTCGTCTCGGATCCCGGTCTAAGGCCATCGCTAAGCAGTGTGATGCGGCTTTAACTTTGGCCTCAACTGCCGATTCGTCCGTTGACAGGGTTGAAAGCCACTCCACTCAATCCACTGGCAGCTCGAGTGGAGTGGGTAGATCATAATCCACTGAATATCTCAGCATAGTGGATCCACTGTGAGCTATCGTGGATTGGGTGGATTGGGTGGATTGGCAAGTGCCTCTATGCTTGATGCCATGATGGTGACGCTATTCCCGAAGCCCTTGCCCACGTAGGTCCCTTATTCCAACTTCCGAGTGAGACCTTATCCCCAACAGGCTCCCATCTCGTCTTGAACGCCCACCACCTGAGTGAGCCACTTTGTTGCCCATCCTTCAAGCTGTTGATCCGACATCTGAGCTAATTCGAGGCCGACTTTTTCTTCGTCTACCGAGATAAAGAAGGGATCTAATTCATGAATAATACCAGCCCTCAGCCATGAACGCAATACCTGGCACATCCCGATAATCTGGGCTTCAAGTTGGTGGCGCAGAGGGTTCACCATCCGACCTGCTGCTGAGAAAAGACGCTCGCACTCAGCAGACATTGGTTGTATCGTTAGAAAATCAAGCGCCATTCGCGATAAGTTTGGATACTTGAATCGCTTCTCGTGCCAGTAAGCGAGAGGATCGTTGATGGAGCCATCACCACTTTCGCAGTGCGTAATCCAATGCAGGTATTCGTCTTCGCCTGGCGTGAGGCCACCATGACCTGCTTCTGGCGCTGTGTAGCGGTTTCGTTTAAGGTATTCCTGAAACGGATTGTCCGAAGTCTTCCGCTGCTTGGGAACTGGCTCAACGGCTGGTGGCTCCTGTCCAGGCAACGCGGCCTCCCGATACTCAAAACGCCAGACATCGTGAACCATGTTTTTCGCCTCGTCAATCAACTCAGGGCGGTCAGTCCAGTTGCGTTCAAACCATTTCCATCGGTATGCCGGATGGAGCGCCAGGCCAGCGTAGTAGATGGGCGTCTCGCTCAATATCTCATAGTACTCATTCAACTTCTGCCAGCCCAAATTGATGTTGATCCTGAAGTGTTCAGTATCAGGGAAGTCCTTCGCGATATCCTTAAAACGTTCAAGTTGCTCGAGAAGAAATTCAAAGCCTTGAATAACGTCCCAAATATTGCCATATGACCCAGTCCACCCACGCTTCCGCTTGCGGATCTGGCCGTCGCCTTCTAGCATTTTGATCGTGGCTTCGTAGTAACTAAGGATTTGCGCAAATATTTCGACCACCTCCCAGTCCTTATCGGATAGCTGGTTCTCTGGCTGGCAAATAAAGGGCAATGTGAGTGACTTCTTAGGACCGCCCCTCTTGGCCTTGTTCTGTTGTTCGAAGTCGATTCGATGGTGGGCAATGAGTCGTTCGATATAGTCGCGAAGCAGTAGAGCTCGTCGTACCATGTATAACTGTGACAGCCATCTCGTATCGTTGTCCAAAATAACATCTAATGGCTTTCTGGCGTTGAGTTTTGGGTCAGATGATTTGTTAAAGGCTTCTTGTTGGATGTTGCGAAGCATGCCAGTCAACAAGTCAGATCTGTGGATAGCTACCACAAGATTGTGCAGTTTGCCTGCTGGCCCCTTCTTGCGCCAAATCAAATGTTCTGCTTCGGTAAGAGGCCCTACGCCTGATATCCGCCGCTCAAAAGCGTCAGCATCGTGCCCAAATAGAAGGGCTTTGGCGGAGAGGTTCAAGGTATGCCCAAAACAGCGCCCTCGCCTGCGGGCCCCAACGAAGCCGAGCTCTCCACCAATAATCTCCATAGCGGTATCATTGTTTTTCGCGTTGTCAAGCGTGAAATAGCCAATCTTGTCTTGGATCTGATACGATTCAATTACGTCGAGGATTTCTGCGGCGATATTAGGCCCCGTGTGCCTGGCGCTAACTTCGGGGAGCCCAAGCGTAATCTTGCAAGGCTTGTTGTTTTCGTCCCTAAAGAAGCAACAGATGCCATATAGGGCGTATCGGTTTCCAGACCGCCAGCCGTCGAAGGAGATGTGGATAAGGCCAGGCGCCTTGCCCAAGACCTCTATCACCTTCTGCTTGTGTTGTTCGAACGCGGCGACGATCTTTTCTCGAACAGTTGTGTGGGTAATATTGGCTTTACGTGCCGAAACTGACGGGTTCAAGTAACCGAAGATAGCATGGAGTTCTGCCTCCTCGGCAATTGAAAAGGAGTGATTCTTGGCCACGATCCAATCGATCAGAAGCCTCCGGAAGTGTTCCTTGTCGAAGCGTTTGATGAAGTCATTCGCAATCGCTTGTTCTCGGGGGTCGTGTAGATCGAGCTTCATGGATTCAGCGAGAGTCCGCTGCCCCGGAGGCTTTCTGCCCTTAGAATTCGCCTTCTTTTCAGCAGTTCCTTGGGTCATTCCAGGCGGAGCGCGGATCCCGTGGTCGTTGAACAGATGATTGTACGCGTTATGAATACCATCAGCTTCGAAATGACGTGGATGTGGATTATTCTTGCGAATGCACGCTCGGCATATCCATCTGCGGGCGTCTTCCTTTTGGATGTCATATCCAAATTGCCAGGCCCAGCAACGCGTCTCCCTGGCTCGCTCAGAGAACGTCCAGCCTGGGAAATGCCTCCAGAGCGTACGTTCGTACTGTTCATCGCTTACGGAAGAGGTCCTTAGAGTCGAGACAGGGGTCGAGGTTGAACGGGTAGGATACGGCGTCGGGCAGGGTGTTGATTCGGCAGCGGACCCGAAGCCGTTGTCGGAAATGTCGAAGCAGGAATCAGGCGAGGTCATGGTAAAATAATCTCTTTGTCATGTCGAAATCGCAAAACATGGTGCAGGTGATGGGTCAACAACAGGTCGTCAGGTCAGCGCGAATGACGCGTCCAACGCGACCAGTTGGCACAATATGCCCTTATCCTGCAGATGTTTCAGATACTTGCCTTTCGAGCCAATTTGATGTGGACGAGCACGTAGCGAGTGCCATGTTGGGGTCGGGTATTAGATAAGTCCCTAACATCCTTCACATCACGAGCTTGACGCGATTAGTATCGCTTGCAATTTTTCGCGCAGTATTGAGATATTGAGGGATCTGGACGCGTTTTTTGAATCAGCTTGCCGGCAGTTATTTAATGGTATAATTGTTGTATTATAAATCCAAAGTATGGACAGTCGAACTTGATATTTGCCGGATATGTTGTTGAGGAAAATGTACACTTATTGATGGCCCTCATAACGATATGCACTCACGGAGCAAATCTTAAGTATACCAATCGAGACTTACGTCATCCCAATGAGAAAGCATAGGACATTCGAATAGTGTTTCCTATATTGTATGTATTCTAAAATTGCGCTGTTCAGAAGCTTCATGGTGTTTTTGACATAGGGTAGCAACATTGCAAAGATTATGGGGCACATCAGCCTCTGTTAAAGGCATTCTGCCAAAATATATGGGCGCCCTTAACTACCCCACTTATAATCCACCCAAATCCACCCAATCCATCCACGACATTGCCGAGTGGATTCGGTGGATTAGCCAATCCACTGGGATTTTGCCAGTGGAGTGGACAGTGGAATCCACGAGTGGATCCACTACGTGGATTGGGTGGAGTGGCTTTCAACCTTGGTGAAAGTATATTTTATGAAACTTGATTGTTCATTATTGAGATGAGAGTTCTTCTCCGGTTTATATCTCTAGATGGTTTCATCTAGGACTTTGAACTTTAAATCTAGGACTTTCAGACTAACAGTCTAAACCCTGAAAGGAAGGGGGATCCCCGGATTTTCCAACAGCTTCACGCAGCTGTGGCCCTCAATTCCTGTCTTCAAGATGAGTCAATGACAGTTGATCCAGGATATAACTTGGACTCCTTCCGGGAGGAAATTAGATCTTTGGCTCTTCGGATGAAAGACCTCTCAGATCGAAGTAGAATCTGTCCTAAGGGGCATCAAATACTTGACCATTTACAGTATGTTACTCTCCAGCACTTGGTCCTCTTGAACTAATTGAATGTCGGCTATAGAACTCATAGCAGGGGCAGGAAACGCCCTGATAACGGGCACAAAAACTCAGCTTGGAAACCTGTTCGGAGATTGGGCCGATATTCGGGAATGGCTAGACACTGACATGATCAATTGGGTATGCATGCTTCTTCAACAATTCAGCCCTATGCTAACATTTTCAGGACTTAGAGGAAGGCTTTAACTAAGTAGTTCCTCATACAAGTATCTAGTTAAATAAAACTGTGTAGTGTGAGATCATCCTAAGTAAGCCCTACATCATTATGGCAGCCCTAGTTTCAGGTGTTAAAGGACTTTCATGCGTCTTGATTGAGCTGTTGCCCCTGTATTCCTCTTTCGCTTGAAAGAGGACACTCAATGTAACTGCCGCGGCCCCACTCTTAGCGACAGGGCTGGTGCTTGATGGCCTGATTGGTTCTTTGCTTCCAACATTGTACTCGAGATTGCGAGCTTCGCCTGTGGGGTTCAGGGGCGTCTCGACGTGCACCGCATCATCAGCTTGTAACTGATCGAGGTCCTTCAGGGTGAGCTTCTTCATCCCGTTGAGCTTCTCCATGACGTCCAAAACTCCGTGAATGCCGTGGTAGCTATCTCCGATGAAGACGCGCTTGGGGTTCAGGAAAATGATCATACAGAGGAAAACAGAGAGACCGGACTTGTAGGAGATGACCTCTCCGCCAAAGAGATTGCGTAAGGGGACCTCAAACGGTTAGAGTTGGGCGCCGACCCGCGAGCGTAAACGTGCGAGTCAAACGGCGCATTGGGCTTTCACACAGGGTTAGTAAAGTCTCGGGGGAAAGCAAGGTCTAGCACATACATCATTGTTAACCATTGGGACGAGGTTGTCAGGGTCCCCCGCGTATCCGTAATAGACGACCACGTGCATGGCCGGCGCGATGGCAGGGCCTTTTGGAGGGCCTCGGCTGCCAACACGAAGCTGTCGGGCTTGCCGTTGGTCTCATTGGAAGCCATTCTGGTTGAGTCTTGAGGAAGAATGAGAAGCCGGGAATGGAACAAAGGCGTCTCGAAACTTGAGCAGACTGTATGTTGACTGCCGTGACGTAGTCGTCCCAGGATATTCAGCCAGAATTATTACGAAGAGTGGTCAGAGCACGGATATCGACGACGGTTCTCAAGCCTCAACATCCGATGGCCGTGGGGTGCTTGTGGAGCAACGACAGAAGGCAACAAAAGACACGAACACTGAGTCAGGAAATTGTTACGTGGCCCCGTACATAGCTTTGGAACAAGGGGAAAGTCCAGCTGGGCATTTCCCATCATGCCATATCGTGCCATAGTGGGAATTGGCGTCGAGCAAAGGGCGTCAGCCAGAACCCCTTAGTCAATGTCACCTCAGGTGAACCAACTCAACCTCAATCATGTGAAGCACTGGACCACCCGTAAGACGTAATGCAGCTGGAAAGGTTCAGGAAAACTTGTCAGCGGGCGCCAGAGATAGAGTACCCTATTGTCAAAGCTCCTGCGCCAGCCCCCCACACTAGGCGCCTTTTAGTCAAGATTGTCAACTCCAAGGCGTTTTCACTCCACATGAATCGTCCTATCTCCTACGGCAACATCGGCAACATCGGCAACATCGGCGTCCGGCAAAGTGCCCGCCAAGGGCCGCGGCGGAGTGGATGATCATAGGCATAGTATGACCTCAACTGGTCACCTCAATCAACATGATTCATTTCGTCGTTGTAAGCAGCAGCAACTGTCGGGATTTTTATCACCTTGACAGCTTCGTCACAAGAAAAACGCTGTATCGGCTTGGCTTCTGACTTCTTAGAAGACGGCCTCTTCCTCCTTCGATCAACTCGCTCGTTGCCCGTGAACAGTAGTCAGGAACAACACAAGGCAGCTATCTTTCCAAGCTATCTGGTAGACCTAGAAGTATGGCACATACACAAATTAATAGGGATCTCACATATAAAAAGTGTCTGAAGCTATACCTGATTGTCAGGGGTTGGGATCACCTTGACTTGGTTAAGCTCGTAGCTGATTTTGGCCCGCCCCCCCCATCAGCCTTCTTATCTTGTTGTAGCTCCTTATGGATGCCACAGTCAGGGCGAGCCGTGCCTGTGGCCCCATAGCCATGCTTGCGAAGGCTGCGGAAGAGATCTGACGACGAGAAGAGGTTATCCACAAAGACGTGATATGTCGCTCTTGGCAGCGTATTTGCCAGGGCAACAACGACGCCCTGGGTCGAGTTCAAGGCGATAGGCCTGTCTTCTATAGCAGGTATCTTCCTCGTGGCCGTGGCTCGGCCTCGTGTGGATGACGTCGGTAGGGGAAGTTCAACGCCAACGGCGCCGTATTTTGCTTCTTTGATATGCCATAGCCACCGGATAAAGAAAGTCCGTTGAGCGATAACCCAGATCTTGAACCCTAGGGGGTCCGGCTTACCTTTGACAAGTGTTATCTCATTTGCAGACATCCCAACAATGAATAAATACATAATATCGCCTTATTCTTATGTATTCATAGTCAAGCCCTTATATTCTTATCTATTCTTAAGTTTATGAATTATTCCTAATATAAGCTTGAGGGCCCACTTGTATCGTCGTTGTCGCTGGGGACTTCCATGACCCCGTTATGTACTGCCACATAGACTTTGCAGATCAAGCCTTTCTTCACCCAATATCTCAGGCATTGAATTTTCTCGACAGTATCAGCCGAGAGCCGTGCCCTGTCTCATGAAATTGTCCGTCGTGCGCATGAGAATACCCGTTCCGGGTCGTCTGATATCGCTGGTACACTGAGTACGTCAATGGCCAATTGATGTAAACGTGGATACTCAATCTTCTGTTCTTCTCGGCACCACCGTTCAAGAGGCGTGCTTGTCGTCATTGGTCTTGGCGGAGAATTGATGAACTTTTCGAATTCATCCTCATTTCCTAGTTCGTCCGAGACACTCATTGGCTGCTTGACGCGCTCGTACGGGGTTACTTCTCGTCGCTCGTTATCATCCAGCCGCGCCGCGGACCCCAACGGCAGTGGTCGGTCGTTGCGGTGCACGGCTGCAATCAACATGAAACACGCTCGTGTAAGCAAGCGTAGTGAGGGTATCCCTGTGAGGAGGGAGGTGGCGGATCCATATTCTTAAGAATATAAGAATTATGTATTTATTGGCAGCCTCTATATTCTTATCCATATGCATAAGCTTAAGAATGAATATGCTCTTAAGAATGGATATATAGTCATTACTGGGGTGTCTGCTGTAGATGTCTGCCAGTAGGTTGGCACGGGTGAGACTTGGAGTATTTAGCCGTGATCAAGGCGCAAAGTATAAATTCTCTACTGCTTTCTACATTTGTGAGATGATTTTCAACAGATCCCCTGTAACACCCATTGCAGTAACCTGTCCTCCAGCACCTGCACCTCTAATCGTCAACGGCATCTTTCCATAGCGTTTAGTGTAGAAACTAATGATGTTATCGCTGCCTTGAAGCGTAGCAATTGGATGAGTAGGTTCGAACAACTCAAGGCCAACCTTGGCTTGTCCAGTTGTCACATCGACACTACCAATGTAACGAATAACCTTCCCAGCCTTTTCAGCGACCTTCTTGTGCTCTTCCATCACCGAGTCAAACTCAGGAAGACGTTTTAGGAACTCCGAGGTATCGGTGATGCCTTCTAGTTCCTGTGGAATCAAGCTCTGGACTGGGAATGCCGCGGGTGACTCAATAGGCAGGCCAGCCAATCGCCCTAAGATCGTGATTTTACGAGCCACATCGAGGCCGTTGAGGTCATCCCGAGGATCAGGCTCAGTGTAACCAAGCTCTTTAGCCTTGATAACTTCAGTTGACCATGCCCCACCGTTTCCTGAGGTGGGGGCAAACGAGTTGAATAGAAAAGATAATGTGCCACTAAAGACTCCTTCAATTCGAGTCACCTCGTCGCCAGTGTTGACAAGGTTATTGATCGTTGAGATGATAGGCATTCCAGCACCGACGGAAGATTCGTGATAGACGAAGGGACCGATAGGTGTAGTTGCATCAAAAATCCCTCGCCATAACTTATAGTCCCCAGAGAAAGCCTTCTTGTTAGGGGTGATGATGCTTATGCCACGTTTTAAGAAGGAGGGATAAGCTGAAGCGACTGCCTGAGAGCTTGTATTGTCTGCCACGATGACCTTGTGGGGCGCTCCGGATAGGTAGTTGATAATCTTGTCCAGGGAGGGAGGACCACGGCCTTGTGTTTGCAAAGTCTCAAGAGCCAAGTCAATGTCCAGTTCCGAGTAATCGTCATGATATAAAGCTCGATCGATGTCCGCAATGTAGCATAGCTTCAGGCGAGTGTTTTTTTGATTCTTAGTAAGCCATGCAAGCTGCTCGACAAAGACGGAGCCAACGCCTCCAGCGCCTGTTGTGTGTCTGTTAGTTCCAATCTATAGGGCGAGTTGATTTTGGTAACGACTGACCGATGACTGCAATGCAGACCTCTTTCTGTGTGGATGCCATCAGGGTGTACAAGTACTGCTTGTTGTTTACATCTTCAATCCAGATCACCGGCTGCTCTTATATGTAATACCAGTCGACCGCAGGGCCGGTTTTCGGCGCCAATGACATCTGCGCCCTACGAACGATTACTCGCTACTCGAAAACATGTCTTTGGGCTCTTCGGTCTTCCGCGGAAAGACCATCACGTTGTGTTGTCCACTTAGTAGCACAATGTGAAAAAATTCTCACATAGCCCGAAGCGATCAGTCAGATTCTCCAGTGATCCGACAGACAATCCACTCTGAGTAATCTAAACGTGACATAACACTCGGCATGTACTTTCCTGGAACTAACTAGTAAAGCCAGTCGCTCAATTGATTTCAAAGCCCTCCTCGTTGTAGTAATCAAAACATGACATGTCCCCACAACGTTAGTTCGGGCTCAGAGGGTCATCCAATCGGATCGACCCTTCATCCCGAGCCTAACTATCAGCGGGGAACTGGCCTAGTAATGTGGCCAGACAACTTATGATCTAACGTCAGAATTGTGATTGAGTCTCGGGACGTTATCGGACCTGTGCAGAATTGCAACTTAGTACCTAGTTGATGTTGAGTCTTAACGAGCTATAGATATATAGGCCTAGCACGTCTCTAATCATGCCTTGCTCAACAAACAGATCAAGCTGCTTCACTTGCCCAGCATGTCTACCAAGCTACCATTCACTGTAAGATGATCGTTCCTGGAACCGAATTACGCCGCTGATCGTTTGATAGCTTGATGACCCATCCCTCTTCCACGAGGCTTCACTCTTGAACGGAGAATGGGTTCAAGCCAAATCTGGAGACAAGTTCGATGTCGAAGGTAGTTAACTTCCTATCATGATGACATGACCCGGTGGCACTAACATGAACCTTTTGGCAGACCCTGGATCTCGCAAAGTGTGGGCATCTTGTGCCAACAACGACGTCGCCGATGTAGACCAATACGTTGAGACGTCGCAAACAGCGTTTGAAAGCTATCGTTTCATCAACCCACGTCAACGGGCCAAGATCCTGCTTAAATGGCACGAACTGATCACTGTTGCACGCGAAGATATCGCCAAAATCCTCGTTTTTGAAACCGGCAAGCCATGGGTAGAGGCTGTTGGGGAGATCGATTACGCACTCGGTTTCGCTTGGTGGTTCGCAGGTGAAGCTGAGAGAGTGCGAGGTTCTGTTGCGATTCCCTCCGTGTCCAACCGCCGTACATTTGTTATAAAGCAGCCTATTGGAGTGTGCGTTGCTCTTGTTCCTTGGAACTTCCCCGTTGCTATGATTATCAGAAAGGTAGCTGCAGCCTTGGCAGCGGGATGCTCTATGATTATCAAGCCCTCGCCCGAAACCCCTTTAAGCGTCATGGCTCTGGCCGATCTTGCCCTTCGTGCAGGTGTGCCGCCTGGCGTGATCAACGTCATCTCTACTGATAACGACAACACTCCTTCTGTCAGCGAGAGGCTCTGTAAGCACCCGCTTGTGCGCAAAGTCACTTTCACTGGAAGTACTAGCGTTGGAAGCATTGTCGCGAAGCACTGTGCCGAGGGCGGCCTGAAGAAGGTGACGATGGAATTGGGAGGGAATTGCCCGTTTATCGTGTTTGATGACGGCGATTTAGACCGAGCTGTCGCTGCTCTGATGATTCTCAAGTGGCGCACTGCTGGCCAGGCATGCACACATGCCAACCGGGTTTACGTACAGAGCGGCGTCTTTGACAAGTTTGCTAAGCTGATGACTGAAGCCACCGCAACGATCAACGTCGGTCATGGTATTGAAAAGGACACGACGATGGGTCCCTTGACTACGAGTCGCCAGGTCGAAAAACTCAAGAAACACGTGTCTGATGCTGTTGGGAAAGGGGGCAAGCTCCTTTGTGGAGGCAATCAGCCTAGCATCAACGGCTACTTTTTCGAGCCAACTATTATCTCGAATATGACCAAGGATATGTTGACAACTAACGAAGAGGTATTTGGGCCTTTGCTGGGCCTATACAAGTTTGAGACGGAAGAAGAGGTAGTCAAGCTAGCTAATGATACGTCCATGGGTCTAGCTTCGTACTTCTTCACCAGGGATGTTAGCCGAACGTGGCGATTACTGGAAAGTCTTGAAGCTGGAATGATTGGCATGAATACTGGTAAGTTAACTCAACATTCCCCTTTTGTTTCGTCTAGTTATCTCTATATGCAACTGACAATTGCTTTAAGGCAACGCATCCTGTGCCGAGTCACCATTTGGTGGAATGAAACAATCGGGTTATGGGAAAGAAGCTGGCAAGGATGTTGCAATTGAAGAGTACTTGGTGTCTAAGACTGGCACTTTGACCGTGGAGGGAGTACCAATGTTGTGAGAGTTGGTTTATTGTAGCAAAGTGGAATAGTCTCAAGAACTAAGCAATAATCCACAAAAGAATTGTGCTCATCGTCATGGCAGTGGCCGAAAGAAGTCAATATGAGGGAGTATGTCGATAGCATAGCAGTTTCATATTTATATCCTCTCGGATGATTAAAGGAAAGGTATATAATAATATCAAGCTTCATAGTTAATGCTTCTATGTTAAATGAAACTGGAGAAATAAATAATCTGATAGTTAATATCTCGGGAACATTGAGGCTCGAAAGTAACTTTATTATTATAAGTAAGACTGCTTACTATCTAGAAATTGTTTTTAAGAGCCTAGCGATATATTAGCACTCAGCATACAGACATCCCAGTACCGGTAATGAATATATATCCATTCTTAACAGCATAACGTACACGATAAGCAAACGGGCTAGATAAGTGAACCGGCCAAAAATTTCAACCTATAAATAAGATATCGTAATAAAAACACTACAAACTATCTAATTAATTAAAATTAGTTACTATACTCTTTCCCTGAGGCCTGAATTCCTTCCTGACAGGTCCTTGCATTATGTCTAGTCTTCCCGCAAGCCCTACAGCGCCGAACCCTCGGTCGCGCCGAACTTCCTTGACAACCACTTTTCGATGATTCGGCCACTACTTGCGCATCTACATCCATCTGATCAATCAGATCCTGACTATTCCCTATAGTCATCTTCCCCCTATTCTGTAGGCGGGTTCTTTTTGCCCTACGCCGCCGGCTAAGTGTCTCATTCGCCTGTCGAGGGTCTCGTATCTTTGCCCTCAATAAAGCAACCTCATGCATAACTGCCACTGTTGCTTTGGTGTTAGACTTAACGGCGTTTATAATTGACTCTGGTGAGCTGCTGTTATGTCTTCTGATTCGATTTTGAAGGTATTTAGACTGAGACTGGGCCTCGAGTGGTGTCTTAGGGGTCCTTGAAGTCCACAGGGTCGAGGGTTCAGTAACCTCCTCGGGAGGTGTTGGAGTCCGTAGCTGCACATCAAGCTTTGAGATCATACTTTCAAGGTCAAAGGGAGCAAGCCCAGCTCCTTTAAAACCTCCCTTGATATTTTGTTCAGTCATAGCAGCTTGAAAAGCGGCATAAAAGGCCGGGAAGAACTCGGTCTTAGAAATATAGTTTATAGAGCATCTGATCAGATGCTCTATTTCTCGCCCATATGCCTTTTTTTAGCGGCCCGAAGCACCCGACGTCAAGAGGCTAAAGCAGGTGGGAAGAATGAGGTGGCATACAGAGTGTAATGATATTGTTCTCCTCACAATATATCTCAAAGTCGGCCGAGTGGTGGTTTTCGTGACCATCAAGGATCAGAAGACGATAGGGACCAGTTGATTGGTTAGTTGTAGACCGATCAAAGTTCTTTAGCCACACGAGACCCAGCTTGTTATCTGTCCAGCCATTTTGGGTCGTAGCAATAGCCCAAGTGGCCAGGAGGTTGCTTTCTCGGTACCAATTGGCAAGGTGATATTGGCCTGCAACCGCGATGAATGGATCGATTGCCTGACCTTCTGCATTAATTGCTTAAATCGCTGTAACCCATTCCCGATTTCCAGGCTGGACTGATTTTGGTCTTCTACGCCTCTCTAAGCCGGTGATAACGCCTACAACAACGACACAGTGTTGCAAGCCGTAGCCAAAGCCTGTGGTTTCAATGCCGCCCACCGCCGACTCTGCTGTAACGGTCATGTCATCAATCCGGCAGTGCAGGCGTTCCTGTTCGGTAAGAATAAGGACGCTTCTGGTAACTAATTAATCGCTGAATCATTAATTAGTCATTGAATCCAAGGGCCGGTTCCAATAATTAATCTGAATCCGACCTTGGATTCAGGTTAATTGATTAATTACATCAGTGGATAACCCCAGCGCCTTTTGTGCCTTTGATATGCTGGATGGTGAAGGGGGCGGAGTTCCTATACCTAGCTAGCTCAGCACGTCTTTTGCTCCAGTAGGAAATTTGGCTTCGTTACAGCCACCGAGACGAAAAATACACATACATACATACATTGCCTATACGTTGTAGGTGCGATGGCGTGTCTTCCATTCATAGGAGCTTTAATACAGCAGGTGATACACTCTCCTCACCGGACGAATGGGTTTTTCTGCCCTCTATTAGCCCCTTTTAGCAAAAATATTTTAAGCCCCGATTCAATTGGGGGACTTAGATGGTGGTTGTTTACACGGTGCTGGTGTTACGTGGTCAACAATTCCAGTAATAGGAATGCATTCTTCTTTTGCTGGAATAATGTATTCAGTTAACGTGCATCATAAGCATGTGAGCCAGACAGGTATGTGAGCCACTATTGTAACGGCTGCACCTAACCATTACGCCATGAGGCAAAAGATTGGCTAATAACTGCTATTGTAACAATTACAGTGGTGCATACAGCCGCTTATAGAAGCCTTACAGCGCTGTTACGGGCACGAATTGTAACAACTATGACCCTCACCTTAAAAGCTGTTTATTAAACTTTTCTCAGAACGTCAATTTAGCTCTAAAATAACAAGAAAATATAATACAATACATTTAACTATTATATCCTTATATGTTATATCCATAGAAATTATAACTAAGTTAGTTCTTTTCTTTATAAAGTTAAATGAGAAACTGTATTTACACTGTACAAAACATTGTATTTCCAAGTTTTCTATAGAAACCAAAGTTGATATAAGTCTTTCAAAAATATATTCTAGTATAGTTAAGCATATTAAGCTTAAAAATACTTTTTATACATTTTTAGCTATTTTATTTGGGACTTTAAGCTCCATAGGGTAGGCTGTTTTTATACTTTACAGTATAGTGGCTCATATACTTGTCTGGCTCACATGCTTATGCACGTTACGTCGTAGGTTTTTTGAAAGTAGAAGGGTAATTGAAGAGCTAACTTAGCACTTTGGAAAACAGTCTACATCCATTTCATAGTGTTATACGGATTCGTTAGCTTTGATGCACGAGCACGCCTTGTGACAAGAGGAGAGATCCGGTGTTGAGAGTATAAAACTTGAATCAATTTGCATCTATCTAGCCTTTCTTCCAGCCCAGAGTACTCGATGAGTGAATTGACATGTCATTCTTCAACTGCACATCTTCTTCTCTTGGCAGAACTGATTTCTTTCGTTACGAGACCTGCATCTCACAATTTTGATGCTATCTGCTCTGTGGCACTTTTATGGCTCGCCCCTCCAGATTCTTGAAGTAATTTGTCAACTAGAGCGCTGACCTCGATAAGTTCTTCATCATCAAACGGCCGCCCTACGATCTGTATGGTGCTTGGCTGGTTGACGAAAATGTTCGGATCGTCTATAATGTATATCAGTAAAGCATATTCGCTGGTAAGTAGCAGAGTGCCAGAAACGTACACATTGCATAATTTTGCTGGTCATAAGGATTTGTATCCAGGGGCTTGTAGTATGCTTCTCGTGGGTCAAGTTCAGGGCTAATCCTGAAGTTTGCGATAGGAATCACCGTAGATGGATAGTCGAGAAGATTCCACATTGATGTATATCCCCACCATGCGTTGAAGTCATGAGGGATGCCGGTGGAAGGGGCAGGTGGGCAGATAAGTGCATCGATGGGGCGTCCAGTGCAGGTTATATCCTTGGTCTTATCCCAAGCCTCAGCAAAAATTGTTTTGTAGGCTCTGGTCTGGAGGTTGAGCTAAATTATGTCCTGTCAGCATCATGATTCGTTGCGAGAGTATTTTCATTACCTTCAAAACTTCCGAGGCTGCCAGGGATCTCGCGTTGTAGATTTTTAGAAGGTCAGCAAAGGCTGGCATCAAAGGCTCTCCGGAGACAGCTACCTTCGTTAGAGTATCTGCACCCCCGTCCTGAAAGATAAGGCCATACTGTGATTGTTTTTAGTTTCTCCGCTGTTTATGGCTTATGTCGGTAAATACATACGTAACACTTTGCAAGCTCCCAGCAATCGACTGGAGGGCTGAACTCGACTACTATGATTGGTTAGCCCAGCTTACCAAGAGAAGTATGTTCGATTACAACTCACCTTCGAAGCCGGCGCTCACTAATACTTGTTTTGTATGCTCGATAGCTCTCAGTACAGGAGGCTGTGGCATCACAACGCCGTCCCACTTCATAATACCAACTGAAAGCTTACCCTCAGGCAAGGAAACCTTTCGCCACGGAATGGGAACAGCGTTCGTATCGTACCGATGTTGAGGTTGATGAGAGCCAATAACTTCTGTAAAGAGCCGAACGTCATCAATAGAATGGCAGATCGGTCCTGCGGAGTCCCTGATAGATATCTGGCCAGTCATAGTACCTGCCCATTTCCCTTTAGGAATACGTAGCGACGTAGGGCGAATTGCATAAAGTCCACAAAACGCAGCCGGTGCACGGATTGAGCCGCCTGTATCGGATGGAAGAGCAATAGGAGCTCCCTTCATCGCGACCAAAGCGGCGTCTCCTCCAGAGCTACCGCCCGCACCCAGGCGATTATTGAAGGGGTTCAATGTTCGACCCCAGAGGTTGCTCACTGTCTCCAGGATGAACCCCGTCTGAGGCATGGTGGTTCTACAGTAAAACACAGCACCTGCCGCTCTGAGCGTTTCGATAATGTCGGAAGTGTGATCGTATACCACGCCCTTGCCGACGATGTAACCTCGCGTTGTGACATGACCTTTGAGACCGTAAGTGTCCTAGAGAAAGCTGTCAGATTATGTCGCATTCTGGGAAATTGTATATAGTTCAAGCTTGTACCTTGAGAGCGACAGGTATGCCGTGTAGGGGACCGATAGGATCGCCGCCGTTTTCGAGTATCTCGTCGAGTTCTCTGGCGCGGTGAAGTCCCTCCTCGTAGAACCAATCCGTCAAGCAGTTTGCCTTGTGGATAGTCAGCAAGAATCTCGAGTTTATTATGTACTGGCTCACTTACCAGTTGATGGGCGATAGCAGCCCGAGCAGCAAAAGCTTCCAAGATCTCGGTGGCCCTCAACGCGCGAGTTCTGATACGTTGGTGGAGCTCTGACACGGTAAGCTCGGTAATCTCAATCTGTCGCTTGCTCAAGATTCCAGAAGTGACCGGAACACGAGAGACGTCAGAATGGCCTGAGTATTGCTTCTGGTCGATCCGCCATCTCTCAGGGATCTTCTGTAGAAGCTCGGCCTGGGCCGCTACCGAGATATCTGTCCACGACATATTTGAGGCTCCGCTCGCTAGTGGCAGCTGATACTTGAGGCTCAAACAGATATTGCCCTTGCAACCCAATTATGTGTGTCAGGATTGTGAAGAACGAGTGGTATGATGTGCTATGGGGATATCGTTCGACTTTGTCAGTAAGGTAGGGCACTCATCTTTATCTGCAACTTAACCTCCAAAGGTAATCCGGAGTTTCGACCATGTAAGGTACCCCTCATTTACCTTTAGAGGTACTAGCCAGTCTAACGACTCGATGGCTTATCAAGACAGCCGGACATCTTTTCGGGTTATCGGACCAAGGACAACGAAAAGAGCCGGCATTCAACTTTTTTTTCGGGTACTTTACGCCTGTGTGACACCCCGAAACTGTTTATGACCAATAGAATCTCCACTAGATGTCGCATAATGCATGAACCGGCCCGGGAAGGGCCTAGGCCGGACCCGATTTCCACATTCCCTTTATTGGGAGTTTGCTTCAGACTCCGGCCACGTGACGTCCATACCAGGCTAACGGGGTAGACTAGTGAGTGGGCCCGGCATCTCCGGTCCACATTCATACATCTCCGAAAAAAGTAACCGGGGCCTGGACCTCGATAACGATGATGCACGACGACTTGTAGCGACTAACTCACGCACGCTTGTACGTGGCGACTGATAAACAGTTGGTTTCACCTTATCTACATTATCCACCTCTCGTTCCGCCACCACTACCTTGCCCTATCCTCCCCCCATGCTGCCGCCCGCTCTCACAGCTACGCCACGCTATTCGTAACGCACATTGTGGAGTAACAGAACCGCCTGTAAAAAGTGCCGGTGTTCCAAGATGCAGCCCTCAGCTGCAGGATCGTCGGAATTGACGCGGCACGCCTGTGAGCCATGCCGGTGAGTGTATCTCCCTCCCCTGTATCTCTTTGTCACTTCCGCAGACGCGTCTCTCGGGCGTTGTTTCGTCCGTCCCAAATAGTGCTGACACAGGAGCTGCCATATAGAAAAAAGAAAAGCAAATGTACCGGAGAGAAACCTATCTGCTCCTTCTGTCAGCGACTAAAGGCGAATTGCTTTTATCTTCCTCGAAAGCCTAACGCTGCTAGAGGTCATGCTATCTCGAGGGGTTGGAAGCGGTCTGGTCACTCTGGTGTTGTGTAAGTGGCTGAACCACCTTACAAAAGATTAATGGGCAGGTTGACTAATGGTTCACAAGAAGACAGACAGCACAGCCGAACGCCAGGAAAGAACTTCAACATACATCATTGCAGATAGAAGAGCGCCGTCGTTATCTTCCGGAGTACGATTCCCCGTCAATCCCGTAGTCGTCTTGCGGTGCTAAGAAAGCCCAGGCCTCCATCTTTTCATCCCGAAACCGAGGCTCAGACCGACTACCCCGTCACACCAAGTCAAGATGGCATCTCAGGAACACAAGGTTGGGAGCAACCACCGGTAGGACCTGAAAGCACAGAATCAGCTATGTAAGTTGCTTTTCTCATTGGCATTGCAGGGGTACGAGCCAAGGTTCATGGCTCCCATCCCTTCTTAGCTAATATTTCTTTTTTTCGTAGAGCAGAGCCACCTCAAGAAGTACTCGAGTTCTTTGTTGACGTATATGAGGCAAAGCTGCATTTTCAACCGTTACCGTTATTACCTCTTGAAAACTTGACGGATCAACTGCTGTCTGGGCCTCGTTTTCTTCTGTGGAGTTTTATATCGCTCATTCTAACGATAGCCGACCATGAATTTTACCAAGACTCGAAGGAGCTCGTTGCTCGTACAGCTGAGGATGCTGTCATGAGGCTCGCGTTCGAGGGTGTTCCAAAACCCACGGTCATGCAGTCCTTGTGTCTAATAGCGATGAAACACATCAGGAGTAAGTCTTCTTCCCATTCTGACTTACGTTATTGTACTCAACGTCTTAAACAACCTATCCAGCATATCAACCCGCCCGCGCATCGATGACTGTCGGCGCTGCCTCTCGATTATTTACCATACAAAATTCATTCAACGGTGGTGCAAACTGTCCCTTCCAGGGAGATGAGTGTGTATCCCGAGCTTTTTGGAGCATCTGCATATTCGAGAGTCTCTTCTCCTCTTCCGTCCCAGGTTTATTAGATGCTAGGCCTCCTCCCTATCCTGACACTGAAGTACAACCCCCACCGCCTGCGCCTCCAGTCGTGCCCGATCGTCTTCCAACTTTGGAGTCCAACCAAGATATTGGAATCACCGCGTCTTGCATCCGTATTGTTTCAACATGGGGTAAACTGGGGTCATACCTGCATCGCTTGCGACAAGCTGAGGTCGAGAAACCATGGTTACCATCATCAACCCACACAAAGCTGAGTTTAGAATTACTCGAATTCGAAAGTCAGTATAATAGGAAACACCTTCTCAATAACGTGGGCCTCGCAACAAGGACAGCTCTGGAAGTGTCACAGCAGCGTGACTACTGGAATCCCTGGATGACGACTCAGATCGTCTGGCATGCTGCTCAAGCCATCCTAAATCATCCATTCCTCCATCTAGTTGTCCTTCGCTCGCAGGATGAGATCCCCCAGTCTTGTCTCTTCCTTCAGCAAAAGGTCGAGATGGCTCTATACCATGCTGGCTGGCTATTCCGCATCATCCGGATGAGCACCGGTATTATGAGTATATTTGACCCAATGATTGGAGTTGCGGTTGCGGCCACTGCAACGGTACAGTGGCTGTTCCAGTTCTCCGTGGATACAAGAGTAGCACGAAGAGCACAGGACGATCTTTGTTGGTGTGACGAGTTTCTCAGCCACATGGCACTCACATGGCCACACTTTTCTCATAGTGTAAGTTGAGTTGAAGGAGGTTAGCTTCCAGGATTCATTAAACGATTAAGATCTAAAGAAGTTCTTCTATGGAATCAAGATGCGCGCTGACACTCTCCCGTAGCTCATTGTCTTGCGAAAGCTACAAGACCTTGCTGATCATAACCGTCGTGACATCATAAACCAAGATGCCACGATCAAGTTCAAATCAGCATGGATTTGGGAGCTTCTCGATACAGGAATTTGGAAGTCTAGCACCGACGACGTGTCAAGTCTACATGCGGTCGCCGGTATGAGAGATGACTTTGACACAAGCATGTGCCTCAAGAGTCACTTTATCGATCCTTTTCGAGAAGAACAGCACATGTCTCAAGAGCAACAGTCTCTCGACTCGGGCATAAATCACCTTGACTCTCGTTTCATGGGCACAGAGGGTCTCGAGCAGTTTCGCATCGACGAACTGTCCCTCAATTTCTTAAACTCTGCCTTCGAGATATAGCTTAGTTTCAATCTTTTTACGCAGCTGGACTTGGACTTGCCTAATGCATGCTGAGCTTAGTGTGTTGAAGGCAGGCTCTGGAACCGGACCTCGGAGCCCACTTGGGTATTTCACCTAAATACCACAGTAGGCGTTTGTTAATCGTACAATGCACGAACGGCTAAATACACACAATGCCATGCTTCATCTTCCTGGCAAGCTTATATAAATCCCTTTCTTTGTTACAATTCACAATCCTGAATGTGTATTTCTAAGCTGTTGTTTCGTCGCGATGTCATATCACCTAACCTATTTTAGAAACAGGCAAACTTTAGACGCGTCTTCGATGGGCATAAACGTCATTTCAACATTAACTTCAAGCTATGGGAGATAAGACATCTGAGCGGGGACGGAGTGTCTAAGTGGGGACGGAGAATGATAAGAATTGCCTCGGTAGAGAGCAACTTTTAGTACGTACGGCTTGTTCTCCCTCCTGTTAGTCAATCTTCCTTGACTAACATTTTGGGCCAACAGTCATACTGTCTAGATATTAGCCTTCGCGCCAACCTACCACAATAAAGGCCTTTTCAGTTGCACTAAGTGTCTACATACAAGCAATCTAGAACCGTAAGTGCAGCCCCCGTTCATAGGGAAACTTTTCCAATGGTAGCCCATAATTTCGTGACACGAGGATTAGCCGACTAGCCTACTGTGCGCAGTCGTGGTGGTAATTCGACGAATTACAACAAATCTGGCCCGTGCACGTTGCTGGGTTATGCCTTTGCCTTTGAGGAACGAAAAGGTTCTTTCTTCCTCGCCCTGCTTACCCGAGCACGGATCGCGGAGTGGTCCGTGCTAGCCAGCTTCACCACAATTTCTGCGCCACAATCACCTTCGCGCCACAGGAATCAAACAACAACAACCACCGAAAAAAAAAAAAAAACCTGGGGAAAAAACTGGGGCCCCAGCTGGATGTGTATCTCTTCTTTGAGTGGCACAAGGCAACAAAAGGTCACTTGACCCACTTGACCCCACGTACCAGAAGGCTACAAAGGCTTTATATGTAAAGGCAGCTATTAGAGCCTGTACTTCTTTGTAGCTTAGCTACTTCTATAAGAGTATAGCCTCTTTTTTTCCTGACTTTAACTGGCTATTAGCTTTTTATACTTATTCTTATTGGTTATTGGTCTTTTGTATACAAGCTGATCCTGTATTGGCTGAATTAATTCATCTAATTGGCCTGATATCCCTGTCTTGACCGTTTTGTTGCCTTCTGCCACTTAAAGAGATACAGGGTAATCGAGTCAGCAAGACATTGGTTTGTCCTACGACATTCTTAGTGACGTTTGCCGATTTTTTTTTCTTCCTTTTTTGCTAACCAAGGACCCGTTACTTGATACGTCTACTTGAACCTGGTCATGTGACACATAAAGAAAGAAAAAAAAAAACCAGCGATTGAGGACAAGAGCTGTGATTTTCATGCCGACACCAAATCATGGTCTTACAGGAGTCAATTCTTCGTGCATCATTTCCGCACTTTTCGCTCAGGGCATATGACAAATCCACCGCTTGGTCCATGGTTATGAACATGCTGGCTTTCGTTCTTCTTATATCTTATTTCCCACCGGTCGCTTCCTATTTTGACCTCCACGGCGTTGAATGAAAATGGACAGTCTCCCTTCCCTCCACGGTTACACTGCCAAACCATTCTCTTCTTCGCGACCGGGTCTCCTGTGATTCTTGAGAATTTTTGGAATGATCGACAGATACGAATACCGTAGCTTTGTGATCTGGCGAACTCAACGAGCTCTTGTCTCATTTCGTGAAAAGAAGAGTACGTGGTGCCCTCCGGTGGTAGCTTCATGAGTTGCCCTTCCCGTTCGGCTGGTGGTGCGAATGTATCTTGTCTCATTGGCTCGGACTCTGTGAAGTCTCCGTTTCTGTATTAGTCTGGTGCTTAGCTCTACTCCGCAAAACGCTTTGCGGTGACATGTCGAATGCTAACCTGCTACCAAGATTGAATCCCTCTCATGGCCCGCTAGTTCCTGTTGGAGCCGCAGGTCGACAGGCATATATGCACCGTCCCTGATTTCTTTCCCTGTACCATTCATGCCCCTGGTCGAAGAAGGATCTTTTGCGCGCTTGGGTGGCGAGTTGTCCGGACTGCTGCTGAAAGGGTTTCGTCTTTTTGCCAGGTCGACTTTTGCTTTCTGTGGAGAGGACGCCTTCCTCATCACAGTAGCGCCCTCGAGCGTCGCCTTCGATGTGAAGCTGAACTCATCTACGAGCACAACTAGGATATCTTGCCCAGGTTGAAGCTCCTCCTGTAACAGTGCCGGGTTCAGGACACCAACGATGCTGCCTCTTCCGTACATCCACTTCCCAGATGCGAATCCGCCCTCAGGCAAGCCCTTCATCCAATCGACCCGGCTTTTCCAGGGCTGTTGATCGTGTGGCATGTATGCTAGAATGTGAAACATCTGGCCGCCTCTGAATGTCGGGTCCTTGTCACGGGGTGGTACGAGATAGGTGCTGCATTGGATGAAGCCGCAGCATTTTAGCTGATTGTTACTCAACGATCCAGCCTTGAAACGGAACGCCGTGGTGTCGACAGGTCCGTGGAAGGTAGCGCGCGGTGCTATGGTCGGGAGGCAGTCATTGGCAAGCCTGAGAGGCCTTATCGAGATGCTAAAAAGATGTGTCGGTTAGTATTCTGACCTCTGACTTATGGGCCTGTGTCTCTGCTACATTGGTGCTTTCAAACAGGGCATCGACATACGCTTGAACACACATCTGTCCACGAACCTGGGCCAACTTGGCATATGAGTCTTCCCATCCTCCAATAATGGACTCCTCACCGTCCTCGACTCTACGGCGGAAATGTAGCTGATACGGATGGAGCTGGATGTCGAAGAAGAACCACTGGTTTTCCCACTCATCTGCTTGGGGGAAGGGGTACACGTGCATGGAGAGTGGCACGTCGATTCCATCGATCTCATCGAGCACCTCTCCGTGCTCCCCTGCTCCTCCGTCAAAGAAGCTCGCCTTGACGAATTGCAGCCGGACCGCACCGATCAGATTGTGCCCTCGGATAAGCTGCCGGTCGGTGGATGAAGCTATCTCTAAGCCTTCGAGGCTGGAGAAGAATTGCACTCCCAGGGGGCTTAGAGCTGGCTGCCCTGGCGCCGCTCCCGACAAACGGGCCCTTGATTGCCCGTTACTGGAACCTAGACCTTGAGGCATCAGGGATTGAATCTTGCATGGCACGCAACAGTGTTTTGATGAGAAAGTAGTCTGTCAGAATCATCTCTGGATCTTTCGTGAGATGAGCTCGACTTCTTATACGCAAATGGTCCCCACATTCCGACGGGAAAACAGTTCCGAACTTTGTCCAGGGTCTGCTCCAAAAACCTTCACCCCGCACAATTTTCTCTGGTCTCGAGCGATTCATGATGCCATCGCCCGTCAGCCCTTCTGTATATTGCTTTTTATTATCCCACTCACACCAACACTGTTGGCGCCAGCTGGACGCCGCTGACTACGAGATGCGGTCACCTGCCAAGCGTAACATCTTTGAGCGCAACCTCCATGCCGGTTATTGACGGTCTGAACGTCATGCGATATTTCTGTCGCATGGTTCGAGTGGTTGTAATCTTGAAGCGCCCCTCTGGCACCCTCTCCGAAGTTGCCACCTACGGAAAGCTTCAAAGCTTCTACTCCGTGGACCTAAACTACCGCTGCGCAGCGGGTTAGTCCCTTCCTTCAGGTCTCTGCTCCTCTCTCTCAAAGTCTATTGATGGGATGGCAAATGCCTTATTTCGCCCTCTCGACCTCTGCGTCGATTGAGGGTGGTGTTTCCTCTTTTTACATCCAAGGTCTCATCCTTTCTACATAATAGTCCGTGTTACTTTTACTCGGATCATGCCTCCACCAGGACGAACTCCCCTTCCGATAGAAGATGTCCGCCAAACTCTGGAGAGGCTAGATCGGCAGCACACTGATACAACGGCTCGCACCCGGCGGACCACCCGGCCGCAGCGGGTCATGGAGTCGGAGCTCCGAAACACGAAGCTCAGAATGCCCCTCGAGGAAATCATCCGTGTATCGGACGACCTGGACCGTAGACGCGCCGAACGTCGGACCGGTGGACCCGGACCCTATCGGCCCCACCAGGCTCGCAGGCGCAGTGAATGGGTCCATACGCGGGTTGCTACCGGACCGACGACTCCTGAGCCAGCCTCTCCTCTCCGGACACCGCCTTCCCTCAAGCGGCATAGCATACAGCAAGACGTACTTCCGGCCCCGACACCCTCGGACCGAGACCGAAGCCGCCGGAAGAGGCCGAAACTACTGCACGAGGTTACTCAACATCAGCAACTGTCTCTTGACACAATTCTTCAACACCGGGACTCCTGCTTTCGCGTGAAGGAAGACGTATCGCTAAGGAGATCCTGGTGTAAGGAAGTCCCGCTCGCCCTTCAAGTCGAGACTTCGAGATCGTTCCATACAGCTTTTGCAGACGAGAGGACACTGCCTATTTCCCATTGCACCTTCAGTTACAGAAAATGCGCGCTAGCCAACGTGACTACCATCCAGTGGAGGAGGGACTTGCCCTCCTCGCTCCTACGAGCCACAGTGGCTCTTCAAGAGTGCCAAAAGTGTCTGCCACTGACAGGTGACGCTCAGGTCGATGTTTGCCTCGAATGCCGCGGTAGCTTCGACCGTGGGAAGCTGCCAAAGGCATGCTCCGTCAACAACATGAATATAGGATGCGAGCATCGTTATCCCAAAGAACTCGACGGCCTCTCTCCTCTCGAGGAGAGGCTGATCGCTCTCCAGGCCCCCTTTGGCTATATCACGAAGTTCACTGTTGATAACAAGACGCCGTCGAGTGCGAGTTACAGGAAGCACATCAAGGGCCACATTGTCGTGTTTCCGAATAACGTAGACGACTTGGTCACCACAGTGCTGCCTCACCCGCTTCTTCGGACGATCGAGAACATCCATGTCTCTTGGAGTGGTGCCAAGAGACCCAATCAGGCGGAAGTGGGGTCCCTTCTTCAGGTGCGAAAGTCTCGGGTGACTGCTGCTCTCTTGTGGCTACAGAAGAACAATCCCCTCTATAGGGGTATCGAGATTAACCTGGATGAGATACATGGCTGGCAGTATGCCGAGGGCTCGGCCGTTCCCGCCGTTCTCATGGAGCGCATGCGAAGAGAGGAACCCTCAGCCGTGGAAAAGACACACACAGACCCCATCGTCCCAAATGTTGATCGCGGATTAGAGGGGACCGGTTTCGCTAGCATTAAAGAGCTTCTCGCCTCCATGCAACCAGATGCCAGCGACGATGCCTCACCACCGGGCGACAGCGAGTTGGTGGAACAGTCCCACCAATCGCCTGAGGATCTACTTACATCTGCCCCTGACCCAGGGAGTGTTGACCACGGCGATGATACCCTGTGCGAGACCTCGGCGTCCGGCATGTTTCCTCTAGACGGACCTGCTACATTCGCTGAGGCTGACAAGCTGTCCTTCTTAGCTGAGGCTTTGCGGACGAGTCCGGGCGGACACGATGATGACGCCGAACCCGTCGGTATGATGGTCCATACGGCGGGTGACCAGCCATTCATCCGGGTCGAGCGTGGCGCGGATTTCGCTGACAGCCTACACGAGGATTTCTTCCCGCGAACCTTTCCGAAACTTTTCCCCTGGGGCAGGGGCGGCCCGAAGGGCCCCAGTCTGCCAGACGGCGATCCACGTGGCGCCTTGGGCTCCGCACAGAGTGGCACCAACCATTCGCTCAACTACTGGACCAAGTACGTGTTGCAGCGACACGGGGGCCGGTTTGCCGTCCACCCAATCTTTTGTTTCTTGGTCTTCAATATCCTCCTGCGATCCACGAACCGAAGAATCAGCATGGTCCGTCTGGTAAAGGGCTCCTTCGACAGACTGGATCGGGTCTGTAGACGCCTGACGATGGACCGCTTGAAAATAGCACAGGAGGAAATGCAGGACACCAAGACCACGACCGATCCGGATATCTTGTTCTTGCTCCACGAACTGTCCATATTTGGCCACGCGCAGCCGCTCTCCAACGAAACCCGGCTCTTGATGCGGAGGAAGATACAGTCATTGAACATCTGGACAGGTATACCTGCCATCTGGATTACTGTCAATCCCAATGATATCAACAATCCGGTCAAGTTGAAACTCTCCATTCACAGACTTCATGATCGCGATGCAGCCAAGGAGCTTCTGATTGATCTCCGTGGGAGATATGATAGAATTTCTCTTAGCATTATGGATCCGGTCAGCGCTGCCATCTTCTTCCATCGAGAGGTCTCCTTGTTCTTTGAGAAATATGTCAAGACAGGCCAGGAATCAGTTTACGGGAAGATTAGCCATTACTACGCAACAGTTGAGACGAACGACCGAGGTAGTCTCCATCTGCATGGTCTACTCTGGTTGGAGGGTAATATGGAGTTGCCTTCCTTGATCGACGATATGACGAAAAATGAGGAGGGAGAATACCGTGCTCAAGTGGTTCGCTATCTGGACTCTGTATTTAACGAATGTCTGGATGAGGAAGCTGGAAGGGCCGTCCGCAAGGAGAGAAAGCCAATCGACCCGATTGACGAGATCATGAACAACACTGTGACTCTCTCAGGGGCTTTCGACAACGAGTCCAACTTCATTGCCTACTGTTGCCAGGTGCACTCGCATACGTACACCTGTATCAAGTATTCTCTGAAAGCACTCGCTATAGAGGGCGCAGGTCAACACAGAACGACGGCTTGTCGGTTCAAAGCCCCTTGGAAGCTCGTCGAGAACACCGGGTTCACGGAGGACGGTCTGCTCAGCATGAGGCGGAACCATGCGCTCGTCAACCGGTACAACAAAGCAATGGCGGTCGGCCTCCGCCACAATCATGACCTCTCTATGATCTTGACTAAGACGAAGGGATTGGCCATGGTATTCTACATCACAAATTATGCCACCAAATTAGACACGCCCATGTGGAAACGCCTCGTCTTTGCATCTGATGTTCTTCGGCAGCTCCGTGAATCCGCGTCGCTGAGGGGGCCAAGTCTTTCCGAGCAAGATGCCCAGCGTCAGGACGTGGTGAATGAGAGCCGCCAGTTTTTGATGAGGGCAGCGAACCGAATTTTCTCTGAGAGGCAGCTTTCGGCCGTAGAGGTCTGCTACTTTCTGCTCGGCTATCAAACAGACTTTACTAACGTACCAAACTGGTCCTACATCAACCTGACAGCACTTTACTGGACCATCTTCCGACGCTGGCCACACCTCCGTCGCCAGGCTTGTACGCAAATCGACGCCGAAGAGCCATCGGAAACAGCGCAGTTTCGGCAAAACGGCCGGACCTTGCTGTACCTGGACGCCTATGCTTATCGCGGCCCAGTTCTGAGAGATACGTGCCTCTACGACTATATGTCCACGATCATCGTGGAGCGCCGTCGTGGTCGAGATGAGGATGAAGTCCATATTGCGCTACAGGGGCCCCCGGAATGTCACGAATGGATTCAAAAGCTTCGTCAGCCCGCCGGATACGCAGTGCCAGTCTTTCAAGGGTTCATCAGCGACGATCACATGGACGACCACCCAGTGTACTTCAAACGGTATCTTTCCCTGCCTGGTTCACTCGCCCCCGAAGCTGCCCTGATAGTCTGTGTAGGAATTCGGTTCTCCATCTAGCCTTGTTCGTACCATGGGAGAAATTCCTCTCCGAAACCCACCCCGATATCACAGGCATATGGCAAAGTTTCGCAGCTAACCTGTGTCCTCGCTTGGGATCCCACGTCGCGAATATCTCTCTCCTCAGAAAGTCGGCTGAGGATGCTCGTAAGGATGCTCGGCTCTGGGCCAACCGGTCGGAAGGCGATGACACGGTAGACGTAGAATTCCCCCTGGGTGAAAGCAACTGTGATGATGAGCCGACCATGGAAGAGCCGACCATGGCAGAGCATTACCAAAACTATACGGCCCTCTTCCGCACTCTCCAAAATGCTGTACGCAATTCCGACGCAACAAAGGACTCTCCGGTCTTGCAAGGTCTGATCCGAGACCTTGACCGGGAGAACCCGATAGAAGAGCGCCGCCCTTTTATCCAACGTCACGACGATTTCTATCAGCAAATTCGCCATCGTCAACACAGCGTCTTAAGCCAATGCTCCGTCCCTTCTGCCGATGACGTTCAGGCTGCGGCGAAGGCCCAGGATCTGCTGCATCTACAGATGCTCAACGAGATGGAGGGTGTTGTGCAAGGTGGCACAACCTCCATTGGGAACGCTGACATTGACGATCTGCTTGTTCGACAATGCGATGCAGACATTCCCATTCCGAGACATTTGGAAACCTCGCAGGCACAGAATCCTCGAATGCTTGTTGAACTGGGTCCCGTCGGAGGTTTCACGGAGCTGGGACTTCAGGCCGCCTCCGCGTATACACTCAACGGTTTGCAGAGTATGGCGCTACAGCTTATTTGTCGGTTCTTGGACAAGTACGTCGACCATCCAGACTCTGCCGGTCAGAACCTTCAATACGTTGGTGGCCCAGGCGGTACTGGGAAGTCCAGGATCGTCGATGCTTTGCGGAACGTATTTGTGGCTAGAGGCCAGCTGCATCAACTCCAGGTGACCGGCACGTCCGGCAGTGCGGCTGCTCAGATCGGCGGGACGACATTTCATTCGGCTTGTGGACTGGATATTCACCATTCTAACGACAGAAGAGAGCCTCCAGTCTTCTCGGAAGCGAAGAAATGGAGGTGGAAGCAGAAGTTGGTACTTGTGATTGACGAAGTCAGCATGCTCGGGGGGTCCACTTTATTCCAGGCCAACTGTCGCCTCCAGGCCCTCCGTGACTGCCCCGATAAGCCGTTTGGCGGTATTCCCGTCGTCCTCCTGATGGGTGATTTCTATCAGTTCGCCCCTGTGCTTGAGAAAAGTCTCCTGGTGGACCAGATGATGAATCCGACTTACACGACCTCTTCGGGACAGGCGGCCATTGCTCACCATCGTGGTCATAACCTGTGGCTGATGTTCAAGACCGTCATCCTTCTCGAGGAGCAAGTCCGCGCCCGGGACGATCCACAGCTGGGCGCTCTCTTGGAAAGAGTACGGGCCGGAACCCAGACTAGGGAGGACTTTGACCTGCTCAACACCAGGCTCGTGGACCGGTCCCAGATCACCTTCAAGGCTGGCTTGCGTGCCATAACACCGCTCAACCGTAACAGATGGGCTCTCAATATGGAAGCCCTGGTAGATTGGGCCCGCTTTCACGCAAAGCATATCTCCATCTTCATCTCGACACACACCTGGCGCAGCCGGACCTTTTTACAGCAGGAGCTAGCCCAGACCATCGAGCAAGGCGACAGCTCCAGCTGTAAGATCCCAGGAGTATTCTTCTACGCCCAGGGCATGCCTGTTGTTGTCAACAAAAATACCTATACCGGCCTGAGAGTTGTGAACGGGGCCGAGTTTACGGCCGTGGACCTCATCCCCGACCCAAAGTTCCCAGGCCATTATCTCGCTGACGATGTTACCATACACTTCGGTCCGCCACTAGGCATATTGTTGGAGTCACAAGAGACAAAAGATATAACCATCCCGACACTCCCAGCGGGTACCTTACTCATCCGGCCCATCACGCATGTACTCGATCCAGCCAACTCCTGCTACAAGTTCCTATCCGGGAAATGCACCCGACGCGGACTGCCTGTGGTCCCTGCCTTCGTACTGACCGACTATAAGGCCCAAGGGAAAACGTTTGCCGATGCTCTTTTAGAGCTCCGAGGAAATCGCGTGACAAATGGTCAGCCCTCGAAGTGCGACTTCACTAGTCTCTATGTACAACTTTCTAGGTGCAAGACACTACAGGGCATCAAACTGCTAAATATCGTACGGCCTCAGGACTTCCTCGGCAACAAGCCAGACCAGGTCATCGTTGACGCCATGAAGAGACTTGCGGATCTAGCGGTAGAAACAAGACGATCGTTTGAAAGCCAGCAATCCTTCACGTAGAACAGCGCGCGAGATATACTTATACCAGCACATACGAGGAACCTATGTCACATACGGCGACTGTACCGCTCGCCAGTCATCCGGGTCATTCTCGCCTCCAGTTCCCCGCCGTAATTTCTTCTGCTCTTTGCAGTAGTCTTTCCACCACTCCTCAAATGCTTGTCTACGATACATATGCGTCGGTGCACCTTCTCCATCTCCGAAGAGATCCAAGATGTGATCACAATACATCCATACACCCTCCAGATGCTGTGGTCGCAACGTCTTCTGATCCTTTCGCGCCACCAGCACCGTGCCGATGTGGGACTGCCAGCTCGGAGGCGCGAACCCGGATTCGGAGTCAATATGGAGATATGTGATGACCTGATTATCCAGATCGGCCCGGTCTGCAGATTGACTGCCGACCCGATGAAAGACTAATGGAACATCGATGAGTCGCGGGATAGGAGGCACGAAGTTCGAGAAGATGGGGTGATCCGCCTTGACCGATGTCACTGACCAAGGTGTGAATCTGGCTCTCTCACCATCGCAACGGACAGTGATGGCTTGGATGGATCCCGGAGTGCTGCCTGTGACTGGATCTGCTGTAGCCGGCGCACCTGATTGCAGTGCTGCTGGAGGGGGGGTTTCTCTTTCTGAATCTGTGTCCAGGTTGTCCCATTTTGAGTAATCAATGGTCATGGTGAACAACTTTATACTTCAATGCAATTCGTAATGTAATTCGATGATATTCAATGATACTCTTGAAGAACACGTAGATGGATAGATGGGCAGATGAGATAGAAATGGTAGAGAAACGCAAGCATGAAATAGCAATGCTGTCGAAAGCGGGGTCGGAGCCGTAAGCGCCTTTGCGCCGCGTCTAGGACTCAGCTCGTTCCTCAACGGCATTGGCGGAACCCGGAGGGGGCCGGTCTCCTGTTATTAAAACTTTAAGCATTACTAACTACAGTGAAATAACCTACTAAATGCAGTCCGCAGAGATTCGTCCTCTTGCCAGTCAAGCTTTATAATCTGAGATATAACCCCTAACCATTTCGCCGCCTTATCGACTCCCTCTTTCTCCTGTATGACTTCAGCTCTCTCAGCATCAAGGGAGCCAATAGGTACACGGGTACCCGTGATTCTATTAATTTCACGGGTCCCGTAAAAATGACTAAGCACAGTGCGTCTACCCCCTTCCTGCACGCCACAACAAGTAGAATTAGACAATTAAAGCCGAATGCATGTTACAATTGTACTACAATACATCCCTCACTCTGCCCTTCGGCAGAATGACGAGCCTGCCGAGTCTCGCTGTCTTCCTCTATCCTTTTCCAGATCTCTTTGACTCCCCTTCTTCCATTTCTCATGGGGTCTCTCCCTACTTCTTCAAGTACCTGAGCCTCAATACGATCATCTTCTGCCTTGCTCCAATCGAGGTATGCCATCATTTCTTCTTTCGTCCAGTCTCGTGCACCCCTAGATGAGACGCAGCGTACCCCCATTTGCTTATAATCTAGACACCAATCGTAACTCACCTTGTCATATCTCAATGGGAGCCCCATCGCCCGGCGGTATTGTTGATTGGTCTTGACACTACCAGCAGGCTGCGAAGCATACCACGCATTTCTAGCAGCAATATACCTTTGATATATTGCCTGCGGCGAGTCGTATCGTGGCGCTTGGGCAGCCCACGTATCAACACCCGAAGCCTTACGCTCTCTCGCTTGGGGGTCGGGCGGGGCTTCAGAGGAGGGGCCTCGGTTCATGTCGCCGCATTCTTCAAGTGGTGATTGCTCACCTGATGGACTATGCGAAGAACTGACAGTACTCGCGGTTTCTGCAATGGCCAAATAGTTCTCCCGTAAGCCATTCGACGATGTTCTCTGGGCTGTACCGGTAGTTGCCACCACAGTGGGTTGCAACATTAGTGTCGGGGTTGGGCCATCAGACCTACGTAGTTCCTCAAAACGCAAAGGACAGGTTCTCGATGTCCTGGTATGGCCGAGTTCGCCACACTTGGTGCATTTTGACGGAGCTCTCGCGACCTTTTGGACTTTCTCGAACGCGCTAGGCTCTCGTCTCGTGCTTTCCTTGGGGGCTGAAGATGCTTCAGCCAGCGATTCGATTCGTTGGCGAGGCTCCAAGAGTAGCTGTGGTGTCCCCTCACGTTGCAAATGCCAGTGTGGATGAAAATGATCCAGGAGGAGAACTCCGCCTTGCTCCTGCAAATCCTTCAAGGTATGCACACAAGGGAGCCCGTTGGACTTCTTAAAAGTTCCAGTACAGATAGGGGACGGCGGTGGATCCCTCTTCCCAATCAACCTTCGCTGTTCTTCAACCTTCCTGAGGGCTTCATGCGACACCCATCCACGTACCGCGCTGTAGAGAGACCCCGATAATTCAATTGGAAATCGAGTTTGCTGTCGAATTTGATTTGATCTCAGCTCGGAAAGCTGGTTCAACAGTGCCTGTTTCATGGCTCTCCAGGCTTCGAACAGATCTAATGTGGACTTCTTGAGATGGGATTTCAGGAGTGCGTGAATCCCCTCAACCCTTCAGGTCGCCGTGTTACCAAAGTGAGCATGCTGATCTACCCAGGCTTTGACAAGCTTCTCTTTATATGGTTCAAGCCAGGTATGCATTACATAGCCGACTTCATGAAGGTGGTCTGGCAAGTACTTCTGTTCGAAGAGCGCCACTCTCTCCTTGAAACAGGCCTCGTTTGAGGAGCTCACGATCAAGTGCCAGAATTGATAGAATTCGCCCCAAGCTTCTTCTGTTTTATCAGTCGGCTGACTGGAGCGGGAGCTGGCAACATCTCGAGTCGTGAAAGCTGGCAGACAATGCCGTAGCACTGCTTTATTAGCATGCCAGAGACAAAGGAGCGACTAAGAGGTGGGAAATGAGGTGGCAACAGCGTTCATACAGGCGATACAACGGTCTGTTAGCACGACAGACGGTAGTTTGGAGCAATGGTGATCATAGAGAGACCGCAGACGATCCAATGCCCACCCATAGTCATCCTCTGATTCTCCGCTCAGGAAGGCAAAAGCTATGCAGAAGGACTTCTGACAGGCGTCGACTCCGATCATGTCAAGAAGAGGCATGCCATATTTGTTTGTCTTATAAGTGCAGTCCAGAAGGAGAATATCGGGATATGCCTGAAGGTACGTCAAGGAGTCAGGGTGAGCAAATAAGACGGCTGTGACTCGACCATCTGAGCCGAATTGCATCCGGCTCCAAAACCCTTCCTCATCAAGCTGATTAGCAAGGGCGTGGATAGTGGTTTGTCCTTCGCAAAGTTTGCGTCGAGTTGCTGCTAAGCAGTTGTAAACATCTTGCTGGGTTGCCGCGGAATTACAGTATTGGCGCAGGTATGTTCTAATGTGTCTAGGTGCAATTCCTGCATTGGCGAGCCTTTCAAGTTGAGTTTGGTCCTCCTCAGGTAGTTTACGGTGTATTGGGTGAGCCGACAGATGCTGACTGGGAGGGTGATTGTGAAGAGAGAAGCAGGTATCCGGCCGGTGTCGTAATGTCCACCTACTCTTGTCGAGTGATTCTTTGGCCAGAACAGAGAATTTACAACCGGTCCCTCGAGTAGTGGTCTTGCGTTGTCTTTCTCTCGTCGAACTGGGCGGGCGACATGACCGATCGCATGTGTACGTGATAGTTTGTCTGCCGCTCTTTTCAACCGTCGAACGTCCGGTCGTAAAGGCGTAACCTCTATGGGCCGCCCAATCGTTGATCGCCTTGAACAACGCATCGCGCGACTCATATTCTTGTTCGGGAGGGAGCCAATCTTCAGTGAATGACAAGATCGTTCCCATTGTTTGAGGATCACCGCTGAATGTCGTTCTTCGGTGAGCGCACTGTGACCCAGCCTTCGCGTCCTGACGCGACGGCGTTAAAAAGCAAGACAGTGTGTTTTCATCGACTCGTAGGTTGAAATCAGGACTAGACGCACTGTGCTTAGTCATTTTTACGGGACCCGTGAAATTAATAGAATCACGGGTACCCGTGAACCTATTGGCTCCCCAGCATCAAGCTGAATGAGCCTCATAGTCAGTGTTGCTAATAATATGGCAATAAAGTAGTATATTGCAATATAACCCATATGATATGGACTCTCTCATATTGTGACAATATGATATGAAGATTTTAATATTGTGACAATATAATATGAGGGTGTCCATATTGTCAATATATTACTTTATTGGGTTGTTGGTTCTGGGGCGAAATTGCCTCTTGACAGTAGCCAGGCATGCCTTACCCTACACCAGCGACAAGGATGCTTGGCATGTTATTGGCGAGCGTTCGCCTCAACACGCGTCTTTATTGACAATCAGACATAACATGCGACCACGCGTTTCCTTCACGCGTCAGGGGAGGTACGATTGGTACGGACCAAGTTGGGTTGGGCGTACCAGTGGTTGCCTGTCGACATTAGCCATCGTCACCTCTGCCCATTTTCTTCATCACTATCAAGCGTACTGACTAACCGTACCGCCATGCCTCAACAGCGCCTCCCTCTTGTAAAATGGTCACAACGAAGAGAGTCGTCAATTTCAGTCGACTTTTCGGAGTTTTCCAGCCAGCAGTTACATGGCCTAGACGAAAGCTAAACGTCCAAATCTCGACCTTGCACAGCCTCTACAACCTCCTCCACCAAGCCTAGAACATCATGGGTCTTCTCTCATATGCCAGACGAGGAGATAGAGACGAGATACTACAATCAGCGGACCGGAAAAGAAGAGTGGCGCTGCAAACATTGTGACAGAGCATATGCCTGTTCCGGGGGTACTGCGGCTCCCGCAAAACATCTTATGGACCCTCCTCCTGACGGTCACGGTCTGCCAAAAGGAGCCCCGCGCACAGCTAAAGTGACAACAATACGAACAATTCTCGAACAAGCTCGTGCTGCGGCAGAAGAAAATCCCCGCAAACGCCGTCGGCTCAACGATCAATCCGGAGATTCGATCGACCCTGACCAGCTCGAAGTGTTGTATGTGAGGTTTATTACGGCCTGTTCTCTCCCCTTTCGGCTCGTGGAATGCCCAGAGTTCCGAGCACTCTTGGCCTACGTCAATAACGATATCGATACTTGGCTTCCAGACACGCACGAGACCATCAGGAAATGGATCATGCGGCAGTATGAAGACCAGAAGGAGAAGGTCAAGCAGCGCATACAGTCGGCGAAGTCAAGAATTCACATCAGCTGCGACCTTTGGACTTCTCCCAACTCTTTGGCCATCCTAGGCGTAGTTGGTCACTATGTCACGGAAGATGGTCAGCTGGAGCACCATATTTTGGCATTGAAAGACATCGACAGTGAGCACGACGGTTCTCACCTCGCTGCGGCAATTTTGGATGTGGTTGACGAATGGGGCTTTGCTTCCAAGCTTGGGTATTTCGTGATGGATAATGCTGGCAATAACGATACAATGATGAGATCCCTTTCGCTTGGTCAGTACAACTCACTGTTTCTAATGATTGTCCCTCACATTCCATAGGCCTCTTACGTCGATATGATATCCAATACGATCCCAAAGTTCACCGACTCCGCTGCCAAGGTCATATCATCAACCTCGCCGCCAAAGCTTTCCTCTTCGTCACCGACAATGAGAAGCTCGAACGCGACGATGTTAACCTGCATAATGTGACACTAAAGCATATTGAAGCGTGGCGGAAGAAGGGTCCTCTTGGCAGGCTTCACAACTTCGTCGTTTACATCCAACGGAGTGTTCAGCGCAGCCAAAAGTTTCTTGCTATCAGCCACAACCGTAGGCTTGCGCGAGACAATGACGCAAGATGGAGCTCGTGGTATACCATGTTGAGGGCAGCATTGAATCTTAGAGATGCAATTGACGGCTATTTTAACAAATGGATGGACGCAGATTGCGCTGGAGACGAGCTCTCTCTAGAGGACTGGATCATCTTGGAGAAGATCAAGTCCTTCTTGGAGAAGCTAAAGATGACGACCAAGGCTCTCGAGTCATCATTTGCAACACTCGACAATGTCCTCTTGGCGATGGACTTTGTATTGGCACAATTCGAAGCCGGCAAGGAGGCAGCTATCGACGATCCGGTGATGGCACCGATGTATAACTCGGGCTGGGCCAAGTTGGATAAGTACTATCGCCTTACTGAAGAATCGCCTGCGTATGTTGCAGCCATTGTGCTCCACCCTTCGCACAAATGGCACTACATCCAAGAGAACTGGAAAAAGGAGTGGGCTGAGTCATCGAAGACGTTGATTGAGACGCTGTGGAACGAATATAAACCTGTGGAATCACCGCTTCCTCTCTGCGAGGTCCCATCGACAACCACGAACGAGTTCTTGAATTGGAGGAACAAGCATCTGCAGCCGTCGCTCGCCATGGACGAATACGAGCGATATTGCAATTCTGAACGGGTTTATGGCTTTACAAGCGCCCTTGCATGGTGGCTAGAGGAGACGCAGCAGAAAACCTACCCGAGCCTGAGCAAGATGGCCGTGGATATACTGTCAATTCCTGCAATGTCTGCGGAGCCTGAAAGACTCTTCTCTGGTGCAAAGATAACCATTACTGACCGTCGAAATCGACTTGGGAGTGATGTAATTGAAGCATTGGAGTGCCTGAAGTCATGGTTTGGGATACGTGATTTTCAGGGTGACGAGATTTGTGCAGAAGCGATATAGTGATGGGGTCACGTGGAATATATTGGGTGTATTGTCACACTGCCAATATATTGGGTTCTTGGCAATAAATACAATATGAGTCATGTTCATATTGGGTAATACAATATGCACCCCTTGACAATACAATAATATTGCGAAGGGGTCCATATTGGCAATATCATATTGTTTATATTATTAGCAACACTGCTCATAGTCACCAGCTCAATCTCACCTTCAGTCTCAGGAAGTTCAGCTGAACTCCTATCCAATTGGCTTGTGACGATCGTATACATCTCTTGATGTTCGCTGATAGTCTTCCTTCGTTTGTCTAAGAACGTGTGAAATTCTTTGTCCCCTGGATGGTTGTAGACGTTTTCGAGAGCTATTAACACGTTATTGTTGGTAGCTATTGATTTCTCAACATCCTTAAGGGATTCCTGAGCCTTTTCCAAGCTTTTCGCTAGCTCTTCCTTCTTGGAATAGCAACTGCGCTTATCTGCGGCAAGGCTGCGGTGTTTATCATTGATGGATGTTAAGAGCTGCTCAAACCTCTTGATTTGCCGTGCTAAGGCAACTAAGGCAGCCTTCAAGATTTTTTTAAATTCATTTCCAGAGGGCTGTAGAGTTGTTAGCTCATGGTAGGTAAAACTGTGTTTGGATCAATCCTACCAGAAGTGTATTCCAATCTGTAGATTCGGATATTTGGGACGTTCGAGATTGGCTGTTGGTAGTCTTTTGCCTCTTCGCTGGAGTCACGCGGGCTGCTGAGCTATTTGCCATCGTCTGATGAGCAGATATGGACTTGTTCCCTGGTGAGGATTCTGCCGGGCGTTTGTTACTCCTAGGTGTCGATGGTTGACTTCCTGCTAAGCGGGAGTCTAGTGCATGAGCAGTCCAGCTGGTAGACGCCGGTGGCCAGCGATCTGGCTGCTGCTGAGAGCTCTGGTAGGTCTGAGATGTAAGGCTGGTACCACAAGACAATGTTGGCTGCGAGCTTGCTTGTGCATGAGGATCGGAGGAGCTTTGAGAAGTTGAAGCAGGAGTTGACGATGGTTGGCTGCCTGATCTTGGACCCGACTGCAACGCGCTCTGTGGCGTGGTGAACCTGGGCAGGATTACAGGTGAAGTTATTGCAGGAAGAGGACTCAGCGTCGGGAAGTTTGGTGGTGCTTGTGGCTACGTCGAGCTCTTCGACTCTTGAGAAGTCTCAGGGGCAAAATATGTAGAGTTATGCTCTTCTGATCCCCCAGAGCGGCAAACAGAACTCCGCGGTGTAACATAGACCAACCGAGATGGCTTCTGAAGCCTTCGCTGAGGGCGAGCGCCCGATTCTGCTGCTGTTGAGTTAGAGTTTGATCTTGAAAGATCAGCTCCAGATTGCCCATTTACTTGAGCTTGTTCCGAATTTTGATTGAGGCTGATCCGACGTATCTTCGGCTGGCTTGTCGACTTGGATCTCAATGGTCCCATTTCCTGACGGGTGATATCGTTTTAGGAAAGCACTAACTTCGTTTCCCACGGTCACCTCGTGGTCTTCACTTTGCTTATCACCCTTATCCCCGCTCCTATTCTTAGGAAGGCCCAACGCTATGATCTCATCGGCCGGTTCACAGTTTGCCTCAATTACCTCACTGTCCGCAACGTCATCATCATCATCATCATCATCACCATAAGTTTCGTCATCTACTGGCGTGTGTCCATCATTTGGCCACTTCCCGCATGCCTGGTGAATGTGCTTCGCTGCGACAACAGCTCGCTGAGTTGGATAATCTGATGACGTTGTGACATTTTTGTTGAGAGACCGCCTACCGCGTTTGCGCGCTGATGACAGCGCTGCCCACAAATCAAACAAATCAAATCCGTGGTCGAATTTGATTTATTTGATACTTTTGGACACTGGATTTGTTGTTTGAGATATTTATTCAAACATTTCAAATGTTCCAAATCTCGGCGTCGTACTTCTCCGATGCTATTTCCGGCCTCCCTGTGGGGCACCACGCATGATCTCAAGCGCCGACTGTACTTATCAGGAGCCTCATAAGCCGCAGCTCGAAAACGGCCAAAAAAAGCCTCTTGATCATGATAGATTTTCTAGTACATCTATCTGCTTGCCCATCCGCAAGCACGGTACTCTACGTTACTGAACACCACGCCTTGCAGTTCTGTCAACGCAAAATCCCAGAGCAGGCGAGCCTAGTTAGTTGGAAAGGGATCGTTATGGGTCTTCCTTTCTCCTAATTGCCGTCGGATTCAACCTCACAAAGTCGTAACTTTCCTCAGCATATGTCGTTCGTTACTCTCCGCTGCAGGTGGGGACTTTATTCTACTAGGGAGGTCTGGCGATGCTGCTGAGTGCTTGACGCTGGTGAAGGGTGAGCAAAACCAGGGGATGGAGTGGGGATGAGTTTGCCGTCGAGCTCCACTGGACTAGTCCTTATTAGGTAAGGACTGCCACACGCTATGACAAAGAAGCACCAATGACGACGCGTGTTCGATGTTGAGGGGCTTACATGAGGGCGGCTGACTAACGTAAGAGCTCGGATAATGGCTCTGATTGGCCTGATCTAAGTGCCAGATCTTTGGCACCTCTTGAGTACCGGGTAAGTTGTGAGGAAAGGCGGCCATGAGCCTAACCAGCTATCTTCCATGGCATCATATCCCGTACCAAATATATCAAATGTTATCTCAAATCCAAGATTTGGATTTGTTTGTTTGAAATAAGATTTTCGGGATATTTGATTGATTTGTTTGGTAATTTGTTTGATTGGATTTGATTTGTGGGCAGCGCTGGCTGATGATAGCCTCGAAGTCATAAGAAGTGACCAAAAATGTCCCCAAGTTGTATTTGACCACAAATACGGATGAGACTCAGTGTGGTGAAAATGAGCTGATGAGAATCAGTCATGTAAGGCTAGTGAATATGTTTGTGTCGCACTGAATGTGTTTAAAATGGATTGAAGGTCGGGTCATTCATGATGAGCAGCAGTAGTGAGTTGATCGGATTTATCTTTTTCGTGTGGGGTATTCCATCCCACAGGTTTTACTTTAAATCACCCAGCTTGATTATTAAGGGCTGTTGTTCCTGAGGCTCGTTGTGACCATGCCCGGCCTGCGACAGTTTGCAACGCATGAGGCAAATAGTAAACACGGTTTACCTACGTCACGTGTTTTGGTGTAGCCTGGCCGAAAATCATGTTTGCCCCTGATGAGCTCATCGTTCAATTTCTTCTTTCTAGCGCGCCCGAACAAGACTGTGGCGGCACTGGAAGGGGGTGCCCTTACGGTCACTTGGCTGTTCCTTTGGGTCACTTGGTGGAGCCTCACCTAGTTCCCAATTAGGCAATTACACTTCACCGCCTTTCAGCGCAATTCCCTAGCTTCAGGCATTACAGGATATCACCCTCACAACGCACCCAATAATTATAATGAAAGCCTATATAACCTACCTAAATCTCATTATTAACAGACATATCGTAAGAAAGCCACTACAATAGTCTTAAATGTGCAGAATGTAATGTTGAAGAGGCTCTTTACCCCAGCTTGCACGGACAATACGGCGGCAGAACAGTAGGCACTTAGGCTCTTGGCGTAATTTGTATAAGGCTTTACGTACCTCTTGTTTCTAGCTTTTTTTTTTCTTTTTTTTTTTTTCTTTTTTTTTTTTGGCAATCCGGCTTCTCTACCAAGTGACCCCAAGGAACAGCCAAGCTGTAAGGGCAACCCACTGAAAGTACCGCGTCATCTATCTTAGTGCACTCAATCGACTGTCAAAAACACCTGGGCTACGCTTGTTTATAAGCTCAAGAAAAAAAATGCACTTATCTTGAAAGTTTCCTTTGCCTCGTCTAATACTCTCGGTTTGTTGGCTTGGAGTAGTTTCTCCATCCAGCTTCTTCAAAATTTGTGCAAGATCAATTTTGAACCCCGTTCATCTAATCCCTTTGGATCAAGCCTCTGTTGGCACCCCAAAGCTGCTCCCTCGTCCTTAAAAAGGATTCTGATTGCAATTTCCCAGCCGTGCGCGTTGGCTTAGTCTTCCCTACTAGCCTTTAGCCACATTCCCCCTACAGGATGATTACCTCCGAAACTCTAGGCAGTAGTTGAGTGCCCCACTTTACAGGGGGTAGGCGACAAGGGTAGAATGGCCGCATGAGTATTTTGCAAAAGGAGCCGACCCCACGTAGTGTATCCGAGCAAACAAGTCCTACTTACACGAACTCACAAGATCTACCTAGAGTGCTTAATGTAATAGATTCCGAAATAACCCTACGCTAAGAGCTATTTATGTACCCCCAAACGTATCGTATCGTGTTGCGATAGGTGTGATACTCGCGCTAGGCCAAATCAGGCAAGCTCTGCGCTACTAGCTGTTGGTTTGAGCCTTGGCCCAGCCCAGCTGATCGAGACAAATTGCCACGAGAACAGGAAGTCCGCATGGGGATTAAACAACGGATGCGAAATTTTGATTAATACACCATATTCTCTCTACAAAGTGGCACGGGGCTATGGAGTCTGTTTTATTACCATGCCAGGAAGTCAAAGCCATAAGCGCTAGGTGGACGTGCCGTGTGCGAGCCCTAAATTGCGGTGCCCGAATCACGGTACGGTACGGAAGCACTGGCCTCTTTGAACGTTGACGATATGACTGTTATTAAAGAACGCCATAATAGAGACATATTCTCGATCAACGAGAGGCAACCAGCTCGGTTGCAAGGGACCAATGCGGCTGTTCGCCAGCTGTCGTTTACGACGACATCTTGAAACTGAAGGTCGAAAGTGGGGAGCTGAAAGCGGAATAGGCAGCCAGTTCCGGATCGCCCTCTAATGGTGGACCCTTTTATTAGTATGGACTTAACAGCCCCGTTGCAGATCGCCTAGCTGAGACCTTACGTGCTGCATCATGGTGCTTAATAGCTTATGTTATCAATATGTAGGTGGGGTAGCATGGAATTACCACTTGGCTTTAACAATAAAAGTCTTAAACGCGACAATCTCGATGACACCGAAAATGGTTAAGCGTCAAGAGCTCGAGGCTTCCGCCACGCTCGTCGATATCCTTCTACATGTTCACCTGGAACCCTAAACCAGAGGTCGCTATCAGTTTCTTTACTCACCCCTGATGCCCTCATACTTGCAAACTCCGACGAACCCTTTCATACACTTCTTATTTTATAAGTGGAATGAGAAAGATGAGACCGGCAAAGTCAGTGACCCGCCGCTGTAGGAATCTGGAAAAAAGTATAAGTCCCAGAATTTCCGTCCCATGGCATTACCTCACCATTCTCACTGCAGTGGAAATAATACACTGGACCATTAGTTCGATGAAGTGCCTGGCCGTAGGCTAGAAGACTGACAAACTCACCAGGGGGGATATCGTACCATTGCACATCTTCTCCGCACCCATATTCTTTAGCATTTGCAGTTGACTATAGAGCGGCCTTGCGGGGAGTCTAATATATGCGTGAACGAATCGTGGCACAAGTCTCTCTAGAAAGATCAGGCGGGTGGAGTACATCATGTTTTTTCCCCCAGATAGCGTCCAACGCGATCATCATTATCCTGTAAGGCAAAGCCACAGCGCATGCAAATGATAGCCGATTGAGAGATATCGTAATGCAATTCTAGACTCTCCAGTCGCTGCAGTTGTCTGGGAGTGATTTTTTCGGTCACTAAAGAGGCTCTGGGGGCTTGTGATGACATGGTTTTAGAATGTTGATTTGGAAAGATTCTGACGAGATGCCGCCTTCAACCCACACTTTCGAATCACCATTGACCGCTACTGGGTTGGCACGGGCCAGTGTGTTGGGAACGGCCCCGTTACCGACTAGAATACTAGAGTGGAATGTTCAATGCGTTCTAACAGACATCATCGCCAGATTAGAGTGAGAAGATAGTGGCGAGAAGATGATGTGTACACACCCTGCTTGTCGAGCCCAGAACCAAAGTCGCAATCATGGATTTCACAATATGGATCACTTTCGGGTTCATGTTCAGACGGTTTATCGCGTGCCATTACGATCGCCGTGCCAACTGGGGCATAGGCGGGTTGTGCAAGGTTAGACGTCGCAAGGTGGTCAAGGAATAGTAGGTTTGGAGGTAGAGGTATAGTTACAGCGGCTAGAGATAGAGCATACATGCAAGATAGTCTTTCCTCGATACTAATGGCTCAGTTTAGTGTCTACATGGAGGTGAAGTGAAGGTTATGATTCTCTTTGCCATGACCCCGATGGGCATCGGGGTGGACCCTACTTAGTGTATAATGGTGTATAATGCTAATCCTTTTTCCGGATTCGTGGTGGCTGGACAGTTCCCAGTGGTACCATTTCCGGCAACTTCTCCTTCAAGTTAATGCATTGGGTTTCCCGCAAACAAAGGATATGGGTATATAAACCATTGGTACTGACTTCCGCTACGAACGATATTATCTATCAAGAAAGACCTGTGGTTACTCTGCCTTTTACTCAAGATCGGCCTCTGATACTTTCATCATGCCCTTAGGCCGGCTTCCTCCGCCCCCTGGCCCGCCACCCACCTGTCCCCTGCCTCCTGTACCAAAGCGAGGCAAAGCTTCACAAACAGCACGAGTGACCAACAATACCCTGAATTATCATCAAAAAGAACATTGGAGCAGACCCTCGATAGTGGGCACGGCAGGTGCTTCAAGATAATGTTTTCAGATACTCACGAATAACGATGTTAGCGGAATCATGTTCGCACAATAGTATGTTTCTCATTCATGCTTCTCGTTCCTGTTCCATTTGATTGAACACAGTGGTGGCGCTGGCATAGGATTTCAGCCCTTCAAAGCCAATGGAACTTTAGAGTACCGCAAGAACTCACGAAATGCGACCCGACCGGTGGATCCTAGCGCTGCGCCACCCTGCAAGCTCTAGTTTGTATGTGCTTAGTATGGAGGGGGTCAACTGGACCTCTGGTCATCATTCCACTCTCGCCTTTCTCGATAACCCTGCATCGGAATGACTTCAAATTGGGCATATGGATTCATTGATATCGTTTGTATGTATGTGCAAAAGCGAGAGTGTTTTTATCCTGCTAATGACGCTATAAAGATGTGACCGCTGATTTCGAGACCGACGCCCGAGACTCGGCTGGTATCGCGAGTGGCAAGAAGGGGAGGCATTTTCTAGGTTGATAATGGATTTGACGGTCAATAACAACTATGAGGCTATTCTACTTCAAATCAAACAATTAGATCGTCAACTTTCACTTTCTTTGAGTCGTTCTTTGGTCCCAGACTACTAAATAGCCTTCGTAGTCGTTCCACCAGTTCAGTCTTCTTCCCTTTCGTTAGAAGGTTGGTAAAAGATAGCATTTTTCTGCAACTGGGGGACTTTCAGCTGTTGAAGTGTGTAAATAAGGGTATCTTTATCCCAATCTTCATCAGGATCGTAGGCAATTTCCTTGTTATCGCGTATCCATAAGCTCTTCAGACTTGACATGTATATCCGCTGCAGTCTCGCAACCTGTATAATCGATCTCTTCGACCCCTTATATGAAAAAGAGGTTATCCTGGCTTCCATTAGGCCTTATAGTAACACCAGCTTAAAGGAGCGACTTTTCTATCTTCTCTCAGTATTTTTTAACCGTTCAAAGGCACAGGCAACAATCCAAGTTGTCATGATGCTTCGGTCACTGACTGACCACTCGGTCTTTCCTTTTGCTTCCTCTTCTAGCTCATATAATATCATCTCTTCTCGTAATCACACTTTAAATGGTTTATTAATTGCAACATCAAAAATCCCGTACAACCTGCCGGCATAAGAGCCGGGGTTATTAACTGGCTTGAGATCGGTTTTTATTCCTTCCGTAAGGTGGAAAGAGGCAGCATCCGTTACTAAAATGAAGTCCTTCGTTGCTGACTTAACGGCAGATAGATCTTTCTTAATCCACTGCTGGAATAGGTTCTCGTTATTATATGCATGTTCATTGTATATCACCGTAATCCCTGGAGCGTACTGATGTCCCTCATCCTTGACAATCCTCGCATTATCGCTGTCAGATCCGTAGAATATGATTGTAGGTTTAAGCCGGCAGATTCCGTCACCGAATATGTATAAAATCAGGGTTGCCTGCCGCTTTTGCCACCCACTTCGGGCTGTCTTCACAGGGACTGTTTTGGCGCCCTGTAAGGCCCAGGTGCTTTCGGTGTCATTTGAGAAGGGAATGATCGCTCATCCAGATTGAGAACATGTTGGACAATTGTCTTCTTCTCTAGATCAATTCATTTCCGAGATTTAGGTGTGCAGTCGTGCTGTGCAGGGAGGCTGTCCCGTCAACAACGCAAGGTCGTGTTTGAGACACCGCCAATTGTAGCAGCGCGATGCACCTTCGATTATGGGTCATGTTGAAGCGCTTGAAGGGCGGGCACGACATTAGTTTCGTTATTCAACTGTGGCATGTGTCTTTGCTGAGGAATGTGGCTGCTGGTCCTGGTTTCCACTACGGAGCACGTCGATCCTCAAGTCGCAGAGACCAGCTCATCGATAGTAAAGAACTGAGCATCCTGGGATGCCACAGCCTTAGCGGCCCAGGATCATAACGCTCTAAGAACCACACACCGGTCATAGCACCACAATTTTGGAAGTGCATGCTTGTGATGCATCGGGCACCCTGAGCTTGGTCGAAGTATGTACAGAGCCACAGACCGAGACTTAGAATCCATTTCGACTGATATGGCTCTCAAGTGTCCCTTGTGCAATTTCCCAACAGCATATTAAAAGCAAATTAACGGCTCTAGCCAGTCTCGGAATTGCAGATTCAACACTCTTGCAGGGACAGCCGCGTGGTATACGAGGCGCCGGACGCGATGATTCAACGCAGGCATGTAAATGAGGGTGTTGTAATTTTAGAGCTGTACTTCCAGGTGCCGCCAGGCCGAGCACTTTGCACTTCTGTTTTCAGTTGCCTTCTCAAACACAGTCAGAATGTTCCCGCGGAGACGTAATGCTCTGCGATGATGCTTGCGCATGTCCGTATTCGTCATCCTACAGAAACATGACCCGCTTTAGCGTCGTGGCGCAAGTTGGCCCGGTTCCGGCTTGGTTCCCCCGCGCCACTGACCGATGCACTTGGCTCTGTGTAACAACAATTCAGCGCTGGGATCCGACCCACAGTGCCTTACCTCGGCCGAGCCGATCCGCCGCGGATAGTGAGCGGTAGGGAGTCGCCTCCTGAAATTCCGAGTTGCCTCCGAGAACGGCGGTGACGAGACTGCAATCTACATAAACAATCCAGATGCTTAAAAGTTCGTTTTCCTGAACCTTTTCAATTCTCTCATCCGATCTATGCTTAGGCACACACTAGCTGTGAAGAGCGCTTTTAGAGATCCCGGGTTTTGCACACACAGAGACGGTGATTGGTGGTAGGGCACACGCCCTCCCAACACGCAAAAATACAACCAAAAAGCACGTCCTCAATCTGACAACTGCCGTGGGGATATCGTACTGTTCAAGAACTCTGTGGCTGGGTGAGGCAGGCCATAGCGGCATCAATAAACATCTAGCAGAGCCAGGTGATAGTGGAGGAGGTTTATCCCGAATTTTTTATCGTCGGGGGTTCTCAGGCAATTTTTATTTTGCGGTTTGATAGTATTCGTTTTACGCCTCAATTGGCGATGCGATCCAATAGCCTCTGCCACTTTTCCCGCCATCCACGGATGACTGCTTTGCCTACTGATGCATAAAGTCAGCGATGGCGAAAGGACCCAAAAAAAAAAAAAACCAGGTTCTCGCCTCCTGTTTCTCCTGTAAAGAAACGGACGAATTGAAAGTTGGATCACGACTCACTCAACGTCTCCCGCATGCTTGCTCTACTCTTCTGATACCCAGTTGTAGTATAGTGGGTTTCACCGCTCACAAGAATTCTAGCCTCAAGCGAAAATAGACGATCAATGGGCTGCTGTTCGATCCTTGAACTTCCCCGATCTTCATTTATTGTCAGTTTCTGTAAGCCTACACGCCCTCTGCATGAACTTGCCGGCCATATCTTCCGCTTGGAAAATCCAAAGAGCTCAAGAAACCCCAAGGAGGGATTCCATCCTTGATTGCTAGTGGTTAAACGCCCCTACGCTTGCACGGGCTCTCTCATATTGCGCACTCTAATCCGCATTCCCTCTCTTCCTCATCACCCTTCAAACATCCTCTATCTTTACGCCATCCACTTCCTCTGTCTTTCCCACTCCTTGTACCCCCATTCTCATATCTGAGTAATCTCTTTCGTCCCTTTCATTTTCATTTTTATTTGTCTATTTTATCTCACCCAGCTTCCTTTCTCTCTTGCCGATCTCCCTTGTAGTAAGGGTGCCACCCATCGCAGGTACGTCGACGTCGAACGCCCACTATAACCGCCACCAATACCAAGGCAGCGGGCGCAAGTCTTATGAGTCTCTAATCACGAGCACTCCCTTCAACTTTCCTTCTCCGGTGCCCTGGACTACGACGGTGCTCTCGGCCTCACCAACCCACCTGAAGATCACGCCATGTTTTCTTCTTTCGCGCAAGAAAGGTTCTACGTTCACCCGGAAATTGACCCTGACGATGGCCTAGAAACACCCTCAAGTTCTCGAAGTGGCGACTCTTACACAGCCTCACCCACGGATCACGCAAGTTTAGAAGCCTCTAACGGCACCTCAAGGCCTGGTACTCCTGACCATTGCGAGCATACCAAGGACGATATGGCTATCTCTAACAGACCCTCGCGCCATGTTGACTATCTATCCCACAATTGGAGGGAGGAGGATATTTGGTCATCATGGCGATACATTGTGATGCGACGAGGAGATTTGCCCAACAGCGTACGATTAGAAAATGCTGCTTGGAGAACGTGGATTAAGGCCAAGGACAATCTGAAAACCATTTCCCCTGTAACACTTGACTGGTTTGTATTCCTGAAGTTTTACGTATAATACTAAATATTAATAAAGTATTATATCTTTTAATAATAGATTTAATATATATTAGGCTTAATTAATATAAAGATATTTTATTAATAGTTAATAAGTTAAGTTGAAATTTATAAAAGTATAAATAAATATAATTTATATGTTAAATAATTCTTTTAGGTATTAATAAGTTTATAAAATAAGGTATTTCTAAGATATATTTTTCTTAGATTAAATTATTCCTACTTCCTATATTCTAATATAATATATAATATAATTAGTTAATAAGTTTACTAATAAACTAGTAAACTTATAATTATAAATTTACAAAGTAGGTTATTTTATTATAAATCCCTGTTGTATTATGGGGTTTTTATAGGATATATGTAATATACCTGCTAGGATTATAATATTACCAGGGTCTTATTAAAAGCAAGCCAGCATAGTAATACGCAGGCTAATAGTAAGGTAAGCAGTAGATCGGCTTAGTGTTAGACACAAAGTCACTTAGCTACCATCTGATCTAGATGAATAATAGGAGTCTATGCTAGCAGTCAGAGGATATAACCTAGTATCCGGAAGACAAGGAGTTAATAGGAGCTAGTTAATAGTAATAAAAGTATACTTCCTTCTATAGTAGTCAGAGAGTAAAGTATTAAATATATTTCCTAAGTAATAAATAAAATAAGACCTCTTAAAATAACCTACTATGCTAAGATCTTAAGCACTAGGAGAGCGTAAGGTAAGAATAAGGTCATATTAAGAGAGCTAGTTATACTAGGTTTATTAGGAAGTATTTATAAGTCTGCAAAAAACTAACCAATTAAATATCATATACAGTCATGCTGCCGTAAGGTTATGCCTCTGTATCGAAACCGTCATGTTGCTCTATTAATTCCCTTATAAAAATGCTTAATTGAGATCTCGGTATAGGTACCATCTTTAAGAACCAGTGTATTTACTCCAAGACTACGTTGGTTGATCGGGCCTGCTTATTATGTGCTCCCATGTCCATAAGCTACGCAGCGCTCAGTCCAGGCTCAGGTTAAAGCGGCATCAACTCAGGCCGATGGGCGAAAACGGAAATAGGAGGCATCTACATTCGTGTCCTAGTTATTTTGTTCTATTTTGTTCTATTGCTCATCTAACTATAAGACGCCTCTTTTATAGAAGATGTAGAGAGCTCTCTCAAAAGAAGGTAAGCTGTACCTATCCCCTTCTAATGCCCTTGCCAAGCCCTCAACCAAATAAATAGTAAACGGGTCATGTTTATTATTACAATGAGTAAATGAAACAAGGCGCGTTTAGCATTTTGCATTTTACAATCCCATTAGCGCTATCTGAGGGAACGCAGTGCGTTGCTGTCGTACATGCTGGAACAGTATTACCATATATCCTACACAGGGGTCACAAGCATGCTAAGACTGAGCCCGTTTTTTACTCCAGCCGCAAAAGCAACCTCTGACTCTTTAAGCGCTGTTGATTTTAACCGTTTCCTCCCGAGCTTTACGTCCTCAACTGCCATGTTGGTATCGTTCTCTGTGTACCGGAGTGGTAGTGGATTGCCAAATTTGAAGCGCCGATGGGATAAGGCTCGGAGCCTCTCCTCTGCCCTCATCCCACTCTGGTGCCACTGGATCCAATACATTTGCTCATGCTCCCGTAAATATCGGTTGCCGTGAAAGCTGTGCAGGACGGTCTGACGAGAAAGCATACCGAGCGTCCGGCGATACTCGCTCTTGCTGTAAAAACGCTCAGTGAGCCAGTGAACGTCCTCAGGGGTAATGTCATCGGGTAACTCAGGAACACTATTCTGGCTCCCAGCTTCATCTGTAAACTGAGTCCACCGTCCAACCATACTTAGCATACTGATCTGGGCACGGGCCAAGGCAAGAGGATCATTGGGAGGTACAACCTCTCCATATTGTTGTTCGGGGTTCTTCGGGTCCGTCAAAACCAAAGCCGTGGCGCCGACCTCGGTAGCGACAATAGGAACACCGGCCAAAGCTGCCTCGCCAATGGCTAGCGGCAGACCTTCAGAGATGGACGAGTTCATGAACAGCCACGCGTCCTTCAAGACTTCCTTTGGGTTGCCAAATCCCGCTAGGATAACCTTGTCCGAAAGGTTGCTATCGACGATGAACTTCTCCATCTCCAGCGCGTAGGCTGGCTGGCGATCCTTTGCGCCATATATGACCAGCCGGTAGTCGGTAAAGCCAAAGCGGTTGACTATGATTTCAGCGGCCTGGGCGGCCACCTTGACGCCCTTTATCACCTGTACGTTGGACAGCATGACAACAGTGGGCTTGTCAGTGCGGATTTTATCGACAGGAGTGAAGGACTCCATGTTGCTGATACCATTGACGATTGGGTCGACCTTGCGACTAAACATGTTTCGATTACTAACGGTACCTTTGTCTGTACCAATTTCAATTTCCCACATTCTAGAATACCAAGTTAGCCAAACTAGGGTCGTCTCTGCTTGCGGGAATAATACTCACGGGTTGAAAAGTGACGCGCAGGGCGAAATCACATCGGCGTGAAAATAAGCGAGGCGTGTAGCAAGACCAACACCAGCAAGTAGCATCGACTGCACTGCAACGGGGAGCTCACATTGAGCAGGGCTGATGTTCAGGCAGGTCTCCCGCCAAAGGATGGCATGGTCCCAGATGCTAAAGTGAGCGCCACGGCGATATTTGAGTATTAAGCCAAAGAGACTGCTTATACCATGATGAGTGCTTTGGAACGCACGAGGACACTCATCAGGCACCTGAACCGCGAAAATGAAGAAGTAAGCGCGGAATATACCGAGGGCATCGCGGAAATCAGGGATACTGGCTCGCTCGATTTCGAAGCACTGGGATGGGCTGACGATATTAGGGTCGCCATACTCCTTCAGCCAAGCCGCCACCCACCCTTCCTCGAGATACGGCGATGTCCAGGTGGAAGAATAATCCTTATGTTCGTAGTACTTGTTCATGGAGAGAATAACGTTGCCGTACTTGATAAGGTCGGCGCGGGAGAGATGTTTTGTGCGAGCGCCTTTAACAAATTCCGTGAGCAGCGGCAGAAAGGTATCGATAATATCCCGTTGGACTTCGGTGTTAGCTATCTTCTCATCAACCTGAGACTCGAGGAGGTTATCAATGACGCCATGATTTGCTGTGCCACCATCAATGCCCCAGAGTGGTAACAGTTTGAGCGATTGTACATTCTTCTCAATCTGGAAACGCGGGACGCCGTAGTCGTTGGCACACTCCGCGAGGACATGGTTGCGGATTGTACTATGCCCATTAACCAGATCACGTCGGCAGTTGGAAACACCGCCAGGTGCTACTGGCCAGCAACCGATGTCATTGAATATAATTGATACCCGATCCTCTGTGTCTTTGAAACAGTCTTGAGGGCGGGCTGTAATCGGTGTAGCGTCATTGCTAAGGCCCATGGCATAGAGATCTGAAGTCTTGAGTCTAAGCAAACAGAGCTCAGACACATCTGTGTCAATATCAATAGCTGATACAATTTGATGGATGTTTTCATCCAAAGCTCGGCGCGCGTCGTCCAGGCAGCCACGGTCCCTCGCATACCAGTACTTGCGAAGTAGACGCTCCTCGCGAAGAACAAGCTCATCTATCCAGCAGGCGGTAACAGCATCGAGGGTGCCACTCTTAAGCCAGTTGTTCCACAATTCAGTGCGGATGCGCCAGGTCGGCACGCGTTTGTACATGCGCCGGTTCCAAAACGCAATCCATGAAACCGGGTTAAGAGACGAGAGAAGGTTCCGAGTCCTACCAGCATGCTGCTGCATCTGTCGGATATGATATGTCTCATGGTATATGAGTAGATTATCATTATCGAACAACACATCCTCTGGGTACTTGAGAAAGATAGACTCCTGGGGAAACACCTCAGGAGCTTTGGCCAGGGCTGTCCTGAGGCCATTACCGTCATCCAAAAAAGTCGTGATGATTGGATCACGGCGATGTAGGTGCTCGTAGATGCTTGTAAATATTTTGCCGTCAACCTTCCTGATAATGCGTCCCACCTTCTGAGACGGAACCCAGCTGTAGTCCTCAGGGTCAACAGGCGTTCCCCAGAACACAGAAAACATATTATCGGAATCTGAGTTGGCAAGGGTGAAATCGGCTCGTAAAACGTCGCAACTGTCCTTCATGCCTGACTTGTAGTGGAAGTGGAAAGCAAACACTATGTCTTGATGTTTGAGAGTTCCACGTACTACCCTCCCATGCTCGTCATAGTAGCCAACGCTGCAAAAGTCCTTTTCAGAAACCATTTTGGCGAGTGGCCAACGAGAACAAGCATTATCATCATACTCGTACGTGGAAACAGCACCACCTTTATCCTCTCTGACCTTGAGGCGGACTTTATCGTCGTAGGTGTCAATGGAAAGCGGTGAATCATCAGCTGGTGGCTCTTGAAGTGTCCCGGAATATACTCTCAGCGTCATTGTTCCGTTGTCATTGATCGAGGCAAATCCAGTGATAGCGTTCCGGTGCATCTCGACGATGATAGAATTGTTCTGGATTTTGCGTCGTGCGCCTTTCTGGGCAATACGCATGAGGCCCACAAGCGAGGGTCGATGATAAATCAATACACAATAAAGCCACATGTTCTTCATGGCCCGGCAAATGTTCCAGATGAAAAGGATGATCCGAATGGCGCTATCTTTCAATGGTGCATTTCTGAGACAATAAGCAAGCTCTCGCTCTATGTTGGAGCCCCCACCGGAGATGATAGCAACCCATTTTACAAAGAGCAGTGGGATTGCCAGCAGTACGTTCCAGAACCTCTGGAGCACTCCCGAGGGCTCTGGTTTACCAATGAGATTGATAGGCCTCAACTCGGCTGGACCTTCCGGTACAGCCCCAAGCCCCTGATTGGGTGAGATGGGAATTTGGCCTAGTCTTTCTCGGCACTTCTGAAACACCTGAAGAGTGAGGTTGATGTGAAAGTCCGATGTCTCCAGGTCGACTCCACACGCTAATGCCCACTGCATCATCTCAGGGGACACAGCCACATCCTCGCCAGAAATGCGATGAACAATGGCTTCACGAACAACCTGAGGGGTCCTCTCCCACTCACAGTTGACGTCGACGTCCAGGCAGAGGTGTCTCATCAACTCTGTCTCTGTCTTGAGGACTAGTCGTGTCGTACGTTGTACATCTCCCAGGGCAAGTTCCAGATCGATGCGCTTTGATAAAATCCCCGTCTTGTGAAGCAAGTGCTCAGCTTGGATCGCTTTAGCATGGGAGACTTTCAGCTGCGAACGTGCTACGTGGTACAGTAGACATTCGCCAATGACTGCCACCAGGAAACTCTGCCAGGCGGGACTAACAAGCTCAGCTTCCCCTATTAAACCAATCGTCACCTCAAGGACGTTGTCTTCTTCCAGGCTAAAGGAGGTGACATCTGACAACCTTGCTCGTACAAAATCCTCACGATGGGCAATTTTGACGATGATTGATTGTGTCAACCACATTTCTAAAATGGTTTGAAGAAACTCAAGAGACCAAGTGGCAGCGGTGGCAATTTCACGCTGGGCTTCAAGGCTGTGGTGCAATAGCTCCAAGACCTTGTCGGAAGTGACATTCCCGTCATTGTGCCGGACTGTTGAGCCACTCAAAGCTTTCAGCGTCGTAGCACTCTGAGTCTTCGAATCTGGAGATGCTTCCGCCCCAAGCCTGCGCTGAAAAATTACACTAAACTCATCTCGACGAGTGCTGCTAGTGGGTTCCGAGCGTGGGGCTGCCATCCAATCCTTCCAGATCCAAAGGGACGTTCCAACGGCACCGCAAACCGAAGCTATGTTTTGCGCGATAACGTCGGTATACAGAGACTGCGCCGTGGCGGGAACAATATGTAAGATGCAGCCAGCGATGAACCCGATAGCTGCAGAGGAAAGAATGATGGTAATATGGACGTTGACGTTTGTGGTGAAGCATCTGTTGAACTGAAATATGATGGCACATGTGTACCCCAAGACATACATGTAGTAAATAATAGTCGTCTCCAAGGTATCAACGAAGATGTAGAGCATCAAAGTGGCCATGCCAAAGGTAACAAAGAGTTTGGCCATGATGTCGGTCAGAGCTTTGAAAATGCAGACACGGCGATAAGCCTCAGCCCTAGCCGCAAGTTCCTGAGCATGCTCCAAATCACGCAGTTTCTCTTTAGATATGTTATCTTTCAACGCCCAGTACTCATGTAGCGTCGAGTCCAACAACATGGCGCCAACGCAAAAGTACACGATGCAGAGACACAGGCCATAACGGGATCTAGGATCGGTGTAAATGCTGGGATATGGGCCTCCTGCGCTCCACACCATCATCAACCAACGATCCATGAGAGCAACCAAGAACAACCCGAGATTCTGTCCAATGTCGAAGCGGGCGAGACGGAACATGATAAAGAGGTTGTGATCTTTGAGACCTCGCGATAGCTGACGTTGCTGGTTGGTTGACTCGGCGATCAAAGTAAACCACGCAGTACTGAAGGTATCAGGGCGGTTCCCTGTGGGCATTGTCTTCTTCAACAGCCAGTCGATGTACGGCATTCCTTCTGTCACACGAGACACCAGGGGATCGACCAAGACACCCGAGGCTCGAGCTTCCCTGGTTCGCCTCTGGTGAGAAACAAGAGCGAGGGTGAATGCTTCCTGTGCCATAGCAGCCTCGTCTTTCTTCTCACCCTTCTCCTCGTCATCACGGAACTCTGGGACTCCCTGAGCTTGATACCACTTAACGATATCATTGTGTGTAAACTTTGGGATGCGGTCCATCCAGCTGATCCACTCGTGGCAAAGTCGTCTAAATCTATATAATGCCACGAACAGAAAGGTATACATGACAGGAAGGTAGATTACCATATCATAGCCGTTGACAAAGGTAGAGATGATGGGCGAAATCAGCAGTATCGGCATGGCCTTCAAAAGAATATTGCGACCAGATCCGATTGGGCTCTCGTGTTGATGCATGGCACTCATAACACCCAAGAGGTTAAAGTAGGTGGTAATGCAAACAAGAAATGCCACGAAAACGAAGCCAATGGCGACTGAGAACCGGAGGGAAAAAAGAATAAGACCAGCAAAGCCGACGACCAGAGTAAGGATGAAGCCGCCAGAGAGTCTTTGGACATGAAAGTATACCATATTCTCGTAGGCATAGTGTGCGGCATAGTAGTTTCCCGTACTGCCAACCCAGCCCGTGACCCCAGCTGTTAACAGAAGTGAGAGGAGCAACGCATAACCAGCAGCCTCGAGATGTTCCGGGTCCATGAACGCCGTCATAAACAAACCTCGCCCAACGAAGGTAAGCAGGATGATATCCACAATAGCCGGGACGCAGAAGATGGACATGGCACCAGCTTCGGCAAATCGCTTTCTCCAGAGCTGAACGGTCTCATGGCGTGTGAGCTTGTCGGCGGTAGATGCAGAATCATTGCTAGGCTTAGGAGCAGGGGTCGCGTCGGTATTGGAATACATGGTCATAATTTCGTTACCGGTGCGGTCCTCTGAAGTTGGAGGGGAACTTTCCAGAAAGGTGCGGTACTTGTTGTAGACAATATTGCCAAGGTCACGAGGGAGCAGACCAAAGTACACCTCACATTGCGAGCCAAGGGCCCAGAGCTCACAGAAAACGGCGGCTTGGTCGGGCTGTGAGACAAATAGTGGGCAGCGATCTGTCGATTCGATGTAGACATCTTCAAAAGCAGCTCTTCTGAAAATGCAGAAGAAAATGAGAGCGAACAGCTCCGCATTAATATCCACATAACTGCAGTCGTTGGATGGATTGGATGGATCATAGGCTGACAAGAGAACAGAGGTCAGTGAACGGAGTATTTTCCGCTCGCCAAAGAAAAGAGCATCTTCAACAGTTTCGTTGGTGAGATCATGGAGAGTCACCAGGTTGTCCAAAGATGGCAGCTCTGTTGCACCCTGGCGCACGTAATGCTCCAACCTCATACGAAGGATTTCTTTCATGCTTGAAGAGCCATCCAGCACTCTTTGGGCACATATTTGTTTCCACGATGCTTTGGAGGTCTCGTCGATCAGGATAGAATGGCAGAGGTTCTTCATACCATCTCCAATCGGATGACTGAGGCGAGAGACGCGCAACTTTTGAACCAGGCCAAGGATTTCTGCGTATGTCGCTCTCTCTATCGCAGTGTGGATACTCATTGGAACGCTCGAGCCGCCGTTGGGTTTGCCAGCTCGCTCCAGCTCTAATTCTTGCTCGAATCGCTGCTCCCGGGGAGTTCCTTGATGCGCTAGCCAGGTGTGAAGAACGGCAGCAGCATCATTGGGAGCTTTCTGTGAGATGTATATATCAATACATTGCTCCTGGGCTTCATTGCGCTCATGAGAAACACCCCAAAAGTGAGCATCGCCGTCTGCAATGCCAAATCCAGTATCCAGACCCTTATAAATGCGGACTTGGCGAGATTTGGCCAATGAAACGAGGTCGTGAACGGCACTGTCGCATCTTTCACGCTTGGCTAGAGTTGACCAAGTCTTCAGCAATATCTCCTCTTCGTTTCCTTCGACGGCATGCAGCATGTTCAGCTTTCTGAGATGGACTTGAGTCTCCACAATGGCCCAATAATGTTGTGCCCTGGGCTCTGAGGTCACTGGAAAGCATCCCAGGGCTGACAATTTCTTGCCATCGTGGGAGGAATCCCAAAAGCTTGCCCGAGGGGGTGCGCGATGGACGTACTCGGGTGAGGAGTAAAGTTGGACCGTTTGAGTACGTATCAACTCGAGTTCGGGAGCCAATTTATTGTGTTTCAAAAGCTCCGAAGCACGAATAATCAATGTATCCAAGTCTTCCAAAGGCAAATGTGCGATTTTGCTATTAGACGATCCGTTGGGAATCCAAACCTTCCTGGCCTCAGATGTCCAAGACTTTTGAAGCTGCCCATGGTATTAGCTATGTCATTCTTAACCTGAGAAAGGGTTGGACCTTCATACCTCAACAATTTCTGGTCGACGCAGGTACTCAAAACCACTGAGCGTCTGAGTTGCGCAGCTGTTTGTGGCCTTCAGCAACACACTCGCATCCTTTGGTCCATGCTCAATCACTGCGCCAAAGTGTTCAGCCAGCTTTGCTGCCCGACGAACTACGGATGGATGGGGTTTTTGGTCCCATTTGTCAAGGAAGCCAAGGAAAAAATCAGCTCTCTGTTCCCGCTCCGTGCCGACTCTGGCCACAATCTGACGGAGTCGCTTCGCCTTGAAATAGTCGCGACGCTCCCCGTTTGGAAGGATGCACGCATTCAAAATTATCAATCCCGAAGCGTGTATAAGACTAATGGAATCCAGCGCTTCGGAATCATGTTGGCATGAGAGAAGCACGGGAATATTCAAAGAATAAAGTCGTTCCAAAAAATAATTTACCTGTCCGGGCTTCTTGGGAATAGAGCATTGAAGCGCAAATCCGGCCAGCTCATTGCGAAGATGAATGTTTAGGAGAAGATCGATCGTTTCTTCGATGTGTGAGTCTTCGAGAGCGTCCGGACCAAAAGTATCAATGTCAATATTCGCTAGACTCATCTTGTAGGCAACGTGTTCCACGGTGCACATGGATGAGTGTGAGTCGCCAGGCTCACCTCTGACACCTCCCCCCATATAGAGGGGCAGCACCACCAGATCGTATTCCCGATATGAGCCATTGGACGACTGGACATCGAGTTCTGATAAGAAGGTGAATGATTTGTTAGAACGGAACATCTGTAACGCTGGCCTGCAGTCATCTCTCGAGCCATCTGTCTTGACAATTTTCTCCTTTGAGGTCCTGAAAGCGGTTAGCCAGCACCGATAGATAACACTTAGCGCACCTTTGACTTACCACAGTGACTTAAGACCATCCTTCAACAGAAACGTGATGATGTAATAGGTGAAGTAGAATAAGACAGGGATTAAGAAGGAGCTGAGAGCAAGTGAGATGTTCACCAACTGGAACGTATGGACGTATCTCTGATTTTCCGGAAGGATGCTGTTGCAGTACACTTTAAACCTAGAGTTACTGCAGTCATCAAAGGTAGGATTCCATGACCCAGGCTGAATGAAGGAAGCCATTTCGGAACAAAGAAAAGGAAGCAAAACGAAGGGATGAGGAATCAGCTCCTACAGACAGAGAGACTGGAGCAATGAAAGCAAAGTTTCACTGGCGTTAGCATATGACTGGAAACCGCAATTAATGTCAAGGAAACAATGTGCTTAAATGAATGTGTTTCTAGAAATATCCATGAAACAGGTGGGAAACAACCGAGCTGAGAAAAAAGAATGCATGTCAACATTTAATACCGGATGTATGGGGCGAAAAGGATATTACACCTTGAGAACAAAATTGAGCGCGGAGAAACAAAATTTCTTAGCCATCGTAACGCAATGCTACACTGCTAAGCCATTCCGATTATTACTTTAGGCCAGCGGTTTCACAGACATAGGTATGCGCATCTTTTCGGACAAAATCGTCCGCTCATTTCGGGGAAAACCTAAATAGCAAGTATTGAGGCCTCAACGTCCCCATTATTGTAGCAGGAACAGAGCTCGGAGATTAAGTGTTTCTGTGGCTGGGAGAGAACCATCAGTAGTCAGTTTCAACGTGACGCTAAAACTATGGGCAGGCTAAACCACAACAACAGCACTCTACATAGCCCCTCCCCCCGGCTAGTTGCCCAGACATGCACAGACCATGCATATACAGGTCCTGGTTTTGCCGTCTGAACTGCAGCAACTAGCGGCGATCCAAGCACAGACGAATCTGGAATCGTGGGATGTTACATCCAACGATAGAATAGTATAGTACATTACACACACAGACCCGTGAAAATTGCCGCATGGGCATACGGACAGACGCAATTCCATCCTCATGGTAGGCTAGTGGTGAGGCGGGAGACTGAGAGCTGGGCTTCGATGGCCCGGAACTCCGAAAGAAGACGGGGTGACATTCAGTGTTTGCCAAAATGACCCTATCTGCAACCTCAATGGCCGAGGAAATACTATGCCCATAGAATAGCCACTAATTTTCAAAACGTTCTGGCATCAAGGATCCAGACTATGAGTGGTTGTGGAGCCTCATGTACTAGCGAAGCTACCCAAATCCACGATTTAACAACGGACTGCGTATGATTTAGTTTAGATTGGATATCCGAGTGTACGGTGAGGGTCATTGATTTGTGATGCTAAACTGAAGTCATCACCGTTCACCTTTGAGCAGTCCGTTGGGGTTTCTGGACTCACAATTTTCTCCATCGTGATGGCGCTATGCGTTATTACGACATGAGATGCGCACCAGCAAGTCTTCAAATTCAACAGTTTGTCCACTCGGAAAGTTCAAATTTTGGCACATAACCTCGAGGACTTTGTTGAGCAGTTAGACTCTCTTGCTTCATCTACCATTCTTATATCTGTTCATTTCATCTGGATCCTGCCCCAGGAGCTTTAACTGCAACTCAAAAGTATCTCCGCTACAAAGCAAGTAATACAACCACCAATCATAACACGGATTCTATCCAATTACACTTGAGGATGTTGTCTTCGTCTTCCACATCGGAATCACTTTCCGTTTCCTCCATTCTTACAACCCCGGAGCCTAATTTCGGCGATGACTTTGCCGGTCACCAGGAGTCGTTGACTTCAACCGCTACCTTTACCCTAGTCATAGGTGGTCTTGGATACATTGGATCGCACACCTCCTTGGAGCTCCTCAAGGTTGGTTACAATGTTATCATTGTCGATGACCTAAGCAACAGCTTCCACAGCGTCTTCACTCGCGTAAGGAAGCTTGCTGAGAAGTACTGCCATGAGAGTCACCGCAGCATGCCTATCCTGCACTTCCACAATCTTGACTACAGGAGCAAGTCGCTGAGATTTTTGCTCGAGTCATACTCAGACCTTGCCACAGTTCCTTCAAGCTCTCCCCACGGCTCCCCCGTTCTGACGCACAGGTCCAAGATTACAGGCGTTATTCATTTCGCTGCGTACAAGTCTGTCAGCGAGTCCATCTTGAAGCCTGCCCAGTACTATCGCAACAATGTGTGTGGCCTTGTTGAACTGGTTGAACTTCTTGGCAAGCACAACATCCGCAACTTCGTCTTCTCCTCGTCTGCCACTGTGTATGGCACCAAGGCAGACGAGGGGCATCCGCTCCGCGAGGAAGATTTGATTCACCATCCTGAGGTGTTCATGGACGAGAACGGCAAAGAACAGGTTAGGATGCCTGTGGTCCAAGGGCTCCTTAGTCCCTATGCTAGATCCAAGTACTTCTGTGAGGCCATTTTAGCAGATATGGCTCTATCGGATCCCGATTGGCGCATTGTTGCCTTAAGATATTTTAACCCCATCGGATGTGACCGATCCGGTCTCCTTGGAGAGGAGGCTAGGGGTGTGCCCAGCAACCTGTTTCCCATGATCAGCCGAGTACTTACGGGTGAGCGAAAGGAGCTGGAAATATTCGGCACCGACTGGGATACAAGGGATGGCACTGCGATGCGCGACTTTATCCATGTCTCGGATCTGGCTCGGGGCCATATTGCGGCCCTCAGCGCCGACATCAACACGCCGTTCCGCAGCTTCAACCTAGGCACAGGTAATGGCACCACTGTCCTGGAAGCAGTCGCCAGCCTAGAACAAGCATCGCGCCAGCAAATCCCAGTGCGACTGGCTCCACGCCGAAATGGTGACGTCGGCTCGTGTGTCGCAGCTAACGCGCGGTCGGTTAAGGAGCTCGGCTGGTCTGCCACCGAGAGCATCTCGCAATGTGCCGCTGACCTTTGGAACTTTATTTTAAAACAGCAAGTGGATCGAGCACCCCAAGTTGGCGATATGTATTGAATATGAGGCGCTAATACAGCCACGTCATCCATTTGCTATGGGCTAGACTAATCAAACTTCAAGAGTTTAAACTTCAAGTGTGGGTTGGGGTAGGAAAAGAAGGGAGCTAATGGAATAATATCGTTTCTGTGTCTTCTTTTAGTTGTTTCTTTATTGTGGATTTCCTCTTTGATCTATTTAAAGTATAAAATAAAATTATCTTGTATTAACCTATGATCTTGGGTTTCATAGCATTCACAATGACATCAACTCAGACCAGGGTTAGATCTAGCGTTATACACTACTGGCCGACTGGGTCCGTGTCCTTGATGCCATATAGCCCAAGCGCCCAGTCTACTGCCCGTGCGTTAGGAAAATTATATAGCGTCCGTCATCCCAAGACGACTCGGTGTTTGACCTGCAAGGGCCACTTCTCACCATAGCGGAGCCATGACCACAACCAAAATCACAACACCACGTTATGGCCATGTCCCAGGTCAGCCATTTGTTCTCGTACCTCTCTATATTTATCCCCTGGGAAACGCTTGGCAGCCGCTTTTTGACATTGCGTACTCAATGCCCCACGTTGAATTCGTCGCAATCATAAACCCCTGCAATGGGCCTGGCACGGACGCGCTCCCGGACGCAAATTACGCAGCAGTTCTGCAGAGGCTCAGGTCCGTTCATAACATACGACCAATCGGCTATATTCACTGCAGTTATGGCCATCGGAGCCTTGATGCCATATTTCGAGACATTGATGTCTATCATGACTGGAATCACGACTTACGGCTAGAAGGTATTTTCGTCGACGAGACACCATCGGATCCGAAATTGCTTCCATACATGTCCGCTATTGCCAGATACACGAGGAAGAAATGGGAACAGACGTCTGATCGCTTCAATTTGATTGTTTACAATCCGGGCGTTGTCGTTGACCCAGCCTACTTTGAAGACCCCAATTTGGTGGTGATCTTTGAGCAGTCTGAGTCTCATTGGAGGAGTCCAGAAATTCAGAAGTCTATCGCTCAGGTGCCCCTAGAGTTGAGGTCCAAAGCTGTTGCAATCGTCCACTCCTTAACGGAAAGTCTCTGTGATGCGGCCCGGCTCACTACTGAGATACGTTTACTGGGTTTTGGAGGTCTCTATTTAACGGAGCAAGGTGGTGGTGGCTTCAGTAAGTGGCCAGTCATGTGGGTCACGGTGGCTGCGGAGATAGGCGGGAAAAGTAGGTCCTGTTAAGCCTATTACCTGTTAGCAGGACAACTAGGTATAGCAATTATAGCAGTAGCCACTATATGAGTCAGACTTTAGCACGACTGGGAAGAGAGTGTTATTGTAATTAATTTAGGTGGCCTAGCTATAAGAATAAAAAGAGAAATAAAGAAACAGAAGAGAAATGAACACAGAAGGAAAGGACAAGGCGTAAATATATTTCTAATCTGCCTCGCCTAGCAGTAAGCGCAAATCCTTTTAAAGAAGGCGCTTGATTTGGTTAAGTTGATGTACCTGTTAAAGTGCCTTCCTATCACGAGATTGACCGCCGTAGTCAGCCTTATAATATGTTATGTTATGTTATGTATATTTTTCGTCCGGGGGGCCGTAGGCCCCAAAAAGTCTCCTAATGGAGCACAGGACGTGCTGAGCTAAACTATCTACAATCGCTGCCGTGCTGATTCTCGATCGGACCATCTGCAAGGCCTCTTGGATCGGAGCCGTATACATGCTCGAGCGTTTTCTGTACTCATTACCCCCAAGAGGCTCCTCTCTACTCGTAGCTCGCCCTACAGTAGTTGTCGGTGAAGCACGTCCCATTGGACATCAATACAGTTGATCCTCGCAGAGCTTCCCTCCAGCAGCGTCTCCCATCTAGTTCATCCAGCATATCATCGGCACAAAGGCGCATTTACTTTCAAGAGGTCATCCCGTCAGCGGGATCTATTCCTCTCCAGCCTAGAATTCTCTTGCACGGATAAATCAAGTAGCTTTCCATACCCTGAGGCAGGAAGTCCATGATCCCCTAAGATCGCCAGTAGCTGCAACCTAGGACCGTACATCCTTGGGGAAACCCCTCGCAGGGAAAAACCCAAGGCGGCTAGAACGCTGCTCTGTGGACAAGGCAGTCGCCTCGTTCCACGGTCTCCAGGTAAGCTCTGTACCGTTTCGACCCAACGGTTTGGTCTAGAGGTCTCAGCCAGTGAGACAGATTGTCAAAGCCTGGTGGTGTTCCAGGCAGCAGCCGAGGCCGCAAAGAAGAAGAAGGTCTCTGGGCAGTACGCGACTGCAGAGATCGGTCAAGCAACTTCCGAGCTGCAAAAAGGGCAACGAACCATGTGGGATCCGTGCGTCAAGGTCGAGGGCACCAGAGGGCCCAGAAAGTCGAGCAGCCGAAGGCTGTTTGTGTTGTTCGGGCAGCTAAAGCTGCTGTAGTCGGTCGAGGCAGCGTTAAACTGCAGGCGAAGGTGAGAGTGAGAGTGAGGGTGCGATGACCCTCAATGTCAAGCAGCAAGATGCTGCGAATGTCGTCTGGGCAGCCGAAGCTGCAGAAGTCGGTGTTACGGGAAGTCGAGGGGCACAGAGGCCGGAATGTCGCAGGCTCGCGAAGCCGAAATGTCGAGGTGAGAAGAAGTCGTAGATAAGACAAATGAAATGGTGCCCGGAGGCGATGTCAAGAGCTCGCGAAGCTCAGTGCCGTTGAAAACACTTGTCACGAAGAAAGGTCAACTCTCTGAATCCCTTTCTTCCAGCAGCTGTTAGGGTCCCGCTAGTCCCGCAGCTGCTTTTGTTGCCATTTTGGCCTGTAAAAATTTTCTGCCCTAGCAGAACGCTAACAGCGGGTGCCAAGGAAAAATTTTTACAGGAGAGAGTAGTCTCAGCCTTATAATAATGGTGTTACTTTTTGCTATAGGGTAACTTATCTCTTGGATATGAATATTTTCGATAACGTGGATTAGGATTATCGCTTAATATTTATAGCTTCTTTTGTTTATACTAGGATAAGGTGCTTATAAGGTAATTCAATATCTTATTATATTATATTTCGTAAATATAGGTTTACCGAACCGTATTCTTCTTGATGTAACAACACTTGTATTTACTGAGTATTGACAGAAATACTGGTTTAGGAGACAGTATACTTTAAAATACTCTTAGGTTATGAATGTAAATAATAATATTTCCATATATCAACAGATTATGTTTATATTGCTCTTGTTATTATTCCCCCGCGTTACTAACGACCTGTGAATAGCAGTTTGTCTATGAAAAAAGTACATAAGGAAATCACACGAGACCTTATCAATTAGACTTTTTCAGATCGGTTGTGTATGACCTCTCGTCACAATATCGCACCCAACCGTCCAGATTCATTTTTTTAATAGCCGTACTGAAGTCCTTGGTGCCTGTGGCGTTGCTCGAATTGCCACATATCGCATTAACCGTTGAGTCTAGAACCCTATCGGGAGCTCCTGCAGGATACTCTATGTTGAACACGGGTTTCCCGTCTTTTATAAAGGCCGCAAATGTCTCGCACTCTGAATACTCGATGCACTGTTCGTTGACTGAAAAGCGCACGACGTCAAGAACCTCAGGGATAATATCGCCATTGTTTTTCAGACCCGTAGACATATTATAGGCGGCAGCTGTCTCGGATAGGAATTTGACAAAATCAACAGCATCGTCTTGAGTAAGGCCAAGACCATTATCGTTTTGCTTAGCATGCATTAGTTAGCAACGCATCACATACCTAGATCGTCTACCAACTGCACAATTGGTGAGATGGGGGCCAACTTACGAAACCATCGACGTTATCGGGATCAATAGCATCACAGCCCTTCTTTGCAGCATACTCGATGCGTTTCTTCATGATGTCGCGTACCTTTCTGTTGCGAACATCGACCCAACGTTCACCAGACCAACCCTCAAGCTCTTTACCCAAGTGAGCTTCTTCAAACTGGTCCTTATCGTCTCTCCAGTTCTCATATGTCCCTGCACTGAAGTAACATATGACCTTCTTGCCAGTCTTGTGCAAAGCTTTGAAAGTGTCGGCATCATTGTCGAAGAGATCTACATCGTAGATTGCTACATTGGGCTCGACTTTGCCGCCATCATCAATCGCAATGGGATCGAGAAGCACAATCTGCCAAGATTCCCCGACTTTGGGTTGCCAGATGTCTGTTTTGTTGTGTCTTTTGTTCGTGGCACGATCATGCTTTTCTGACCCATGATCCTTGCGGGAATAGACGACGCCTAAAACTGCCCCAAGAGGAATTGTAATGATGAGGAGAAGCCCGACGAGAGGGAGAATTTTCCACATGGGCCAAGAGGTCTTGGCAGCGAGGCGTTTGCCAAAAGGAAGCTGTGCAGCGGCCATGGTTCAGGAGGAAAGAAAAACGCCTGCTTAGTACAGGACGGGGAATGAGAAACAACTTCGGAAGCAGAAAAGCGGCAGTAAAGGATTGGAACCCTTTTGTACTACTTCCTATCGCATTGCAAACAGTTGTCAAACATTGAACCGGAGAACCCCGAGATACTATTAATAATGCATGTTTACGATGTAATTAGAGGGTAAAATCTTACATAGAGAGAGAAAAGGCCACCGGAAATAATAGCCCGACACGTTACATCTGTTAAGCAACCCCACCAACTAACTATCAAATATCGTTACTTAGGATGCAAAACGGGTCATTAGATTAATGATAGTCTGAGAGGGTTGAGAAAGTAAAGACGCTAAGGACAAAAGTGACCTAGAATTATGTAGTGATGTAATTGTGCTTTCTTTCTAGGGTAATAAAATAAGGTTTAGAGATGAAAGGTATTCGTCCTTGCTGCTGTCTCGCCTAATCGAACGCCACTTACAAGCTGCTACTCTGGAAAAGATCCGTGTTGAGGGTACACCAAAGTGCTAGCCATCGCTATGTCCCCCTCCTAACGCAGGGGCCGCTTTAAGATGACACCACCAGGATGACTTTAAGTGTTGAGTTTCGGCGCGGGCTGCGCGCACGGTTTGTGCTCACGCAATGCACTGCCACGCATGGATAGGAGATGTTGGTGTCTGCTGTGGACGCCTCACCTGCGTGCCAAGACTGAGAACAAGCATGCGCATCATTGGTGTGTAGGCGGCTATTAGCGCGGGAATTATCTGATTAGACCGGTGGGAACCGGATCATCACGGCGTTTGGATCGTCTTCCAATTGAAAGAGAGCCTCGTCACTGTTCACTCATAGTTGCCTTGTCAAGACCGCCACCACCAGTGAGCTATGGCTTTAATGTCGAAACCGTAGCCATTTTGGCAAGAAGCCTCCTCCTGACGGTTATTAGACTTGTCCGTTTTTGACCTACAACAGTTTGACTATTGAGTCCTGATAATTTGAGCTGTTGTGAACATTTTTAGTCCTCTGTTCTATACTCTAGGCTTGTGTCTTTATTAAGGATACCATGTGCTGAGATTCAGCCTCCTTCACTCACCACTCGTTTCTCATTCTTTCTTTCATCATCACTTTTTCATGTGGCTTAATAGCTCCACTTTCCTTCAAGACTCGTCCTGTGTTGTCACCCTTTGAGTTTTTGTCGTTACTTCGTCACTCATTCTCATTTTTCGATATCAAAGTCGTAATGCGTTCCATTATAGGGTTTGTCGTCGCTGCCCTCAGTTTGCTGGGAGCTAGCGACGCTCAGACGTCTTCTGATACTCCTGTCACTGTTGCTTCCGCTGCTACCTTGGACTCTACAGTCCTCATCATTGCCCCTGATGAGTATTCGGCCTCGACTGCTAGTTTAGGTCTCCAGGGTTATGGTATCCCCTTCGAGAATCTCTTGGTTCCTCAAGCCGGTATCGATCTGCCATCCATGAACTCGTCTGCCTCGCACGGCAACTATGGTGGCATTATCGTCATTGGCTCTGTCTCGTACAATTACGATGGTAACTGGCACAGCGCTCTTACTAATGCCCAGTGGACCACCCTCTATGAGTATCAGGCTAATTTCCATGTCCGCATGGTCCGTATCAATGAGTATCCCGGTCCTCGCTTCGGTAAAGTAGCAGCTAAGAAGTTAAACCAATCTCGGTGGTGACTAATAAAGGTGATAGGTGCCAGTGCCATCGCTGGCGGATGCTGTGACAACGGCGTGGAACAACTAGTTAGCATCACCGACACCAGCGATTTCGTTACTGCCAATGTCAAGAAGTACGTTGTTAATACCGATGATTGGTTCGAGGGGACCACTTTGGCTAACAGTATTTAGAAACGCAGGATTGTCTACCAAAGGTCTTTACCACGTCCCCGCAACCATTACCGACACGAGCACTACTCGTCAAGTCGCTGAGTTTGGCACTGCGCAAGGGTTTTCTAGCAAGAGCGTTGCTGCTGTAATCAACAACTTCAACGGCCGTGAGCAGTTTGTCTGGTTCCTCAGCTGGGCTCCTGACTGGTCACAGACCTCGGCATTCCTTCAGCATACTCATATCCACTGGATGACTCGAGGTCTTTTCCTTGGCAAGCGAAAGATACACTTGGGGTGCCAAATTGACGACATCCAACTCCACGCTGAACTTTACTATCCAGCTGGTCAGCTGTTCAAGATCCGGGCTGATGATCTTGACGCCCACGTCAACTGGCAGAATAACCTCAAGACCCGATTGCCTGCTGGTTCCGACTTCAGATTGGAGCTTGCCCATAATGGTAATGGAGATATCATAGCTGCCACAGGCGGCAATGGGAACGAGCAGAATGTGTGCGTTCCTGACTACGCGGTAGACCCTGAAATCCCCCCCAACACTCCCCTTGAATGGGTCAAGCCTCCTGGAACTGGCACGGATCTCTGGCCTGCAGAGTTTGTTGAGTATGGTTGGTCATTGTCTTGTGCCAAGCGCGATGCCTTTGCCAAATGGTTCTTGAACAAAGACAACCTTAATCAGTTTGCACACCTCTCTCACACCTTCACCCATCTGTCGCTGAACAATGCCACATACCATGATGCCTCTCGAGAGATCCACTTCAACCAGGCCTGGATGGCCCAGATGGGAATTGACAAAGCGACTCGATTCTCCGCGCATGGTCTCATCCCCCCCGCTATCACCGGCTTGCACAACGCCGATGTTATTAAGGCTTGGTTAGATAATGGCATCTCCTATGTCGTTGGTGATAACACCCGCGTTCCCTTGCGCAACCCAAGCAACAAGTTCTGGCCTTTGATCAGCACTGTCGCGGCAAACGGCTATGATGGCCTTGTCATTCTGCCTCGATTTGCAACAACTATCTACTACAACTGCGACACGGCTGAGTGTACCACAATGGAGTGGGTCAATACATCTGGGGGCAGCGGCGGTTTTAGTGACCTCCTGGCCCAGGCTAAGAATGACAACACGCGTTATCTATTATCTCTGATGCCCGACCCTTATATGTTCCATCAGGCCAATTTGCGCCAGACCGATATGCCAACTATCACTGTGGGAGATCAGACCGGCAAAATGTCCCTCGTTATGTCATGGGTTGAGACTATTACTCAAGAGATGACCCGGTTGACGAACTGGCCCATTACTTCACTCAAGCATGACGACATCGCACAATATTTCCTTAACAGAAAGGGGGTTGATGATTGTCATCCAAAGCTCTCATACACCTTCTCTGACAATGGCCTGTCTATCAAGTCGATAACCATTACTGCGGATGGCAATCAGTGCAGCACTCCTATTCCCGTTACCATCCCCTCGGGTTCTGTCACTTCATCCGGCGGCTCTGCTACTGCGGACCAGGTCGGCACTGAGCCTCCGATCCAATGGGTGAAGCTCAGTGGCTCACCTGTTACACTTACACTTAGCCAAACTGTTTCTCTTTGAGGTGTATTCCAAATAGAGATGTATTAGATCAGTCTGTTGACTATCAGAAGATCTTACATAGCTTGGGATTGTGTATATTACCATGCAGTACCCACCTGCCGTACAGCAAAAAAAAGTCTCCCCATACAAAATGCTTATTGTCACTTACACGGTGCTTACCCAAAACTGGACTTATTGACCTAAAACAATGTCTGTTAGATTGAGAATTGCATCAGGTTTGGTATTATTAAACTGACTTTTTAATCGCTTGTGCGGTATAATCGTATGGCACTAGTTAATCTAAAATGTCTTAAAATACCTCCCTTATTCCCTAGCCTCCCTGAAGCTTTATTAAATCTTTTCCTACACCAGCCTGCTTTTTATCGCTTCGAAAATGAGTGTCCTATACAGAGAGCAGCGTTATAGATGCTATTCTAGACGTCATAGATAATGGTCTCCCGCAGAGCCAGGCCGCCTAGAAAAATGGCATGCCTCTACCGTAGCTGCAGCGAGGGTAGCTGCATTGAGTGGTGAGGACGGTGTCTGAGCCAACCGCCTGGGGGCAGGTGAAACACCAATGGTGCCGTTCATAGCTGCAGGGCTGTTCTGCAAGAGGGCTGCATGGGCTCCTCGGTTTAGATTGGCGGGAGTATGGATCCTAGATTAAAGGGGTCTGGGGGCAGTTGGCAGGATTGTTATAGATGACGCTATTGCCGCGGCTTGTGACTATGCAAAGCGTAAATTAAGACATTTATTGTGTACATATTAAGGATTTAGGTATAGATAGGGCTACTTTCTTAATACTTGTATGCTAAGAAAGTGTGATGACAAAAGGAAGTATAATGCGGCGGGATTTAGTTCTACCGTCGTATAGTAGGGTACCTGATGCGCAAACTGGCTGCTGGACTTGGTAATATATGTTAATATAGGTATTATCTAAGTTATAGTGGATTAGAAGAGGTACTAAGCTTTATATTTAATCCAAGCTGTTCTCCTATCTAAGCCCAGGTTCTAGATAGAAGGCTAGGGTGCTCCGCAATGCAAAATAGCTAGATAAAGAACTTGTTAGTTAGTTCTAGGCGATCTGGGAATAATTCAAGGTGACTTGCAACGGCCAAGCTCTTAATGATCCTAGCGTGTGGTTGTATATGATTCGGTGTGTATTGTTGAAAGGAAGTTAATATCGGGTCTCTTGATTCTAATTACTAGGTTTAAGCAGCATGTAGTAGAGCTAGGGCCACGGGAGGTTAAGAGGGAAGAGCTCTACATTTTATACGTATAAGTATAAGCTTTGTAAGGGAGCGTTGCGCTGCCATATGTATAGAAGGGTATATTAGATGGGAGGTTTATGGATGCAAAGCAAGGCTAGGGGCTAATATTGAGATTAAGCTAATGCAGTGCCAGCTCTCGCTCTCTTATTAGTAATATGCGAGTTATGGGTTTAGTAGGTTAGGTGGCGCGCGAGCTTGTGAGTGAAACCAATACTGGCGTTAAGTTAACCGACTAGATATTAACATAATACCTCCGGCTTGTGCTACTGTACGCAGTCGTGGTGGTATTTCGACGAAATACAACAAATCTGGCCCGTGCACGCTGCCGGGTCGTCCGTGCACGCGTCATGTCTGTGTAGGCGGTCAATAGGCGGACGGGTCCCGTCCCAGTTTCCATCTTTGGTATAATTTTTTCCGCTATCGGATTATAGGCCTTCTTGTTCCACTGCCTCAAGTAGTTTAACGAGTCCCATTTACCAGCTATTCCAACGAACCACTGGCTTGAGGTGAAATAGCCACGACATATCTGCGTTCCGAATTTACTCCAAATTCTACTAGAGCTAGAGCTGTACCACAATACAGCTTTCTTCCTCTTCCATGGCCGAGTACAAGGCTTCTTGTTCATCGATATCCTGCTAGGCTATTTCCCAAAGCTCACCGATGCCTCTTCTGCTTGTGAACAGTCGCCCGTTCTCGGTCTCTCGAGCTACTTGTGCTTCGATGCGATCAGGCTCTGCTTTGTCCCAGTCTGAATAAGCCACCATCTCTTCTTTGGTCCATTCTCTTAGGCTCGTTGAGGTTGCGCAGCACCTCCCCATCTGCTTATAATCAAGACACCAGCTGTAGATTGCTTTTGGATATGCTAAAGGCAGGCCCATTGCTTTTCTATACTGGCGGTTACCTAGTGAGGTTCCCGGTGGCTGGGCCTTATACCAATCATCTCTTGACGTGATGTATCTCTGGTGGATTGCTCGTGGATCATCGTACCTCAGCCGCGTTGAATCTGGAACTGGATCTTGCAAGTGTAAGGGTGACGATACTGACGGTCCGATAGCGGAGCAAACTATACCACATATGGAAACTGGGACGGGACCCGTCCAATTTTAGAAGGACGGGTACCCGTCCGCCTATTGACCGCCGTCTGTGTATTTCGTTAAATTACCATAAACACTGGTCCGTGCACGCGTGATATCTCTAGCCCATCCAGTTAGACTCTCCATTCGTATACAGCACCATCACTCTCGTAAACATCACAAGAGTACCAAGGCAGCAAGATCTCAAGGCACTCCTTACATACTAGAAGTCAGTCCCATAATGGCTAATCATACACTTCTCGATAATCTACAGCTCTTCTATGATACTGGCGCCCGGCTCCTAATCTGCACCAGAGACAGCTGTCAATTCGCCCTATCCAATGGCCCATCCCGCGTAACAACACATCTCCGCGACAAGCATAACGTTTCCACCGACGCAAGAAAAGGGCTCAATCAGCTTCTTAAATCCCTATCCCCCGGGCCGCTAGACCCTGAGAGTGCATCAACCTTAGGCGATGGAACGGCCGAACACGATAAGCTACGAGTCTATGAAGGCTTCGCTTGTATTAACTGCCAGTTTCGTACCATAAACATCCAGTCAATACGGCGCCACCAGTCCAACCCACCGGATGACTGTGGATCTAAAGCCAGCCTCACTCGCTCCAGTCGCCGTCGCGACCTTGACCAGCAGTTTGAGTGTGTCTACCTGCAGACATGGACCACTGGGTCAGCACGGAGATACTGGATCATCAACAGAGGTGGAAGTATGATCCGGCAGGTAGATAGCCCTGCAGTGCAGGCTCATCTGCGCAGCGTGTTGACAAGGGAGTTCAATCGAGGAAAACTCCCCAATGAGATGACGGCGGCGCCTCCAGTCGCACCGACCGACACGACGGCATTTGCATTACAGACGCCTTGGCTGGAACGGACCGGCTGGGATCGAACGTATAACAACAAAGACCGCCGTGAAGTGCTCACAGCCCTAACGCGTACCTTCACATCCCCAGGCGGACGGGAACATCGTATCGGACACGGCCGACAGTACGGTCTTGACGAAGACCTCGTGAGCCCAGGTGACGATGAGGATAGGATTGCCTCCTTATTCGTCTGGTACATGTGATGATATGTCGGTGCGAGGAGACAGTGAGGAAGACAAGCCGACACATGCTCTGCTGGCTCAGAAGCACAAAAGCGTCGTCAACGTATAGCAAGCCTTTCACCCTCGTGCAGCCGTCATCGTCGACCAAGTACCGGCTCTTGTTGAAGCGATGTCTGGCGATGGTCCTACGCATCTATCGGCTTCCCCCTGACAAGCGCCTTCAGGTAACGGGCCTGGCGCTAACTAGGAAGCAGTTACAGTTCCTAGATGCCATCTGGACCCATGAGGCCTTTAGAGACTTGGCCACCCTAGAGGAGCTCGCAGGGAAGTATAAACGCTCGGCTGGTCATACTCAAGAAGCTGCAGGACTTGGGGAGCGTAGTCAGACTACGAAGAAGGATATTGGCGATAAGTATGAAAAGGAAGTGGAAGAGGAAGACGAAGACGAAGAGGAGGAGAGCGAAGAAGACGAAATGGAAGATGAGGAAAATGAAGAAGAAGAAGATGATGACGACCCCAATAACAACAATGATAAGAATCACAATAGAGAGGGTCAAAGGGGTGATAACCACCAAGAGGAGGACAGGGGTTTCACTGCATGGTTAAATAACCTGGGTGAGATAACTGACGAGGAGGAGTATGGTATGGAGGTTGAGGGGGGTGCCGC